>NC_138075.1:229486813-230086813 GCF_964212035.1 Myotis nattereri
GTCCCTGCCCTGGTGTGGACCCCACGGCCTGTAATCTAGCTGCCCCTTCCTTCCCAGCGCCCAATGCTCAGCCTCAGCTCGGCGGTGCCCTGTCCACCGCCCCCCTGCTCAGTGCTGGTGACGGGCGGGGTCAGCCCAACGACAACAGGGCTGCTATCGTTTGTTCCCTGCTGTCCCTTGAGCAGAAACAGCACCTGGCACGTAGCGGGTGTTTAAGGACCACTCACTGAGACATCCCAGCACAGCGGTCGCCGCCCTTCCGGACCTCACAGACCACCAGTGGACCACTGGTTGGCTACCGCTGTCCTAGAATGCATCCCAAGTGAACAGGGTTTTAAAGAGAATTAAGATCATTTCCTATGTAAACGACCTAAAGGCTAGATGAGTACATGAAGGACCAAACCAAGCAAAAACTTCGGAGTTAATTTCTCCCAGAGATAAAAAACAGCAAACTTAAGATTTTTTTAAAATAAAAAACGCTCATTTTGAAGTGTCTGTGTACACTGCACCCTGGATCACGTGAACTCCATGACTACAGTGCGTCCCGGAACTGAGCCAGCACTGGGAGGAGCGCAGCAACCGGCCAGGGGCTGAGAAGGCAAAGCGACCAAAGAAGGCAATGGCGGCCTCTGAGTCTGGGTCTCGTGCAGGTCCGCCTGCCTCGGGCGGACGAGAGCCTCTGACAGCAAGCCCGGGGCAGTCCAAACAGATGCACAGAGCCTGGCCACAGAGGAGGCAGCCTTAGGGCTGCCCGCCACCCCCCTCCCCTCTCCAAGCAGAGAAGTCTGGACAGAGGCATCCCCTGCTGTCCAAGACGCACTGCCAGTTCCTGCCATCAACACCTGGGCACCCAGAAATAGGGGTCGGGGCTGTGCTTCCTCCAGCAAATACTCAGACTAAGTATGTCAAACTCCAGGGCTACCCCAGGCCAAATAAACAAGGTGTTAAGTGGATGTGGCCACAAAAAAACAAAAGCTTCAATTTTCATAGAAACGTAGGTTTATTTCAGTAGAGACATGTTGAATATAAAGGGCTGGAATAAATGAGTCATCGTTAACATAAAATAATAGACCATTTCAATAAAAATTAATATTTTTTCTTGAACATTAACTTACCAGACACTGAATAACTACACAAGTTAATAAGCATCACGCAAATAAACCTATTTTTCTTGTTCTCCGAAAGCAAAATATTTCCTATTGTGCACACCAAACAAGTCAGTCCAAGACTAATGACATGGCCATCGCTGCTAGAATATTCGCTGCTGGTATTAGTGGAGAGAAATGGTGCGCCTGTGCGTAAGGCGCGTAAGGGAAATGAAGGCAACACGATTATAGTAACCAGTCATTAGCGAACGGTGTAGTTCATTATTAATAATTATGTATAACAGGATATTATAAAAGTCAAGTTATGAAATTCTTATTAAAACGTTTCTTACGTACCGTTATACTGGTGGGCTGCAAAAATATTCATTGTGGGCCACATGGGGCCCGCAGGCCACGAGTGTGACATGCTTGCTCTAGACCAGTGGTTCTCAACCTTGGCTGCACATTAGAATCACCTGGGAATCTTTTTAAAATCCTGATTTCTGGGCCTCGTCCTCCGGAAATTCTTTTTCTTTGTTATGGGGTGGGGCCCCAACATTAGTAACAAAAAAACAGAATTTCCGGAGGATGAGGACCAGAAATCAGGATTTTAAAAAGATTCCCAGGTGATTCTAATGTGCAGCCAAGGTTGAGAACCACTGCTCTAGACCAGTGATGGCAAACCTATGACACGCGTGTCAGAGGTGACACGCGAACTCATTTTTTTGGTTGATTTTTCTTCGTTAAATGGCATTTAAATATATAAAATAAATATCAAAAATATAAGTCTTTGCTTTACTATGGTTGCAAATATCAAAAAATGTCTATATGTGACACGGCACCAGAGTTAAGTTAGGGTTTTTCAAATGCTGACACGCTGAGCTCAAAAGGTTCGCCATCACTGCTCTAGACGGTGATGCAGATGGAGGGGCTGGGGGCGCTGTGAGCGGCAGGAGGAGCCCTCAGGGGCTGTGATAAGGGACGGGGAGCGCCAGTGTGCTGGGCTGGGACCGGGCCACAGCTAACCAGCCAGGGAGTCCAGGGCAGCAGGACGGGGGGCCTGACACTGGTCAGAGGTGGTCAGGAAAAGGGTGGAGTCTCAGGTGATGGGGAGGGCCTGGAGGACCCCACCCACAGTCTAGAGAACAGCCTAGAGCAGGGCTGGGAGCAAGCTGGCCACTGGCCTCACAGGGCACCCCGGCTTTGCGGGCGATACACTACCACTTAGTTCTGCCTTCAGCGTGAAAACAGCAAAGATGTGCGAAGGGCCTGACCACGTGCCAACAAAACTACTGCCCACCCCACTCTCTAGTCCAAAGCGTGGCGGCCCCTCCTGTCTTTGGAATGAGAGCTTCGCTTGGGAAGGTGGCTGCCTGGCCCCAGTGGCCTGCACTGCCCCCTGGGGAGTCTCAGCCCCTGCCAGCCTCCATGCTGCCCGAGGGGCTTCCAAACAGACGCCCGGCCCTCCCGGAGGGGTGCCCAGAGCAGGCGGAACTCAGGCAGGCAGGTGGCGCTCTCACGGGGCTCCCGCAGGCTCCGCACACTAAGAAAACGCGAGGTCAGCCGGACCGCCCCCCTCTGTCCCGGGACACGCTGGCTGTGCCCTGTCCCCAGACCTTCAGGTGGCTGGTCCCCTCTTAGCATCGAGGGCTCGGCGTGGACAGTGCCTCCTGAGAGCAGCCACCGGACCACGGCCTGCGAGGGTGCCCATCTCCACCCCGCGCCTGGCCTTGCTCCTCACCGCCCCCACCGCCGACGAAGTCACCAAGTCGCCTGCCCGACACCTCCCTGTTGAGCACCGGTCGGCCACGGCTCTCACCTGGAGAGCAACTCCCTAGAGCAGGACGCGCCACAGCGCCTGGGGCACAGATGCGCAGCCCAGGCTGCCGGAGCTCGGTCCTGGGAGAGGCAGCTGGAGAGGTGAGGGTGCAGGAGCGAGGCTCTAAGCCAGCCCGCTGGGGGAAGGGCTCCATGGGCTCGGACAATTCCTATCCCCTGGCACTGCCACCCTGCCTCAGTTTCCCACTCAGTAAAGCAGAAACAGTGACAGTTCCTGCGGCCCAGAGGTCACAGTGTGACCAGTGACGGGGCAGGGCCATTAGCCCCGTGTGGCCCATCAGTGCACGGCCTGGTGACCCCCCTTGAATGGGGCCCTGGGAGGGGGGAGCTGCCCTCAGGGAGCGGGGACACTGCGGTCCTCCCCACAGTACATGGAAGTCATGAGCCACGGAGACCCCAGGGGGCGGCAGATGCCAGTGTCTGAGGGTGACAGTGGGGAATGGGGACCTCCCAGGGCTCAGCGATCCCTACAAAGTTACAGCCTTTGAACCAAGTGTGACGGACGCGGCGGACTCCCGAGTTCCTGTCCCCCCCTAAGGCTGCCGGCAGACAGAATGTGACAATGAGACCAAGAGGAGTCTGGGATCCCAGGGAGTGCCGGCCTCTCCAGCAGGTGTGGGCCTGGCTCCTGCATGCTGCCCTCTCACTCCCGCTGGCCCTGGCTGCACAGCCCGTCTCCGCGCCCCTGTCCCCCACTCTGCCCACGGTCCCTGCAGGCCCTTCAGGTCAGGTACCAAGTCTTCTTCCAGACGTTCCTTCTGCCATTCCCACAGCATGGGTCTCATTCTCCACCTTCGCCTCCTGCTCAGGAGTCCCTTTCCCACCATCTGTCAGTAGCTCCTGTCCTCTCCCTTCACACTCCCTCCACACACCCTCGTCCTTTGGTTCCATCTTCCTCTCTCAGGCTCATCTGTAAAACCCTAACCCTAGCAGCCAGCGCTGCAGACTCCAGCATCTATCTCGGCAGGCCTGGGAGAGACATACCCCATGCCAATCATTTTCACAGCAAATTCAGAAAAGAGCACCAATTGGAAATACACACTTCTGGGATTTAGCCCAAAGTGAAGCCTGCGTAGCCTCACCCAGGTCATAACAAAAGCATAGTGATGTTCTAGTTTTTTTCTTAAAAAAAAAAAAAAATACACACACATACACACATACACACACACACACACACACACACACTAGAGGCCCAGTGCATGAATTCGTGCACCAGTGGGGTCCCTTGGCCTGGCCTGCGGGATTGGTCCAAAACCAGCTCTCTGACATCCCTCGAGGGGTCCCAGATTGTGAGAGGGTGCAGGCCAGGCTGAGGGACCCCACCGGTGCATGATCGGGGCCGGGGAGGGATGCGGGAGGTGGGCCAGCCAGGAGGGACCGTGGGAGGCTCCAGGGCATGTCCGGCCCGTCTCACTCAGTCCCGATTGGCTGGATCCCAGCAGCAAGCTAACCTACCGGTCGGAGGGTCTGTCCCCAGGTTAGTCAGTGAATGTCACAGTGAGTGGTTGAGTAGCCTTAGCATATCATTAGCATATTACACTTTGATTGGTTGAATGGCTGACCGGATGACTGGACACTTAGCATATTAGGTTTTTACTATATAGGATATATATACATATGTATACATATATATGTGTGTATATATATATATATATATATATATATATATATATATTTTTTTTTTTTTTTTTTTTCCAGAGAGGAAGGGAGAGGGAGAGAAACATTAATGAGAGAGAATCATTCATCAGCTGCCTCCTGCATGCCCCCTACTGGGGATTGAGCCTGCAACCCAGGCATGTGCCCTCATTGGGAATCGAACCATGACCTCCTGGTTCATAGGTCAATGCTCAACCACTGAGCCACGCTGGCCAGGCCCTAGTTTCTCTTAATAGTTCTACGCTGAACACACAACCAAAAGCCATGGCTTAGTCTGGTCTGTTTTTAGCTACTATGAATGGAGTTCTACAGATGCACTGCGTGTGTCTGCCCTCTCTCTATGACGTGTCCAGGCAGCCACAGAGCATCCCTGGCGTCCTCCCTGCGGCTGGGCAGTTGGGCTGCTCTGGCTCAGGAGTCTCACCACAGCTGTGAGGCCTCGTGCACGTTGCCTGGAACTCAGGATGGACATTTTGGGTGCAGCGGAACTGCCGAGTCTCAGGGCACTTTATCTTCAAACACGCCCCCCAGGGAGCGCCCTCTACCAGAGTGTTATCAGAGTGTAGGCCGCTTCATGGCCACACCAACACGTTACACCATCTGTCTCTGGTCACTGGGGCCACTCCTGTGTACAAGCCTCACTGTGGCTGTAACTTGCGCCTCCCTGGTGACTAATGTGGTTGGAAACCTCTTCATCTGCGGCTTTGCTATTGGGAATCATCTTTCATCAAATGCCTGTTAGACTCCCTGGCCCACTCTGCTCCCGGAGGTGCACTCAGGACCAATGGGCCTTCAGTACAGGCGTTTGGATGCTGCAGTCCCCGAGCTTCCTGGAGTCCCAGTGGGCGATCTCTGCCTTGATGGTCAGTGCTCTGTGCCTGGGGCAGAGTCTTTGCCCCCCGCCTCCATGGAGCTGTGTCTGTGACCCTCAGTCAGACCTGCACAGCTGGGTCCATCCTGTCTGTGTGACGTGGGAATCCAGTTTCTTCCTTTCTTGGTTTTTCCTCCACTTTTCCCAGCACCACTGAAAAACAAGCTCACCCTGCTCTGGGCACTCAGCCCACGTGCTGTCTTCCACGCCACGTCTGTCTGTGCGCCCTGAGCCAACATTTACAGTCTTAAAGTGCTCTTACACTTCATCATTTCGATAGCTGATAGAGGAAGTTCTCCTATCGTATTTTACTTCAAGAATATCTTGGCTAGCCCTAGCCGGTTTGGCTCAGTGGCTGGAGCATCAGCCTGTGGACGGAAGGGTCCCTGGTTCAATTCTGATCAAGGGCACATGTCTGGGTTGTGGGCTCGATCCCCAGGAGGGAGCGCACAAGAGGCAGCCAATCAATGATTCTCTCTCATCATTGATGTTTCTATCTCTTTCCCTCTCCCTTCCTCCCTGAAATCAATTAAAAAAATATATTTTTTTAAAAAATGCACTGAATCTGTAGGTCATTTTCTAAATGTATCCAAAACTAATCTTCGTATATTGACCGTAGATCCAGCAACCTTGCTAAACTCACTTATTGATCTTAATAACCTATAGATTCTTATAGATTTTCTGTTACAATCGTATCTTGTGAGAATAACATTAAATTTTTCTTTCCAAGCCTTTTAGTTTCTATTGTTTGACTTTCATAGTACAGTGACAAAGACATGCAATGAAAATCAAAACAGAAATGGCACCAGCAATGTTGCTTGTTCCCAATCTCAAAGGGAAAGCTTAAGTATGATCCCTGTTCAAGGGGATTCTATACCCTTATCAGATTAAGGGAAGTCCCTTTAATTCCTATTTTAACTTTTGTGGGAGTTCTGTAGCCATGAATGGATACTGAATTTTGCCAATGGCCTTTCTTGGGTCTGTTGGGATGATATGTGATTTTTCTACTTTGTGAATGTGGTAAATTACACTGACTGATTTTTAAGTATTAAAAACAGCTTGATCAGTGTGGCTCACCAGTTGAGCGTTGACCTGTGAACCAGGAAATCACGGTTCAATTCCCAGTCAGGAAACATGCCTGGGTTGTGGGCTCGATCCCCAGTGGGGGGTGTGCAGGAGGCAGCCAATCAGTGATTCTCATCATTGATGTTTCTATCTCTCCCTCTCCCTGCCTCTCTCTGAAATCAATAAAAACATATTTAAAAAAAATAAGGCACCATGTTGCCTCGCCCCCTGGGACAAACGCGGCACACAGATGCAGGATGTTAGCACACGGCCAGCTGGGAGCACAGGGCTCCCGTGCTTTCTGCTTAACTGGCCTGCAAACCTAAAACTGCTCTAATAGTAAAGCCCATCCAATTTCTAAGAAAAATGGATAAAAGGAAAGAACCACACCAAAAGGTATTCTCTGTATCTGTGCCTCAGCATCGCACCTTTACGGGGTAACGCTGGGCCCGTCCTTCCTCACAGACTTGTGAGGCAACAGGTTCTGTACGAAGTGCTGAGCCAGCACCGGGCACGTGGGCTACAGCACGGACACATGACCCGGCCTGGGCACACGTGCTGGGCAGAAAGGTGACCGATGGGCATTAGAAGAAGTGGTTACCCCGGGAGGGGAGCGGAGTAGGATCCGGGTGGAATTCAAAAGAGATTCAGATGTATCAGTAAGCTTTTCATTTCTAAAAAGCCAAAGAATAAGAGAAACTGAAATGCTTACCTCTAGGTCATCAAGGGAGCGAGTGACACTAAATCTCTTGGATCTTCCAAACGATCTCCGCGCAGAGGTGCGCTGAGAAGTCTGAGCGAGACCAAGTCCCCGCCCAAATTTTGAGCCCTAAACACAAGAAAAGGTAAAGTGAGTTACCTCCAGGGGAGAGGTGCTTAGCTTTGCCTGAGGCACCACCTTGCAGAGAAGAGGGGGCCCAGGAAACCAGACTGTGCCCCCGGGGCAATGTCATGATCTGCAGGCATCACCTCAATGAAAACGCAGAGCCACAGCCAAGGCCGCCCCGGTCTCCAGGGGCTCGCTCTGCCCCTGACAACTGCGCGCCCAGAGAACGACCACCTCAGCCTCCCGTCACCAGGCTCTGACCCCCGGAGCAGATGAACAGCACATGGGAGCGCAGTGTGGAGAATGATGGTTATTAACAAAGGCTGGTGTCACAAGGCCGCGCTGTGACTTAATTTCATGAGCGTCTGGGAAACTAAAGAATCCCACATTCAGCTGGCGTCTGAAGCCCAACCCGACTCAGGTGCCGGAAATAACTGGCCAGTGAAACATCTTGTTCTTTCTCTGGGAAATTACTAGAATTAATTCACTGTTATTATGCTAGAGACACTTCTCTGAATGTGATTGTGGTTCCAGCAAATAAGTCACCACATCTTTCACATAAAAGCAGCGCAGCTGAAAATATCTGATTTCCTGGGGACTCGAAACCCTAAGTGCCCTCAGGGCAGGCAGGGGAGCGAGGAAAAGCGAGGCCCTGGGGAGGGAGAGGGACCATCTGGGCTGGGCCAGGCCCCCAGGAGGCTGGGAATGTCTCCCTGAGAGTGAGGAGACCCGGAGGGCGGGCCAGCTACTTCCCTCTGCTCCCCTGGAGCCTGGAGCAGCCTTGGTTGCAGATTCCCCCTGCACTGAGCCCCGGAGAGCAGGCAGCACGCACTGTCAAAGGAACCCATGCCCAGTGCTCCAGCCCAGGGCAGCTCAGAACCTTGGAGCGCCCTCTACCGGAGTGTCATCCCACAGATGGGGGCTCTCAGCAGAGGCTGCTACTGTGTCCTCCCTTCCTTGTGACATTGCAGTGATGCAATGTCGCCCGTGGGCGTTGTTTGCACAGGGTCACGATCAAAGCCGGGCATAGTTTCCAGATATGTTTACAATCTATTTTAAAACTTCCTGTCATTGTGCTAGGAAAACGACAAGATTCTCATGTTGAATGCGGGCCCTCCTGGCCTGCCTGAGAGCTGAGCCTGTGGTCAGCTGTGCCACTGGGACTCAGCAAGGCTTCCGACGCCAGGCCTCGCTGTACCACTCGGGCTCCCGCAGCCACCTCCCTGCCTCAGTGACCGTGCCTCACTCTCGGTTCCCTGTGCCAGTCACTGCTGTGCAAAGGGAGGCACTGAAGCCACCGCCACCACGGAGCAGTGACAGGACTCAACCATACGACATGCAGGCCTCTGGCATCTGGCTCCTTCCCTTTCCCAAGGCCTCCCCTCTGCTCATGGACAGCATGTCCTTCTCCCCTTTCCGGCCCATCCCCTGCTCATCCTGACCCACCTCCACTAGCTCAGGCCAGGAGGGACACAGGGGACCCTCCTCACCACTCTGGAAGCTTCTGCACTCCAACTGAGGAGGCTGTGCAGGGTGACCCTGAGCTAATAACGCAGGGGAACCCATTTAGCAAAATAAAAAGCAGCCAATGAATTTCAAGAGATTACAGAAGGGTCCCAATAAAACACAATTCATGACTACAATTGTGTGTCTGTCACCGTTGTCATTACAAAGGGAACTACAGGAGGAGGCCCCGCGGAGCCCCAGGTCCGGAGTCTCAGCACTCATTGGCCACCGACGGGCGAGTTGTTTAATACGCGGGTCAGTAAAATGAAAAGGAGGCACCAGCCTGAGGAGCTCACAGAACCCCCACCAGGTCCCAAAGGAGGCCTGGCATGAGCTGGGGAACTCGAGGCTTATCTTCCAACATGAGCCATAATGATTCCATCACAAGCGTCCCGTTCGTCTGTGACAGGGCGGCAACACCAGCCAATACCGTCCCTCTCGCTACGTTTTTTTAATCCTCACTCGAGGATGTCTCTCTCACGTGGATGTTTCTCTCTCTCCCTCTCTCTCTTTCTCTCCCCCCCCCCCCCAACCATCCCTCCCGTCCACTCTCTCTAAAAAAAATCAATGGAAAAAATGCCCTCAGGTGAGGATTAACAACAACAACAACAAAAGGGTGTGTTGCCTCCGCCACTCGGCCAGAAACCCAATGGACTTCAGAGGCACAGTGACAGGACCTGCAGGCACCAGCAGCAGGAACGGGGAGGAAGGAGGGGAGACCCTCACCTGGGCTGTGAGAAGTCACCATCCCTTCCACCCCCCGCCTGTCCCGCCAGAGCAAGGGCCCGCTGGGGATGAGACCACTCAAGGGAGGGCTCCAGGCGAGACGGAGCCTCAGCACACAGTCACAGCAGACACCGGTGGCAGCCAACAGAGGCCACAGCCAGGGGAAGCGGCGGGGGACTGGCAGCTGGTGCGCTGTCATTTCACCAGCCGCTGACTAAGTCACCCAGTCAAATTCACGTTCACTAAACCACCCCCCGCAGGCTTACCTTTTTGTCTTCTTTCGTCTTCCTAGCGTTTCGATGGGGACCAAAAATGTTCTGCATCCCAAACGCCTTCCTGGACCAGTCCCTCTTCTGGGTGCTCAGCAGGGGCTGCGCCAGGCTGCCCTCCAGCCGGTAGCGGTCAGCGGGGATCTTGCTCATGGGAGGGGGCAGCGTGCCGCAGTTGACGCTGGACCACCCGTCAGTGGAGTCCGTGTAAGACTCCTGGTCACTGGCGTGTCCGCACTGCCACTCCTGCAGGACGTGAACCGGAAGCCACCGCTGGCTGAACCCACCGCCAGGGCCCACAGCGCCTCTCTTGGAAGGCGGGACCGAACTCCGCAAGGGGGTCGGGGGGACCTCCACGTGAGAAGTGGGCCCCAAATGCTTACTAAAGTCCCAGCCCCTGTCAGCCTGTGGAGCAGCTTCAAATGGGGGCCCTGCCTCAGGTTCGTGGCAAAAGGCCCCATTCCAGGGGGTGGCCCAAGGCTGGGAGCCCCTTCCCCCTGCCCCCTCCCAGGTGCTGCTGCTGGGGCCATGTCTGCTGGAACTGGCGCCCAGGTCGACCACAAGCACCCGGCTGTTTCTCTCCTCTTGGTTGAAATTTCCAATGCCACTGTCGCTGTTGCTGCTGGTACTGGTGTTCTGGTGGGCATCGGCGTCCCCGTCCACGAAGGCCCGGGCCCGCACACCCTCGATCAGCTCGCCCATGTCCCGGTACAGCACAGAGATGAACTGGAGGACCGGCAGGGAGGACGCCGGGAATTCCAGGCAGCCATTGGTGTCAGGGTCGGCTGTGCACTCAAACCCGAACCGCCGGGCGATGCCTTGGTGGATCTTGTGATTGAACAAGTCTGGGTCCACCATGAACACGTGGCAGGAAGTCCGCAAGACGCCCTCGCCCTCCCGCGCCAGGCTGCCATCGTCGCTGCTCTGCATGGTCACAAGCCCGAAGAACCGGCGGTCGTCGGGGCACACGGCGCTGAAGGCCAGCTTCTCGGCAGGGTACTCGGCCAGCACGGCGGCCTTGTCGGTGCACAGCTGCACGCCATCGTGCATGATCTTCATGGTCACCAGGGAGTGGATCTTCTGCTCGGCCCGCAGGCGCCGCAGGCAGCCGCGAATAGCCTGGAAGCTGTCGGCCTCCAGGCTGCAGCTTGTGGAAGGAAGTTCGATGGAACCCAAATAGCCAACGACCATGGCGACGTTTAAAATACTTGCATCTAACCCAAACTCGTCCTGATTCTCTAGTCCAACACTGAAAACCGAGTCGTCGTTGATAACGTGTGCGATCTCCTTGGGAAGCAGGCCGGGCTGCGGGCCGCCTACACTTTCCTGCCCCGGGTCGAATCGCGCAGCTGCCGACTCCGAGAGCGACCTGTGCTTCAGTTTCGAGGGCTCTGAGCTGCTTGCATGCAGACGAGGGTTTTCGAAGATCATGCTGAAAATCCCCCCCGACTGCATGTCCTCCACGACTCTCTCGGCTCTGTTGATGCCCAGCGCTTTGGAATCGAGTCTGGGCTTCCGCCAGCCCTTCCCGTCATAGAAGCCCACCTCCTCATCGCTGGAGCAAGACTCCAGGTGACCGAGGCCTTCGCCCACCACCATGTGCAGGACCCCGGAACATTTCCCGATGAGTTTAACCACGTCCTCATGCGACGCTTTCTTCACGTTGATTTCATTTACAGCGAGTATCTGGTCTCCAGCGCGGAGGCCCACAAAATCAGCGGGGCTCCCTCTCATGACACAGCTGAGCACGCAGGGCGCCTGGCCGGAAAGGGTAAACCCGTAGCCTGCTCTCCCTCTGGCGACCTCCACACTCCTCAGGCGAGGGGGTGCCGTCCCCGGTGGCGGGCGCTCTACTGTGTCCCCCGCTCTGTACATCTCAGCGCCTCCCAGGCCAGGAGCATAGTTCCCCGGGGGCCCCACAGTTCAGAGAACGCTTGCTGCTGCCATCGTTTTCTAGAAATGCTGCCCTGAGGAAGAAAAACAACAGCTCAGCGTTAAAGAGCCCAGGCCTCACTGCTTCCTGGCATCACCTGAACTTGGAAAGGTATCTCATAGCAAAACCCGTCACCAAGGAGTCTCCAGTTACCAAGCAAATGTCAGCGGAGGAGAGAGCAAATCTCAGGCTAAGAATTTCCTTCCAAAGTGGGAACTGCTTCCCAGGACAGGTCCCCCTCAACACCGACCCTCCTGCGAGGCTGCCCTCGGGACTCTGCAGGACCCACTTCCTGGCGCTGTTCCGCCTCCTGATCCAGATAGAAGAGAAGGGACCTGGAGACCTCACACTCACAGTGTGGCCCGCAGCCCAGCTACCGCCAGGGGCTCCCCTGCACACCCATGTGTCTGAGGGGCATTTGAACCCAGGGCAGAGTCGGACTGAAACGCGGCGCTGGCTACAGACTCGGCGTCTCACTTGAGGCAGCCCAGGTCCACCTGTGCGTGATCACTAGGAAGGTTTCCCCGGGAAGGCATCTGCTGACGTCTCATAGTCCACGCCCCCCCAATTAATTTATGCGAACGCGGTACCTTGTGGGGAAAACATCCGTCTCAAACGCCGCAGTCCACACCACAGAGGCCACCGACACACCAGAGGAAACCTCCGAAAAGAGCGCAGGAGCTCAGCACTAACAGGCAGCCCAAGGTGTGCCCGGGGACAAAAGCCCCGGCTAACGCACTGCCTGCCGATGCAGCCATGACCTCACAGCTGAATGTCATGGCGGACGGAGCCAGCGCGGCCCTGCTCCGGCTGCTGTGCGGGGCTGGGTTCACACAGGGCTGCTCGGGTGGCTCTTCACCACCCCACCGCCTCCGGTTTACTGTTAGCACAAGCACATGCTGTGGGGGAACTGACCTCCTTGAAGTACTTCTGCTGGCAAAAATGATTCACCGGGACTCAAAGAGTCCATCTCAAGTCCTTGGTAGCTTCACCCCCAAATGTGCGCATTACTATAAGTTTAGGCAGTGGGTGGGCAGCCACCAACATTACTGTATGCATGGTCGTTGAGTAACTTACAATAGACTGAGCAGAAGAGCGTGCTCTGTTCAAAATGCTCCCATTCAGCATTTTGTTATTATGCAAGTTTTTACATGTTTGTTTGCTTTTCATTCAATTCTGGAGGTTTTACCACTTCAAGCCCCAAGAAACCAAAGGCCCAGCTACAGGGGCGTGCGGCAGGCGCCTCGGTTCCGGTCTCCAGGAGCACGACCCGCCTTCCCACTTAGTTCATTGCTAAGCAGCCAAACAAGACTTTACAAACGGAAAAGCAGCTCTTGGAACTGGGAAATACAGCAGAGATAAATAATCAGGAACGAGGGGAAAGCAGTAAGGGAGAGAAGAAATTCAAGATGGCAAATTTAAGGACATTTCATTTCTTTGAACACATCAGAAATTTGTATACAGTTAATAATGTTACAATGAAATGGAATTCCAAAAACAATATAAAGTTGAAGAAACACAGTTACGCTGGTGTCATATGCCCCCCGTAAAGTTTTAAACACTATCCTGAACACATCCTCCCCGCTCCCACTCAGGCTGCGAGAAGAGAGGCGGCCCCAAGGGGGGGAGCGCCCAAGGCCTCCGGGCAGGAGGAGAAGGGCCGGGAACAGGATCCCTGAGCAGCTGCTTGAATATTTTATCGCTGGTTCCTGGTGTCTCCGCTACAGAAGGCCTCACACCAAGTAGCATCTCTAACTCAGAACTTTCCTTTTTTTAATGTGTGGAGAAGAAAATCTAGATTTAGCAGAATATTATACTACTTTAAATTACAAAGGTCCGTTTTACTGGTTCAAAAATATTAACATACTAGAGGCCTGGTGCACGGATTTGTGCACAGGTGGGGTCCCTTGGCCTGGCCAGTGACCGGGCTGATTGGGGCCCTCTTTGGAGGTTGGCTGTGGGAGTGCACTGACCACCAGGGGCAGCTCCTGTGTTGAGCATCTGCCCCCTGGTGGTCAGTGCACATCATAGCGACTGGCCGGTCATCCAGTTGCTTAGGCTTTTATATAGATAGTTGACCCTTGAACAGTGTGGGGGTTAGTGGCACCGGAAACCCACATATAACTTTTAACTCCCCCCAAACTTAACTCCAGTCCCTTGGTATCTGTGAGAAATGGGTTCCAGAACCCCCCCCCCGACACCCAAATCCGAGGATGCGCTAGTCCCTCACACATTGTTGCATGAAACTACGCACAGTCGGCCCTTCACATCAGAGGATGCCCAACCTCGGATCAAAATACTGTTTTCAATCTGCAGTTGGCTGACTCCAAGTGTGAAACTTGGGGATACTGAGGGCTGACGACATATTTATTGAAAAACCCACGTATAAGTGGACCTGCACAGCTCAGACCCACGTTGTCCAAGGGTCACCTGTACTGCACATTGATTCTAACCCTCTGTACTGTGGTTATCTCAAGTAAGATCCACAGGATTACGAATGAAGAGGAACAAGTGTGCACATGTACGCCCTCCAACGGTGAGGACACTGTGCTAGAGCATACTGGCTGGGTCACGCCAGGCACTGAAGACGGCAGACACCTCAGCCTCAGAGGACAGAAAGGCATCCACGTCCGGGAAAACTGTCTCCCTGTCACTGTCTGACGCGGGGTGACGCGGGGCTCTCCTGTCACTTGCCATCGCTCCCTAGCGTGTGGGGCTTAACAAAGGCACTGAGGTCGGAGCATTCGGAAGGAACTTCTTTTATTCACATCACACTGCAATGCCTTCTGCACATGGGGACTTCAGGTCTCAACGGAGGAAAGCAGCTCAGCAGAAGGCCGGGAGTGGTCCAGTACTCAGCCTCTTCTCTGGTGCCACCTTGCCCACCTACACCCGCCCCCACCTCCCTCTGGCTCATCTTCCCAACCCTGCTCACACCCATGACGCTTCTCGAGGGACCCAACCTTACCCCCAGCCTACCTTCCAAGGCCGCCTCACCAGGCCCCTACCCAAAGCTCACCATCACCTCAGGCAGGTCCATCCTCACAGCCCCGGGATTTTCCCAGGACTTTCCCGCCTGCTCTTCATTTGTTCGTGTGTCCATTCAATGACTGTCGAGGGGCTTCCGCAGCAGCCCCAGGCAGACAGTTATGAACAGGTGACTAGAGATGGCCCTGCCCCTGGGGACAAGACCGCTCAGCAGGTCGATATGCCCACACAGGAAGGCCCACAGCCCTGACTCCATTTGAGAAGTTACTCTTCCCTGAACATATCCCCTTCCTGCTGCCCCTTGGCTCAGCTCAGATCCCATCTCCCCGCTGAGGTCCCACTAACTCTTCCAACCCTCACCCGCCCCCAACTGCCCTGCAGAGCGGGCCCCACGATCAGGCTGTGCCTGCTGTCCATCGCCAGCCCAGGGCATCACTGCGCAGCCTCCGCAGCCTTCTGAGGCAGAGCGGTGGGCACCCGTGGCAGCGGCACACACTCGGCCTTTGGTGCACTGAGGACACACGCAGGCTGTGGGGACACACGCAGGCGTCAGAACAAAGGACAGGTTTGAGGGGAAGCCGTGCGTCTTGAGCAGGGAAGTGGCGCTGGGCAGTCATGAGAAGCTGGGAGGACTAGCAGCTGGGCTCCACCTGCCAGAGGCTGGGCCGCACAAGGCCAAGGCCGTGCACGGTAGGAATCCTATGTGCGGAAGACCACAATCAGCAGCTCAGGCAGGGCCAGGAGCCCCATCTGGCTCCCCCAGCCCCCCCAACCAGGACTGAGCCCAAGGGGCTCAAAGAGCAGGACTGACCTGCCCCCAGCCAGTGGGCCGCTTCCGCCCAAGAGCTCTGGCACCAGCCTGGCGGTGACCGAGTTTCGGGAAAAGTAAACAAGACCAGCCGAGCAACTTCCTTTCAGGATCTACAGCTGATGGGAGTGCAGGGCTATTTTTAATTCCAGAAACAAATTCTTGTTCAATAATCTTGAAATATTGAAGGTTAAACCGTGTCAGTTTCTCCTTCCCTTTTTATCTCTACTTAATATTTCTGTTTGTGGTTTTTAAACCGGGGCAAAGTGAGCCTATAAAGAGTTGCTGGATTTAGTGAGTCACAATACAGGATACCTAAATGTGAATTTCAGACATAAGATGAATCACATTTAGTGTAAGTACGTCCCAAACACTGCACGGCATGTTGTATCTGGCCAATCTGTGCAGGGACAGACGAGGCAGCCCGTCTTGCCCGGCCTGACCCAGCGGCCCTGGACTCCTCCTTGCTGGACCCTGGCTTCCATGATCCCACCAGGACGTCACCTGCACCCCACTACCCCTCCTAGCCACTTCCCAGGGCGGAGCTGACGGTGGGGCCAGGCCCTGTGCCACCTGCACAGTGTGACCATCACCCGGCCTCAGCTCCAAAGGGATGACCAGGATGGACAGGCCTCCTGTGTGATCCCCACCACATACCAATGCTGTTTTGCGCTCTGCGACCCATGGAAAAGCAGCGACTGCTGGCCGGGCGTGGTCTGTGTTTTCACTGGGGCCGCAGGGAATTGTTCTGCTCGCGTGTCTCCGTCATTCGCAGGAAGACAAGGCAACCTGCATGTGCACGAGCTCCCAGGCGCCGCTTTGCAGGCGTGTGAGGGAGAAGCTGCGAGCCCAGTCCGCACACAGGGTGCTGGGGGCAGACCACTTTTAAAACAATTTTTTAAATTTTTTTTTTTTTATTGATTTCAGAGAGGAAGGGAGAGGGAAAGAGAAATAAAAACATCAATGATGACAGAGAATCATTGACTGGCTGCCTCCTGCACACCCCCTACCAGGGATCGAGCCTGCAACCCGGGCATGTGCCCTTGGCCAGAATCGAACCTGGGACCCTTCAATCTACAGGCCAACTGAGCCAAACCGGCTAGGGCGGCAGACCACTTTTAGATGCAAGGGGAAGGAATGGCCAGAGGAAGTCATGTGGGCAGGAGGCCCTGTGCCCCCCTGACCCCTCCTGGCTCCTCACCTCCCAGGTCCAGGCAGGGTGGATAATGGGCTGCATGGTAGCCCCAAAGACATACGGGCCTAATCCCCAGAACCTGGAAATGTGGCCTTATTTGGAAAAAGGATCTTTGTAGCTGGAATCAGAGGCTTTGAGACGAGGAGATGACCCTGAATTGTCCCCATCCACGAGAAGCACACAGCTAAATCCCCACAGCTTCCTCACCCACCAATCAGGTGGACCCTACCTGTAATCACAAGTGGCCTTCTAAGAGGGAGGCAGAGGGAAGAGGGGAGATCAGACACAGGGAGAGGCCATGTGAACACAGGACAGAGACTGGAGTGATGCAGCCCCGAGCCCAGGACTGCTGGCACCACCGGGAGCTGGGAGCGGCAGGAGGGATCCTCCCCAGCGCCTCTGGGAGGAGCACAGCCCTGCCACACCGTAGGCTTCTGGCCTCAGAACTGAGAGTGAATAAATTTCTGCGGCTTGAAGCCACTCACTTTGTGGTACTTTGTTACAACAGCCGCAGGAAAGGAATACAAGGGGTAGGTAGGCCCAGGGAGCCCTCCTCCTCCTGGGACCCCACTGCCCGACCCTCCCAGTGAGGCCCTGACTGGCTGCTAAATGCTTAACTCCACAGAGCTGTCCTGGGTTGGACTCCAGGAAATGAGGGCTCTGGTGGACATCTGGGCACCTCACTCTGCCCAAGTGCCCCCTCAGCTCCTCTGGCCTGCACTCAGGAGGAGTCACAGCCTGGCACGTAGTAGGGCTTGATACAGATGTGCTACATGAAGGCCTGAGCTGCCCTCCTGGGCACAAACCGAGTCACAGCAACGACACTACAAGCCTAGACATGACCAGATTCGCACCATCGCTAACAGGTGCTGAGGATGTCCTGAATGTCATAGTTCCCCACTATTTTACACAGATTATCTGTGGACCCTGAGAAAGAAGATGCCTAGTTAAGAAGGGGTCCTGGTGGCTTAACTGGGCTTAAATTAAAAAAAAAAAAAAAAGCTGCACTGAGCTACCGCCTCTGCACTGCACTGAACTGCGGGCTGAGCCAGGAGTTCCGGGAATCCTATTTCAACCAATAGGATGGAGGCTTTCCCCATCCAAGAGAAGCACACAGCCATAGCCCCACAGCTTCTTTACTCACCATTCAGCATGGTGCCTTTTGGACCAATCGAACTGTGAGGATTTGGATCCCTCATTTGCATGAGGACAGACCAATCAGGGACCAGGAGCAGGACTTCCGTCTAGAGCAGCCGTGGGCAAACTACGGCCCGCTTGAAATGAATAAAACTAAAAAAAAAAAAGACCGTACCCTTTTATATAATGATGTTTATTTTGAATTTATATTAGTTCACACAACCACTCCATCCATGCTTTTGTTGCGGCCCTCCGGTCCAGTTTAAGAACCCATTGTGGCCCTCGAGTCAAAAAGTTTGCCCACCCCTGGTCTAGAAGTCAGCTTCCCTCTGGCCCTGGGAGCCCACTCTCCCTTTCCACCAAAGCCGGCCTTTCCCTGGCTTCACTGAGGGAGGAGCAGACAGCAGGCAGAGCAGACGGGCACAGAGCAGCGAGGAGCGCAGTGGGCAGAGCTAGCTGGGCTGGGGCCTGGCAGGGCTGCCTCACAGCCGTGTGTTTCCACAGCTGCGGGACCACAGTTGAGCTGTTTTGCACTAAATCAAGTTTCCTTCCTCACTGCACCCCAAATTGGGGACTCCCGTTGGTGTTGAACTGGCACCAAGGAGGCTGACATATCCTCGCCGCAGCCTTGCTATTAACCTATTTTATAGTCAGAGAGCGTGGCACAGAGAGTAGTTTGCCCGTGGTCAAATCAGGTACCAGATGAGGTAAAGAACGTGGTACCGAAAGGCAAAATCTGCACCGTGGCCTCAGCCCTCAGCCGGAGCCTGAGGCCGGGTAAACGAACAGTGGGCCCAGAGAGCAGCCGCCTCTGGGAGGTCAAAGAACCCCGGTCCTTACCCCTAAGCGGCCCACATCAGAGGAAGGCAGGGAAGAACCACAGCCGCTACTGCCGCAGGCTCAGCAAACCGCACACTCGAACCAGGCACCTGCTCAGGCTGACGCAGGGCTCCACTCACCGGGTTTATTAGGGAAAGGCTCTCCGTTAGGCTAGAGTGGCTCGCTCCCCCATTACTCGGTTCTCCAGATGAGACTACTAAACAGACTACTAATCACAGGCTATCAGTGCAGGGAAAAGCCTCGTGCACTCTCCTTTGCTGCTCAATCAAGTTCCCAGCAGGTACAACATATAAAGACCAACTATTTGAAGGCATTGGAGAGCTCTGAAGAGCAGGCAGAACCTGGGAGGGAGCTGTCCCCTAAAAGGGCGTCTGCACGGTGACAGAGCTCGGAGCTCTGGGAAAGCGCAATCCTCCCAGCTTCGAGGCAGGGTGCCTGGGAAGAGAGGGGGCCATCCCAGTACCTCAGAAAGGAGGAGCTGGAGAGAGAGGAAGCCCTGAGATCTGTTCATAAGCTAAGTCCCGGTCCTTGGCCAGCCCTGGCGCTGCCCATGCAGAGGGTGAATCTATGGAGCTGCAGGAGGCAGCTGGCAGGCCAAGTGCACCAAGTGGAGATGACAGAGATTTCAGTTTGAGTCCAAAGTAACTTCCAGAACAAAAAACAACTCTCTTTTCAAACAAGAATCACTGCAATGGACCATCCACGACGTCTAGTACACAACCAAATACTATCAGATGTTCAGACATTAGTGTGACCAGTCAAGATGTGACCACAGTCAAGAGAAAGGTCAACAGAAACAGATCCTGAGATAACCCAGGGGCTGAAATGAGCAAGTAAGAGCCACAAAGCAGCTAAGAGTGTGTCAAGGATTTAATGGAAAATGTGGTCACAATAAACAGGTGGTGTATCTCAGTAGAGACATAGGAACTATAAAGCAGCACCAGGTGGAAATTCTGGAAATGTGTGTCTACTTCTGAAGAGAGATGGCCAAAGGAGCGAGTGGCCATCAGACCTTGCGAGCTGCTCCACCAGACCTGAGCGCGAAGCCAGGCTCATCTTTCCTGGGACACCTGCTCCAGGATGGCTCAGCCTCTCCTCCGGGGCAGGGCACCCGCAAGGCCCTCCCTCTGGTTAGAGCTGCCGGCGGGCCAGGAGGTGTAGGAGGTGGCTCTCAGCAATGAAGCCAGGAGCACTGTGGCAGGCTAACGGGTGGTCCCCAAACACGCCAGGTCCTGGCTCCTGGAACCGGGAGTGTCACCTTGCAGGGAACAGGACTTGGCAGGTGTGATTAACTTCAGGATCCTGGTGGACACACGTGGGCCAAGAACGGACCGACAAGGGTCCTGGCGGGAGGGAGGAAGGCGGGCGCAACCAGGGCAGCAGGGGTGGGCAGGGGGTGGGAGGCTCCGGCCAGGGCCGAGGGCGGCCTCCAAAGCTGACGAGCGGCAGGAAGGTTCCTCCGCGGTTTCAGCCCAGCGAGACCCAGGGGAGCGTCTGTGTTGAGGCCCCGAAGTTGGTGGCACTGGTCTCACAGCCACAGCAAAGTCCTACGAGTGCTCATAGGAAAGCAACCGCTGATGGGAAATGCCACCAAATTCAAAGAAAAGGGCTCTCCCCCAGGTGTGTCGTCATCGCTTCCCTCCCTCATCCTGACGGCGTTGTTTGGTCCAAGGCCGTAAACCAGAAGCGAACCTGCCGCTGCGCCGGGAGCCGCCCCACCCGACCCCCGACCCCCGACCCCCGACGGCCGGCCCCAGCCGGGTCCTGAGCCTCTGCCTGGCCCGGGCCCTCCTCCGGGTGGTCATCCCAACAAGGGCCCTGGACCCCGGCTTTGCCCACAGGCCGCTGGGGCCTCCCTCACCTCCTGACCCTCGGGCGCCCGCCCGCCTCCCGCCACAGCCCTCCTCCTGGGGGACCTCCCCGCCACAGCCCCCACCGGAGGGTCCCCCAGCAGCGGCCACGCAGGCCCGGCGCCTCAGCCATGCGCCCACCGCTCCCGCAGCCGAGGTCCAGCGGGCACTTCATGCCTCAAACCCACCGGAACGGAGGCGTTTTCCGGAAACCTCACACGTAGGACAACTTATTTCTAAATAGAACTCGGCTCTCCTGCTGGTCGCCCCCGGGAGACCCCCGACCCCCGCCGCTCTAGGCACCCAGGGGGCGTCTCCCTCCTCGGGACGCGGTGGCCCTTCGGCAGCCCTCCCTGTCCCCTCCCTGTCCCTGACCTGCAGGTGCAAGTGCCCACGGACCGCCGCCTGCGCGCACCCGCGACCCCAACCGGCCCCAGCCCCCAGCGGGGAAACTGAGGCACGCGCACCTGGCCACCGGCCCGAGGGCAGACCCACTCGGGGGCCTCTGCCGACACCCCACAACCCGGACACGACCACTCCGGAGTCTGGGGCGCGGGGGCGGGGGGGCAGGGCTCGCCGCTCATTTGCTGAGCCGGGTCCCTGGAGACGCCTCTGCCCAACAATGCGGCGCCTGTGAAGTCCGGCCAGGAAACCAGGACCCGCCGGGGCGAGCGGGCACGGGGCGGGGGGCGCAGGGGCCGGGTCCGCCCCAACGCCGCCCGCTCCGCCCGCCCCCAGCCCGGCCGACGGGTCCCGCAGCACCGCGAGGCCTCGCAGCGACCCGCACACGGGCCCCGACGGGTGCCGGGCGCTGGGCCGGGAACAAAAGGAGGGCGGCCGGCGGCCGGTCCGGGGAGTCTCTGAGGAGGCGGCGGCCTGAGGAGCGGACCGGCCCGCGCCCGGCACCCCGCGTCGCGCTGGGCGGGGCCGGCGGCCGAGGGCGCTCGCTCGCGCCCGCAGAAGAAAGAAAGCGGGGCGGGGCGGCCCTGCGCCCGCCCGCAACCTACCCGCTCGCTCCGCCGCCCGCGTCCGCGCCGCCCGCGCGCCCAACGGTCTCCACAGCCGCCAGCCGCCGCCGCCTGGGGTTAGGGGCGGGGCCCGGAATACGGGGCGTGGTCAGGGCCTGTGGGCGGGGGCTTGGAGGGGTCGGCGGGTGGGGCATCCGGGGGCGTGGTCGTGCTTGGGCGTGGCCTCAGGGCGAGGTGGGGCGTGGCCTCCCCGGGTGTGGGCGTGTCTCAGGAGGCAGCGGAGCGCAGTTGATGGGTGGGTCGGAGCCTCCAGGGGGCGGGGCGGATCCTCCAGGGGGCGGGGCCTTCACGGAGCGCGAAACCGGACGTGCGGCCAGGCCGCTAGGGGCGGGGCATCCAGGGGACCAAGGTAGGAAGAAACAAGGGCGGGGCCTTGAAATAGGAGGCGGGCCTCCCAGGCAGGGGGCGGGACTTCCGCCGCCGAGTGGTGACCACGCATCCTGCCCGGCCGTGGAAGCCCTACGCCCCCGCTTCAGTCCCCTCCGGGCCACCGCTCCGTCCCCTTCGGTGCCCCCGCCGCGCCCGCCCGCCCGCCCCCTCTTCCGACTGCCTTCCGGACTTTGATGCTCGGAGAGATCGCATTCATGGGAAACTGTTTATTTTTTTTTTATTATTTTTTTTAAATATATGTTTTTATTGATTTCAGAGAGGAAGGGAGATATATTTTTATTGATTTCAGAGAGAGATAGAAACATCAATGAGAATCATTGATTGGCTACCTCCCGCACGCCCCTCACTAGGGACTGAGCCCGAAACCCAGGCATTTGCCCTTAACCAGAATCGAACCTGGGACCCTTCAGTCCGCAGGCCAAAGCTCTATCCACTGAGCCAAACCAGCTAGGGCAGGGAAACTGTTTTGAAGGAGGAGCGTGGCTCGCCCGCAGGTGGGAGGCCAGGCCTGCGGAGCCCAGCGCGAGCGGTGAAGGGCCCAGGGGTCTGCGCCCCGCCCCCCGCCACCGCCCGACCGCCGCCTCCGCCCACTGGACCTTCCCGGGGTCGCTCCCCGCCCCGCACTATTTCTGTGGCAATGACGTCCCCCTTGTCACCGGCCCGCCTGAGGACTTGCAGAAGAGGGGCCCGGGGTTGCTGTGCAGCCTGAGGGCAGGGGGTGGGGGGGAAGCAAGTCCAGGGCTCCTGGCGAGCGGGCCCTGGCGGCCTCCAGGACGCAGCCCGCACGGCATCTCCCGGGCTGCCCCTCCCGGGCGGTCTCTCCCGGGCTGCCTGTCCCGGGCTGCCTGTCCCGGGCTGCCCCTCCCAGGCGGTCTCTCCCGGGCGGCCCCTCCCGGGCGGCCTCTCCCGGGCTGCCCCTCCCGGGCGGTCTCTCCCGGGCGGCCTCTCCCGGGCTGCCCCTCCCGGGCGGTCTCTCCCGGGCTGCCCCTCCCGGGCTGCCCCTCCCGGGCGGTCTCTCCCGGGCTGCCTGTCCCGGGCTGCCTGTCCCGGGCTGCCCCTCCCAGGCGGTCTCTCCCGGGCTGCCCCTCCCGGGCGGTCTCTCCCGGGCTGCCCCTCCCGGGCTGCCCCTCCCGGGCGGTCTCTCCCGGGCTGCCCCTCCCGGGCTGCCCCTCCCGGGCGGCCCCTCCCGGGCGGCCTCTCCCGGGCGGTCTCTCCCGGGCTGTCTGCGAAGCCATCGGGACAAGTCCACTGGCCGTCCCAGTCCAGCCCGCCCAAGGCTGGAGCAATCAGAACCGAGGTTATGCTTTCACGGGCCCTCCGGTGCGCCCCAAACACAGCGCGGGCAATCCCCCCACTGCCCGGAATGGCGTCCGAGTGCCTCTTCCCCTGTGTTTGCAAATGAAACACCTCCACGGCGCCATGGAGTGTGCAGGGGGCATTAGATGAGCGCTCTCGGCAGGACAGGACGCCGTGACTCCGGGGCCATTGTCTCTGCCGTGGACTGAATGTGTCCCCCAAGACGTCCTGCTGAAGCCTAACCCCTGGTGAGCTGGTGCTAGGAGGTGAGGCCTCAGGGAGGTGGGCAGGTCAGGGGAGAGCCCCCAGAGCCCCCGTCCCTTCCCCCACGTGAGGTGACAGTAGAGGCCGCTGTCCACCAGCCGGGACCTGGGCTCTCACCAGACACCAAACCTGCTGGGGACCTGGTGGTGGGCTTCCCGCCCCCAGAACTCAGGTCCGGCTGTTTCTCAGTGCCCCACCCCCACCCCACCCAGGACGGGCTGAGGCACCCACGTCCACCCTGCTGCACAGGGTGCCGGCGGAGGGCGGCTGGAGACCACGGCCCCTTTCTGACCCACCACGTTCCCGCCTCCCGTTCCTGGCTTGTCTAGCCTTGTCCCAGCCACCCGCTCGGCCCAGGACTGCTTTTTCCTCCTGTCTTTCCTCTCCCCAGGGCTGGGGGCCCTGCGCCTTCCTCCTCCGTCCTCCCTGCGGAGCCTCCTCTCCTGCCTTCTCTCCCCTTTACACACTTCGCTCGCAGCCTGCCACCCTCCAAACTGCGCACCCTGGGGGCTCCGGGCACCCCTCTCCTGTCCTCCTCCTCCTCTTCCTCCTCCTCCTCCTCCTCCTCCTCCTCCTCCTCCTCGTGTCACCTGCTTGGTTTGACCTCAAGGATAAGGCCCTGCCCCCCCCCCCCCTCCGGCTTCCAGGCCCTTTGGCAGCTCGTCCTCAGGTCCTTTGTTATTACTCGGTCCCAGGAGGAAACAGGTGGCTTCCTCAAGTGGGGAAACCTGAGAGGAGCCCCCGCTGCAGGGCCCCGGGGCTGGTGCACAGCCGGACAGACCCAGGGACGGCCGGCACCACCTCTAGGGCTGAGAGAGGGGGCAGCCCAGAGGTTAGGGGACCCAGAGAAGAGGGGCAGGGGGGAGAGAGAGACTCTCTCTTTTTTTGGTTCATCCTCACCCAAGGATATTTTTCCATTGGTTTTTAGAGAGAGTGGAAGGGAGGGGGAGAGACAGAGAGAGAAACATCCATGTGAGAGAAACACATTGATTGGTTGCCTCCCGCATGCGCCCTGAGCAGGGCCGGGGATGGAGCCTGCAACTGAGGTAGGTGCCCTTGACCAGTCAAACCCGGGACCCTTCAGTCCACAGTCCGACCCTCTATCCACTGAGCCACACCGGCCAGGGCAGGAACATACTTCTGTGGTGTCCACTCCTTCTGCCACGTGGCTGTCCCCAGGCCAGCTTCCCCAGCCCCCGCCCCCCCTTCTCCCCGCAGGACACCGGCAAGGGCCACCCCCACGGCCTTGGCTGCCGTCCGCTCACCCCGCCCCGCACCTCGCCTCTCGGCCAGGCTCCCAGCACGGTCTTGCCCACCACAGCCAGCCACCAGCCCCGTCACCCCTCACCGGCCACCGTGGAGCCTGGTCCCCGGAGTGCCCCTCGCGTGGGATGCGCCCGCCTCCTCCCGGGCGGGTGAGCTGGTGTCAGCCCCACTGAGCGGCAGAGCTGGGGTTGCACTCCCAAAGCCTGGCAGCTCCACAGCGCCCCCTCCAGCGCCCCTGCCAGCCCCGCCCCAGCCTCCAGCCACCATCCGGCTCAGAATGCGCAGTGGCCCACCATCTGCACAAAGAAATCCCAGTCTGGTTCCTGAGGCCGCGTGCCTTCCACCAGCTGGGGGGACCGGCGGGGCTCGGCACCCGCAGCGCCAGCTGGAGTGAGGCGGGTCCCAGGGGTCAAGTGGGTGCTCCTCCCTTGCGAGTTGGTGCCCTTCTGCCCCTGTCCTTGGCGGGCCCGCTGAGAGCCACCTGCTCCCACACCTGCCGCTCCCTCCTCACCTGTCAGGGCCCAGCTCAGGTGTCTCCTACCCCCCCCCCCCCCCCCGCCGGCCCAGGTGACAAGGAGCCCCTCCCGCGTACCCATCAGACTCAGGCACACCTGTCACCGCCCTGTCTCTGAGGGGTCAGTGCACATCTGTCTCACGCCCCCACACCACTCACCCCCCCACCCGGAGACAGGGACTCCGACATCAGACACATCCGAGCCCCCGCTGTGCCAGGTGTGCTGAGTGTGGGGTCAGTGTGCAGGGCCCCAGGACTCTGGGGGGACCAGCCCAGCAGGTGCGATGGCCCAGGCGCCCGCAGCGGAGAAGGCTGCAGCCTGCGGGGGGGGGGCGGGGGGGCAGCCCAGGCAGATGTGTTTCAGGAAGGGCCCTGGCTCCGTGGAGGGGACAGACCACCGTGAGGCTGGGGGGGTGGCGCTGTGGAGCGGGACAGTGACCGCCTTGGGGACACAGTGACCGCCTCGGGGAGGGAAGGCCTCCCGGGGAAGTGGCCACGTGGGCTGCAGAGGCTGGAGTCAGTGGGGGCAGGAGAGGGGTGGGGCCCTGGACCAAGGACCAAGGGGGCCAGAGGGCCCGGCCACAGGACTTAGACGTGGGCCGAGGCCGCCAGGCACCTGCAGTGTGACTCCCAGCTCCCCCACGAGGTCTGTCCAGGGAGCAAGACCTCTCGCCCGGACACCTGCCCACACCCCTGACCCACCCCTGGGTTTGGAACTTGTTAGGATCCGCGAACAGACGAACTAAGTGAAATGAAGTGCCATGCGGTTAGTAACCAGAAGGCTCGAGAGTCACTACCAGGCGCTTTGCTATTAAATACACTCAGGTCACCCCACAGGACAGGCCCCGTTGTCACGGAACCGACGGGCACCGGGCAGCCCACGCTCCCACGATGGACGACGGGCACCGGGCAGCCCACGCTCCCACGATGGACGACGGGCGCCGGGCAGCCCACGCTCCCACGATGGACGACGGGCGCCGGGCAGCCCACGCTCCCACGATGGACGACGGGCGCCGGGCAGCCCACGCTCCCACGATGGACGACGGGCGCCGGGCAGCCCACGCTCCCACGATGGACGACGGGCGCCGGGCAGCCCACGCTCCCACGATGGACGACGGGCGCCGGGCAGCCCACGCTCCCACGATGGACGACGGGCGCCGGGAAGCCCACGCTCCCACGATGGACGACGGGCGCCGGGCAGCCCACGCTCCACGATGGACGACGGGCGCCGGGCAGCCCACGCTCCCACGATGGACGACGGGCGCCGGGCAGCCCACGCTCCCACGATGGACGACGGGCGCCGGGCAGCCCACGCTCCCACGATGGACGACGGGCACTCAGCCTGCCCTGGGCCCAAGAAGGGGCCCCCCACCAGCATGGGGTGAGGTGCGCCTCCTCTGTGTGCTGCGTCCCCCGCAGAGGGGACCCTGGGAGCCGGCTGTGTCCCAGGCAGCCGAGTGCCTCCCACACCCTGAGTCTGTGGGCACGAGGGATGCCCATTCACCTGGCACCGCAGAGGCAGAGCCCATGTGTGGTGGTTCCGTGAGCCGAGGCAGGAGGGCGGAGATGACGCCGAGCCCCCAGGCCTCAGTCCGCTCCCTCTCCCCACCCAGCCCTCCACCTGCAGGGTCACAGCGTAGGGGAGGGCAGGGGATGGGGCCTGGGCCTCTCTGGGTCTTAGCATCCCTGGTCCCCGGCCAACCGGGAGGCCGGTCGCCCCCCCTCTGAGGGACTCGCCACGCACCAGGAGATGCTCCGGGCGGGACGAAGGCGCCGGGAAGGCCCGCCTCTCACTTCCCCAGGCACCCCTCCCGCCCCGACGCCCTCAGAGGCCTGGGCGTCTGGCTCTCCCCCGCAGGGCAGTCAGGGCGGACTTCTGGGAGGAGGGCCGGCGAAGGTGAAGGCAGCAGCCTCTCTCCAGCTGAAGACAATGATGGGTAAACATGGACGGGCAGCCTGTGCTCTGCTTCGCCATGTGTCCTGGGCGCCTCTGAGTCATCACCAGCAGGCAGCACCCTCGGCCGAGGTGCGGCTCTGAAACGGGTTCCATTTGCTCCGGAGACGCGAGGCGCTGTCTCGGAGGGTATTTCGCTGGCCTCGCCCCCTGCAGCTCGAGTCCTGCGTAAATTCAGCCTCGTTGCTTCCAAAGCGTTCGTTGACATTCTTGTCGTGGTTCTGGTGACCGGGGGGCAGACACGAGGCACGCTCCTCGGACGCCCCCTTGGGCTGACCCACCGCAGCCACGGCTCCGGCACAGCCCGGCTCCCCTGTGGGCACCGGGAGGCGCCCGGGCACCCAGGCTTCGGCTCGTTTGCCTTTCCCTTCACCCGCCGTGAGGGCACCGCATCGCCCCTCCCGGGTGTCTGCAGATGTTTAGATTCTCACTTGCCTTTGAAAATGCAATCGGCTCCTATGAAATAAAACGACCCCCCTCACCCACCCCTGGGCCTGGCCCGACGCAGCCCGAAGTCAGGGCGCCCCGCTCCGGAACCTGTGGGCCGATCGGAGGGGAAACAGGCGGAAACCACAGGACTGCTCAGTGCGGCTCCGCTCGCTCCTCCGAGAGGGGCTGTGACAGGTCTGTTCACCGCCTGTCGTCCCGCCTCGAGGAACGCGCAGTGCGCGGCCTGGTGAGGGGAAGGGCTGGCACTGCCCTCCGCGGGTGCGGGGCTGCGAGGCGCGGGCTCCGCGTTACAGGAGCCAAGAACCACCCGCACCTTCCTACTGGCTGCTAGGCGGTCGCTGCACGGGAACCTTTATGGACTCAGCTCCCAGGAGAGGGCTCTTCCCCGACCAGGGTCCGCACCTGTCACAGGAGTCGACCACGTGTTGGGGGTGGGGAGGGGGGAGCAGGGAGGAACAGCCCAGCCCTGGCCGGTTTGGCTCACTGGATAGAGCGTCAGTCTGCGGACTGAAGGGTCCCGGGTTCGATTCCGGTCAAGGGCACATGCCTGGTTGTGGGCTCGATCCCCAGTGTGGGCCGCGCAGGAGGCAGCCGATCCATGATGCTGTCATCATCGATGTTTCTCTCTCTCCCTCCCTTCCTCTCTGAAATCAACAGAAATATATTCAAAAATAAAAGAGGGACAGCCCATCCTCAGGACCAGCCACTCAGCACCACCGTCTGCCCCTCCCACCCAGACCCCAACGTCGCAGAGAAAGTGAGAGGAGGGCTGGACAGTGGTGGTTGCCAGTCCTCCCGCCTCCCAGCCCTGGATCCCAGCCCCAGTCCTCCCGCCTCCCAGCCCTGGACCCCAGTGCGCTGCGCAGCCAGCGTTGGATCTAAGGTGAAGCGATAGACCCTGAATGGCAGCTGGGCCCTCGGCAGCCCTGCACCATCAGACAGGCTGCGGGTGGGCGGGTGGGGCCGAGCGTGGGCCACCACAACACGCGACACGGTGAAAGCTGCTCCCCGCCCCACAGCCTCCCTGACTGGGACCCCGCACTGTAGCTCCTCGCCCAAACTGAGGAGACAGATTGCATTCTGTGGCAAAGAAGCAAAATAAAATCAAAATATTACATATCACTCTCCACTGTTTATTTGCACACAATGTCTGGAATGGAACAGAAATGACAAGAAATGCGAAGAAGTAGACAAACAGCCTATAACAAAAAGAAAATGATCACAAGATGTAGAACCCACGTGACCCAGTAACTGAAATTAGTCAACGCGCAATGTAAGAAAAATATTAGGACTATGTGGAAGAATTTACAGATAAAGATGAAAGAAAGAATTGATAAAGAAATGAGGTGTTTTGGAAGAGAAATGGGAACTCTAAAAATCTCAAAAGAAATTAAAAAACTGAAAACTATAATATCACAATATCTGAAGTTAAAAATGCATTGGCTAAGCTTCTAGGCACTGAAAAAGAAAATTTCGGCCCCAGTGTGGGGTGTGTAGAAGGCAGCTGATCCATGATTCTCTCTCACCATTGATGTTTCTCTCTCCCCCTCTCCTTTCCTCTATGAAATCAATAAAAAAATATATATATATTTTAAAAAGACTTGCTATGAGCTACAGTAACCGAGGGAACGT
Organism: Myotis nattereri; assembly: GCF_964212035.1. NCBI lineage: Eukaryota > Metazoa > Chordata > Mammalia > Chiroptera > Vespertilionidae > Myotis > Myotis nattereri. The sequence goes on from NC_138075.1 coordinate 229,516,202, forward strand.
AACTTGCAGACCAGTGGGACTGAGTGACGTTAGACCCGCTGTTGCTCAGAGAATTGATTTTTGACAAAAGCACAAGGAAAACGCCACGCGGGAAGGGGAGACTCTAAACGCTGGGTCCTCTGGGGGATGGGCGTGGCGCTAACTCACATCACACAGGGCTAACCTGAGGCGGATCAAAGACCCGGGCACAGTCACAGCTTCCGCAGTGCAACACGGGAAAAGGCCTGGAGACTTGGGGCACGGAGAGTGCTAGCCGGAGGCGAAAAATAAATCAGGTCATTTTCTCAAAAGCAAAATCTCTGCCCACCCACGGACACCATTCGCTCCCACTTCCCACAGGCGGCGTCCCAGGCTGAGCGGCCTCACCACCCTCCCTTCCAACAGCTGACAGCCGCACAAAACGGGTACACCGGTCCCGGGCGCTGGCCTGCCGTCCTGGGACGAGCCCCTGCTCTCTGCCTGGCCCCGTGCAGCCACCTCGGATCTGCAGGCCCCTGCAGGAGGCAGCCTCTCCTGGGCCCAGGCTCGGACCCAGAGGGAGATGAGGGCCTGGCCGACCGGGGCCAGGCTGCGTGACCGGGGGTGATACATCGACCTTGGGCCCCGCGGCTGGGATGTCAGTTCCACTCCAGCTGAGAGGAGAGTCCCATCGCCCCAAATCTCACTTTCCCAGCACGGGGTGGGCACAGAGGCGGGCTCCGGCGGCCTTACTATTCCTGGCTGTAAGCTAAGCAGCTGCCCATTAAAATTCCATTAGTTTCAAAGCTTGAGCTGCAGTTGATATTTCTAATTATTGGGGATTAAAATTGTCCCTGTAATTTAAGGATAATTGCAGGCGATGCCAGCTGGCGCCCCGGGCCGCACTGCTCCCAGCATAACATGGAAGGTCTCTGAACAGGAGAGGTGGGCGTCGGGGAGCGAGGGGAGGGGGTTGGTGCACAGCTGGAATCTCAATGTCAGCGTCATGGCTCCGGAGCCTGAGCCTGGGACGAGGAGGGCGGGCACCACGGTGCGGGACTGCGGACACGGACAGTGTGACACGCTGGGGCGTGGAAGGAGGAGCGGCCGGGCCAGGGAGGGTGGGGTGGGGGTGGGGATGGGCGCCCAGGTCCCCCCACTCAGGTGGAGCCAGCCCCGTCCTCTGCCCGCCTTGGCTCCCAGCTGGCAGGGCCCCCGAGGTGCCCGAGGAAGGATCGTCCTGTATCGTCTGCGACCACCTGAGCCACCTGGGCGGCACCATCAGACGGGAACGAGGAACCTGTGCTGAGGCCGGCCTGGTGCCCAGGAGGCCGTGGGACGAGGCCACCGAGAAGCTCATGGCCGCTCTCACAGCCTCAGTGAACCAGACCCACTCGGCCCCCACGTCCCTCCTGCTGCTCACCACCCACCCCAACACCTGCAGCCCCTCCCCCCACGGCCTCCCACCCACCTCACTCGGCTGCCGCTGAGCACAAGTGAGAAAGTGCCAAGTAAGCCCATCACGACCGCAGCTCTAGGACAAGGACTTTTAAGGGGAAAATCTGCCGCAGAACTGGCCCCAATGTCACCTCCTGGGGGCCTCCGGGGCCTGGCCACCCCGATGGGCCACACGCACAGCCAGTCCGGCCAGCAGGCGCAGTGTTGGTCAAACGATGAGCCCGGTGGGGGCGCCTGTGGAGGCGGGCGGGCCCCTGAGCTGGTCAGCTGGGCCTTCCCCACTGCGCAGCGGTGCTGGGGCCACAGGCACCCCTTCCCGACGATGGGCTCAGTGACGCCATGCGGCGGCTGGACTGGCCTTGGTGGGAACATGCACGCCACCGAGACGGGCGAGTCCCTAACCCAGGGCCCGGCCACCACCCTGGGCTGGGGATGGCTCCAGACTCGCCTCTGCTTCAGCCTGAGCAGCACGGTTTGTGTCTAGGGTTTGTGTCCAGGGTTTGTGTCCATGCATGGGGCTGGCGAAGGGGTCCTGCCGCCCAGATGGCCTCTGTCCTCCGCACCCCTGGTGACCTCCACATCCCTGGTGACCTCTGCTTGGCTGGGTGACCTCTGCACCCCTGTGTGACCCCTGAACCCCTGGTGACCTCCGCACCCCTAGTGACCTCCACATCCCTGGTGACCTCTGCTTGGCTGGGTGACCTCCGCAACCCCTGGTGACCTCTGCACCCCTGGTGACCTCTGCACCCCTCGTGACCTCCACAGCCCTAGTGACCTCTGCACCCCAGTGTGACCCCTGCATCCCTGGTGACCTCCACATCCCTGGTGACCTCCACATCCCTGGTGACCTCCGCACCCCTGGTGACCTCCACACCCCGAGTGACCCCTGCAACCCTGGGTGACCTCTGCTCTCCTAGGTGACCTCTGCCTGGCTGGGTGACCTCTGTAGCCCTGGGTGACTGCCTGGCTGGCTAGGGCCACAGGAGTGTCCAGTGAGCAGCAGCGTTGCCCCGGTGACCACGGCAGCCTCCTGGCCCTCTCTGCCTGTCCCCAGCAGTCGGCCCAGCGCCGTCAGAGGGGGCTCCTTCAGACCAGACCTTCACACCATGCCGCCCGTCACTAGCCCACCCTCCCTGCCACCTCAGAGCCTGCTGCCTGGGCAGCAGCGTGCCAGCCCCGGGCAGGAGGCACTCCTATACCAGCCTCCTTTGCAGCCAGTGCCCGGAGCCCAAGGAGTCAAGGAGCTTCTAGAAAGGTCGCCACTGGCCGGGGCAGAGGCACTGAGGCCAGCTGCCCTCCAGGCCCCAGCGGCGGAGGCTCCTGGCACAGCCCTGCCCGCCTCTTCCCCCCGGCCCCCCTGCCCCCTCTGGGCGGAGTCCAGCCCCTCCCCGTGGCCCACCTTCCCTGCCCGCGATCACATCCCACCACGTGTTTACGTCCGGTCACGTTTGTCTGCTCCCCGACGCCAGGCTGTCTCGGCCTCCATCTGCCCAGAGTGAGCGGAGGGACGTGAGCGGAAGAGTTCCCTTTATTAGTTCCCACCGAGGGGCGGTCCCAGCCCACGTCCTGGGCAGGAGAGAAAGGCCCTGCGCCCTCCTCCCTCAGTGTCCGCGGGTTTGGGGCAGATGGGGGGCCCTCAGTGCCCGCGGGCATTTGGGGCAGACGGGGGGCCCTCAGTGTCCGCGGGTTTGGGGCAGACGGGGCCGTCGGTGTCCGTGGGCATTGGGGGCAGGTGGGGCCATCGGTGTCCGTGGGCATTGGGGGCAGGTGGGGCCGTCGGTGTCCGTGGGCATTGGGGGCAGGTGGGGCCGTCGGTGTCCGTGGGCATTGGGGGCAGGCGGGGCCGTCGGTGTCCGCGGGCATTGGGGGCAGGCGGGGGTGGGGGGGGAGCGCTGTCCGGGGGAGGCTGCCCGGGAGCAGATCTGCCCGACCTGCTTGCGTTGGCTTCTCTGGCCCAGACCAGCCGGGAAGGCGGCTGTGCCCGCCTCGGGCAGGAGACACACACGTCGCATCCGGCGTTCCAGGTGTCGTCGGCGGGGACCACGGTGGAGCGTGGCGCCAGCACGTTCCCGCGGGGGGACCCCGGCCTGTGCCCGGGCGCTCAGTCCGAGGCGGCGCGGCCGGCCTGTGGTCGGGCCGGGAGGGCTGCGGGCGCCTAGCCGCTGGCCTTGGCCACGAGCTTCTCCAGCAGGCTCATCATGCGCTCCTGCAGCTGCAGGCCCTGCACCTGGAGCAGGTGCTGCTGGTCCAGCACGCGGCGCACCTCGCGGCCCGTGTCCTCCAGGGCGCGGCCCGCGTCCTCCACGGCGCGGCTCAGCCGCCGCTGCTCCTCCAGCAGCGCCTCCAGCAGCCGCAGCTTCCGCTTGCGGAACGGGCCGCCCGGCGCCTTGCGCTTCCTCACCGGCCGCTCCTCCGACCTGCGGGCGGCACAGCGTGGTGAGCGCGGCCAGGGAGCGGCACGGCCCGACCCTCCCGGGGACCCGCCGGCCCAGGGGAGACCGAGGCCTCAGGGCGCTCAGCGTCCAGGACGGTGAACGGGCCACGGGGCCACGGGCACTGCCGTCCACAGGGACCCAACGGCCCGGCCACAGGACACCCAGGTCCTGAGTCTGGGAGGGCAGGGGACACCCTGCCAGAGGACACCCCCAAATGCACTGAGCTGGGCTGGTGGCACAGGCCCGGGTGGGGCTCAGTGTGGAGAGGCCACCGGGGAGAGAGGAGGAAGGCTGGGTGGGCGGGGTGCTGGGCGGTGTGGCTCTCCCACGGAGCCAGAGACCACCAGTCCTGCTGGCCTTGGGCAGATGGGGAAACTGAGGCCGCAGGAGAGAGGGCCTGGGTCATGGGCCCCTTTATGTCCCAGCCACCTGGACCTGGGGGGGAGGCAGGCGCCTGGGGGGGGGCACGGAGGAACCCCTGGTGGGCAGGGGTAAAGGCAGCACAGGCTGGGCGCTCTCTGCCGAGGGGTGGGGCACCTCTGGTTGAACCGACCCCCACTGTGGGCAGGGAGCTGCCCAATCCCACCAGACCCTCAGGCTGCCCACTCCCAAGCTTCTGAGTTGAACAGCGACCCAGCCAACCTCAGGGGCGGAGGGCGGAGGGCGGAGCTCTGGGTCCTGGGTCCCAGCCCGGGAGCAACCCCTGGGGCAGCCGGCGTCTGGGAACAGGGCTCAGTCCACAGGGACAACTGGCCGGGCTCAGGCTTTCCTGCCGACGCGCCTGGCTGTGGGCAAAGGCGTTTTTGTCCGGGGTCTTTGCTGAGAAATCCCCGCCAGGAAGGGGCACAGATGAACGGAACAAGCGCTCCAACCCCGGGGGTGTCAGAATCGAAGGCCCCCGAGATGCCGCCCTCACCCCCCAAATGGCAGACTCCAACACTGGGGCTCGGGAGGGTCAGGGCCGTGGCTCTAATCCAGACTTCCTGTCCTCGTTTCCAACTGGCCAACTCCTATTCACCTTTGAAAGCCCACCCCAAATGTCCCCTCCTCTGCTCTCCCGCCCCCACACCACGGGGGCGAGTCTCCTGCGTGGCAGGCTGTGACAGCCCAATGGCGGGTCACGTGGCAGGAAGCACGTGACAGACAGCAGAGGGGGTGGGCGTCCCCACACAGCCAGGTTACGAGGACACGGAGACTCAGCCCACCCCTCTCCTGATGTGAAGGGGACCCCAGGGCAGGGCCCGCTTGGGGGCCGGGGGGACCCAGAAGCAGAGGCTGAGGGGCAGGCAGGGCGGGCGCACAGATGGGGGCAGTTGGCGCTCCTCCATGGGCCGGGCCCTGCGCCCGAGTGTGTCCTCCCCTCTGACACTCGCAGCCACCCTCCGAGAAGCCACTGATCCACCCGTTTACAGAGGACACGGAGGCCCAGAGAGGTCACGAACTTTCCACACAGGTCAAAGCGACGCAGCCGGGGACACCCAGCCTGTGCCAGGACCGCCACGTGGCGCAGGGACCGCTGCCTCCCTGCGGAGCCTCCCTCTGAGGCCGCCCTGTCCCTGGAGGCGCTCATGGCCGCCTCCCTCTACAGCCTGCCAGCAAGAGAACACTTCCTGCTCTCTCTCCACTGGCCAACTCCTATTCACCCTTGAAAACCCAGCCCCAATGTCCCCTGGCCGCTCACAGCCCTCCTGTGGTGGGGGCCGGAGGAGGGCTCGCACACTACCTGCGCTTAAGGGACAGTAAGCTGGAGGAGCTGTCGGAGCCATCGTCCTGGAAGCGGCCTTCGTAGGAGCACCGGTTATACGGAAAGTACAGAGGGGTGGACTTAGCCGACGGCGACAGGGACTCCTCGGTCTGGGACGTGGAGGGCCCCGGCTGCTGGCCGTCCGGCAGTTTGCCATCACAGGACTCGGGGGCCTTGGCCAGAATCCTATCAATGGCTAGGTAATAGGGCCAGTCGGGCGGGACGGACTCGCTATCTGTCATGCATTTTAATTTCCTGCAACGAGACACACAAGAGCCAAGTGTGAGAAACAGACCTGCTCCCGCCCGGCCCGCCCGGCCCCTGGCGGAGGCAGCGCGGCTCCGGGACCCGGGGGGCAGCCACTCTTGGGTCGACAGGCCTCCCCAGAAAGATGGGCCAGGCTTCAGGGCCAAGGTGACACTGGGCTTGGAAAGAAGTCGGACTTGGGACCTACGCAGCCTTGGATGCTAAAAGCCACAGCGTGCAGGAGGCGGGGCCACTCCATCGTCCCTCGCCTCGCTGCGCGGCGGTGGCTGAGCTCCCCGCGGTGCACAGGCACTGCCCAGCGAGTCGGCACCTAAAGGCCGTGACGCGACCGACGGGGAGCACATCAGAGGACGGGACGTGGTGGCACACGAACATCAGATACCGCAGCGAAGGAGCGTGTGTTTCTGAAGAGGCCGCCTCGGGGAGCGAGCCCCACAGGAGCTAAGGGCACAGGCCTCGGCGTCCAGCTGATCTGAGATGTGTCTCAAGCTACCACTTTGCTGTGTGACCTTGGGCAGGTTCATTAACCTCTCTGAGCCTCCATGTTCACGTCAGTAAAATGGGGATGATCAACGCGAGCTCCTCACACGGCCGTAGGGAAGGTTTAGTCGGACGATGCCCGGTGCCCGGCGAACGGGGGCTGAGCAGATACCACGTTGGCGGAAGGTGCCAGGAGGCAGCAGAGCTGGGCCGGGCAGGCCCCTGTTCACACTGCCCAACATCCCTCGTCTCCACTCAGACCTCGGGCCAAGAGGCGACACAGCCCAGCTCTGCCCACCAGGAGCCCGAGCCCCCACAGGCCCAGCGTCCTGCCCTTCCTGCAGACAGGCCCTGGCCCGGGCCATCCCCAGAGGTGAGGGCTGGGGAGGTGGGCCCATTGGAGAGCTGCGGCCAAGGCCAGGCCAGAAAGAAGCCCCAAGGCAGCCCCAGTACCTCCTGCGGCCCACGGCTCCCTGGCCAGCCTCGGCCTGTGCCCCCGTCCCTGCCCCATGCTGCTCCGTGCGGGAGACCTTGCAGCTGGAGTGCCCTGTGGCCGGGCTCCCGTCCCCGCCCTGGGGCTCCCCACCGGGGTGCGGCCACGGTTGCTGGAAATAGCCTGGCCATCTGAACGAGTCGCCCCAGTCCACAGCACAACCAGACGACGAGGGGCCGTGGCTCAGGGCGGTGAGCAGAGGCTGCCTTAGCAGAACACAGCCCCAGCCAAATGCCACGGACAGATCACACGTGGCAGTGCGTGGCTGCTGTCTTCCCAGCCACGGGACCACCGTCCATCCTCTGGAGGCCCGGCAGACACTGGGCGCAGGGCGAAGGCCCACCCCCAGCCTCCACCGGGGCTCCCCTCCAGCCCCTCCAGGGACCCCCTCGAGCCAGCGCTTTTCTCCTTGGAGAAAAAGGAAAGGCTGCCCCCCAGCACGGGAGGCCCCTGAACTCCAACAAGCCACACTGCGAGGAACCCTCCTCAGGCTTCCTTAGCCTGAGCCTCAATATGCAAAGAGCGACTGTGAGCAAATAAGGGGCAGCCTCTGCTAGGTGGGGGTGGGGGTGGATAGGGAACGAGTCAGCACAGTGCCCCGGCTAAGGGCTGCGCAGCCTGGGCCGTCTCTCTCCTGCTCTGGCTTCAGTGTCTCCCTGGCGACAGGAGCTGAGAGGCGCCGCACTGAGGATGCGCCACAACCCGTGCGGCACTGCGCATGCCCCAGCCTCCGCGCCCGCCCCTGCCAGGTGCCCGCTCTGCTGCACCTCCTCTCCGGCCGCCTGGCCCGCGTCCTCCGCCTCCAGGAGTGAACCGAATCCCTCCCCTGGGACTCTGAGGCTTTCAGGATAAATAATGAATCACCGCAGACCCCGATGGGAGCCCGAGCGCTACCCATCAGACGCGAGGCTGGTCAGCAGCCCCCGCCGGGGAGGGCCCAGACAGCCCAGCCCTGGCCCCGCGCAGCCGGGACTCCTCGCTGCCTCACTAAGTGACTCCCTGCCTTCGACCCCGCAGCTCGTTTCTGCTCGGGGCCTGGCTGCCTGGCTGGGGTCAGAAAGGGCCTTTGACCCGGGCCAGACCCAGGCCCTGCTCCTCCACGGGCCACAGGACGTTAAATTAATGCAGCTGGAAACATCCTTTCGGGGGGCAAGGTCCCGAGGAGCCTGCACACACCTCCAACCTCCTCGCCTATAGGGGATGGTGTCCTCCCCCCCCCCCCCCCCCCGCCCGCTGCTCCCTGCCCGGGGCTGCCACCAGGACCAGGAGGCAGCAGGGCTGGGACCAGCGGGCCCACCCAGGACAGCCCCTCACGTCCAGGGCACTGCCAGGCTCGGGGGCAGCCCAGGCCCAGCCCTGCACAGGTGCGCACAGGACCCCATGCACTTGGCGCTGCCCCCATGGCTCCCAGCTCCTGCTTGACCTTCACGTCAGCAAGACCCTGGCCCATGTGCAACCTTCCACCAGCCAGTGACCTTCACCCTGACCATGACCCTCTCCACACTGTGCCCCCTGCAGACAGGCCTGGGCGGCATGAACCCCAAGGTGCTGGGCCCGCGGGCCACGCTCGGCTCCCTCCTGCACAACGCCTCTGCCTCCCCCGGAGCCCGTCTGCGCCCCACCCGCAGTTCCCCCAAGGCTGCCGGCGGGGGGGGGGGGGCACCGTGGAACGGGTCTCCTTCTTCCTTCACAAACGAGGCCCCTCCCACGAGTGGGCCCCCTGGGCTCAGGGCTCCCCGACCCTGAGGTCGCAGTGGGCGCAGTGGATGCTGCAAACGGATGAGCAGCAGGACAGGCAGGCCTCACAGACGGGGAGCTGAGCCTCTTTCTTGCCTTGGGCCTCAGCTGCCCTGTTAGCAGCATCCCAACACCTGCTGTGGCGCCCAGCCTGCGCTGGGGGCTGCAGGCTCCTGGCTGGGGGGGGTGCGGGCCGTGGGGCAGGGCGGAAGGTGCCCTTGGGGCAGCCGGGCAGAGGCACCAGGAGCTGAAATCTGCCCCAGCCCTGCCCTCCCTGGGCCTCATTTCCCATGTCCCCAGCAGTGTGCGCCCGGTCCCATCTCACCACCACGAGGGCCCCACCTGCTTGCTGCCAGCAGCAGCCCCGGCCAGGGCGGGCCAGGCGAGGGCGGGCGGGCGGGCGGGCGGTGGTGCCTCGCGCAGTGCAGGCCTGGCGGGGCAGAGCCTACCTGTACTGGAAGGTCATGTTGGTGATCTTGATCTTGATCTCCTCGCCCAGCCGGCGCTCGCCTGTCATGGCCAGCAGCTTGCAGGCCATCTTCTCGTACACCTTGGCGTTGCGCTTGGTCTGCTTCAGCTCCTCGAAGAACTCCTCCCAGACGAGCATGAGGCCGCGCATCTCGGCGTCGGTCCAGTTCCGGGCCCGCCGGTGCTTCTCCGTCTGAGGGGACACCAGGTAGCCGGGCACCTCGGCCGCGGCCATGCCGGAGGCGCCTGTGGGTGAGCGAGCGGCTCAGGGCGGCCGGGGCCGGCGCCGTGGACAGAGCCCCACTCTGGGAAGGCAGCTCCACGCTCAAAATGGGGCCTACATCTGACAGGCAGGAATTTAGTTAAAAGCTTTTAAACGGGAAACGTCATTTTGATGTCACGTTTCCATAGCAACAGAGCAACTGCATCAGCTACAACAACAGAAACCTTTTAACTGAAAGCGCAGGAATCAGGGCCGCCGTGACGGGCCATCAATATTGCAGCGGGCGGGCCAGGCCCGACACCGGCGGCCCAGGGTCCCGGCCCTGCCTCCGCCCCAGCCCGGCCGCCAGGCCTCCAAAGCCAAGGCCACACGGGCCCAGGCGCCTGCGCTGGGCGACCTGGCTCCTGAGAGGTGGGGCCTGGGCCGCAGCCCCCACCTCAGCCTGGCCCCGGCCCACGCAGGCCACAGCCCAGAGAGCCCAGGGTGGGGATGGGACCAGACACGGAGACGGGGCAGGGAGGGAGATGGGGACTGAGGGCACAGACGGAGGGGTGGGGGCAGAGACGGGCACGAAGGAGGAGTGGACACAGGAGCAGACACCCTCAGGGACATGCCAGGGCTCCTCTCCCAAGGCCCACGCACAGCGCCCCGGGCACACGCTCACGCCTTACAGTGGGGAATGTACACGTGTGAACCCCAGGCCAGGCAGGAGCGGCTCCGGCCCCGAGCACGCCCAGCCCTGCCCTGCCCCTCTGCGTGCCCATCTCCCTCCCTGCGGGGGGCTGCTGGCCGGCCTGGGTGACAGGGGTGGGCTGAGGCGCCAGGACCATTCTTGAGGCCGGAGAGGAGCTGGGCGCCGGTGTGGGTGTCCCTCCTGCCCTGGGCAGCCCCACTACGGCCCCGGCCATGCTGCACTAGCACCAGACCTGCCCTTCCTCCTGGCGGGCTCCTGCGTCCTCAGGCCCCACAGGAAACGGCCGGCAAAGGCTCGCTGAGTAAGTGAACGAATGAAGGGACCAACCTTAAGTCATCCCCTGCCCCAGTAACCTAGATGTTACTGACGTTGCTCTTACTGGCAAACTCCTATTCATCCTTCAAAACCCTGCTCTGATACCACATTCTCTCTGAAGTGTTCCTACTCCACTGTGGTCCTTCTGCCCTTTCCGCTCCTGGGACTGGAGCCACTGAGCCAGCTGCTGTGCTCCCTCCCTCCCGGCTGTGTGGCCTGGGTTAGACACCAGAGAAACATGGAGGAGCCGGAGCACCCCGAGTGCTGGGCACCGTCCTCCACGTGGTACCGTGTGCTTTTTGCTTGGACCCTCCCCGCACGCCTGTGAGGGAGGCTGGCACTGTTAACACCCACTTGACAGATGAAAAGCGTGAGGCCAAAAAGGTGAGGTCACCTGTGGGCCAGGGGCCGGGCCAGGCTTTGACACCAGCAGGCGAGCCCGGGGCTGGGTGTGGCCCGAGGGCTGGCAGGCTCCCTGTGAAGGACACCGTCCCTCCTCCGCACCCACCAAGTAGCCAATGCAAACCACCGTGGCCTGGCCCAGGCTCATCATCGCCTCTCCTGGCGGCCTCCATGCTGACCTCGGACAGGGGGCTGCTGCTGGCTGGGTCCGTGGCCTCACCCTCCTCTGGGCCTGTCAGGACTTGGCAGAGGCCTGATGTCCCGAGGGCCAGGGGACACAGAGCTTGGCCTCCAGCGCGGCTGGGTGGGGCGGGCACCGTGAGACAGTGAGGCTGTATCGCGGGGAGCTGACCGAAGGTGGGCTTAAGAGCCGGGCTCAGGGACTTGGGTGCCCGGGGGCAGCCATGGGCCACAGGCAGGGGAGCTGTGGGGACAGCACGGAGAGGGCGCCACCTAGAGGCGGCGCAATGTTGAGAGAAGCCAGTGGTCCATGCCATGAGCCAGGGCACCTGCTGGGCAGGCCCTGCTGGCCGTGAGGAGCCCCGCGCCGCCCCAGCCACCCGCCTGGCACCGCAGGGCTCTGGCGGTGGCCTTGCTCAGGGAGGTGCCCAGGACGGGGCAGCAGCTGGGGTGCCCGCCTCCCTCAGTCACAGCTGGAATGACGGTGGACAGGGTGGCAAGGGTGGGATCTCAGAGCCGGCTCCTGGGTCAGGCCTGGCCCTGTCGTCAGCTCCCGGCGGGAGCCCTGCTCTCTGGGCCTCAGGGGTCACTGAGGTCAAGGGGACACCACCGCCTGGCCCTGTCGCACCCCCAGGAAGGCTCACGGCTGCCACCCTCCTCTGGGCCTTGGCACTGGGCACCGACTCAGGAGTGTTAGCAGTGCGTGACTAGAAAGCCCACTCCCTCCAGGAAGTCCTGCCCCTCAGGCGAAGGCTGTGAGCTTCTCTGGCCCTGGTGCTGGCCTCAGCCGCCAGAGCACCCTCCCCACCAGGCCAAGGCCCGCGACGCCTCACCTCACTGCTCAGCACGTGGGCGCGGGGCTTCGGGGAGGGCAGAGGCTGGGGCTGCCTGGCGGGGGCCGGCAGGTGGCTGTCAGGACATGCTGCCACCCCAGGGTCCCTGCTGGGGATACCACCGGGACTGCCGCCGCTCCCAATGCCTCCGGGGCAGCCACTGGCCCACAGGGGCACTCCCGGGCTCAGGGCCTGGCACCGGGTGACCCCAGCGGGCGTGTCGGGACTCGGGGGCGAGGTTGGAGCCCGGCTGTCCCTCTGCAGGTGTCAGTGACACCAGCGAGCCCCCAAAGACAAGGAGCTGGGCCTGTCCTCTGCTGAGGGCCTCCGTACCTGGGCACAGCTGCATGGCCTGCGGGGAGCCTCAGGCTCTGCGGGAGGGGGAGGCAGAGGGCGGGGGCCAGGCGTCCAGCTGCACCTGCAGGAGAAGAGGGGTCAGGGGGCAGGGCCAGGGAGGCTGCGTGCGGGCGAGGCCCGTCTCCCTGAGACTGGCGCTGGGGGTCTGTGCGGTGCTCGGCACTATGGCCGCCCCGGGAGCCCAGGGCGGGGCTGTGCAGAGGCCGGAGGCCATGGGCACCCAGGGGCCGCACCTGGGCTCCTGAGTCTCGGGGGCTCCCCCCAGTGGCGAGCTCTGTGCTCTCAGGCCCTCCGCAGTCTAGGTTTCCAGAAGCAAAGGCCTCGCACAGCTGGGTTTGACTTGCTTTAATTCAGGTGTACAGGTTTGCAGTTGCCAAACAACATCCATCTCGTGTCCGCCCTCCCCTCCCCTTTCAGAAGTAGATCGGTCCGGGCCAGGCTCCGGGACGCGCCCATCACAGCCCTGCTGAGCCCCAGTGCTGGCTTGAACCCCCAATGGCCGCTCTACTGCAGCCCCACTGAGCTTGAGCTACACCCCTGCAATGGCCAGCAGGAGCTGGGGGTCGCCAGGGGCTGCAGCAAGGGCTGGGGGTCGCCAGGGGCTGCAGCGGGGGCTGGGGGCTGCCAGGGGCTGCAGTGGCTGCCCAGGGCAGGCTGCTCCCAGCAGCACTTGGGGTAAGGAGTAGCTTCCGCTCATTAGAAAGCGACAGGCTGGCGAGAGCGAGGCCTGGACTCTCCCAGGCCACCTTCCCTTGTCACCGCCATCTGAGCAGGCCCCTCCCTGCCGCACACAGGCCACACGTGAGCCCAGGCCGCCCCGGGACAATGCGGTGCTCCTGGTCCCGCAGAGCCAGCCCCGGGCTCTCCAGGCTCTGCCCAGCACCCCCGCCTCCCGGACAGAACATCGCCCAGGCAGCAGCCTATTTTGGTTTTGGGCCCTCACCACAGAGGGAGGAACAAAAGCCCCATGAGGACACCTGCGAGGAAGCAGCCCTGCAGAGAGGAAGCGGGTGCCACTCCCCCAAATCCCGGAGCTCCAAGCCGACCAGCCGCGGCCGAGCTGCGACTGCCCCTGTGGCTCAGAGTGCGACTCGCGGACTGACAGCCGTGGCCCCGGGAGCTCAAAAGCCAGCCCAGCAGGGAGGGCGCCTGCACGGGTCAGGGTGCGGCTGCGGCCGCCTCCGGGGGGCGGGGGGGGGGGGGTCCGAGGAGTTTCAGCACCGGCTCCGGCCGGAAGGGGCTCAGCTGCCAGAAGCGCAGCGTGAAGGCACTCGGGGCAGGGTGGTGGTGGGGGGGTGGGGGGGTGGGGTGGAGTGGGCACGGACACGCTGCAGGGTGGTGCACACAGGCCCACCCGGTCTCGTCCACGTTTCCTGATCCTACTCGCAGGAAGCCACCCCCAACACACACCTGACAGTGACCTTGACACCCTGGTGTGACTGTGCGCAGACTTCAGAGCGCAGTTGACAAGGGACTCCACTCAGAGGGTTTAATGAGCCAGGACCCGCCCGCCTCAGGCGTCCATCGCACAGGCAGCGCAGCCAGGAGGCAGGTCTAAGGCAGGTCGGCTTCTAGGGGAGCTGTTCCCGGAGGCCTTGTGCCTGGAGATACACACGTGAGCACAGATGCGTGTGCGCACGCTCACCTGGCACAGCCATGACGCGCACCTGGGCCCGCTGCTCCAGCCACGAGAGCGGCTGCCCAGGCCACGCTGTGACTGAGGCTGGCTACGCCCGGTGGGCCCATGGAGTGAGCCCTGCGGTGATGGTCCCAAACCCTAGTCACCTCGTTCTTTCCGACAAACGCAAACACCCCAGCAGGCGTTTTAGGGGAGACGCCAAGATGAGAAATGGGAGCCCAGGTGAGCGAGGGAGGAGGGTGGCTCTCTCCTGAGGGGCCTGCTCACCCCGGTGTGCCCACTTCAGCCAGGCTCCACTGAGGCTGCCGGGAACGTGCAGGCTGCTCTGAGGGGCCCACAGCCCTCCGTGCGAGCCACGGGCAGACCCTGGCCCCAGCTGCCCGCCCCACTGGCCTGTGCATGGTGGTCAGATGACAGGCCTCACGCAGGTGAGGGTCACTAACCAAGCGGCTCCACCTCTGCCCACACCTGAAAGTTTCAAAGTGACCTTCCCTTACGTGAAATACCTCGAACCCTGACTGCACTTGAGCTTATGAGCAAGCGGCCAGCCCACCTCTGGGGACGGAGGAGGCAGAGTGCCTGGGGACGGGGGTTTGAAAGGACTCGGGGCTCCTTGGGCACGGCCCCCCCTCTCCAGCCCCATCGGCACTGATGTTCTGACCACGCTGGGCTTGAAAACAGTAAGCGGTCCAGGGGCCTGGGCCTGGGGAGAGGCGACCGTCCGAGGGGCCACAGACTGACCAATGACTGCCTGCCTACCTCACCCCTGCCTTTCTAGGCAGAGCCCATCACCCAGGCACGGACCTGGCGCCCCGGGGCTGCCAGGAGGCCCGGCACAGGGTGAGGAGTGCTGGGGTCTTTCTCAGGAAGGCCCGCCCCTGGAGTGGGCAAGCTGAGCCTCTGCTGGGGAGGACGGAGACCTGACAGCCGTCTGCACCTGACGCTCACCACGCTCTGCCTAACGTGGCTGCGTGGAAACGACGGGGGTGGGGAGTGGGGGGGAGGGGGGTGCCGTGAAGGAGCCACGTGCTGAGGGGCAGGTGCCAGGGCCAGCAGCAGCCGGACAGTGACGTGGGAGGGGCAGGCCTGCCGCGTACACGGGGCTGTGGCGAGCGGCGCAGACTTACACGGCATAGAAAGGTACCTTAAAATTAATCTCTTTACTGATAGAATTAAACTTTAAGTCCTGAGAAGAAAACAGAAAGGGAAGCGTGGCGCCGGCCCGCGTGCTCCGCCACCCACCGCACGCGCCTGCCGGGAGCAGGACACAGCCCAGGACCCTGGCTCCCGGTGCCGCCTGGCTGGGCGTCAGACGTGAGAGCAGCGGCAGCCTGGCCGCCCGGACTGTGATGCCGTCGGGGAGGAAGGTGCGCATCGTGAACCGGCATTAATCAGCTCCACGGCAGGGCCAGCCACGCAGCCACGCGGCCACGCCTGCTCTCCGCCAGGGCGCAGGCTCGGCCCCACATCGGCCGCAGCACCCCCTGCGGTGGCCCCACTGCAGGGTGCCTGCTGGGCACAGACCCCGCCGAACCCGCCGCCGGTGCCCCCGCGGTGCTCAGCACGTGGCGACCTTGTGAACGTTCCGCAAACATGCCAGCAGCCGCTGGTACGGGTTTCCTGGCGCCGCCACCACCTCGAACACAGACTGGAAGGCCCGGCGGTCCAGCTCCTCCTCTACCTGGTGTCTGTAAAAGTCCGTGGCCACCAGGCAGAAGAGGTTGACGTCCACGTGCTCCAGCTTGCCCATCCTGCTGACGACGTGGGGCAGGCTGCGGGGGAGTTAAGGAGCAAGTGCAAGCGCGGACCCGACCGACGCGGATCTGACTGCCCAGAGGTTCCTGGAGCCCACGGGCCAGGGCAGGACAGCGGATCTGGGCCACGCCCGCAGCCGCCTCCCACCTCCGACAGCTCCCAGGCGGGTTGCCGCCTCTGCTGCCTCCATCCAGCTGGAAAGCAGCTCTGCCCAGCAGAGGGGGGGCGGGCAGAGCTGGGAGGAAGCCGGAGCCCCAGCAGCGCAGTGGGCGCTCCCCTCGGAGCACTTACCTGGCCTGGCTCCCCATGCGGTGCTGGCAGGGCCACTCCTGCTAGCCCTGCTCCCACGGAGTGAGGAGGCCAGGCCGCCCTGCCCGCCCTCCCGGCTCCCTGCAGAGGGAACGCCCCTTTGGCAGCCAGCGCTCATGGGTGGGGCTGGAGCTCCACTGAGCCTCCCCGGGGAGGACGCAGCACAGCGACAGGACAATGAGAACCAGCACAGCACGGCCCCGCTGCACAGACCGGTGCAGGCGCGGGGCAGGCAGGGCCCGCCTCTCCTGCCCGTGGTCAGCATGCTTCCTGTGGCTTGTCCACGTCTTGCTCTCTAGGGGCTCAAGGTCAATGGCACCCTGACACCTGGGCTCTGGCCGAGGTTAGTTTGGGAAAGTCACACAGACACAACCCAGACCTGACAGGAGAGAGGGTGGTGGGCGGCAGGGCTGCCCGCCAGGCCCCGGACCCTGGGAGGATACATGGCTGAGACCCACGGGCTGGTGGACGCGCTGACGAAGAAGCAGGACAGGCTCCACACAGCCATGGCCACCGGGGTCCTCTGCGTGAAGTTGGAGAGGGACAGCATGACCCAGTCCCGGACCATGGACGACTGCCCCGTGCTGTGCAGCGTCTGGAAAACCTGAGGAGAGGCCGGAGCTCAGCGGGCGCGGGAGGGGCACCCTTTCAACAGGCAACCGTGCTGGCTTCAGGGGCAGGAACCAGGCCGCTGGCAAGTCCACTGGTCAGCACGTCCAGGTGGCAAGAGACGTCCAGGCTTCTAAGCCGGTCAGCCGGCTCAGGCTTGGGTGCCCCGCCCTGCCCGCCACCCCTCACCTTATACGCCCGCCCTCCCTGGGCGCCAGTCCTCACCTTGTACACCACGGTGGCCATGAACTGCGGGTAGGGCTGCTGGTTGGATAGGAACTCCCCGATGACTTTGTTCATGACGTCTTGTGGAGGGAAGAAGTCATCTAAAAACTGAGGGAGGATCCTCGCCACAACGCGGGCTTCACAGGGAAACCCCTTCCTGATCCTGAAAGGAGGGGACTAGTCAGCCCAGCCCTGCCCCACCCTGCGCCCCCATTCCCCGCTGGGACCTTCGGAGACTTTGCAGGTGGGTCTCCAGGGGGCACCTAGAATGTTAACTGGGGACCTCACGAGTGACCCACAGACAAGCGCCCAGGCTTGGGGCTCCCCTCCCACGCGAGGCCCCGATCCAGGAAAGGGTGTCAGGCCGGTGTGGTGCTGGGGCGGGGGGGGGGGGTGGGGCGGGGGCCCTGCACTAGAGACCGAATGTGCGGTGAAAGCGCTGCCGGGACATGCTGCTGCCGTCAGGCGCCGGCCCTCCGGGGCCTCTCCCGCCACATCCTCACGCTGCGGCCCTGGAGTCCGCGGGCCCCCTCTCCTCACCTCACCTGGACCTGCCTGCACTCCTGCTGGTCCTCCCTGTGCGCCCCGGAACCTGCCCCCGAGGGGTCCCGTTCTGGACACTGGGAGAGCCGCCTGGTCACCCTCGGGGCACACACGGGGTGCTCTGTAAGCTGCGGGCCATGCCTCCTGCCAGGTGTGCCCACGACCGACCACCCACCCACAGATGCCAGCACCCACCGGCCGTCCCTCCCACTTGTCAGTGCTGAAAGGCCTCCCTGTTGGCCCTGGGACAGAAGCCCCAGGAAGGCGGGGACCTGAGGTGGCCCTGCCAGCACTGGCGGAGAGGGCTGGACCAGTATGGGTGGGACAGGAGCACAGCTGCACACACTCATGTCCAATTTCAACTCCAAACACACTGCACCCTGAGCCTCCCAGAGCACGTCGCCTGGCCAGACGGACACAGGCATGTCTGGCTCAGTGTGCCCTGGTGAAAGCCTAAATGGCTTCTGCTGGCAGGGCTGACCCCGTGACAGGCGAGCTGATCCCATGATGGCCAAGCTGACCACGTGACGGGCGAGCTGATCCCATGATGGCCAAGCTGACCACATGATGGGCGAGCTGATCCCATGATGGCCAAGCTGACCACGTGACGGGCGAGCTGATCCCATGATGGCCAAGCTGACCACGTGACGGGCGAGCTGATCCCATGATGGCCAAGCTGACCACATGATGGGCGAGCTGATCCCATGATGGCCAAGCTGACCATGTGATGGCCATGTGGGCAGAACCAGCCTCCCCGATGCCATACACATCATGTCCCCTGGATGGAGGCCTGTCCCCCAGACAAAGTCCGATGAGGCCCCGAGCCTGTTCCCCAGAGCTGGCAAGTTTCTCCTCCCTTCCCGACAGCATCACCCCACACGGAGCCTGACCACTGCGCGGTGTGGGAAGCAGCCGATCCTCTCAGAGCCCGCGTGCTTGCTGTCCACGTTGGCACTGGGCCCCGCACACTCTCCCTTCCTGCCGGGAGCCGTCCCGATGCGGCGCTGCCCAGCCCTGGGCACCACTGCCCAGCCCTGGGCGCCATGTGAGCTTGCTGGGACCACGGCTCCCCTCAAAGGCAGCAGGTGCTGGCGGAGGTCCCGTCACTGCCCAGCCCTCCACACACCTCCATGTGCCCTGCTGACCCCACTGATGTGCCCGCCTTCGGGAGATGTGGGCACTCGGGTGCCAGGGGCCAAGCACTGCCCGCTCCGGAGCGAGCGAGGCCCAGGCTGGTCAAGACGCGGTGGGAAGCGGCGGCCGAGAGGACGGCAAACGTGCGTGCGGGCAGCTGCTCGGCGCAGCCCCGGCGGCCGTGGGTGAGCGGGCTCCCCTGCTTACCTGTCGAAAAGAACAGACACGCGCTCCATGGCCACGATCACGGACTCGCTGTCGGGCGTGGCAGGGCCGGGCTCGGAGGCTCTGCCGGGACTGGCTTTTTCCTTCCCTGAAACGAGGGCAGCACTGCTACGCGCCTGGGAGGCTGGCCGGCTCTGGGGAGGCGCCCGGACCCGCACAGCAGTTCCGCGAACCCGAGGCGCCGGGAGCAGGAGGGAGCCCTGGTCCCCAGGTGTGTGTGACGCCTGCGCAGCAACACGACAGGGAACGCGGCTCTGGGCTGCCCTCGAGAACCTCGGGGACTGTGGTCCGCATGCCGTGGAGCAGCGACAGGAGACCCATCAGTAGCCCAGACACCGGTGGGCCCGGCCACCTCACCTGTGTACATGCAGGTGAGCATCAGGCCCAGGGCGGCCATGGCCCGATGCGGGCTGTGCACGTTCACCCTGTCCACGCTGAGCTTGACCAGGGACTCGGCATCCAGCCGGGACAGCTGCTCGGACAGCAGGAGGCGCTCCAGGCCCCGCAGGACGCAGTGGTAGACGGTGGACGGCGTGGCCTCCTCGCTTCCCGACAGCATCACCCCACACATCTGAGCGAGAGGAGGCGTCCGGGTCAGGGCCCTGCCTCGGGCTCCTGTCGCTCCCAGCGGTGCCACCCCCGGGGCGGTGCCAGGCGGTCACCTGTATGATGGATGCGGAGAAGTCCGGCCCCACGTCCAGAGGGTAGTTCTCCATCAGGTAGAAGGCGGTGGCACACATGACCAGCACGTGCTGCTGGCTGTGCAGGTTCACGCAGCTGCAACCAGGCGCAGCCGCTCAGTCACGCAGGCGCCACAGCCCAGGAGAGGGGCTCCGGGTGCCCCGGCTCTGCTGTGACAGGCTGGGGCCTGACATGCCCACCCCCCACCGGCCTTCCAGCCCCACTCACTGGGCGCTGCTGCGGAGGTTGGAAAGGAGGTAGTCGCTGATGACAGGGATGAGCTGCTTCGCCGTGTCGTCCAGCAGGTCGCACTCCAGCACGTAGAGGGCGCCGTGCAGGGCCCCGATCCTGCTGGGCAGGTGGCTGCTCCTGAGCGTGCTCTCCAACAGCCGGCCGACTGGCTCCGCCACGGCCTTGTCCTGGAGCCGGGCAGAGGCAGGGGCTGGACCTCGAGGGCAGGAGGCCACTAGGGCTCGCCTGCAGGTCCACTGTCGAGCTGGGGGGTGGGGGTGGGGGCGCGGGAGGGCGTGCAGGCTGCCCTGGCAGGCGTCCGGCCCAGGTGTGGGGAGCGCGCCCAGCCGACTGTTAAGAGGTGACCTGTGCCGGGCCTTCTGTGCGGGCAGTGTGGGGGTGCTGACTCCCGCCCCTGGGGTCTGGAGTTTGGGACGGGCCAGGCAGGGGCCTCCCTGGTGGGCAGGGCTCCGTGTGGGTTTTCACACGCATTGCACAGAAACAGCGCGTCCCGTGTGACTCCGGAAGAGGATTCCGAAGCTGAGCCTGGTCTCCTGTGGACGTGGCCCCGTGCGCCCTCCCTGACTTTGCTCCTATCACTGAAGTAAATCAGTCGAGCTTGGGAGCCCTGAGGTAGTCCAGGGGACCCGACTGTCATCTATGCCAACGTGCCCATTCCCAGGCACCCTGACCACACGCGTTAAGGAGGAACCTACATGGTGCCCTCCACGTGAGACCCCACAGAAAGCGGGTGCTGGGCAGCCACAGCGGGTCAGACCCTCCCCTGGGACGGCGACCCCGGCCGGCAGAGTCTGCAGTCTCAGCGGTTCCGGGAGGCCGGCAGTGCGGCGCCCACAGGAACCGTCCATGTCCCTGCGTGACCGAGGATTCCCTCTCTCCCCCCCAGCCCCACAGACCGGGGACCAGCCGAGGGACTCTCCCCCCAGGCCTCCAGGGCCCCAGTTCTAAAGGCACCACCAGGGCCGGCAGGGGGCTGATGCGTCAGGAGGAGAAGCCCGACCCCTGCACCGCCAGCACGAGGAGTCCCCAGGGCGCCATCTGGCCTCGGGGCCTCTTCAGAAACAATTCTTACTGATTTGATTTACTGACACACAGCACGCCTGGGGGACCTGGGCCTGAGCACAAAACACAACCACAATGGAACAGGCCACCGCAGCGCCCACAAAGACAAAGGGCTTCCACAGGCAGCTGCTTCTGCGCTCCCACGGCTCCACACTCGGGGCGCAGCTGCGAAGAGGGTGCTCGCAGGCGCACCGGGGCCACCCAGGATGGGGGGCACCTGCTCGGCGCCTGGGCTCGCAGGGGCGGGTTCTGTGGGGAGGCCAGCCAGGCCCGGGCGTGGGCTCAGCCCTCGGCCTGGTCCTGTGTGACCTGGAGCACGCGGCCCAGCACCCTGGCCTCAGCCTCGCTCTCCTGGGGCAGGACTCACGGTGAGGGCTCCACGAGGCGCCTGCTCGCTGCTGTCAGGACAGGCAGGCCGAGCACGCAGGAGGGCACGGGCCAGGGCCAGGCCGCCGCTCGTGCTGCTGAGGGAGCGTCTCCGCACCAGAGGAGGGTGCCAGGGGTCTGCGAGGGCACAGCACACCGCCGGCTTCTGCCACGCGCAGGGCGAGCCGAGGTGGCGCAGGGCAGCGGGCGGAGCGGCTGCTCTTCTCTTCCACATGCGCTACCTCAGAGGCCGGCCTTCCCCCGGCCGGGACGCCTGTCTAGCAGGTACCGCGGGCACGGGACTCCCTCAGAGACGTAACACGGCCCAGCAGCCAAGGCGTCTGGGAAATGCTGGCTTGTTTAACCCTCCGTGACTGTCCGACCTCTAGCCTCAGGCTGGGCTGACTCCGCAGGAAGCGGATGCGCCCACAGAGAGGTCAGGCCAGAGACGGGACATGGCCGGAGGCGCCTGCTGACCTGCCGTGGGCAGCTGCCTGGCCGTGTATGTACGTTTCTCCATATGAAAGTTCTGACGCGTCTGGATGAGGCTGTGTGTCAGGCCTTCGGAACAGATCCTGAGTTTCCACTTTTGGGGCTTCCCCCAACACCACATGGTGACGACCGCCCAGAAAGTGGGTGTGGCGCTGGCCGGGTTCTCATCAGCTGGAGGCAGAACCAGGAGGGACCCCAAAGGCCCTGCCCGCCCTCCTGTGACAAGGCTGTGACACCCACACTGTGGGGTGGGAGTGCAGGGGACAGTGACAGAGCAGTCCCGGGAGGGGCCCTGGCGGTAGGAAGCAGGGGCCAGCAGCACCCCGGAGAAGGGGCCCCCACACAGCCAGCTCCTGGCGCGTGCGCCACCGAGACAACCTGACAAAGGCGCACAGGAGCCCCCAAGTGCGGCTCGCCCACCACGGCACACTCCACGGGGGAGCCCAGAGTGAGCGGAGCCCACGTGCTTCACTGGCGGTGGCCGTCCCCGTGGACCTTGCCGGCTGATGCTGCCCCCTCGGCGCCGCGCGCAGTGCCCGCCGCTCACCATGCCGAGGACAGCCGCCGCCTTGCAGGTGGCCGGCACCAGGTACTGCAGGAGGATCTCGTCCTCTGGAGGGTGCACCCTGCGCAGCTCGGTCAGCGTCTGGTACATCATCTCAAACTGGCTGCGCTCCGTGAACAGGTCTGAGACCACGAGGAGCTGCAGACACAACGTTAGGACAGGAAGGGGAGCCGCTCTCAGGAAAGGAAGGAACGCACCCAGCACGCCTCCTCCCAGCCCAGCGACACCGGGCTCCGGGCACCCATGCGTGCCGACACGCAAACCCTGGACCTCAAGGCAGGGCACACACGCGGCGTGGTCGGGACATCCTCACGGACGCCTGTGCGCGCGCTCGCTGCAGTGGGCGGAGCTGGGATAGCCACGACCTGCAGGGAACCTGTCCACAGCAGTCACCACGGACAAGCCCATGTCTGCTCTGCCCCCAAAGCCCCAGGCCTTCCCATGGCGTCGGGTCAGGCTCTCAAAGCCCCAGCAGAGACGCTGTTTCAGAAATAAACGCTTTGCTGGGGATTCTTTGTCTCCCCAAACGCTCGGCTGCCGAAGGCTCAGCTCTTCACGGAACATCTAAAAGGAACATCAGCCCGCCGGCGTGGCTCAGTGGTTGAGCATCAGCTTCTGAACCAGGAGGTCACAGCTCCATTCCCTGTCAGGGCACATGCCTGGGGCTGCAGGCAGGAGCCGACCCACGATTCTCCCATCATGGATGTGGCCATCTCTCCCTCTAAGCATATCCTCAGGGAGGATTAATAACAAAAATAAACAACTTCTCAGACTTGATTCCAATTCTGTGAGTACTAGCAGACATAACCCCCATAACAGGCCCTCTGGGGTCCCCACTCATTTGAAGAACGTAAAGGAATCCTGGGACCAACAGTTTGAGAACAAAAACTCCAAAATGGTGCTTCTCGGAGGCGGCGTGTGGGCCTGTGAGCCCGGCCCCAGGGAGACACTTAAGGACAAGGAGGGGAGCCTCCAGCCTTGGGCAGCGGCGTGACGTCGCCACGACACTGCCCCTGCCCTCGGAGCACCTGTCCGCCATGGGGTGGACATGCAGAGCTGCTCCTGCACCGGCGGAGAGACCATCCATGTCCCAGGCCTGAGAGTTCTTCTCAGGCTCCCAGAGACGACACCTGAGCGCGCGTGTGCATGTGCGTGCGTGTGTGCACATGTACACGTGCGTACACCTGTACGTGCCTGTGTGCACTAGGGACGGGCGAGGTAAACTTACAGATCGCACCACTTCGCTGATCAGGATGATGGGGGTCCTTCGGCCGGAACTGGACGGCAGGACCCAGCGGCTGTACAGCTCCAGCAAGAACTGCGAGCACGAGTGGATGTCCACCCCAGCCCGGTGCTTCCTGTGGAGCACACAGAGGTTCATCTACGAGGCCCCAACCTCCCGGACAACTCAAATCCCAAAGGGCTTTAACCAAAGGCGGTGGGAACCTGGAGCTGACTGGAGACGTGGGTGGCGACGGGGGTGCGGGGACGTCGGCCTCCTCCTCCTCCTCCTCGTCCCACTCCTCCTCCCTCAGGGGCGTGATGCTGCTCCCCAGCCACACCGAGTGGATGGACACCTTCAACACAGGCCTGGGTCAGCATGAGGAGCCTGGTGCCGGCTCCCTGAGCTCAGGGCCAGGGCGCAGGTGTGGCCTGGGGTCCGGCCACTGAGGGGCCCACCACCCGGCAGGGCCTGCTCAGACCAGTGGGTCCCGGTGGGGGAGGGGGGTCTTCAGAAAGCTCTGCCTTCAAAACGGAAGCCCTGGAAGGAGGGGAGCAGCTGAGGGCCGGGCTTTCTGCGTGACGGCCACACGCTGAGGGAGAACACAGCCGCTGTGGGGCCAAGGCTGCCACACTCGGGTGTCCCCGCCGCCTCCCTGTCGTGCACACAACGGCCCATTCTTCTCAAGAGCCCGTGAAAGTGACCCAGCCAGCAGCACGGGCCGCGGCCCTGGCCGTCCCTCACCTCCGTTACCTCACACTCTTCCACTGTTTACACACACCTACGTGATCAACTCATAAAACACCTTAGCCCTCCTCAGAATAAATACCATAAATAAGACGAATAAAAGTCACCCTTCGCTTCATTTTAAACGCATTTAACTTTGCTTCTGAAGGTGAAAGTGGCCCAAACCCGAGGACGGAGGACGGGGCACGGGCTGACCTGGCCGAGCTGGTAGCTCATGCTGCCCAGCTCCCGCTCGGGGTTGGTCTGCAGCAGCAGCTTTTCGTGGCTGATGAGGGCACCTGCGGGAGACAGGACGTCAGAGCTGCCTGGCAGTGCCGCCAAGCCTGGCCAGGCACAGCCTGGGAAGTTCTGTCCCTTCACAGTAGGCAGCTGGCAGGGCCCATCTCTCCCGGAGGCACCAGCTCTGGCTCCACGGGCACCAGCTGGCAGAGCGGCACAGCCCGAGTCTGCAGCTGTGGAGGAGGCAGCAGCCCGCAAGGGGCCTGGGGCCCGGAGGACAGCACAGCCGCGCCCACCGGGGACAGGGTGCGGGCGGTGCCCCCTCTCAGACTCAGGGTCTTCTCCACACTCTTCCCAGCTTCCCTCCCTCAGGCCCAGGCCCTGAGCCCGCACTTCGCTCTGGTGGGCACCACCTGACCCCGCTCCCTCTGAGACCTCCCTGCCCCGAAGCACGTGCTCCGCGCCTGCCTGCAGCGGCTGCTCCTGGGACAGCGATGCTGCAACTCCTCTGCCCTACGGGCCCGAGACTCCCAGGGGACCAGTTCACACTCAGCTGACTCTCGCCTGGATGTCTGAGGGCGCACGGCACATGGCATTGCACACGGAGCCCTGCAGCAAAGGCTGAGGACCGAACCCTGGAGAACCTACCACCTCCCACAGCCCAGGGATCACAGACTAGCCTAGAACACAGGGCATCCAGCAGCAGAAGTGCACATGAGAGGAACCCTCAGCACGGCTGTCGCGGCTCAGTGGTTGAGTGTTGACCTGTGAACCAGGTTACCACGTTGATTCCTGGCCAGGGCACATGCCCGGGTTACAGGCTAGACCCCTAGCGTGGGGCATGCAGAAGGCAGCTGATGGATGTTCCTCTCTCATCACTGGGATCTCTCTCCCTCCCTCTTCCTCCCTCTCCGAAGTCAATAAAAACATATTTAAAAGCAAAGAAACACCCCACAACGTTCCCTTCTCTTGAGCATTTGCTTCCCGGTTTCATTCCCTCAAGAGGGTTAAAGCTGCCAGTCCTGAGGGCGCCCGGCACTGCCATGGGCCAGGGCAGCACGCGAAGCCACAGCCTCTGGCTGCCCCCCCGCTGCCGCCAGTGTGCTGGCCACCGCACGCCCCGGCCCGGGGACAAGCAGCCCCTCCCGACAGGCACCTGTGGCGGCTGGAGACAGAGAGGGGACGGGGTCCCACGCCTGGTAGAGGTGATGGGTGGCGATGTTCTCCCTCTTCGACACCATTGCTTGGATTTCCTGCTCTACAATTCCTCGGATCACACTCAGCTTCCGCCCAAACCTAGAATCCAGGACAAAGGTTCAACTTTCAGTTCCTTTAACATGTTAGACGTGAGAGACGCCAGGACCCGCCCCCAGCTCTGCCTAAAGGAGAGGCACCCACAGCAGCACAGCACAGCCTCTGCGGGCGGCGCCTGCTGAGCCCGGCAGACCCTGCTGGCCGGCCAGTTCCTGCTCTGCCAGCCAGAGGCCCGCCACCTCAGGCCGTGTCCACTGCGGCCGGTCAAGTCACTTTAGCACGTACACCTCTCGCAGTAACACGCCTGGTGCTTTGCTTTTTAGTTTCAGTAACAAACGAAAGGGCAGGTGAGCTGCTGGCCCCTGGGTGGGGTGGAAGGAGCGTGCCCCTAGGCCCCTCCACGCTGTGCCCTGGACACGGCAACGCGGCAAACCTGGTGTCGAGTGCTTTCAGGGGCTTGTTCCGGGGCTGCTGCTCCAAGCAGCTGAGGGCGGGGTTGCCGGCCACGGGCACGGCCATCGCGCTCAGCACCAGGGAGGTGATGGCCTGCACAGCCAGGACGTTGATCTGGGTCCTCTCCGTGTCTTCCTGGAAGGAGCCCACATGGGGTCACGTCACGAGCAGCTAGGCCCCAGCACTATCTGTGCCCACCTGCACACAGACCACGTGGCCCGGCGGAAGGAGCCTGAGCGCACAGGGGGACATGCCCTCCCCGCCAGGTCCCGACCTGTCTGCCCGCACCCACCACAGCCCCCACACCGGTCACTGCAAACAATCGAATGGACAAACGTCCACGGCGCAAAGCAAGGTCTCCCACAGGCATCACTAACTCGAGAACTTGGCACATGACCACCCGACAGCTTCGACGCGTGGGCCCGCAGGCCGTGCACGCGGCTCTGACACCCACCACTGAACTGTCCCTTCCGCAGTCAGGCCACCCTCCTGCCAGAACAGGACTAGGGCCCATGACGTTCACTCTCCCGGGCTTTGCCTTCCGAATGTGGCTTTTCCTAATATTGTACCGATACACAGCCCACTCCCAGACGCCTGGGAACGTCTCAGGGTGAGCACAGGCACCTCGGGCCGGCCTCCTCAGGTGCCCTTTCCTTCTGACTGAACTACGTGCTGAGTCGGGAATTACTGACCCCAGTGCCTAACGCACTGGCCTCCAGCGCCCACAGGTGGCCAGGCAGCTCCCCGGTCGCAGGAGAGCCGCTCTGCTCCGAGCATTAGTCTAGACCAGCCGTGGGCAAACTACGGCCCGCGGGCCGGATCCGGCCCATCTGAAATGACTAAAACTAAAAATAAAAAAAAGACCGTACCCTTTTATGTAATGATGTTTACTTTGAATTTATATTAGTTCACACAAACACTCCATCCATGCTTTTGTTGCGGCCCTCCGGTCCAGTTTAAGAACCCATTGTGGCCCGCGAGTCAAAAAGTTTGCCCACCCCTGGTCTAGACGCAACCTGCTACTCTTACAAGTAAGGTGACACGGGAAAGAGCGCTGGCTGCCCTCCTCTGCCGGCTGCCAGCGGCGGACACCCAGGCTGCGGGCGGCTTACCTCCGGGGGGCTCTCCTCCTGCTCCAGCACGAGGGGCTGGGTCACCAGGACGCCCAGGAGGGTGGCCCATGTTTCCTCGAACTGAGTGCGGCTGGTCCACCCTACGATGCAAACGTCACATGAGGCAGAGTGTCACCCGCTCCCCCAACGTTCCGACGTGAGGCGCCAGCTGGGCCGCCAGCTCTGACTGGAGGGGGCAGTGCCCCGGCCACGTCCAGCAGCTGCCTCAGCCCTCGGCAGGTCTGCAATGCAGAACATTGCGGCGCCCGCCCTCCAGCGCGGACACCGAGCACACGTGTCCGAGTGCTGCCCTGGCAGTGGGGTGTGTGTGTGTCCGTCTGGCGCCCTCCCGACCCTGCCTGGCAGGTGTGGCCAAGTGGAAAGGGCCAGGAAGTCCCGCCTTGGACTGAGCTCCTGGATGCCCTGGGCACAACCATGGCCGGGACCAGCCCCAGTGGTCAGCGTGCGCTGCGTGAGCCCCGCCCAGCTCGGCTGCTCACAGGAGGCAGAGCTCAGTGTCCCTGACTGGCTAGGCCATGGTCGGCAAACTGCGGCTCGCGAGCCACATGCGGCTCTTTGGCCCCTTGAGTGTGGCTCTTCCTAAGCCTTAGGGGGACCCTAATTAAGTTAATAACAACGTACCTACCTATATAGTTTAAGTTTAAAAAATTTGGCTCTCAAAAGAAATTTCAATCTTTGTACTGTTGCTATTTGGCTCTGTTGACTAATGAGTTTGCTGACCACTGGGCTAGAGGATCAGAAAGGGACGCAGTCTGGCCAGGGCACGCTCCTCCTCAGTGAGGGCATCGCACCATGTGCTCCGCACCCCTCTCGTCACCTGCTGGGGCTGCAGGGACAGGATCTCCTTGCTAAGATGGACGGAGGGAGGGAGACAGACAGACTGATTGAGATGTGGGTTAGACACCCACACTTGGGTACAAAGATGGCAGACATATATGGGCATTTCCACAGGGAAGAGGAAAGCTCGGATCACGTGGAGAAGAGAGAGCGAAAGCGAGAACAGGTGCCAGGACAAGGTCATAGGACTGCCCTGGCCGAGGTCTGACAGACAGGCAAACACAGGGCAGCCCAGGAAGGGGGAGCTGGCATAGGCTGGGAAGCCATGGCTGCCTGACAGCCACCTCTGAGGGCAGGGAGGGAACCTGCCCAGGCGGCCGCCTCCATGCTACTCAGATCTCATGTCGGTCGGCGGGTAATGCCTCGTTCTCGGGACTTCAGGGGATGCAGGCCAACAAGGTGTCTGCTGCCTGAACCTTCAGGACCAAAGCCAGTGCCACGTCTGCAGAAGCCCGAGGCAGGAGGCCCCGCAGGGACGAAGGGTGGGCCTGCCCGGGCCCATGGGTGCCACGCCGGACTCCCGAGACACTGGAGCTCCGCACAGGGCACTGCCCCTCAGCACCGCCCTTCCGACCCCGAGCAGATCACACCTGCACCATCAAATGGGGACAGAAGCGGCCACGGCCACGGCCACGGCCACGGCGCTGCAGAGCAGGAGGCCTGAGGGAAGCAGTCGCTGTGCCACGGGCAGCACGCAGGGCGCCCAGCCCACTCAATCCCGAGGACCGAGCTGGGCCTGGGCTGGACGGCCCGCCCACAGAGCCCGGCTCTCCTCTGACGTCTGTTTCCTCTGCATCGACCACGGTGGTTCCCGCACACCCTGCCCGTCCTGCACACGAGGTGGCATCAGTGACCACAAGGGCACAGGGACAGTCCCCGTCCCTGCTGGCGGGGTGCCTCCTGCGGGGTCGGATTCACTCCCATCACCAACTACCAGGCACCGACCCGACTTCAGACACGCTGACACACAGAAACCTGGGATTAACGCTCACGCAGACACGTGTGGAAGTTCTCAGGGTGTGTGTGTGTGCACTCAGAACGCCTGTCCGTGAGCGGGCGGGCCCAGATCTTCCACGGACGAAGAGGCACAGAGCACACTCCGGGACGGGGACCCGAGGCTGGCACCCTGCGCGGTCGCGAGGAGCCCACCTACCCAGCGTGTTGATGTGGTAGATGAACTCTTTGAAGACTTCCTTCTCCTGGAGGAACTCCACGGGGATCTCGGGGAAGGCTGTGCCGAAATCCCCTCCCGGCGTTGGTGACCACCCGAGCTTCCAGACCTGAGAGGGTGGAAGAAGTCGCTGAGCTCCAGCCTCCAGGCCCCAGCGTGGTCACAGCCGCCCTCCCCTCCTCGGCCCGGCACAGCCTAGAGCGAAAGGGCCGCTCGAGCTCACCCGGAGACGAGCTCACCCAGGGATGAGCTCACCAGGGACGAGCTCACCAGGGACGAGCTCACCAGGGCCAGGTCTATGGGCCAGCTCCCTGCGCCTCACGCAGAAAGGCCAGCATTGCTGCAACTCCAGCTGTGCGCCAGGCAGAGGGAACCAGGCAGGGTCAGGACTCCCCACGGCACCGGGCCACCCAAGGCAGCAGCCGAGCTGGCCCAACTGGGTCACCGGAACCCCCGCCAGGGCCAGTCTGCAGACTCACCAGGGGGGGGATGCGCGTGTAGCTGTTGACGAGGGGCAAGCGGGCCAGGCTGACCACGATGTTCCTGAGCACGGACGTGAGGAACGCGGGCATGTGGCTGTTCCTCTTATGCCCCAAGGCCAGCACGGACGGCAAGGCCTCCACCAGCTCTGCCACCGTCCTGCAGGCTGCAGTCACGTGCTCGGGGCCTGAGCCAATGGGAGAGAAGAGGGACACCCCCAAACCTCCTGATCTTCCTGCCTCCCAGGGAGAAGGCACACCCTGCCCCAGGAAGATGGCATCCCCCAGGCCTCTAGCTGGCCCCTGGGGACCTACAGACTGTAGCTCGGACTCATCTACCCGCGTCGGCCTGGTCTCCTGCCTCGGGCCCCCCCACACTGCCTGCCGCTGCTAGCAGCATCCAGCCTGACCGCAGTGCAGGGCCAGATGGCCTGGGTCCTGGAGGCCCTGGTGACAAGGAGCCCCAGTCCAGAGCCCTCCCGCCCCGCCCTGCACCACGCTCCGGGGAAGACACCGAGTCAAGAGGAAGTAGGTGAGGAACCGGGGCATGTGCCTGAGTCTAGAGCAAGGTTAAGTGAATGGGATGTGGACTCCTTGTTTCTGTAGGAAGAGCAGGAATTTCCATTTAAAAATCCACCAAGATAGCTGGCTGCAGTACACACTCAGCTAGCTAGCGTTCAGGAGGGCGTGTCCACTAGCTGCAAGCTCCTTAGCATTTCTACTCCCTCATTCATCACTCCACCAGCTTCTGATGGGCAAGTACAACAGTGAGGACACAGAGAAGGGACACATACTCCCTGCCCCCACGGGGCCAGAGCCTGAGGTGAGAGACGTAAGTGCATAGAGAACGTAGAGCCAGGATGGGAGGATGGATGGAAGGGAGGAAGGAGAGGATGGAGGAGGGGATGGATGGAAAAGGGGATGGATGGGAGGATGGATGGAGGGGAGGAAGGAGAGGATGGAGGGAAGAATGGATGGAGCAGGGGATGGAGGGGAGGACTGATGGAGGGAGGAGGACAGGAGGGAGGGGCGGGAGAAGAGGAGGGCCTCCTGGGAGTGTGCCATCCCCAAGTGGGAGGTCAGCCACAGGGAGCCCGAGGTAGGGAAGATATGCAGGTGGAGAAAGGGTAACATGCAGGTCAATGTCCCCAATCGCCTTTATTTATTAATCTTTTTAAAATATATTTTTTCTTGGTTTCAGAGAAGGGAGAGGGAGAGACAAAAACATCAGTGATGGCAGACAATCAGTGATCAGCTGCCTCCTGCACGCCCCCTACTGGGGATCGAGCCCGCAACCAGGACATGTGCCCTTGGCTGGAATCGAACCCTTTAGTCTGCAGGCCGACGCTCTATCCACTGAGACACACTGGCCGGGGCCCACATTGCCTTTCAGTGTCGGGGTGAGCAATGGGACCAGCTGAGTTCACCTCCCGGGGCCCACGCTGACCACTTCACATGTCTCTCCTGCTAGTGAATTCCAAGCCCCAAACAGGTCCTGACACTCACTCTGTGTGCGTGAGTCTCCTCCGTCCACTCTGGCAGCCTTCGGGGTGTCTGTCTTTCTCTCTAGACTGAGCAGCTGGTCCCCGGGCTGCACCACAACTGCATCAGGAAAGGACACACGGGAGGATTGCTCACACCGCCCACCCCGTCATTCCCATTTCAGTTATGCAGCCTCCCATGCCAAGGGCAGCCGACGCCACACAAGGTCTAGACATCCCGGAACCAGCTTAGACAGTTCCAGGCGACACCAGACCTCGGCACCAACGTCTCGGCCAACCTGCAGCGCCGGCGGACGGGCTCCTGGGCTCCGACTTCCCAGCCCCCGCCCCCATGTCTGCTGCTGCTGCCTCACCCCACCCAGGAGGCCTCAAGGCGGCCCAGGGTTCAGGGCTGCCAAGCACGCTGCAGCCCCAAGAGCCTAGCTTCAGAAACTGCTCCCTGGATTTTCATGTTCAAGTTGACGACAAATGCACAGATGAAAGCAATTTAAACAATGAAACTTCAAAACGCCACTCTATAATGTTCCATTTAAAAACACAGAACTTCAAAACACCCTCCAACATGTAAAGCTAGAACGTCCAATTTATTAAAGATTTTGGCTACTGACCCTTGTTGAGGACACTTCCCTTGAAAAGAATAACTCATTTTTCCTTGACAGCAGCTAGTGTCCCAATGCAGCACAGAAACTAGCATTCGGACGCTCAGGGTAAGCCAGTCCCCCTCAAAGGCAGGCTTGCTCACCTACACCCCTTAGCACTAAAGCATGGGCAGTCGGCTTGGGCCAGCCACAGAGAGATATGAGAGCTGGAGCTCGAAACCTGACCGAAGTGACCACCAGAGCAAACTCAAGTTCAGTCCTAGTGAAGGCTAAGTAAGGCCCCTGGTTATCCACCCCTACCCCCCACTTCCTGACTCAGCGGCACAAGATAAACGCCTGTGAGATCGGGGGGGGGGGGGGGGCAACTCCTGGTGCAAGTGTGCAAGGACAGAGCCCAGGGAGCAACACTCACTGGCTTCCAGGAGGAGGCGGACGCAGTGGATAAGGGAGCAGGTGCGGGTCACCATCTCAGGGGAGGCCAGCAGGCGCCGCAGGCCGGGCAGCTGCAGGGCCAGGCAGCAGCAGTCCAGGCCCGCCTGCAGGTCCATACTCAGCGGGATCTGCTCGTGGATCAAGTGCCAGGCCAGTGCCTGGAGGGGAGGCCCATGTCAGAGGCGGGGCCCGGTTCCCTTCCTGCCGCGGTGTCGGGGAGCAGGCAACCCCGCGAGGCCAGCGGGCCCCAACAGCCCTGCCCTCCCAGAGGGTGGGCTGCATTCCCACTCCTCGTCAGTCCCGAGCAGCTGCTCCCCACAGTGCCCGGCTCCCCTCTCTGCCAGGACCCACCCAGACCTGCTGCGCCTTGCCCTCCAGCGCGGCGGGCTGCTCTCGGCAGCCTCCCTGCCACACGCCAGGCCAGGCCCTTCCCGGGCAGACAGCGCTGGCCTTGCCTCCTTGCGGCCAGGAGGCTGGATTTGAGAGCGTGGGCTCCAGAGAGCTTCCAACGCCAGCGGCTACGTCCTCGCTGGGGGACCTCTCTGCCCTGTGCCCTGTCACGTGACAGTGCCTGCCCTCTGTGCCGAGCCGCCTCTCACCTCCAGGGTCATGACCACAAACTTCACAGTGTCCCTCTCCTTCTCCGGGGGAAGGTGCAGGTGGCTGGGCAGCTTGGGGAGCAGCAGCAGGAACTGGGCCAGGGCGCGGGCCAGCGTGGTCAGGGAGCGGTACACCCCGGCATCCCCTGGAACAGAAGCCTTCGGGGAGGACGGAACCCGGCAGAGGCTCGCGCTGGGCGAGCAGGCAGGCCGCTGGCGGGGGCGCGGCTCCTCGGCAGCACACCAGGCCCTCCCGCCTGCGCGGGGCCCACGGCCAGCAAAGGGGCCCCCACATCCACAGACATGCGGACGGGGAACCCCGGTGCTGTGTCGCAGTTCCTTCTGTTTATCAGAGCAACAGCACTTACTGCACGTCTACTCAGCGCAAAGCAGCCCTAGCCCTGCAGCATTTTAAAAAGTGAAAGACGTTTTTAGCCCTGGCCAGTGTGGCGTGGCTGGTTGGGCGTCGTCCCGTGCACCGGAAGGCTGCTGGTTCGATTACCGGTCGGGGCACATGCCTGGGTTGCAGGCTCGATCCCCGGTTGTGGATCATGCCAGAGGCAGCTGATCAATGACTCGATTTCACATAGATGTTTCTCTCTCTCTCCCTAAAAATCAATTTTAAAACTTAAAGTAAATAAACAAGAGACACTTTTACTCTAATTACCGAACAGATCGCTCAACTGGCTCCAGTAGGCGGCGGACTCCGCAGGCAGGGAGGGCGGGAACGCCTGGTGGGCGGCGGGCAGCGGCTGGACCGCGCCGGCCACCCGGTCCAGAGTCGCCTCGCGCGCTGCTTCAAAGAGGGCGCTCTTCTGGCCTCCGGAAACTTCCCGCGCGCCCACGCCCAGGCACGGGGCTAACAGGCTGACGTTGAACTCCTGCGTCAGGGCATCGAAGGTTCAATGACAGCGTTAATCAGGCCAGGAGACAGCAGGAAGACGGTAATGCAACGTGCCCGAGGTACACAGGTTAGAAACCGTAAAACCCTAAGCATATCCTGCATCTGTTATAAATAAACGAACCCTCACACATGCTCGGTGACTACAGTTCTGGTCTCTCTGGGGCGGTTTCAGTTTAAAGGAGTATTTTCATTTTATTATGAAATCACAGTGTAGATGACAAAACCTTCACTGACAGTGACACACATCGAGCTGACTGCCACCCAGGACCCAGCGAAGCCCTTCACACTCCCAGAGTTGGAAAAAGGTGAGTTATGCTCAAAAACAGCTGAAATAAATCAAGGTCCCATATAAATGCCACCATTTTGGTTGGAAAAAAAGCATTTCATATGGCGTTGCAATTATTGGTATTATTTTGCCAATCTTTAAAAGTCATGTAAGGGTTTCTTTGGCCAGTTTTCAGGTAGAATGTCAATCTTTAGTTAATATTCAGAAAACCCTATGTCATCATAGTGACCCGGATTAAACCTGTCTTATAGCCACAACCTTTAAAAGCTGTGAAAGTCCAATGACCTAACTTTAAAAATTCATAAACGGGTCCCTAAGCAAACAGGACAGTGAGCAGTCAGCTTCCACTGATGGGTCTGGACGTGGCGGCAGCCAGCTGCCGGGGCCGGCTCCTGCTTGTCCCAATGCCGCCGCATTACAAAGCGCCGAGACTTGGTCTTTGGAGACCCCCTCACTTGCATGGTCAGCCTCTACCGCCCGCAAAGGCCCTGCCACCGGCGCGGGAACATGTCCCGAGTGCCTGGACCCAAGGCCCTGGCTACCGGGCCGGCGTGAGAGCACACCACCGAGGGCTGCCCGAGGACCGGAGGGGGTTAAGCGACAGGGGCAGGATTCCCACGTACCGGGTGCCTCAGGAACGCGCTCATGTCACCCGGTGGGAGCCGATTCACCAGCTCCGCCCCCTCCAGCAGCGCCGAGTCAGACCTCGTCCAGCACTGGGACTTGACCAGGCGCACGTACCAGTCCTGGGGAGACAGGGCGGTCACGCCTGCAGGGGGCAGGGCTTTTGGGCTTCCGCTCTGCTGGCAACGGGCTCTTACCCCTGCCCAGACCAGAGGGCAGTGGCCGCAGACTGTGGACGCGGTTCTGTAACAAGGACCCCTGGCTGGCTGTGCAGGCGGCTCCCAACCACAGAGGCTGCCCCGAAGGCTCGCTCTGAACCTGCTTCACTGTCCAGACACCGTCCCCTCCCCTCACCTGGCCAACAGCCGCTGTCCTTTCAACTCGGCGATAGCACTGAGGGTCGCAGGCCCGTGCCTCAGCCTCACCATCCGGCCTCGTACCCGTCATCTCCCACTGGGGTGGCAGCTCTGCCCCCCCACCCCCGGGCCAGCTCAGCAGACACGCCCAGCCATCGCTGCCCTGCGATGCCCGGGCTGCCGGGTTTGAAATCCAGTTCACACTTAAACTGAACTCCCCAGGGAAGCAGAGCACCAAGGCCCCCAAGTTGGTCTCGAGGTGCGAGGAGTGGAGCGGTGCGGATGGGGACAGGGCCCTGGGGGGGCTCCATAGGCAGGGGGCCAGCAGCCTAAGGAGAGGGAGGCCGGCCAAGTGGGCCTGAGCTGAAGGCCTGTGCAGGCGTGCGGCTGTGACCGCCCAACACCTGCTCTCCCATCGACTCCCCTGACGCCCCACCAGGAGAATCCGAGTCAGCACTGCCTTTCTCACCCACCCCTGCTGACCGGGCCGGACCTCGGCCGCGGGGCCGTGACGGGACCCTGTGTGGGGCTGGCAGGAGCAGAGCAGGCCGGGAGCTGCTGGGAGCCCTGGAGCCGTGCCAAGTGCCATGATGCCCTCCAACCCGAACCAGTGCTGCACGCTCAGCGCCCCGACTGGGCCACGTGTCACACACACGTGCTGGGCACTCACCTTGTCTGGGCTCACAGTCTCCAGCGCCAGGGACCCCTCCCCATCCAGCGGGTGGGACGTGGCCGGAGGACAGGGGCCGCGGGACCCCGGGGCGGTGGCGAGGCGGAGCCTGTCCAGCAGGGAGTAGAGCCTTTGGTGCCTGGAACCAACCATGCGGGTTAGCGCCCAGCGTCCCCGGAGGAAGCCGCAGAGCTTCTTTAAGCCGCACGCACCTGCCCGACGCGTCCTCAGACCGACCCTGCCCCACCCTCCGCAAGCTGTGGTGCCAGTCAGGCCTGTGTCCTTTCCAGGACCACAGCCACGCCCCGTCAGTATTTCCGCCATCACTCACACCCACACACTGCGACAGGCGATGCGTGGCCTGACAGCTACTGCCACCGCTCAGCGCTGCGACGGGCGCCCGTTCGAGACCCGGTGCACACGCCCCAGACCCCTCCCGCCACGCGCTGCCTTCGGGGAGACACCGCCTCGCTTCCTCAGCTGGGTTGAGCAGTGACTCCGGGGCCACAGTGACAGCAGCTCGACCCACCATTGCTGTGAGGGTGACAGGCGGTCACACTTGTCCTGGCCCCGCGCCTGAGGGGTCCTCCCAGACCGGGGTGCCCACCAGCCACGCCCTCCTCAACGCAAGACGCCTCCACCAAGCCGCTCTCACCACCGAGCCACAGCGAGTGACAGGTCTCTCTCTCTCTCTCTCTCTCTCTCTGTCCAACCCCCGCCGACCCAGGAGGAGGAAGGTCAAAGCTGCTCCCCATAGCTTGGCAGCCACAGAGACGCCTCATAAAGAGACGTCCTGCTTCTGTAACGGCTCTACGACTCGGCAAACCAGCTGGGAGGCGAACAGCTACGAGAAGTAAAATGGATCGAGGCGCAGCCGAGGCCTGGGTCAGGCCTGTCTGAGGGGCAGCGCTTCCGGCCGTCCGATGAGGTGCTGTGCGCCTGTGAGATACGGCTGGGCATGCAGTCCCTCCACTGGGAGCACGGCTGCCCCATAGTCAGGGGAGCGGGCCCTACCTTAGCGCCCTCCCCCCGCAGAGCGGCAGAGGCGTCCTGCCCGCCTTCCCGATCCCGCACAGCAAGGCCTGTGTCTGAGGCAGTTGGCCCCCCACAAGCCCTCCGCAGCCACCTGGAAGCACAGCTCTCGTCCGTCCAGTGAGTCTACCCCTCACAAGTCTAAGCCCTTATCCCACAGGCGGCGACACCGGCGCTGGCCCTACCTGTGCGCGAGCCCGCGGCTCTGAAGGTGCTCCTGGATCCGGTTCAGTTCTTCCACGGGCAGCTGGGCCACGCTGCTCTAGAGACAGGAACACATCAGGTGGCGCCCGCTGAGCCAGCCCGCGCTCACACTCACACGGAGGACACGCTGAGCCCGCGCTCACACTCACACGGAGGACACGCTGAGCCCGTGCCTGCTCACACTCACACGGAGGACACGCTGAGCCCGTGCGCTCACACTCTCACGGAGAACACGCTGAGCCCGCGCTCACACTCACACAGAGGACACGCTGAGCCTGCGCTCACACTCACACGGAGGACACGCTGAGCCCGTGCGCTCACACTCACACGGAGGACACGCTGAGCCCGTACTCACAATCACACGGAGGACACGCTGAGCCCGTGTCTGCTCACACTCACACGGAGGACACGCTGAGCCCGTGCCCTCACACTCACACCGAGGACACGCTGAGCCCGCGCTCACACTCACACGGAGGACACGCTGAGCCCGTGTCGGCTCACACTCACACGGAGGACACGCTGAGCCCGTGCCCTCACACTCACACGGAGGACACGCTGAGCCCATGCCCTCACACTCACACGGAGGACACGCTGAGCCCATGCCTGCTCACACTCACACGGAGGACACGCTGAGCCCATGCCCTCACACTCACACGGAGGACACGCTGAGCCCGCGCTCACACTCACACGGAGGACACGCTGAGCCCGTGCCTGCTCACACTCACACGGAGGACACGCTGAGCCCGTGCGCGCTCACACTCACACGGAGGACACGCTGAGCCCGTGCTCACAATCACACGGAGGACACGCTGAGCCCGTGTCTGCTCACACTCACACGGAGGACACGCTGAGCCTGTGCCCTCACACTCACACCGAGGACACGCTGAGCCCGCGCTCACACTCACACGGAGGACACGCTGAGCCTGCGCTCACACTCACACGGAGGACACGCTGAGCCCGTGCCCTCACACTCACACGGAGGACACGCTGAGCCCGCGCTCACACTCACACGGAGGACACGCTGAGCCCGTGCCTGCTCACACTCACACGGAAGACACGCTGAGCCCGTGCGCTCACACTCTCACGGAGGACACGCTGAGCCCGCGCTCACACTCACACAGAGGACACGCTGAGCCTGCGCTCACACTCACACGGAGGACACGCTGAGCCCATGCCTGCTCACACTCACACGGAGGACACGCTGAGCCTGTGCCCTCACACTCACACGGAGGACACGCTGAGCCCGCGTCTGCTCACGAGAGGCACACACGGTGCATCTGCCGGAGCAAGGACTAGGACAGTGATGGCGAACTTATGACACGCGTGTCAGAGGTGACACACAAACTCATTTTTTTGGTTGGTTTTTCTTTGTTAAATGGCATTTAAATATATAAAATAAATGTCAAAAATATAAGTCTTTGTTTTACTATGGTTGCAAATATCAAAACATGTCTATGTGTGACCCAGCACCAGAGTCAGTTAGGGTTTTCAGAATGCTGACACGCCGAGCTCAGAAGGTTCGCCATCACTGGCCGAGGAGGAGGTACAAGAAGCACCCATGTACCCATGTCAGACACATGGGACCACCACTCGCCCGCGGCTCCTCTCCGGCCATTGGAGAGCGTGCCTGCGGAGAAAACACCGCCGACTGCTTTGCCTGCCTGCTGCCCCTGCTGGGTTCCCAATGGAAACCAGTGCCTGTGGCTCAGTACCTGTAAATTTGCAGCCAAAAGCATTTCTACCCGGCGACACGCAAGGGTGTCGACCATGCGAGCCAGCGCGCGGAACGGGGTACACAGCAGCTTGTCCGCGTACAGCGTCAGCACGGCGCCCGACTGGCTCAGGTGGATGCCTTCCAGGCACTGTAGGGTTTTCCTCAGCGTGGTGGGCTGGCGGGGGAGGGGGAAATCGGCATCAAAGTGTCACCGACCGCAGCGCGGCAGCGGGCACCGCCCAGCCGGCGGGACTTACGGCCGAGAGGCTCTCGCAGCGGGACTGGATGGCCTGGAGGAAGAGGCCGCTGGCGGCGGAGTTGCGGTGCACGGCGCTGACGAAGTCCTGCACGGGCGGCTCGTGCGACAGGCTGACCAGGTCCTGGATGTGGTTCACGACGAGCCAGGTCAGGTGCTCGGAGTCGTGCAGGTTCTGACACTGCAGAGGGACGTCGGAGCCCGCCCTCAGCCTCCGGAAGAGCGGGCCAGAGCCACGGGCAGGCCAGCGGAGCGGGGCGCCAAAGCCGACCGCAGTCCTCACCCAGCACAGCCACGCCTGCCCGCCAGAGACGGGCAGGGAGGGGTCGCCTTACAGAGCCTGCCCCCCAACCTCACACTGCGGCGAGACCGCTCCAGGGCGACCCGGGCCTACAAGGGACACCAGCCGATGGCGGAAGGAGAGCGCGGCCCAGGTGGGGCGTCAGCAGCAGGTGGTGAGCACTGCCCTCACAGTGCCTGCCCAAAGCCGGACGCCACCCACGCCCACCGCTCCCCAAGCTCCAGTCTGGCCGGCCAAGGGTCTTCCCAGTGACTCTCTCCACTTTCGTGAGGTCAGTGGGAAGAGGACTCCCTATAACTGTCGCAGTTTCGATAGAATTCCTGAATCCAAACTATGAATGGACCCCACATGTCAACTAGAAAGGGAGGCATTTCACTTAAGGTTTATAAGGAAATGAGAAATATCAACTTGGAATACATCTGCGTTATATGTGACAAGAGTGCTGGTGAACGACATTCGTGCACTTGGGAGGGTGGGGGGGGGGTCCCCTCAGCCTGGCCTGCGCCCTTTTGCAGTCTGGGAGCCACAGTCGGACAGCCTTAGTGCTGCTGGGGAGGCTTGTGGTTGAGCAGCACTCCCCCTGTGGGAGCACACTGACCACCAGGGGGCAGCTCCTGCAGAGTGTCTGCCCCCAGGTGGTCAGTGCACGCCATAGCAAGCAGTTGAGCAGCCTTAGCATATCATTAGCATATTACACTTTGATTGGTTGAACGGACGACCGGACACGTAGCATGTTAGGCTTTTATTATATAGGATCAGTGATGTACAGTGTTAGTTTCAGGTGTACTATAATGATTTGATGTGTATACATCGTGAAGTGTGAAGCCATGTTCTCCAGCCCCACCCCCCTCGCATGTCCACACTTACCACGTAATCACAGAAGAGGATGAGCGCACCTCGCCGGACAATTTCTCTGTTGCACATCCCAAGTTTGGATGCCAGCTCGGTGTCCTCCTCTCCAGACATCTGGGGACTCAGTGACTTCGTGCTGGACAGACTGCGTCGTCTAGAAGGAGCGACAGATGCACTGACAAGTTTCCGCGGCAGCGAGCTCACTGTCAAACACTGGTCCTGGTTCTGAAGCAGGACTTCAAGCCGCCACACGGGGGCCTGTGTGAGACGGGCTCCTGGGGGCCCCTCTGAGCGACAGTGAAGCACAGATGGGGAACCAAAGAGGCAGAGAACGACAGTGCCTGCCTGCCAGCTCACTGCTTCCCAGCTCGCGGGCTGCTGGAGCATCGACGAGGCCTGCAGGGGGCTGTCAGTGGCCAGAGACCTCAGGTCCCTACTTTCATCCCAGGGCCAAGGCGACGCTACGCCCTCGAGGTGCCCACAGAGCCTCTGCTGTGCAGAAACCTCTTTAAAACCAGAGACGACGGGCGCATGTCACAGGAAACCGCCCCTAAGGAACCACAGAAAGGCCACTGGGACTTCCGTGCGAGTTCAGCAAGGTCTCTGCCTATGAGGCCGACACACAAAGCCACCTGCGTGGCTATGGGCTACCACATGCTATGGGAAAGGAAAGACCCCTTAAAATTGCATCACAAAACATAAAATTCCTGGGGACAAATCTGTAAGGTATGCGTAACACTTATTTACTGAAAACACAAGATGTTGTGACAATTAAAGACCCAAACAAATGGGTGGGCCACGTTCATTACGACTCAGTATCGTTAAGATGACAAGTCGCCCAAATTCCCCTACAGAGGCACTGCGGCCCAGTCCAAACCCAGCGGGGCTGTGCGGCCAGCTGAGAACCGGACTCTAAAGCAGACGTGGGAACACAAAGGCAGTAAGAGCCAAGGCCGTCTGAGGAGGAGAGCAGGCCTCCCGGTGCTGGTGCTGCCGGGGACGGACGGACGTGGAGTCTGGAAAGGAGCCCAGGCAGGCACTCAGCTGACGTCTGAGAAGAGCCCAAGGTAACTCAACAGAGAAAGGACATGCTTTTAACAAGTGATGCTGAAATTAACTCAAAAAGGTACAAAAGCTAAGGCTGTGAAAGTTCCAGAAGCCACAGGAGCAAATGCGCACGACCGCAGGGTCGCAGAGCTGCCCCCTCTCCTCTGCGTGTCCACGGAGCACAGAGCGATGCTCAGCGCCTGCTCATGTGGCCAAGTGGGCCCCGTGATGCAGACGGCGCGTCTCCCACGGAGCACAGCCGCCCGCAGCCTCCTACTGCGTGCTCCCCGCTGTGGGCCAGCGCTTCCAGAAACACTGCCTGAGGGCTCCGCGGGGGGCGGGGGAGGAGGGGCCCAAAGCTTTTGTGTCCACTGAGCACACACCAAGTGTCTGAGTGCGGGAGCGCCTAGAAACTGAGGTTTCCCCCGGCAAGTCCCTGTGGAACAGGCCACCCACGACCAGGTGCTGAGCGCGCCTTCTTCAGAATGAACTACAGGCACTTCCGGCCGTCCTGAGACGTCCCTGCGCAATGACTTCAGTGCCGAAGCAGCAGCAGAGCCCCTCTACCTGTGCGTCAGGCGCTGCCACATGCCTGCTCTGGAGCCAATTTGCAGAGAACCTAGCAGGGGAGGCGGGCGGCAGGAATGGCCCGCAGGACGGACACATCCCCCTGCAGTGGCGTGGGCTCCGGGCTCCGAGCGCCTGGGGTCAGACCACGTTTCTCTACAATGGTGTCTGACAGAAAGATGGACGCACGCAGAACCCTCACAAAGCCCATGGCAACCGGCCAAGCCCCAGTCCCAGCGGCTCCGCGGCAGGGGGGCGGCGGGCGGGCAGGCGTACCTGGGGGTCTGTTGCACCTCGGCCCACCAGCCGTAGTCCGTGTGGCTGACGAGCAGCAGGATCTGGCACCAGAGCAGCACGAGGGCCGGGTGTGTGGGGACCATGGAGCGCACCTGCGCGTTCAAGCTCTCCAGGCCGTAGAAGCTGCCGTCCGCGCCGTCGGCCGTGAAGAGCCTGGAGGCGGCTGCTGTGATTCTCCGGAACATTCCTAGAAGCAAACCCAAAGCCACACAGATTAAGGGAAACCCTTTGCTCATTGAGGCCCAGCACTTCGGAGCCAGGTTTTATGTCAAGGATTGTGCACGGCTCTTCCCTGCAGACAGCAAAGGGCAGGAGGCCCTGCACCCACTCCTGCCAACCACACGGCTCCTGCTGAGAACCGAGGGCAGCCACCACAGAGGCCACTGGGCCACGGCCGGCGGCAGAGAGGGCGGACGGTGCTCCACCCGGCTCGGCACCCTGCAGGCTGCTGAGGGCTGAGGGCCGGGTGGGCTCCAGGGCCACCAGGACGCTGGGCTGGGCGGCCACACCCTTAGGGGCAGGCCCTGTGGGGCTCAGCCCACCAGTTTCCCCACAGCACCCTCCTCGTGCCTGGAGCCATCCCCGGAGTGAGGTCATCCTAGCCTCCCTTGGACAGACAGCTCAGCATGCCTCTCCCGGCCGACCTGGCTTCCCCTGTGGGCCTGCGCCCCGTGTGGTGGGACGTGTGGTGGGACGGGGCACGTTCTCGCAGGCGGGGGCGGGGCAGCACGGCCTGCGCCAGGCGTGGTCGGGAGGGGACACACTCTCGCAGGCGGGCGGGGCACCCACCAGACTTGAAGATGTGGATCAGACACATGAGGAGCGTGCCCAGTTCCTGGCAGTAGAAAGTGTGCTGCTGCTCGCTCATGTCTACTCTGAGCTGCTTTGTGACGATGTCCTCTAAGAGGATGCCCACCAGCTGCAGGAGGAACCTGCGGAGAAGGGAGGGGGAGTGCCTGAGGGACGCGACGGAGCGCAGCGGCTCCTGTCTGTGTGTAACCCCCACACGGGAGACACGTCTACAGAGCGCGTGTGAGGGAAGCGATGGAATGTGTAAGCCCACCCTGGGGTGGGGCCCCTGCCTCTATGCACATCTCCCTCCTCCCTGGGAGCTGGCAGCGGCCGTGCCACCCTCAGCGGGATGCCAGGAGGACAGCGTGGCACTGGGCTGAGGAGGCTGACAACACGGCACCAGATCGTCACTCATCCATCTCCGCCGCCTGCTCAACGTGGGACCCTCTCCACACACCCCGCACCCGATGGCCACGGAGGCGGCTGAGGACTTGTCATGGGGGCCCCAGCTGGAAGGTGCGCAGCAGAATCGCACCCCAGCACGTCCTCCAAGCCGCTTTGCCTCGGCAGGGTCACGGTGGGCACACCCCATCCAGCATAGCGTGTGCAGTGCCTGAGGCGAGCCCGCTGCCCCCGGAGCCTCTGACACGATCTGAGCCCTCTGTCCCCCGGGCCCTGCAGGGCGGCCGCCGGCAGGGATGGTGTTTGGAGGGCCAGCGCCTGGTGGGGAGGAGAGTGAGACCCACTCCCAGTGGCTCCTCCTGGACTCTGAGCTTCGGCAGCAGCGCCGCCCGGATCCCGCACCCAGGGCGGCCGCCCCCACCGCGGCAGTGAGCCCCGCCGTGTCGCCTGGCAAGGAGACACTGACCAGGAGAGAGGCGTGAACCGAGGCCACCGGCAGGGCAGCTGAGGAAGACGAAGGCCCGTCCCGACTTTCTGATCGCCAAGCAGCACGTGACTCCGGAGGGAGAGGGACTGGAAGGGTCGTACGCAGCCTACCTAGAGAACGTCTCTTCCGGCAAAGTCTTCACCTGTCTGCCCGCGGCGCTGTGTCCATCGGGTGCTGAGTCCCTGTCCCCGGCCCTTAGCCTGTCGATGACGGGACAGGAGAGCAGGTGCGGGGAGAAGGCCAGCTCCTGGATGCGGGAGAGGACGATGTCTTCGGTGGACTGGGAGATGAGGACCCTCAAAATGGCCAGGATCCCCGAGACCCAGAGCTGGACAGTGCTCACCGACGCCTGAGGAGAGGCAACGCGCCGGTCACGGGGAAGGACAGAACCACGCCGTCCTGACGGCTGATCTGATGGCCGAAAAGCACCCGCTTCTGCCACTGCACCCACACCCCCTGCACCGCGGGTCTGAAGGCCGCTCCGCTGCACGGAACAGTGTCCCATGCCGGGCCCAGGCCGCCCAGCCCGGGAGGCGCCGGGAGGCAGGCACTCACCATGGTGTCGGGGGTGACGAACATGCTCCGCAAAAGCATGTCCACGGGCCGCAGGGAGGACGGGGCCAGGATCTCAAACAACGTGTTTAACACGCCGAGGGCTTCGTGAGAATCGATGTGCATCTGTGGCAATCACACAACCAAAGGCGGACACCGACACTCAGGGGGTCCCGCCAGACGCCCCGCCCGCCCGCGTCATGACCGGACGGAAGGAGACCCAGCACTCACGGCGCCCCCGTACACGCGCTGCCCAACGCCCCGCCTCCGCCGCGTGTCCCCGCCACGCAGACCGTTCCCCGCGGAGTTCTAGTACTCAAACAATACGCGTTTTCCCTAAAAGATTCAAACACGTAAGAGAACGAAAACCAGGTGGAACTGCACCCCAACACCATCATCACCCCCCTGGGGGCCGCCCCCGTGCACCTGAACAGTTTCCCTACGTGGGACCTCCTCCTCGTTTCCTGTGCTTTCCCCGCGCCCCATCCCCACGGCGCCCGTTAGGAACGTGTCAGCACGCTGCCGCACAGGCGCCTCGTCCTCAGCTCTCTCCACGGCTCCACGGAGAGAGGCTTGTTAGTAACTCGTTCTGGTAAATCATATAAATGCCCTGCTTTTCCCCTTAAAACACAACGGCGAACTCCCAAAGCAACAGGGTTCAAGTCTAGCATTTTCAGTGGATGCAAAGCATTCAGGTGCAGCCGGGCACGGGCTGCGGCCAGTCCCTGTCGCGGTGACCCACGCCTATACAGCCAATGACTTCTCTGGGAAGAGGTGCCTTTCCAGGTGCAGTTCTGACAGCGAATGCACTGAGCCGCCTCACCC
The DNA here is from genome assembly GCF_964212035.1 of Myotis nattereri. Taxonomy (NCBI): domain Eukaryota; kingdom Metazoa; phylum Chordata; class Mammalia; order Chiroptera; family Vespertilionidae; genus Myotis; species Myotis nattereri. The sequence goes on from NC_138075.1 coordinate 229,560,918, forward strand.
GCAAGGGGACGAGACCTCGAGCTCCCGCTGCCTCCACTGGCACTATGCCGCTTGCTCGGGGCACTAGAGTGGCAATTTCTGGGGTCCAGCATCTCCAATACCCTGGTCCTGCCTTCGGTGCACACGCAGGCCAGCCTTCCTCCTGGGGCCGCCGCCCACGTGTACCCCTTCTTAGAGTAACCCCCCCACACACACACACAGAGGCGCTCTACCTCCTCCTGGTCTGCCAAGCGCAGCCTGAGTCCCTGGGGCTCATGGACTGGCCCCTCAGCAGCCAGGGCTGCTCCCCCTGCTTCCCACACTGGCTGTCCCTTCCCCACATCCTCATCAGTGAAAAGGAGAAAGATGTCGGCCACTCTAGGGATTAATGGGGACACGACATCCCTGGGCCCTGGGTCCCACGCTGTAGAGCGGGGAAAAGAGCGGGGACAAGAGCGGGACAGCTCACTGAGAGGAATGGAAGCTCCCCTGTCCCGGGACCCGCGCAGACACTGCTGTGGGAGATGGACGTGCGTGAAGGAGGCCGGGCCCCCGCACGGCACCCCCCTCCCCCAGCGCGGCGCCCCCTCCCCCAGCGCGGCGCCCCCCTCCCCCAGCGCGGCGGCCCCTCCCCCAGCGCGGCGCCCCCCTCCCCCAGCGCGGCGCCCCCCTCCCCCAGCGCGGCGCCCCCTCCCCCAGCGCGGCGCCCCCCTCCCCCAGCGCGGCGCCCCCCTCCCCCAGCGCGGCGGCCCCCTCCCCCAGCGCGGCGGCCCCTCCCCCAGCGCGGCGCCCCCCTCCCCCAGCGTGGCGCCCCCCTCCCCCAGCGCGGCCCACCTGCTGCTTGGCCAGCATCGGGAGGAGGATGTCGGCCACCTGCCGCGACAGCCGCTTCCACCGGTCCTCGCTCTCCTTGTGGCACTGCTGCAGGACCAGGATCAGCATCTCCAGCACCTGCGGGCGGCGGGCGGGCTGTCACTCCTCCCCACTCGCCATCCCATCCCGCTCAGGGTGGGACAGCAGGGCCAAGCACCTGACCCCAGCGACGGCCTGATGAGCCAAGAACTCCCCCTGGGGACACGGGCCAGGAGCAGCTCCTCCGGGGCCGGCTCCGCCTCGCCCTCATTATTCCTGTGAAGCTACGAGACCTCATAACCAAAGAAACGGGACAAAACAGAAACGACACTTACACCACCTCTGGCAAACCCCAACACAGCCCGACCGAGCACCCTGCAGGCCTCACGCCCTCAGGGGCCCAGGCATCTCCCACTGGGCCACCGCCTCTCAGCGGTGGCTGTGCCTGAGCGGTTGGCCAGCGGCCATGTCTGCACGGAGGCAGCTCCGGGCCTGGCCCTGGTGAGCGTGCTGACGACGGCTCTTCCCAGAACAGCAGACACAACAGATGCCACAGGGCCCGCGAAGCTAAAAACCTTTACCTGCCTGTTCACAGAGAATGAGAACGGAGCAGATGGAGAAGGGTGCCCATCAGGTCTCTAAATACAACTGCTAGAAAAGAGAGGCCTGCCCTAGCCAGTTTGGCTCAGTGGATTGAGCATCAGCCTGCGGACTGAAGGGTCCCAGGTTCGATTCCGGTCAAGGGCATGCACCTTGGTTGCGGGCACATCCCCAGTAGGGAGTGTGCAGGAGGCAGCTGATCGATGTTTCTCTCTCTCTATGCCTCTCCCTTCCTCTCTGAAAAAATCAGTAAAATCTATTTTTAAAAAAAGAGAGGCACCCATGTAAGCCCACCCCCCACAAAGCCCTGACCACCCCGTCCCACCTGCCTCTCCCTTCAAGGCCCGTGGCCGTACCCTTACTGCACGAGAATACCTGCAGCGACCCCCCTACCCAAGGCCAGCGGCCCCTCTGTTCACTCGCAAACCAGGCCGCCCACTAGCCCAGCGTGCTGGCCGAGAGCGGGCAGCGCGCACACCTCCAGAGCGGGTGTGCCCATTACGGTGGTTATGGGACCTAACTAAACACCACGCATTTAACTAAGCCTGACCGAGACTGGCCACAACGAGGAAGCAGAGACAGTGCTCCTGAGAAAAGCTCCTGACTTGGTAGGTTTGAAGACAAACAGCTGGAAAGAAGGACAAAGTGAGCGAGGGCCAGGCCGCTGGACACGCTGCGAGAGAGAAGTCACTAAGAAGCCAGACTCTGCACTTACACTGCCTCCAACTACCTGAGGTTCTCGCTCAACTTCAAGGGTAACAGAACCAGAACCACTGAGACAGCGAGCTCCACACGGCCCCTCGGCGCTCTGGTCCTCCCCACGGGGCGGCGCTGCTTCAGACAGCCCCACAGACCCGGCCCCCCAGCCGGGCCCCAGCCGGCCCAGAGCAACACCCACTCTACCTGCGGGGACGACGGAGGACGGGACGGCCACGGGCCTCACCTGATGGTACTGGATGAGTCTGAGGAGCATGGACACCACCACCTCCTTCTGGGTTTCCAGCTCCTTCCCCGCGTCAGCTTTATTGGCCCCTCTTAGAACGAAGAGGTCGTGGACGATGGGCTGCAGAGCCGGGATGGCTGGGGACAGAAGCTCTGCTGAGAGGCCGGGGGCGGCACGCCTGGAAAGCCCGTGCCTCCTGCCACCGCAGGGAGCACCGCAAGGTCCTACGGCAGTGGGACTGTCCGTGTTCACGAAGCCACGTGTTTACATCAGGCCCTATCTGTACCGCACAGCGTTTTACTGCTTCTCTATTTTTACTTAAGTAGGTTCTAACTCTTCCGAGTAAAGAGTGTGCCCCCTCCACGTGCACAAGCACACACGTGTGAGCACACACGTGCACATGCACCCATGCGCACACACACGGGGGCCACACAGCAGAGCAGTGCGGACACGGGGGCTGGGCCCGAGGACCAGCCTGCGGAGCAGCCAGGAGGAGGGCACCGCAGCGAAGGGCTGTCCCGTTACCGTGGGTCACGGCCTTCCTCCCGCTCGCCATGATGCCGTCGCAGAGCTGAATGATCTTAGGAATCCCAATGATCTGCTTTGAATGATAGCGCTCGTAAGACAGAAGGACCAGGAAGAAAAAGATGTTTGGAATGATTGCCTCTGAGTCCCTAGAAACAAAAACATCCATGTAGACACTCCCTTAAAACGGAGATACACGATCAATGAAGCAATACGAAATCCTCATGGGAAGCGAGAGCTCGCCCGAGAGGCAGCCCCAGCGGGCTCCTTCCGTCCATTGCTCACGGCGCCTTCCCGTCTGTGCAGAGCCCGCGGCCGCAAGGCTGAGCAGAGAGCACCGCAGCCCTGGGCGCCCAGCAGAGCCGGCTCCTCGGCTCCCTCAGCTCCTTACTCTTTAGTCCAAGAAACTGCCCCAAGCAGGAGAAGGAACCCACTCACACTCAGGCGTCACATGGCTAGGAGGAGAGCGGGGTCTCTAGCTCCCAGGCCTCTCAGGACACTGTCCTTGGCAGGATCCCCCGCTACTCATTAAGCAGTGCAGAAGCTAGCGAGTGGGAGTCCTGGCGGGTGGCTCGCTGATTGCAGCATCATCCCGTGCACCAAAAGGTTTTGGGTTCAAGTCTAGTCCGGGCACATACCCAGGTTGTGGTTTGGATCCCCCATTGTGGTACGTACAGGAAGCAACTGATCAATGTCTCTCTCTCTCTCTCTCTCTCTCTCTCTCAAATCAATAAAAACATATCCTCAGGTGAGGATTAAAAGAAAAAGAATTTTAATTTTCAATAATTATACTCCCATGCCTGCACGGGGAAGCATTAACCCTTCCTGTGTAGCAAGCAAAGCTGTAGCCGACGTAAGTGCATGGTAACTGCCTCTGCTAAAGCCAACCACATCTAAACGCTCTTTAAGATTAAGAGCTAGTGTTCAACAGATCAGATTTCATTTAGCAACTGAGTACCATAATTAGATGCTTTGAAACCTGACGGCATCTGTGATAAACAGATGCAGAACAGCTTCTAAACTAGTCTTCAGATACCCATTAATTTTATTTATTTTTTATACCTTTCCAACAATTTCAGAGAGGAAGGGAGAGGGAGAGATAGAAACATTATGATGAGAGAGAATCACTGATCGGCTGCCGCCCACACGCCCCTGACTGGGGATCGAGCCCACAACCTGGGCATGTACCCTGACCAGGAATCAAACTGTGACCTCTTGGCCCATAGGTTGACGCTCAACCACTGAGTCATACCGGCCTGGCCTCATTAATTTTTAAGAGAAACAAAAATGCATAGCAAATTAGTCAGATTTCCATTAAAAAATACCCAGCAAAAATGCCTAACCATCCACCCTGACTGCTGTGGCTCAATTGGTTGAGCATTGCCCCATGACCGAAGAGTCTTGGGTTCAATTCCCGGTCAAGGCACAGGCCTGGTTGCGGGCTTAATCCCCAGAGTGGGGAGTGCAGGAAGCAGCTGATTTGTGATTCTCTCTCATCATTGATGTTTCTCTCTTTCCCCCTCTCCCTAAAAAAAGATCAATAAAAACATTTTTTTAAATGCCTAACAGTCCTTTAAAGTATGTTCATGTTAATAATCTAAAACTACATGCACTTACGTAACAAGAACAAGAGTGTAAAAGAAGAAAACTCCGTTACCTGAACTGGCCCACTTCAATGTACTCAAACTGCTTCAGCACGAACCCGATGAACACCTGCAGCAGGAGAGAAGCGTCACTTCAACAACGAGAACGAGAACGCGCCCCAGGCTCCCTCGCTCCCCACTATCTGTGTAAATCTGTCATTTACAAGAACTCAAACGAATTTACTGTGTCAGACTGGAGTTTCGGGCCCTTCCAGGGTCCCTGTAAACATTTCCTGAGCACGGAGGAGAGGCCTCTGGAGAACAAACAATGAACTCGGGGGACACAGGGCAGTACCCGCCACACCAGGGCCTCCTGGTCCAGCTGGAGGAGCCCCACGCGGGGCGCTGGGTGGTGCAGGATGGCCCTGAAGCAGATGCAGTGCGTCAGGCCCGCGTGAGAGCCAACAGTGGTCCCACTCCATTCCAAGCACCACCTGCTCACCCAACCCGAACACGGACTGCCTCGCCCGCTGTGTCCTCCCGGCGGCGCTCAGTAAATCAGAATGGAGCCCAGCGGTCCGCGGCTCGCTTCCCACCTGCTCAGGAAGCCTGTGTGGCCCTGAGAACTGCGGAGCCAGGGCACCGAGCGGTGAAAGCAAGGGAATCAACATGAGGGGCTGTTCATGGCCAAACCCCAACGCTACCAAGTCCGGTGGCGGGACAGAGCTGTGCGGGCCGAGGCAGGAAGTGCAGGCTGCCGATGGCCTCAGCGCGCCTGCCGAGAAGCAGGCCTGTCCATGCTCAGGCGGACCCCAGCGTTCATGTGCCAGAGGCGGCTTCGGGAGGAGAAAGCAGCATGTCCTGCCGCCTTGCACAGGCTATGGGAGAGCCTCTGGCCAATGACCAGGGTCCAGGGTGACCCCAACAGCCCAGAGCAGATGGGGAGACCCCCAATGCGCGCCAGGCCAGTCCTGGTGAGACGCAGAGACTGGCGGGGGGAACAGCGCCCTCCTTGCCGTAGGTGGTGGTGGCGTCCCCCTGCGGCCACTCTCACCAGGTCGCCAACAGACACGGGAGACGAAAGGCCCAGTGACTCACCTGGTCTGAGTCCAGGAGACAGTAGTTGACCCGCAGCTGGACCAGCTGCGCCAGCAAGTCCAGGACCTGCCTCTGCAGCTGCACGGACGTGGTGGTCGTGTACTGCTTCAGCGCCTTTATGACCAGTGGCTCGAACAGCCGGATGTGACTGTGAATGGCGTTCTAGGACGAGGCAGAGGGCGCCATGAACGCGCCTCTGCTGCCAGGCCCAGGCCGCACGGTGCCCGGCCGCTCTCCCACGTGCTCTCCGGCGGCCCCGCGTACCTTGTCTGCACGGGTCTTTGTGATGCTCGAGAGGTTTGTCTTCAACTGGGTGGACACCTTCTGCAGCACGTCGAACCACCTGCCGATGGAGACCGCCCTTCACCACTCGGCCAGGGCTCAGCGCGCCTGCGTGTCGGCTCCTCCTTCAGTGAGGACAGCCAGGCTGCTGTGAGTCCCGGCCCAGCGGCGGGCTGGACGGTGACGGCCACGGAAAGGGAGTCGGGAGACAGCACTTGGTTTTCTTGGAAAAATTTTTGTTGAAACGCTTATATCAATGCCACGCTTCTCCTTGTGAGAAACAGCGAGGGCTGGGACGCCCCGCACACACTTGCTTGTTACTTACACCGTGTTACCAAAGCGTTCGCAAAGCCTGTCCGAGACGTGGACATACAGCAAGCGCGTCCCGACGTGAGGCCGGCCACGGCACGGCACGGCCCTCGGCCCTCGGCCCTGACTCTAGCGCTCTGACACGACAGGGGAACGTGCTCTCCTGCTCCTGCGCACGCAACTCAAACGCCGGCTCAGGACTGGGTCGTTCCAGAGACAGCTAACTACTGGGCTGCAGGCCGCAAAACCACAGCCGCCAGTGTCGGCGAAGAGACATCAGCACAGCCACGAAGCACAGAGGCCACCAGGGCTCCCCACCCACACGCCTCTGCGCACCGCCCTGGGCCCGCGCAAGGTGCCCCTTCACCTGAAGTGACCCCACGCGTGGCCGACACACAGCCCTCACGTAGGGAGTGCAGGGCGCACCGGGAAACACCCAGGCCTTCCCACGAGGCCGGGCTCGCTGTGGTTCGGCAGTGCCGTTGGCGCCGCCCGCCGCCTCCTCTGGCCCAGCCACTGGCCCCTCCCTGGCCCGCGCTCTGAGGCAGGCGGGCCGGGCCGGGCCTGCAGCGCCTCCGTGGCAGCACGTTTCCCAGAGCTCCCTGCACGGAGCGGGCCCCTCGGGGACGCTGGCTCCTCTCTCTGTTTCTCACAAACCAGTCCCTGCGTGCTCCGTTTCCCCCGCGGCAGGGTTACCCGGAGGCGTCGGGGTCCGGCTCGGCCTGCACCATGTTGCGCAGGCTGGCGTCCGCCAGGGCCTGGGTGAAGTGGGTGTAGGGAGCCATGAAGCAGTAGTGGTACAGGCCGGGCCGCAGGCTGGACGAGCCGAGGCGCTGGGCTCGGCCCTGGCACTTGCTGGGGTTGGACGACAAGCCATCAAACTGGGAGGCCAGGTTTGTCCCAAAGAGAGTCTTGAGCAGCTAGAGAGAGAGAGGAGGCCGTCAGCACGCCCTGCACACAGCATGAGCCCCATGCCCACAGGAAGCCATCAAAGGTGGTGGCGGGTGGGGGGATGCAGACATGGGGTTCCCGCTGAGAACCCCTTTCACACCGTGAGGTGCTGCCGTCACCTTCACCAACAGCCCTGTGGCCTCGAGTTGTGAATGAGACCGGGGGACGTGGCTGCGCAGGAGGGTCAGCAGAGCTTCACCGACCCTCTGCCCCCCGCCCCCACCCGTGACCAGCAGCGCCACCTCCTGTGGCAGCAGCGCCGCATTGAGCCTGGACGGAGGCTGAGAAAAGAGCCCTCCTCACCTGCTGGACGCAGACCGTGGCCATCGTGGGCTCCCGGCTGAAGCAGGACTTCAGGTAGCCCAGGACCTCCTCCACGCACTGCGGGGGAAGCGGGCGCTGCAGGAGGCTGGGGGCGCTGGCTCCCAGCTACAACGCCCGCCACTCACTGACCCCGCGCCCGCTGGCAGCCACCACCGCCCAGGCCCCACTGCAGGCACCGAAGACCAAGAGGCCACAGGAGTGACAGTGTCTGCAGGAGCTGCGGCCGGGGAGGGGGGAACAGGGAGGAGGAGAGGGTGTGGAGAGGGGCCATCGTAGACAGGGCGCCAGGCAGGTCTCCCGGAATGGGACGCCCCACCTCTGGCAGGTTTCACTCTGAAGGGCGATCGCTGAGCACCCCCAGACCAGAACAAAGAGGTGCCTGCCACTAGAAACAAGGGCCGCACGCACACACGGGCAAAGGCACAGGCATGACGGGAAGCAGCAGGGTGGCTGTGTGACGGTGAAGACCGGTGACTACGGACGTGGAGAAAAGGTTTGGTGAACTCGGTTAGAGCCGGTGCTTCCCCGAAGGGCCGCATGTTCCCTGGCCCGGCACCTGGAACTCAGGCTCAAAATAAGACGTGGCCCCCACAGCACACCGTCTGCAGCGGGCGGGCACCACACGCTCTCTAACTCTCCTCCGTGTCTGAACGTTTCCTTAGAGAATGGGGGGCGGGGGGGGGGGGGCACTGGACTTGGAACCAAGTCCTCCTGCGGCTCCGCTGCTCCTGAGGCGCCCGGGCGGCCGTGTGCCTCCTGGGTCTGCGTGTGCCCTTCCCACTTGCGAAGGTCAAGTGAGAAAATGAAGGCTGGGGCCAGCGCAGTGTTAAACCCATCTACTTCTAGACTACAGTGGGCCAAAGCCGACAGACAGTGAATAACTGAGATGGGCTCCTGTGAAGCCCCACCAGCCAGGGGCCAGCACAGCTCAGAGCCAGGTGCTGTGACAAAGCCTCCCCGGCTGCCGCTGCCGCCCCAGGTGCCAGGCCCACACTGGCCACCCCAGGCACTCGGCCCAGGGGCCGGCGGTGTGGCAGCTGCGGCTCAGCGAGAAGAAAAGACATTGCACCTTCCCGATGTCCTGCAGCGTGGCCAGCTCTAGGATCTGAGAGAGCACGTCCAAGGCCGAGCGCAGAAAGCCCCCGAACTTCTCCGTGCTGTTCTGAAGGTCCAGGGTGACCTTGGGGGAAGGGAGAAACGATCACTGCACCATCACGTCGGGGTGTCTGCAGCAGGGGCGGCGCACACCAAGTAGCCCCGCGCACGCCAGTGGGGGTCCTGCCTGTCTGTCTGTCTGGCAGGGAAAGGCAATCGCTCTTCCAGTATCTGTAAGAAACCTGTTTCTTTCAAAGGCATCTTCCTATTTATACTAACTCTACAGACAGAAACGACTCCTGACCTGTCAAAACGGGAAAGATGGGAACCATCGCTCATAACCAGTGTCTGACAAGCAGCATTCCAAACCATAACGTGCACGCCCTGTTCCATGAACTATCATCCCTGGGGGACTCATCGAGTTTAGACCCACCCACCGTTCAGCCTGGCAACAACACACGTGAAGTTAGTCTTAGGAGGCACTGAATTCAGGCTCTAAAGGCCTCGGCCGAATTAAACGATGCAGCAGTCGGTCCCCCATTTAAAAACCGAAGGAATGGTCAGGCCCCAAGGTACGATGGGCAAGAACAAGGCCAAAGGGAAGAAATGGGTGTGGAAACAGGACCTTGCCCAACCCTCAAACGTGCGCGGTGAACAGAAAGCAGCTCAGTGGGACGAACTGACGGCCCCCGTGAGAGAGGAACCAGGTCAGGGACACACGGGACAAAGACGTAGTGGGAACGACAGTGACCACTCTCCTGTCACCCTGAGGGTGTCGTCCACCCGCCAGGAGGGAACCGCCAGGTGTGTGAGCACCCAGAGCGAGAGGGTCCATGCAGCTCCGTCGGGGAGAGGGTGGGAAGCAGTCCATCCCAGCAGGCAATGGGGCAGGGTCACGGGGGTGAGAACGTGAAGACCCTGGGCTGGAAGCTACCACGAGAGGCCGCGCCAACCTGAGAACACTGTCACTCACATGCCCAGGTATGCACACAGCTACCAACCCGGTGTGGCTAGTGGTTGAGCGTCGACCCAGGACCAGGAGGTCACGGTTTGATACCCAGTCAGGCAACATGCCTGGGTTGTGGGCTCGATCCCCAGTAGGGGACGTGCAGGAGGCAGCCGATCAGTGATGTTTCTCTCTCATGGATGTTTATAGCTATCCCTCTTCCTTCCTCTCTCTCTAAAAAAAAGTCAACAAAAACGTATTTTTAAAAAATGTTATGTTACAGATAAACTGTGTCTCAGTAACACTGAGATGGTTTTCCATTTACCTAAAAAATAATCCTGCAAGAAGAGAGAGAGCGCCCAGGAGGCACTGGGCAGGCGCAGGTGCAGAGCCGCGTACCTTGTAGTTGGCGTGTGTGGCCTTCAGGACGTCGTGCAGCCTGAGGTAGGAAGGAAGGTGGTAGAAGCTCCCCAGCGACGAGGGTTTATTGGCTGTGACGGGCCCTGTGGCATCTGACTGTCGAGAGGCTGTAACACACACACACACACACACATTGAGATGGAAAGCGAGCCCCGCTGAGGCTGAGGCTGAGGCTGAGGCAGGTGCTGCAACAGCGCTCTAGAAGCACGCTCGTGGGATAAAATGCAAACTCTGTTCTGACTGCAGTGAACAGTCATGAGGAACTGGCTGGCGAACGGCAGTGGAATCGGAGCGCCTCCCGGAAATACAGGAAGACAGACACGAAGAGCAGTGACGCTGGCTCGCCTGCCCGCCTGTCCCCCGGCTGCCAATCCACAGGCCAGCAGCACGACTACCCCCTGCAGCCAATCGCACGCGCTCGGAGCCCGCGGCTGCAGCCAGGACAGTCCCGGCCAGGTAGGTCCCGGCCCTCTCAGCCCTCACACAGGGATGTGGGACGTGCCCTGACAACCCACCTCTCACGGAGGCGGCGTCACTATCTGCACGCTGCACCCCCCAAAGCTGTTCAGACTCTGAGGGGACCCTCTGCCAGTCTCCTCGGCAGGCGGCAGTCAGCCCCGAAGCCCTGCGGCCCGCGGGCTGCGGTCGGTCCCCCCCAGACGCCAGCTCCGCGAGCTCACACGCCGGCTCTCCCAGCAGAGTGAGCGGAGGGTGGGACTGGCCCCCTCGGGCACGGACCGCGGGCTGCGGAGCACTGAGCTCTGAGACGCGCCGGGGTGACGGCCCAGGTTCCTCTCGCTCAGGTGACTCCCCTTTCTCTCCTGCGGGGCGCTCCCCACTGTGATTTCTCATTTCCCAGGTCAGAACGACCCTCTGGGAATCGCCTCTGCTCCCGACACTGCACCGCCTCCCTCGCCGACCAGGATCCCGCCCGCTCCGCAGTGAGCCGGGTGGGCAGGGTGGAGGCGGCCGCAGGCTGCTGTGACCGCACATGAGCTAGACACGCAGAGATGCTTAGGACCCATGTGGTCTGGACACACGAGTTCATGTTAGTATCTGGAACCGCACCTGGGAAACCATTCCTCTGGCTTCACTGCTGTGTATTTTATTTCCAAAAAGTACCAAATTATTCCATTATCTTGACACGTGTAAGCATAGGCCCTAAACATCTAGGGCACACACCCCACACCCCCTCCCCCACCGAGTGCCTCCTACCGGGACTGGCGTCGCTGCTTTTCTTGGGGCTCAGCGGCACGGACGCCTGCTCGCTCGGCTCCTTCTCCTTGCCCTTCCGCCGAATGGGGCTGAGAGCAGGGGCGCTTGTCAGGGACGGCAAGGCTGCCTGGAACAGAGAGCAAGAACCTGGGAGTAAACCGCACAGAAACTGCAGTCTATAGCCCAGTGATGGCGAACCTATGACACGCGTGTCAGAGGTGACACGTGAACTCATTTTTTTGGTTGATTTTTCTTTGTTCAATGGCATTTAAATATATAAAATAAATATCAAAAATATACGTCTTTGTTTTACTATGGTTGCAAATATCAAAAAATGTCTATGTGACACGGCACCAGAGTGAAGTTAGGGTTTTTCAAAATGCTGACACGCCGAGCTAAAAGGTTCGCCATCACTGCCCTAGCCTGTGGTTTTCCATTTATTGAAAAGCATCCACCCACAGAGTTCATCTTCTCTGCGGATCCACATTCAGAGCTCAGAAACCGCAGAAACCGCATAACCACGTCCATCACCCAACCCCTCACCCCACGCGGTGGGTGTGGACAGTCCTTCCTGACGGGCGTGTGGGAATGTGGGTCGGAGGGCCCTGGCGCCCGGCAGGACCCCGCCCAGAGCAGCGCCAGAGCATCCGCCGGGAGCCACGTCTTAAACGCCACCTTCCAGGCGAGGGAGCCGGCTCGCGGGGGGTGACCGAGTGGAGGGCACAGCTGAGGGCACAGAGCTGGTGGCCCACAGACTGCGGAGGCGCCGGCTCCCAGGCTGCAGGGGGCGGCCCACAGGGGCAGCGAGGATGGCGACCGAGCCCGGGCCCCAGGCCCCAGCTGGGCCCTCGCGCGGGATCTCCGAGAACTCACCGTGCACGTCCGCGTGAGGCCCGCAGAGCGGACGTGACGGCTGCGGGCAGGGGAGGGCTGAGGCAGGGGAGGGCTGAGGCAGGGGAGGGGTGAGGCAGGGGGAGGGCTGAGGCAGGGGGAGGGCTGAGGCAGGGGGAGGGCTGAGGCAGGGGAGGGGTGAGGCAGGGGAGGGCTGAGGCAGGGGAGGGCTGAGGCAGGGGAGGGCTGAGGCAGGGGAGGGGTGAGGCAGGGGAGGGCTGAGGCAGGGGAGGGCTGAGGCAGGGGAGGGCTGAGGCAGGGGAGGGGTGAGGCAGGGGGAGGGCTGAGGCAGGGGAGGGCTGAGGCAGGGGAGGGCTGAGGCAGGGGAGGGGTGAGGCAGGGGAGGGCTGAGGCAGGGGAGGGCTGAGGCAGGGGAGGGGTGAGGCAGGGGAGGGCTGAGGCAGGGGAGGGCTGAGGCAGGGGAGGGCTGAGGCAGGGGAGGGGTGAGGCAGGGGAGGGCTGAGGCAGGGGAGGGCTGAGGCAGGGGAGGGCTGAGGCAGGGGAGGGCTGAGGCAGTGGGAGGGCTGAGGCAGGGGAGGGCTGAGGCAGGGGAGGGCTGAGGCAGGGGAGGGCTGAGGCAGTGGGAGGGCTGAGGCAGGGGAGGGCTGAGGCAGTGGAGGGCTGAGGCAGTGGGAGGGCTGAGGCAGTGGAGGGCTGAGGCAGTGGGAGGGCTGAGGCAGGGGAGGGCTGAGGCAGGGGAGGGCTGGAGAGCAGCACAGACGACTGCCCTGGGAACACGCTAAGGGGAGGGGCCAGGCACGCAAGACACCGGCGTGACTCCATTTACATGTCGCAACAGGCACCTCCCTACTGAAATGGAAAGGCCTGGGGTTGCCGGGAGCCGGGGGCACGGAGGGTTGGAGGGTGACGGCTAAGGGCACAGCGTTCCTTTCTGGGCTCTAAAACTGACTGCAGTGGCGGCCAAGCGACTGTGGCACTGAAAGAGTGACCCGCACACTGCAGGGCAAGGGCAGGGGCGTGGATGACGCCGACTGCATCACTTCAACATGCTGCTCTAAACACTGAGGCTGCCCTGACCGGTTTGGCTCAGTGGATAGAGCGTCGGCCTGCGGACTGAAGGGTCCCGGGTTCGATTCCGGTCAAGGGCATGTACCTGGGTTGCGGGCACATCCCCAGTGGGAGGTGTGCAGGAGGCAGCTGATCGCTGTTTCTAACTCTCTATCCCTCTCCCTTCCTCTCTGTAAAAAAATCAATAAAATATTTTTTAAAATAATAATAAATAAATAAATAAATAAAACACTGAGGCTGCTTCAGCCTCCGATGAGATGCTCTGCCCGTCTGGCCGGAGCAGTGGCAGTGCACAGGGGGAACAGTCTGTGTTCCTGCGTGTGTGCCTGTGCATGTGCACTTGTGTGTGTGTATAGGTATGTGCACACGTATACGTACATGCATGTAAACAGTTTCCTGCGAGATACTTAGTAGGGAAAACCAAGGACTTGGGGGGAGAATCAAGAGTTGCAATGACTCCCACGTGTCCAACTTTACAAAACACACAGTGAGCCCGGCCGGCGTGGCTCAGTCAGCTCAGTGGTTGAGCATCAACCTATGAGCCAGGGGGTCACTGCTCAATTTCCAGTCGGGGCACAGGCCCGGGTTGCAGGGTTGATCCTCAGTTGGGGGCGTGCAGGAGGCAGCCTACCAATGATTCTCTCTCATCATTGATGTTTCTCTCTCTCCCTCTCCCATCCTCCCTGACACCAACAGAAACATTGAAAATCACACACGAAGTGAGAGGCGCGGGCCGGCACAGGCGGTGGGCGCGCAGCTCCGGTCTGGGCTGGCCGTGAAGCGCCAGGCAGAAGCGCCGAGAGGCAGCGGGCCACAAGGGGCTGGCCCCGGGCCTCGGGCCTCTGATGCATAGCTGCTGCCTGCTCCACCTGCCCACACGAGAGCGCTGTCTACATGTGGCTACTGAAGTGCAAACGCAACGACTGGCATCAGAAGTCAGTACCCTGTGCACTGCCGATGGGAATGCAAATTGGAAAACATCAAAAACGGAGCTACCATCCGACCCAGCAATTCCACTCCCGGGACACCGCCACGGAAACGCCAACACCACTGGAAAGGATACATGCCCCCGTGTGCACCGCGGTTATTTACGGCAGCCAAGACACGGACACAGGCCCAGTGCCCACCTGCCGATGAGCGGACACAAGCCGTGGTACGTGCACACAATGGAACCCTACCCAGCTACTAAGGAGAATGAAGTCTTACCGTCTGCAGCGACACGGATGAATCTAGAGGCTATGATGCTGGGTGAAATAAGTCAGACAGACAAAGACAAACACCGTATATTCCACTTATATGTGGAATCTAAAACACAAAATAAGTGAACTCAAAGATACAGAGGACAAAGTGATGGCTGCCAGAGGGGAGGGCGCCTGGGGGACCAGGTGGGCAAGGGGAGGGGCTAAGTACAGTTTGGTAGATACAGGCTGTCTGGGGACGTGAGGTTCCGCCGAGGGAATACAGGCAATGACACTGCAGTAACTATGCTTGGTGCCAGGTGGGGACAGAGTTATCAGGAGGATCACGTCATAAATTATAGAAATGTGCAACCGCTGTAATTTACACCTGGAACTGAGAGTGAACGTCAACTGTACTTGAAAAAAAGAAGTTCTGTTTCTTGGTCACAGTGGCTGCATGTCAAGGGCGCAGTAGCCACAGGTGGTGCGGGCCACTCTCCTGGCTGGCACAGATGTGGCACGTTTCCATGGTTACAGAGCATGATACAGGGCAGATCCCAGAAAGCATTCATGGTGGGCGAAGACCACACCTGGAACACGCCCGGAACAGAAGAGTCAGGGAAGCAAGAGCCAATCGGAAGCCAGGAGAGAACGTGCCAGGACAGGAACTGAGGCGGGGGGCGGGGGGACACAGGACGGGGAAGCACCCACAAGGTTCCAAGACTGACCTGGCAGGAGGGGCTGCTGGGGAACGCGTGGCACCAATCAGACCTGCGGCTAAGTATGGGTGTGGTGGTGACAGAGGCCAGGCAGCGCCCTCAGAGAGGCCAGTGTCAGGCCGTGCGGAGCAGGGAGCAGCAGACAGGCTGCAGGGAGGTCGGCAGTGAGGAGAGCCTGAAGGCAGACGGGTCTGCTCGAGATGGAGACAGCAGGAGGGGCAGAGGCGCAGAGGGGAGTGTGCTCTGCCGGGACCCACGTGGGAAGAGCCGGCGTGGGTCTGGAGGTGACTGTACTGACTGCTTCACAGAAAACCAGTGTTTGCCGACACGTCAGGAGAGAGCAGACGGGACGTGCCAGCACCTCAAGCCTGGCTTTCTTGCTAACGTGGAACGCCCGCTACAGCTAGCTTTGCCCTCGGAGGCAACGGTACTTGAGGACGAGGCCAGAGGGCTACGCACTGGATCATGGCATTTTGTATGAAATTCTGAGTCACAACATGAGCAATCTTGTTCTAAAGCAGAGTACGGGACAGACGGCTGAGCACGCACAGGCATGACTGACGCCTAGTCGACGGTATGTCACGGGCCCGGGCCCGGGCACGAGGTTACCTTCCCCGCGGGTCCAGGCGCCACCTCGTCCAGCACGTGGGCGCAGATGTTGATCACCTTCAGCAGGTGGGAGAAGAGCTGCTCCACCATGGGCACCAGGCTCCGGTCCCCCAGCGCTGGCCACGCCTCCTCCTGCTTGGCGGCTGCCGGGGTGGCCTCTTCCTCAGTGGCCCATGAGCTTCTCAGAGATCGGGGGGCACTGGCTGTGATAAGGCACAGGTGTTACCTCCAACCCCGCGGCGTGCGGGAAAGAGAGCCCTTAGGAAACCCGTGGCAGTCAGACCCATCCACACGCACACCTCCACCTGACAGTCACTGATACCTCAAATCACCAGGAAACTGGCATTTCCCCCAGAACATGCTCCCAATTTCCATGCCGGTCACCATCACACTCCCACCCAGAGTGGCAGTCACCCGAGGGGCGGCCCCGCCTGCCTCGGCGCCTGCACGCTCCCGCCGCCTGCTCCTGCGCAGCACGTGGTGCTGGGCTCGCTCCCCCCCTAACGACAACCTGAACCTCCCAGGTTCCCCCTCCTCCAGCCAGTCAGGCCGCGAGTGATCCTTCTAAACGACAGGAGGGCCAGGGAGGTTAGTACTGCTCCTACTAACAATTAATACAGCAATTAATCAATAACAACACAAGAATACACTGTGATTTGCAAACTCACAACTGTAAACCTACTTTTTTTGGTCATATTTTTTATAATTTAAATTCCTTACTGTTGAAAGTATTACATGTCCCCCCCCCCCCCATTAGCCTCCCCCTGGCTACTCCCACCCCCTAACACATGCCCTCACTGTCTGTGCCCACGGGTTATGCTTATATGCATGCATACAAGTCCTTTGGTTGATCGCTTACCCACCCCCCTTACCTCTCCTGCCTTCTCTCTGAGATGCTTCTCTGTCTCTAGTTTTGTCCATCAGTCTATGTTGTTCATTATATTCCACAAATGAGTGAGATCATGTGGTATTTATTCTGACTGGCTTATTTCACTTAACATAATGCTCTCCAGTTCCATCCATGCTGTTGTGCATGGTAAGAGTTCCTTCTTTGTTACTGCAGCGCAGTATTCCATTGTGCAGATGTACCAGTTTTCTAATCCACTCATCTGCAATGGGCACTTAGGCTGTTTCCAGATCTTAGCTATGGTGAATTGTGCTGCTATGAGCATATGGGTGCATATGTCCTTTCTGATTGGTGTTTCTGGTTTCTTGGGATATAGTCCTAGAAGTGGGACTACTGGGTCAAATGGGAGTCCCATTTTTAGTTTTTTGAGGAAATGCCAGGCTGTTCTCCACAGTGGCTGCACCAGTCTGCATTCCACCAGCAGTGCACGAGGGTTCCTTTTTCTCCACATCCTCTCCAGCACTTGTCGTTTGTTGATGATAGCCATTCTGACAGGTGTGAGATGGTACCTCATTGTCGTTTTGATTTGCATCTCTCAGATGATTAGTGACTTAAGCATGTTTTCATGTCTCTTGCCCTTCTCAATGTCCTCTTTCAAAAAGTGTCTATTTACTAAGTCCTTTGCCCATTTTTGATTGAATTGTTTTATCTTCCTTTTGTTAAGTTGTATGAGTGCCCTATAAATTTTGGAGATTAAACCCTTATTGCAGATAACACTGGCAAAGGTGTTCCCCCACGCAGTGGGTTTTCTTGTTGTTTTGTTGATGGTTTCTTTTGCTGTGCAGAAGCTTTTTATTTTGATGTAGTCCTATTTACTTATTTTCTCCTTAGTTTCCATTGTCCTAGGAGATATATAGGTAAAGATGCTACAATATATGTCTGATATTTTGCTGCCTATGGATTCGTCTAAGATTTTTATGGTTTCCTGTCTTACATTTAAGTCTCTTAACCATTTTGAGTTTATTTTTGTGTATGGTATAAGTTAATAGCATAGTTTCATTTCTTTGCATGTATCTGTCCAATTTTCCCAACACCATTTATTGAAGAGACTGTCTTGACTCCACTGTATGCTCTTGCCCCCTTTGTCAAATATTAATTGAGCATAATGGCTTGGGTCGATTTCTGGGTTCTCTGTTCTGTAAACCTACTTCTGAACAGAGCATATTCTTGTATTATTACTAACTAGAGGCCCGGTGCACAAAATTTGTGCACGGGAGCGGGGGGGGGAGGGGGGGGTCCCTCAGCCCAGCCGGCACCCTCTCGCAATCCGGGACCTTTTGGGTAATGTCCGACTGCCGGTTTAGGCCTGATCCCATGGACATCCCTCTCACAATCTGGGACTGCTGGCTCTTAACTGCTTGCCTGCCTGCCTGATTTTGCCCCTAAAACTCAAGCTTCTTCTTTTTTATTTTTAATATTTATATTTCTTCTTATTTTAAAATTCAAGCTTCTTGAGAACATGAGGCGTTTAACATGATTCCATATTCCTTACAGAGAGCTAAGCATGGTAAACACAGCAAATTCTTAATACTTAAGGCTTCTACACAAACACTTTCCAACCAGGCATGCTTTAATAGGCAGGCCCCAAACACTTGAACTGTAAAGCCTAAAAGTAGAGCACTCAGATTTCAAGCATCAGGGGCTACTAGCAGGATTTCTATCCCAATTCAACTCTAGTTCTGAGCGCTCAGCAGTTGGTACAAACGGCCTTCACTAGTTCCAAAGTTTGTGTATGTGTTTGTGATTCCAAAATAGAGGTTTATTTACTAAGACTTATTTAGTGTTTGCATAAAAATCACCAGTTATTCCTCATTGGGTTTTTAACACACATGAATTCTTTGGGGGGTCCCTCTATCACCCCAACACTTTCAAAATACAGCTCTTGTTAGTGCCAGGAGGGAGTTACGGTAGCGAGGTGTTTCTTTGGGTCTCGGCATCGGGAGGCTCACGGCCTCCCTCCTGGGAGAACACACATGATGGGTAGTTTCTCAGGTGGGGTCGGCTGTCCCTGAAGGAAACACTTATGCAGAAGAAGCCAGCTCAGTCGTCTGGGTCCGTTCCTCATACCTGACAGCTTCAAAATACAGTCCCCTTGGTCAAGGTCACCAAAGGTTTGCTGGTTGTTTTCAACTATAAAAAACTGTCGGGAAAAAGACAGTAGGAAGAGCAGGGTGTATGCTGACAGCGCTGTGAGGCTGGGCTGTGCAACCACAGGAGAGCACACAGCAGTCTGCTTTAAAAACAATCCTGTATAATTTCAAATCAGACTCCTCGTGGGCCTTACATGGCCCGAAACATCTCTGCACCAGATCCTCATTTTTAAAATGAGGTGTATGACAATGCTCCCCCAGGGTCACGCACCACGTGGGGGGACGGGGACAGAAAGCCCTAGGACTTGCCTTACTAGCAACATTAACTGATTTTATTGCACAGAGATGAAGGCAGTCGGTCTGTGCTGCTATGAAATTAAAGGTGATGCAGAAGAGGGTGGTTATTTATTGCTCCGGTAGGATAGACCCCAAAAGTGACTTTTCAGAAACCAGGGCTGTCCCCTGCAACCCCAGCCAGACTCTGGGCTGCTCTGGGGGACGCAGGCCACGGCGGCCTCCAGCTGCTTCACAGTGATTCTGGCTGGTCTGTGCCTGGGAGTGCTGGCCGGGGGCACGCCTACACCTTGTAGCTGAGCTGGGCATTCATCCTGGTGTACATCTCCTAGATGACATCGGTGGTGGCCGTGAAGTTGACCAGGAACAGTGGACCTTCTCCAGGCTCTCCTCCTCCCTCACGTTCTGGCCCTTGGACAGCGCTTTCAGGAAGTCGGACTTGTAGGGCGCGGCACACAGCGCTGCCTGGAAGATCTCCTGCACGATCCAGCTGTGGTACGTGAGCGCCATCTCCTAGGCCTTGGTGGCGTTGACGCGGATGAGGTTGGGGTGGCTCTCATCGCAGATGCTCTGCAGGAGGATCTAGGTGAAGCGGAGGCCCCTTTTCAGCCACATCAGCGCCAGTGTGGCCCCCATTTTGGGCCACTCTGCTCCATCCATTTCCTTTTGCGCCTCCAGGATGTTCTGCAGGGTCCGGAACTCAGCCGGGTTGCGTGTTGTACACAGCTTTGATTTTCGTGATGTTACCACTTACGTCTGCCTTGATGGGCGTAAACACTGGGGACCCGAGGCAATCGAAGAAGGGCGGCAGGTGGGACTCCGCCTCCAGGAAGGGCCCGGTCACGATCTGCTTGTCCGAGGGCAGCGGCTTCAGCAGGTGCTCGGCCAGCAGCACCATTTCAGGATTGAGGCCGGCAGTGATGCCGTTTTCTAATCGGATCTTCCTCTTCCTCTCCCAGCACACTCCACACCTACTCCAGATGGACCACCCCGACCCCACAGACCCTTAAGACCTTCCCCTCTATTTCTTTGACTTTCCCTCATCAAACTTGCCCCCTATCGTGTTGCCTAGGGGCGCCCCTAACCGCTACCTGGGGGGTGGAGCCAGCCCGGCGAGGGGCCTTGGTGGTTCTGGTCTAATGATCATCATGGTCATGATGGCGTTACAGTCGCTGGCTTTTTATGTATATACAGATTATTGTCTTAATTACTAGTAGTAACCTATGTTTGCCCACCCGTCCTAATTTACCTGTCGGTCCCGTTCACGAAGCTCCTCAATGGCCTCCACAGCAAGCAGGACAAGCCCTCCTGTGGACGCTGGGGACCCCACACCACTGATTTCAGGGGGCCCCCGCCTCCCGGCCACATTCTCCATCCTAGTCTTCGTCCCTCCATCCAGTCTTCAGCTGTCACACCATTTTTCACGTCTCCAGGCCTTTGTACACGCTGTGCCCTCCATCATGTGCCCTTTCCTGCCAGCCCATAGAAGTCTTGTTTCCCGTCCTAAAGGCAGTGATTGCGGCCACTCTGTGCTGCCACTGCACTTCAGTTCCACATGTCTCCCTGATCTGCATCTGACGTGAGAACGGAGCCCACACATGGTACTTTCTTACCACCCAATTGCTGAGACAGTGCCTGGCCCATGTGCCCCTACACTGAAATGAGAAAGGAGCCTGCCTGTGCCTCTCGCAGGGGCTCCACTGGGAAAGGGCTCCATTGGGATACCTGACACAGACTAGCTGCCGCCAGCACACGCCGCCAGCAGACACCTACGCACGCGGTCACGTCTGACGTCAGGAACAGCCGTCGCTGCCAGCGACACAGTGCTCTCCCCTCAGGTGCTCGCTCCCTGCCCCTCACAAGGAAATCAAAAGCTAAAGACCCGAGGTCTCTGTTTCAACTCAGAACCAGTACCTGCAAGCAAGTTTCCGGCCAAGATCAAGGCATCCTGATGGGCTGCAAGGTCCAATGGGAACCACGCGGACGAGAGCAGGGTCAGGATCACCGTGGCCATCCCGACAGTACAGCTCTTTCTGGACTCGTCCAAGGCGCTCAGAGGGGGCACTCTGGGGGCAGATGTGTGCGAGGTCACATTACAGAAACATTTTAAAGCAAACGGTCTTTTTAAATTTCATTGATTATTTTAGGGAGCAAGGAAGGGGGAGAGAGAGGGAAATATCAATGTGAGAGTAAAACATCCATCAGCTGCCTCCTGCACACCCCCTACCGAAGAGCGAACCTGCACCCCAGGCACATGCCCTGCCACGGAACCAAACTGGCAACCTTTCAGTTCATGGGGTGATGCCCAACCAACCGAGCCATTGTGGTCAGGGCTAAAGCAAACAGTCTTGCTTCCCTTCTGAACCAAGAAGGCCCGTCACTGTCCACTTGCACACCAGCTCAAAAAGTGACCTTACAATTAACTGGCATCTTTCCTGTGAACCACAGCTCTGCAAACACCATCTGAGAGATGAAAGCAGGTAGCCGAGCTGATCAAAAGCATTTTGGTAACTTTTAACTCTCTTTCACCTCTGAGTTAGCACTTGCACTGGCTTCTGCACTGAGTGCAAGTGCAGAAGCCAGATGCTGGGTCTGTGACTAGAAACTGCAGTTGCTTGAAGGTACTTGTTGCAGGAAATGGTCACTCCAGACGGGAGAGTACCCTGCATGGGCAAAGCTCCCTGGCCATGCGCTGGCACATACGATGGGTGAGGTGACTTCCCAGCGTGACGTGGGCGTCCGTGCGAACAGCAGCTCCCTCACTCCGCTGCTGGGAAAGCCCGGCAGGGCGCACGCTAGACACCCCACAGCTGCAGCACAGCATTCCTCCGCCCACTCCTGCGGCCATTGCACTTCACGGTGGGTCACATTAGATTTTACACAAAAAATGCTCCTACGTGCTCAATGCGTAGTGGATAATTCTAAGGAGAAGCGCAGCCAGAAGTCTCTTGGCCCAGAAGGGCAAAGCGTGTATCATCCTGAACACCAAGAGGTGCAGGCCGATCCCTGGTCGGGTGCGTATGGGAGGCACCCCATCACGTCCATGTTTCTCTCTCCCCCCCCTTCCTGCTCTCTCTCTAAAATCAATAAAAACGAACCCTCAGTGAGGATAAGAAAAGGAAGTCTTTTGCCAGCACAGGGGGTTCCTGTAGCTGAGCCTCCACACGCTGAGGAGCGAGCCTGATGCCCGTGACTGGAGCCAGCTCGGTGTTGCCCAGCAGCTCCTGCCACCCGCCCCCAACACCAACAGCACAGAACAAGCACCTGTGGGGCGTTTCCCACAGGCCCAGGCGATGAAGGAATCACAGCAAAGAAACAACAGGGCCCCAATGGGGATGCTCGTATCGCGTACTGGACGCCACGGGCCCAGAAACACTTACCCACAGTGCCAGCCTAGACTCCAAGTGCAGACCGGGAAGGCGGTTGAGAGGAGACACAGAGCTTCACAGCACCCGAACTGAAGAGGAAGGATAATGGAATCACCAACCCAGAAAGCTTCCTTCAACCCAGCCTCCTTCCTCCCACGCTTCACACACGTACAACGAGGTTCATGTCTACCGCCGGGATAGGGGGCCAGGCCGGCAGGCCCTTTGCGTAGAGCTGCAGCTGTCCTGGCTGCCCCTGCCTGCACAGCCCCCAGCCCTCCCCCTCCCCCTGCC
The DNA here is from genome assembly GCF_964212035.1 of Myotis nattereri. Lineage (NCBI taxonomy): Eukaryota > Metazoa > Chordata > Mammalia > Chiroptera > Vespertilionidae > Myotis > Myotis nattereri. Next base: position 229,583,416 of record NC_138075.1, read on the forward strand.
TGCACAGCCCCCAGCCCTCCCCCTCCCCCTGCCTGCACAGCCCCCAGCCCTCCCCCTCCCCCTGCCTGCACAGCCCCCAGCCCTCCCCCTCCCCCTGCCTGCACAGCCCCCAGCCCTCCCCCTCCCCCTGCCTGCACAGCCCCCAGCCCTCCGCCTGCCCCTGCCTGCACAGCCCCCAGCCCTCCGCCTCCCCCTGCCTGCACAGCCCCAGCCCTCCTGACACACGGAGGCCACAATAAGTACAAACGTAACATTTACGACATTCCGAACAAATCCAAGGAAAATGAAACCGGAGAGCCCGCAGGCTCCTGTGTCTGAAAGGCAAGTCCAGGCCGGCCAGGGCTCGCCATGAGTTCCCACGGCAAGGAAGTGCTGCGTCTGTCTCTTCAGGGAAAGGACCAGGTCTGACCTGCTCACCACCAAAGGGACTCTACCTCTGAATAATACTTTTCCTGATGATAGAAGTTACCCTTTTTTGTTTTACAAAATTTGTGATACCTGAAAAATTTAAAGAAAAATCACTCATCCTAAATAAATTTTGGCAATTTTCTGCCTGTCATTTTCCCGAGTATGAGAAACATATATCCTATATAATAAAAGGGTAACATGCAAATAGATCGAAAAGCAGAACAACTGAACAACCAAAGTGTAATATGCTAATGATATGCTAAGGCTGCTCAACCGCTCGCTATGATGCACTGACCACCAGGGGGCAAACAGTCGACTGGTCGACTAGTCGCTATGATGTGCACTGATCACTAGAGGGCAGATGCTCCGACCAGTAGGCTAGCTGGCTGCTGGGGTCCAGCCAATCGGGACTGAGTAAGATGAGCCAGACATGCCCTGGCGCCCTCCCGTGGTCCCTCCCCAGCCCGATCGTGTACCAGTGGGGTCCCTCAGCCTGGCCTGTGCCCTCTCGCAATCCAGGACCCCTTGGGGGATGACAGAGACCCAGTTTCAGCCCTATCCCACAGACTACTGCCCTTGGGAGGGCGCCAGACGCAGGGCTCATGGCTGGCGAGTGCTGCTGTGGCAGCATGAGCCTCTCCTGATTGGGACTGATTGGGTGCGAGCCCCGCGGCAGGCACAGTGGGGCTGGGATGAAAGGGGGCAGCAGGTAAGAGCTACAGGCAGTGTTGGACTGCGGGTTTCAGCCCGATCCCTGCAGGCCACCCAGAGGGACCCCACCCATGCACAAATTCGCGCACCAGGCCTCTAGTCTATATAATAAACGCCTAAGTGACTGTCACAGTGGAACGACCAGAACGAACGGTTGCTATGATGCGCACTGACCACCAGGGGCAGATGCTCAACGCCAGAGCTTCCCCCTGGTGGTCAGTGCACTCCCACAGGGGGAGCACCGCTCAGCCAGAAGACAGGCTCATCTCCCTGAGGTGAGGGGGGAAGGGTGGGGACTGTGCAGGCAGGGGGAGATGAGTGATTTTTCCTTTAAGTTTTTCAGGTGAGCGCAGTGGTGGTGGTGGTGAGAGCCTCTCCTGCCTGCACAGCAGTGCTAAGGAGCAGCAAGCTGAGCAAGAGAGGTAAGGAACAGTGAGCAACCAGGCGGCAAGGAGCGAGGGGTCCCGGACTGCGAGAGGGCGCAGGCTGGGCTGAAAGACAGCCCCCCCACAGTACACAAATTTCGTGCACCAGGCCTCTAGTGTATATATATGTTAATATTTCTCAAAACTTGGATCTGACTACACACAAGCATGCAGTTTTGAATTGTGCCTTTTTTCACTCAATATTACAATTCAGGTTATATCTCTGTAAACTTTTGAAAGTTCTCCAAGCATCATATTACTAGGGGCATAATAAATGCACTACCATCTACACTGTATTTAGTCATAATCAGAATTCAATTATTCTCGGATTCTGGGATATTATGGTTCATTTCCAATTCCAGCATCATAAATCCTGATAAAAATAATTACATTATACAAAACCCTTGTTGGTATATCTGGTTTTTACCCCTTAGTATATACTACAAAGTCTCTGAGTCAGTTATATGACAGACAGTTTAAACTTCTGAGAAAACCCATTCAAATTATGAGAGTTTTTATCTTGGCTTTTATGTCTTCCTGTATTGGCTGAATTTCTTACAATGAGCATTTACTACTTTAATAATCAGAATGAAGTTGTGTATATTCCTATTGAAATAAACCAAGATTTTGTCCAAAGAATCGCAACTTCTTAGGAAGCCCCACATGAGTCTAGATGCTAGACTCTAGCATCATCTCACCATTAAGAGCTAACCTGCCCTGGCCGGTTTGGCTCAGTGGACAGAGCACTGGCCTGCAGTCTGAAGGGTCCCGGGTTCAATTCTGATTAAGGACACATGCCCAGGTCGTGGGCTCGATCCCCAGGAGGGGGCATGTACGAGGCAGCCGACCCATGATTCTCTCTCATCATTGATGTTTCTATCTCTCTCTCTCTCCCCTTCTCCCTTCCTCTCTGAAATCAATAAAAATATATTTAAAAAACAAAAAAGAACTGACCTATGGTCCTGGTCGGTGGCTCGGTGGTTAGAGCGTCAGCCCTCACACCAAAGGGTCTTGGGTTTGATTCCCAGCCAAGGGCACGGACTTGGGTTGTAGGTGTGACCCCCAACCCAGTTGTGGTGCAGAGGCAACCAACCCATGTGTCGCTCTCTCTCTCTTCCCCCTTCCCTCCCTTCCATTCTCTCTAAAAATCATTGGAAAATATATCCTTGGATAAGAATGAACAACAACGAAAAAGAACTGACCTTACAAAGGAGTAAAAATGAATCTCATTAAGCGCGGCCACGGAAGGAGACTCACCGTGAGCGCGCGCGTGGTGGCAGTGACCAGCTGGTGGGTCACGGCCGCGGTGACTCTGGACAGGTTGTTTTCCATGGTGACATCTGTGATGCTTGGCAGTAAGTTATAGCCTCTATATATTCTGATAAGAAAAGAATGGAGACTTAAATGTATTCTTAGAGCTCACGACATTTACAAAACTCAAATGGCATTTAGAAGTTTAAGATTAAAGGCTATAAGAAGTTAAAGCAGTCTTGGCTTTTAAGTTAAAGAAAGACTGGAAATAAGGTGGTCATCCTATTTAATAAAACCCTAATATGCTAAGTGTCTGGTCATCCAGTTGGCCATTCAACCAACCAAAGCATAACATGCTAATGATATGCTAAGGCTCCTCAACCGCTCGCTATGATGTGCACTGACCACCAGGGAGCAGAGATTTGACCGGTCAACCAGTCGCTATGACGTGCACTGACCATCAGGGGGCAGATGCTCCAACCAGTAGGTTAGCTTGCTGCTGGGGTCTGGCCAATCAGGACTGAACAAGACAGGCCGGACATGCCCTGGAGCCCTCCCATGGCCCCTCCCCGCTGACCAACCTCTTGTGTCCCTCCCCAATCGGTCCCTCGGCTTGGCCTGCTCCCTCTCGCAATCCGGGACCCCAAGAGGGATGTCAGAGAGCTGGTTTTGGCCCAATCCAGCAGGCCAGGCGGAGGGACCCCACTGGTGCATGAATTCGTGCACTGGGCCTCTAGTTATTCTATAAAAAAATGGCTGAGCCCTGGAAGGTGCGGCTCAGTTGTTTGAAGCTTCGCCCCATACACCAAAAGGTGGCAGATTCAACTCCCAGTCAGGGCACACACCCAGATTGCAGGTTCCATCCCTGGTCAGGGACGCATGCGGGAGGCAACTGATCGATGTGTGTCTCTCTCACATCAATGTTTCTCTCTCTTCTCTTCTCTTTTCTCTTTGTCTTTTTCTCTCTCTCTTTCTCTCCCCTCTCCCTCCCTCCCTTCCACTCTCTTTAAAAATCAATGGAAAAAATATCCTCAGGTGAGGATTACCAAAAGAATAAATAAAAATAAGTAAATAAATAGCCCACTCATATAAAAATAAATGGGCATAGGCAAGACAAACAAAGTGAAACATTCCACGGACACGTTTTAGAGAAGACAGCATCAGAGTCCTACAGAGGAATACACTCAGTACGTGGCTCGTACTGAACTAAAGTTTACGGTGTCACTCCTGTGTGATTCGGCAGAGCTTAAGGAGGCGGGAGCTAAATCCTGGAAAAGAACAAATACTATCAAAGAAAGATGATCTGCTGAAACACCTGCACCTAAACAGTTTGGGGTTTTTGTCCTAGAAAATCCAGTTTAGATGAAAGCCCTAGAGCAAGGCACCGGGAAAGGGCGCATTCCCGACGGGCTTGGTCGCGTACCTGGTTATGGTGCTGACGGAGAAGTGGGAGGCGGGCTGCGCCTCGTGCATGAGAAGCTTCAGGTAAACACTGCTCTGGTCTCTGGCCATGGCCACGACGGGGTCCGCCTGCCCTTGGTCGCACTTATAGAACAGCTTGGGGACAAGCCTAACATGAAAGCGAGGTGTTCACTGGAGGAAGCATGGACACCCGCCTGCGGCTCCCCCCCCGTCAAGGTGGCAGGCCTCCATCACCGTCCGCCCGCGAAGCCCACTGCACTTTCCAGGCGTGTGTTCTCTAGCATGTTGGGGGTCTCCAATCACAGGCCACCCCTCGCCAAGCTACGCTGAGCCCAAAGGCAGAATCTGGGGGACTCTCCCAGCGGAGCAGGGGGGCTCCTTCCTGCACCCACGTGCGGAGCGTTTTGTGGGTTTGCGTGAGTGCGTGGACTCCCACACTGACAGGAGGGGTGCAGAACTTTCAGAAACAATCACTGTTTTACTTGCAAAACCCTGTATCTTTCCTCTATGGAGACTTGGTCATTAAGCCCAATTCTTCAAGGTATAAAATTGCAATCATTTTCGGGAAATGGTAAAGATCCAAAATCTTTGACCAGGCAAGTCATACAAACCCAGTGAAGCCAGTGAAAAGCTGCACCTCACAGGGCATCACGAAATGCAAATGCAGCACTGGAAGCGGAAAGATGTCACCAAATTTAACTGGTTTTCTTTGAGTGGTTTGATTACAAGAATTTTTATTTACTTTTTTATATTTTCCTTAGATTTTGTCGAGTAAACGTGCTATTTTTAAAAAGAAATACCAATTTCTTCCTAAACAACTGACACATGTTTAACTTGTCTGAAACATGTTTGGTGAGCAGAACCAGGCCCCACAGTCCGCATGGGAGTGCAACGGGCCTGTTGCAGAAAGCGCCCACCCACAGAAGCCCACCGCCAGGACCCACCCAGGAGAATGAAAACCAAGTCCACACAAAGCCTCGCGGGCAGATGCTCACGGCAACATGACTCATCGCCACCAAAAAGGGGAAATAACAACGACCACCCTCTGGTGAGCGAGTGAACAGAACACAAGGGTCCCTGCGAGGCTGCCCCTCAAGCCCAAGCGAGAGGCGCCAGGGCAGCAGCCTGCCTGTCGTTCGGCCCCGTTGACAGAAACAGCCCAAGAGGCCACCCTCCGGAGGCAGGACGCAGGCTCCTGGCTGCCTGGCTGCGGTGGGAACGGGGAGCTTGCAAATGGGCGCAAGGGATCCTTGCAGGCCATGGGAATGTTCTACAACTGGACGGTGGTGATGGCTACACAGTCCGAAAATGAGCTGAAGATCTTTCCATTGTACATTTAAGATGCGTGTACTTCAAGGCATGTAAATTATACCTCAAAAAGCTATTACAAAAATTTAAGAACATCCCAAAGCTTGGCCTTAGTAACTCAACTTCCAAAAATTATGCAGAAACGTTTGTGTGGCGATGCTGGCTGGAAGGAACACTGCTCGTTATTTAAACGGAAGACAGCTTCACCCTGGCTGGTGTCGCTCCAAAGCCAAAAGGTCACAGGTTCTGCTCCTCGTCAGGGCACACACCCGGGTCGTGGGTGTGATTACCGGTTGGGATTCAGGCAGGAGGCAACTGATTGATGTTTCTTTCTCTCCCTCTCCCTCTCTCCCTTCCTCTCTCTAAACAAACAAACAAAAAAATCAATTGAAAAGAGAAAGGTAACTTTAATATCCAACTAAATAATATTTATATAAAGGCTTATCACAATCACATAGTAAAAACTGGCACCAGTTAAAATTTCTCTTCTAGAAGAGTATCCGATAACAGGAAATTGCTAATATTTAAGTGGAAATTACTAGATTACAAAGCTCTATATATTTTGTTCCAATTACAGAGCAAAATGTTAACAGCGATCATCTTTAAGTGGCAGAACTGATGGGGATTTTCACTTCCTTCCTAGCGCCATTCCCTATATTCAAACATTCGGGACTGCAACTTGGCCTCGGGGGTCAGTGTCCTGCTGTGCCGATGCCGTTTTGGGCTCGTGGCAGTGAGTGACTTCCTTCCGATATCTGAGGAGCAGCAGGAAGTGACTGCAAAAGACGCAGGAATACTGCCCTCTGGCCCAGAATGTTCCCCGGTCCCCTCCTCATAACATCGGTGCTTTCGCCAGAAAAGTAACCGAAGAGAAAAGACGCTGGCAAATACCTCACTAACGACGCGGCGGCAACGTGTCGCACTCTGGGGTCTTCATCCCCCAGCAGGTGGAGGACCACGCTGTGGAGCACCCGCTCTTGCAGCTTCAAAAGCTTTGAGAGAGAAAAGAGACCGGCTATGTCCCGAGGTTTCGGTCAGCGGCTGGGGAAGGCGGCGAGGAAGAGCTCGCGGTCAGCAGCCCAGCGCGCACCACGCACCGCACTCCCCGCGGGAACGTGCTTACCCCTGTGTAATGGTGCGCCCCTCTGTGCAGGTGTTCTGCTTTTGCTTCCAAAAAGCTCACCAACCTGACGAAAGAGATGTTTCACGGTGAGCACCCATCCCTCCACAAGCACCTCTGGCGGCGGCGGGACGCTGACAGGCCCACCGCGAGGGCAGGCTGCGGAGGCGGGGAGCCAGCAGCACCTGCTAAATGGTGTCACATCCTCTCCTAATCCAGACGCCGCCCATCAGATGTGCTGAGAAAATGCTTCTCTTCAAAAGCAACAGGAGCGTGCATTATTTTAAGACTCCAGGGCCTGCAGAGTTAGCTCAAATGTGGGGACTGTGGGCAGGGGCTGCACCTCCCGCCCACTGGCCGCGGCCAGCAGGTGCTCACGCCCATGCTGTGGCCCCTCTGAGGGGTACAGGAGAGACAACCCCTAATTCTCAGAGATGTTCTGAGGATGCAGCAAATGCCCGCAGAGGGTGGCCAGCACGCGCCTGGCACAGAGCAGCGGTTCTCAACCTGTGGGTCGCGACCCCTTTGGTGGTCGAATGACCCTTTCACAGGGGTCACCTAAGACCATCCTGCATATCAGATATTTACATGACGATTCATAACAGTAGCAACATGACAGTTATGAAGTAGCAACAAAAATAATCTTATGGTTGAGTCACAACATGAGGAACTGTATTTAAAGAGGCAGAAAGTTGAGAACCACTGCTCCAGATGGTGCTTAAAAAGTCCCTGGTAAGAAAAGAAACATTCTCTCTGGCAGAAAACCCACACTCCTCCAGGACGCGAGAAACTGCAGCCCATCTGATGAAGTTCACGCTCCACACCAAGCAGCCATACGACCCAAGTCTGGGGCAGTGGTGAGCACGCTCTACGGACCAGAACTGACACGGCTCTGGCGTGAAGTGACCCTTCCACTCCATCAGAGACGCCCGGCACTGCACTCGGCTGCGCGGAGGGTCTGAGCGGGGCCGAGCGCTGACGGAGCGAAGCACTGTCAGCTCTAAGCCCCTCGGTTTCTGCCGCACAGGTGACCGGCCTCGCTCACTGCCAGGGCTGACCTGGTGACTCTCCGAACCTAGGAGTTACCTGATGATCCTCACCACCCACTTCCCTGGTGACTCGACACCAGGTTAGCTAGAGACGCTCACTATCTGGGGCTGGTAACCATCACCACCTGCACCAAAGGCACAGCCTTTGGATGCCCCACACCCTGCGAGGGGCCTGCTGCGCGCACCTGAAGTCCATCTCTGCGAGTGTCTCCAGCAGCTCCGTCCTCACCAGCCAGTAGGAGCTGCTCCTCAGGCTCAGCACGTCAGTGATCAGCTGCAGCCCCAGGTCGCTGTAGCTGCTGCTACAGAGGCTCATGACACAGTGCTGGAAAGCAAGGCCGCGTGACAGCGTCAGAAGCTCCACACACTTGCACACACTGCTCCACGTGCACATCACGCACCCACACCGGTCCATGTGCACATCACGCACCCACACCGGTCCATGTGCACATCACGCACCCACACCGGTCCCTGTGCACATCACGCACCCACACCGGTCCCTGTGCACATCACTCACCCACACCGGTCCATGTGCACATCACTCACCCACACCGGTCCATGTGCACATCACGCACCCACACCGGTCCATGTGCATATCACACACCCACACCGGTCCCTGTGCATATCACGCACCCACACCGGTCCCTGTGCACATCACGCACCCACACCGGTCCCTGTGCACATCACGCACCCACACCGGTCCCTGTGCACATCACGCACCCACACCGGTCCATGTGCACATCACTCACCCACACCGGTCCATGTGCACATCACGCACCCACACCGGTCCCTGTGCACATCACGCACCCACACCGGTCCCTGTGCACATCACTCACCCACACCGGTCCCTGTGCACATCACTCACCCACACCGGTCCCTGTGCACATCACTCACCCACACCGGTCCCTGTGCACATCACGCACCCACACCGGTCCATGTGCACATCACGCACCCACACCGGTCCCTGTGCACATCACGCACCCACACCGGTCCCTGTGCACATCACGCACCCACACCGGTCCATGTGCACATCACGCACCCACACCGGTCCATGTGCACATCACGCACCCACACCGGTCCCTGTGCACATCACGCACCCACACCGGTCCCTGTGCACATCACTCACCCACACCGGTCCATGTGCACATCACGCACCCACACCGGTCCCTGTGCACATCACGCACCCACACCGGTCCATGTGCACATCACGCACCCACACTGGTCCCTGTGCACATCACGCACCCACACCGGTCCCTGTGCACATCACGCACCCACACCGGTCCATGTGCACATCACGCGCACACACTGGTCCATGTGCACATCACTCACACACATGTATCCATGTGCAACTCACTTGCACACAATGGTCCACATGCACCTCACACACACAATGGTCCATGTGCACCTCAGTCGCACACACTCGTCCACGTGCAACTCACTCGCACACAATGGTCCACGTGCTCAGAGACATTTGTGATACATGCTTTAACTTCAGCAAACTTGCATTTCGAAGTGTGTCCCTGTCACATAACTTGGTTTTCCTTTTCCTCCCATTTCTGCCTCGGTCACGACCTCTCCTGCCAGACACCCATGCTGTGAACACGCATCAGCAGTACGAGGGAATGGCACCGTCACCCGCCACTTCCCACACATCTGAGACCCAGGGCCAGCCCCGCCCCTCATGCTTCCCGATGTCACTGCGTACCTCACGGTGACGTACCTGGGGTGACTATGAACCAGAGCGGAAAGGCTGCACAGCTGCCAGGCCAAGGACGGGGCCTGCCACTTGTCACGGTCAGAGGTGACTAACGGCCTCCAGCCTCACTCTGTGTGTCCAACGGCCTCAACGAGTTGTCATTTTTAACTCAACAGCTTTGACACTTATGTGAGCGAGATCTTTTTCTAAACACACTCTTAGAAAAAAGGTGTATTTCAAACCAGCTAACCCCATGAGAATATTCTGAGAATCAAAACTTTTAAAACAGTCCATTAAACCGTAAGTTTATCGGCAATGGTTTATCCCTAAAGCAAAGTGATGGATACACAGACGTTTATTCTTGTTTGCAACATTGCATGTCTGGACACGTGCAATCTTAACTGTACTAACGGTAAGGTTCCCAACGCGCACAGGGGGTCCACAGCGCTCACCCGCACAGCTGTACACGCCAACTTGCAAGTAACAGATGACTCATCCTTCAGCGTTTTCCGCAGCAAAGGAACGCAGTCCACCAGAGAAAACGTGTTTCCTGAACAGAGCAAGCCACAAATGCCTGCGTGTGAACTTGAACTTGGCAATGACACCCAGAGGGCAACCCTCAGAAACTGGCCGCTACCTGTGCGAGCTCGAACGGAGCCCAGCCAGTCCCCCACCTGGAAGCGGGACCTGCTGAGGATGGAGCAGATGAGAGTCCCACAGAGGATGGCCGTGGCTCCGCGGACCTGCGGGTCTCCGTGATCGATGTAGCTGAGGACGTCTGAGACGTACTGCTCCTCTGCGGGGACAAATGCCAGCCACCGTGAAAGTCCACTTCAACTTTCCAGGAAAGACAACGAGGGGCGGGCGACCCACCCAGACAAGGCCTGACGAGGGTAACATGCGGGCAGTGTGTTTAGGCTTGAAAAGTCTACATTCAAGGTAGCAGTCAACACAACCGGTTAGAATTCCAGGTTGTCAGCCAATAAGCAAAATTCTATTTCTTTCCTTCATGAAAGGTGAGAAAAACTCAAACGAGTCCACAGTTACCTCACATGAATTCAAAGGCACAGGTCTGCCCCCGCGCCCAGAGAGCGAGCAAGGGAAGCGAGAAGAGAGCGTCAGAGGGCACTCTTCCCACCATCACTCCCTAACGAGTACGTCCCGGAGCGTGCGCGGGACCGGGTCAGCGGGGCGTCGGCCGCTCTCAGCCCGCATGTCTGAGTGTGCTATAAATTCTGATTACATACTAATCTGGGCTTTCGGTAAAAATCTACATCATCAACGAGATCGTATGTTCCCAGAACCCTACTGTGCTGCTGTGTGCATTCCCACTGAGCGCCGCGAGGAAGGCTCTGAGCCTGCGGCGTGTGCTGAGTGGACAGCCCCTCACGGACGGAAGCCCGCGAACGCAAGAAACCCACTGTCCTGCCCTAAAGCGGTCAGGGCGGGAAGCCGTCTTCCAGGGAACGGCGGGCGCGGGCGCGAGCGGAGGCCGTCCGGCGGAGGGCACCGTACCCGGACACTCGGCGGCGTCCAGGGGGGCTGTGTACAGCTTGCTGAAGAAGGACTCCGGGCACAGGGCCACCGCGGCGCCGACACAGCTGAGCGCCAGCGCCTTCACGCTGACACGCACGTCCCTGTCGGGAACCAAGGCTGCAAAGGAACCACCTGGGTGTCACCTTCAGCTTCAAAGCAGCAAACACTTAGTTTCCAAAAAAGCAAGACTAGATCCCCTGAAGCAGCCGCCCGCCCTCCGGCAATCAGTACAACCTCCGCTCACGCTCACCAGCCTCGGCTGACCGCCAGCCCGGCAGCGGCGCCAGGCTGCTGAAACCCGGGCTTCCCCGCGTCTCTCCCCGGCCGCCCCCTTACCGTTTCTCTCCCCCGTGAGCAGAAACGAAGCAGACAAGAGGCGGACACAATGGGTAAGGGGCGCAGAGTCGTCGTCGTCAGGCTGCCCGATGTCCCCTCTGATGCGGCAGGGCTGGAACAGAGAAACCGACACTTGCTTGTCTGACAACAGCACACGCTCGTCCCCTCGCTCACTCAGCCTGGCTCCCGCGCGGCAGCGGGCGGTGCTGGGGCACAGGTGCTGCCTCACCGGCCACGGGCGAGAGGCAGGAAACATCAGGGCTGCGTGGGCTGCGGCAGGGACGACTCAGAGCGCAGAGGGCACACCCGGTAGGGGCTGCTGGGGAAGCCACCGGCTATGGGCAGGGCGGCCCCGGAGCTGGGAAAAGCCCGAGGCGCAGCGGGAGGAGCCTGTGTGGGGATCTAAAGCCACGACTGAGGCTGCAAGAGGGACTGAGCGCCTCTGTGGCTGAGCACCCACTAGTTCTTGCCCTCAAGGCATTTAAACTAACTGGGAGGACAGGCAGTTCCTCAGGAAACGAAGTTAGAATGACCACCTGACCCAGCCATTCCACCAGGAACTGAAAGAGGGCCTCGAGGAGACACCTGCACACCATGACCACGGCCCGCTGTTCCCAAAGGCCAGCCGGGGGAAGGAGAAGACAAAATGTGATGGCACATAGAACAGAATGTTAGCTCATGTTTAAAATAAAAGGCAGGAGAGTCTGACACCTGCCACAGCATGGATGGCCTTGAGGACAGGATGCTCAGTGACGTGCGTGAGTCACACAGAAGGGCAATGCTGTAGGGTCCCACTTATGTGAGGCCCCTGGAGGCGTCAATCCAGAGCGCGCACGCAGAACGGAGGCCCCGGGCTGAGGAGGGAGGACTGGGGCTGCAGTGTCCGGGGCCAGAGCTTCCGCCTGGGAAGGCAGGGGGCTGGGAGACGGGTGTAGGGACAGTCAACAACGTGAATGCATTTAAGCCACTGAACTGGCAAGTTTTAAGCTCCGGGTTTTCTACCACAATAAACAGACCCACAGATCGATTCAAAGGGACAAACGCAAGAAAACACTGCACAGCCCTGCAGGTGGTCAAATGAATGGTCCCAGAAGGCGGGGAGGCAGACAGGCCAGTGGGAGGGCTCCAGGGAGGAGGCCTCGGGGTTCTCCAGGACGGCTGGGGTTGGGGGGTGGGGGTGGGGCAGCACGTGACAGACAGCCCAGGGACCACTCTCCTGCGCCTGAGCCTCTCACCTTGTTGTCCTGATCCCCTGGGTCGGCGGCGTCCTCTCTGGACACACCCCTGTCCACACTGCTGTCCGAGGGCTGCCTGCTGTGGCCCATGCTTTTCAGTAAATGTGCTTGCTGAAGGGCTTCCAAAACATAGAAGCAGGGTCAGTGACAAACCTCGCATTACACGCGCACGCGCACGCACACGCACACGTTCAGAGTCAGCGTGAACGGAAGCGTTAGGTCAAGGAAAAGGGCGATGGTCCTTCGACGTTCCTCCTCACCCACAGCCCAGAAAACAGACCCCCCGGGACTTCTTCCTGGGCACAAAGACAAACGAAGGTGGCGGGGCTGCCCCGGCACACGCCGGAGCCCACATACCTGCGGATGCAGCTGCAAAGGTGACGGCGTCCTCAGGAAGGCCCGTGGGCTCCTCCTCCTCCTCCCCCTCTCCCTCCTCCTCCTCCTCCGGCGGTGGGAGCTGCATCCCCGGGTCCTGGCTGTCGGCGCCGTCTAACGCCTGGACGGTGCAAAGGGGCTGTGAGGCTCTGAACTAACTCCCAAGGGCAAAGGCGAAAACCACACGACGACGGGCCGCCCCACAGCCACAGAGGCCGTCCTCCAATGCACACAGACGCATGCGCCCAAACTGCCCAGAGCTTGCAGATCACGGCACCACGCGCTCTAAAAAGTTCAGACTCTAGGAATTCCAGTCTGGAAATCTCTATTTTTTAAAAAGATTTTTACCCGAGGAGGATATTTTTTTCCCATTGAATTTTTTTAGCAAGAGGGTGGAAGGGAAGGGGGCAGAGGGAGAGGGGGAGAGAGGGAGAGAGACAGACAGACAGACAGACAGACAGAGACAGAGACATCGATGTGAGAGATTTTAGCAGAGTCCATATCAACTAATCTAACTGCCCTCATTCAACACAAGACGCTGGGCCACTCCCGCAGCGAAGGTCTCAGAAGGGGCTGAGCTGGTGCCTCTGCACCGTCAGTGGGTCGGACGGGACGAGGGTCCAGGTCTGGGCCTCCGGGGCGGGCCCTATGCAGACACCAGGCGCACCCTCCCCACTTACGATTTCGGAGCTGTCTGAAGGGGTCACGGCTGAGTCGGGCCCCTCGGTGGTGGTCTGAGAGCTGTCGCTGAGCGGGGAGGAGGCCTGGGTCCCATCGTTCAGGTCCATGGCCGGGTCGGACGGGACCGCGCTGATCTGGCTGGAGCTGTGGCTTAAGATGTCCTCCTCATCCCCGTCAGTGGCCGCACTCGCCAAGTCGCAGCCGGTCAGATCCACCGAGTCCGGCTGTAGCGTGTGCTGCGACCGGGGCTGCTCGGTGATGATGTCATGACCCGTGGAGTCAGGCGCGGAGCTGACAGAGCCCGGAGTGGAGACCCCGGAAGAGGCAGCCAGCTCCCCACAGATCTCGCCCTTGACTGAGGCTGAAGACAAAGGGCCAGGAAAAACATCCGCTAGGGGTCAAATGCTTGCAAATACCTTCAAACTCACTGTCACTATTTTAACAGCAAAAATCCTCAAATACAGTGAAATGAACCAGAATATTTCAAAAGCAAGACAACAGTGCATCCTTTAAACATGATCACAACGGCAGCCCACTGTTACTGCCTTTTCACCATGTTACCGCATCGGATTAAAGAGACTGGGTCAGCCCTAGCTGGTGTGGCTCAGTGGATAGAGTGTCGGCCTGCAGACTGAAGGGTCCCAGGTTTGATTCCGGTCAAGGGCTCATGCCTGGGTTGCAGGCTTGATTCCCCAGTAGGGGACGTGCAGGAGGCAGCCACTCCATGATTCTCTCTCATCACTGATGTTTCTCTCTCTCTTTCCCCCTCCCTTCCTCTCTGAAATCAACAAACATATTTTTTTCTTAAATTTTTTAAAGAGCTCGGGTCAGCAGCAGACGCCTGTTACATCTGCAGCATTCCCACAGGCGTTTGTCTCACTGCAGCTCAGCTGCGGCGGCACTTCAAGTCCTCCGCAGCTGCTGGGCCCTGCGGGGAGTATGCGGGCAGCTCCCGCAGCTGCTGGGCCTTGCGGGGAGTATGCGGGCAGCTCCCGCAGCTGCTGGGCAGAGCCACGCTCACAGGCACTCTGGGCAAGCAGTGCTCAGAAGCAACGAGGGTAAATTCACCATCGCCTCGAGGGAGCCTTTCCTCCTTCTCAGACCCTGTTCCAGACCCCGTTCCAGACCCCGACGCTGCGCCTACTCTCCTGCAGCACAGATGTGCAGGTTCCTGGTTTATTCTTCACTCCCATAGACAACGACAACCCCACCTAAAACCACGCCAGGAAGCTCCCGCCGCCCTGCTAGCAGTGGCCACTCCTGGAAGCCCGTGGGTCGGCGAGCACTTGAGCTGTATTATTGCAGCTGTAATTTTACTTTAGCTTTATTTTCGTAATTAGAACACTGATTTCTACTTTGTAAAATAAACGAATACATAATCACCATTGGGATGATTCAGATTTTCCTTCCCAAATAAGTTACCTAAAAACATTCTTTCAAATAGAATTATACAACTCAAACCACTCTCATTTAATCCAATTATTAGTATCTTAGTCAATACTCATCCTTTAAAAGGTGAATAAAGAATCTCATACCTCATTAGATAACTATCTGTGAACAAATGTAGAATTCTTCTTAAATCATCCGTAGACGATTTTTAATCCCTTTCCCCTCACAACCCATGCGGTTGACTGTTACCCACCACCCTCCTCAGAAACTGGCGCTCAGGAATGTGGACCTAGTAGTAAAGCTGCCGACACCAAGGGAAACAACAAGTGTCGGATGCAAGGAGACACACACGTTCCAAAGGGAACCTATGAAAGGCCTGAATGCTCCACCACCAGCAGCTGGCTTCACCACTGCCCCGGAGCAGGGGGTGGTGAGGCAGGGAGGAGGGCAGGGGCAGGAGGGAGGTGGCCCCCACGTCACCCCGTCACCCCAAGAGCTACCTGCGAAGGCCGGGCTGCTGCCCTCCGACCGGGACTCGGAGTCCTCCTCCAAGGCCGCCGCTTCCCCCAGGAGCACCTTCCCTAGGAGAGAGGCAGCGCCTTGAGCTGGGAAGGAGGACTCGGCAGCGCAGGCAGCGCCCCCGTGCGGCCTGTCACTATGTGTAAGGGCGCTCTGCCCGCAGCGCTGAACACCGCACAGGTTCGTGGGGGGCACTAAGACCACCAGCACGTCCACACGGAAAACACTGGAAAGCACGGCTCTCAGACGGTGCGGCACCGCGCTTGAACAACTACAAACACTTACTGGCACATGTGACAGTTAGTATCACATGGCTTCTATTACTATTTAACCTAAAGACGGCAAGTTATGGCGAGAACTACTTCTATCAGCCCTTCTATTATTCCTGTCGCATCTCCAGTGGCGTATCAGAATTTACACATAAAACGTCTACTCCTAAAGGCCACTTTCATTATCTTTTAATTTGCTAGATTCTAAGGTTAATCATAACTCAAGCACTGTACAATCTGGGAGGTAGAAATAATATTTCATCTTTTGCAAAGTTCAAAAAATACATTTTACAGTTTATAGTTTCCAGGCTACATTCACATAAAAGGAAAACGAATGTTTGAATGTGATTTAACTGGACTCATTAAATCTTATGGTTACATTACATATAAGTGTCATTAAATGGCAGTAACAAAACAATTACTGGCAACTTCTAATTTCACTGCTCTTTAAAGAACGGGTCACAGGTGCGACGACTTCCCAAATTTACACTAATGTGGCATTAAGGCAAAGCAGAGAACAACAAGGAGACCCCACATGGAGGTGACACGGGCCAGCGAGCGGCGGGCCTCCTGCATGTGGGGTGCTGTATCCCAGGCCAGGCGGTGGGCCTGGAGAAAGGCCTGGGCCCCGTGCTCAGGTGCTGAAGAAAGCAGTCTGTCCCCAGGAGCCTCCCCAAGGGGAGCCAGGGCCCTGCCGGGCCACACACACCCCAGCCTCACCTGACCCTACATCCACAACAAACCTGCCGCTGTCTCTCCTCTATACCGGCAGGTGTCATTTGAAAAGAGAATTCTGAGCCTGCAACAAAGAAGTTAGAAACTACAGCTCTGACGGAAAAAACAACCAAAACAGAAAACGCTGGAAAAGCAAAGAAGAACCTGAGGACCTGCCCGAGGCTCTTCTAAAACAAGCCGCTCCTCGCGTGGGCCCGCGCCTGCCCACCATCGCTGGCGCGCGGCTGAGCCCAGCGCAGCATCACAGGAACACCCGCGGCCGGGACCTCCCGACTCCAGGAGAGAGACCGACTCACTCCCCTAGCAGCCTCGGCTGTGAACAATCTTAGTTCACCAAAATCTCCGAGTCCATGCAGTGGCCCACACTGTGACGGCCAATCAGAGTTCCGAGTCCATCTAGGAAATGTTTTAACTTAGCCACGGCTACACATTATTCCTGCAAAGACGGCCTTCAACTGCCAGTAACATTCGCATCGGGCTCTCAAATACACACAAAACTCATGACACAAAACAATTAGTACGTTGTATGCCAATTATACCTCAATTAAAAAAAAGAATTAGTCTTTTAAGATTTCAAAATAAAAAATGGCAGCAATTACTTCCTATAGAAATCTAGACTGGAAAAGAAAATAAACGCTGTTGCAAAGTGATAGTATGTACCCAAACTGTCAGATTTTATTAGAAACACTTTGATCTAACAAAAATAATTAATTGTATCAGAACACTTTGGCCTGTGCAACGCCAAATATGGCTGGAATACCCCAGGCCCCAATTAACTAATTAGCCAATGGTTATTTCTGACTAATAACAAAACCGGCTGGGAAGACAGCTCACCTTAGTAAACATAAGGCGCTGCGCTGCGCACAGCAGCAGGCAAAGCAGGCAAAGCAGGCAAAGCAGGCCGCCTGCTCAGGAATGAGTCTGACCGGAAGGCGGCCGCGCCCTTAGCTCAGGACGCCACAGGCAGGCGGCAGAGGACACAGGTAGGCACCAGGGCTGAAACGGGAACCCGGGCCTTTACAGAAAGCCTGCCCAGCCCTGACCAAAGCCGGCAAGTTGACGACAGCGATTCTGACCGTGGCAGTGTGGAAGCAGCACCTGCCAGGCCCGACCCAGCAGCATGCACCCACCGGAACAGAGACAATCAGCAAGGCCCAGACTGATTTCTGGAATAATCACCTTTTTGTTTTCTGGAAAGGACAGGGCTGCATGAAGAACCCCCTCCGGCTGCAAATCACAAAAGAACGACAGATGAAAGAAGGCAGCGAGCTGTTGAAATTCAGGAGGAATTCAAATGTTTTCAAAGAGCATGATTCAACTGTAAAGCCAGAGAATATAAGAATGTATTCCCAAAAGGCAGTGCTCCGCTTTAATTTTGACATGAACATTACATTACCACGCAAATATACATACAGTTCAGGCCTAAAATGTCAAGAGTGCATATACACTACATGTAAAAAGCCAAATTAAAACCATCAGAAATCTCAGATTATCTGGTCAACTAATAAGCAAATATAAATTTTCGTTAGGAACCACCATTAGAAATGAGTATTTTGGCGATTACTTGTAAGGCGTGCATTCCGTAGAGAAAGGTTCTCCAGTACAAGGACAGGGAACAGGCACATGACCATCCTCTGCTCCCGGCACACGCATGGGCATGCACACGCAATGCACTACATGGACCGCACCCCACAAGGCAGAGGAGAGGCCGGGAGAGAGGGAAGCCCCCCGGTGCGACCCAAGGCTGCCGTCTACCCCAGCTCCTAAGGGCGTCTCCATGTCAGGCAGGGCCCCTGCGGCAGGAACACCAGGGGGCAGGGGGCAGGGGCAGCAGCACCGGGTGGCTCAGGGCCCCCCAGAGCAAGCACAGTGGGAGCAGAGACAGGCAGGCGAGGAGAGCTTTTCTAAAGTCGGTGAGGACAGCAAATAGAGACCCAGAGGGCAGCAGGAACAAAGCCCTGGGGACCCAAGACCCATCTCCGGCAAAGTGACAGATGACAGGCCCTGGAAACCTCTCCGTGCCATGTTCACTCTAAGACAGACGAGATGCCACCTGGAGGCAGCCGCGCAGACAGAGCGACCCCATCTTGCCCCTCCCCTTCCCACACATCAGTTCCCTGTGCAGAGGGCACCCGCACCTTGTTGAAAATCTGGTGAGGAGCTGAGGCATCGCTGCCCTGGCCCAGACCCAACAGTGGGGTGAGCACTCACCTATCAGCTCCACGATGCTCCCGCTGCGGCTGCGGCTGCCGGGCTCCCGGCGGGGCGCGCTGAGCTGCGCCAGGCCGCCCGGCGTGGTCAGGGCGCGCAGCAGCTCGGGGGGCGGGGTCCGGAGCAGCTGCTGCAGGAGCTCCAGCGCGCCGGTCACCACGTTGTGGTCCGGGTGCTGGGCGTAATGCAAGGTCAGCTCGTAAACCTGCAGGCGAAGACGGGCGGCTGTCACTGTGTTCCCAACGGCCCTGGTGTCCCTTCCTGTCTGACGGCTTATGCTGGAGACGGGGGCCTTCATTTCCGCCCCTAAAACTCTGTCACGTCCACCAGTGCGCTCAGCAGCTGCCAGGTGGCCTTCTGAATCCCCACGAGACTTGTCACCAATTCCCTAAGGGAAGCGGAGCCCGTGCCCAGGAGCAGACGAAGGTGTCCGCCTCGCGGGCTGGCCAGGGGTGGAGAGCACGCTCCAGGGGCAGTGAGCAGGACTGACACCCTCCCTAAGCAAGGACCTCGGTCCGGAGAGCCCCCCAGAAAAAGCTGACGGAGCTTGTAAAGGCCTCAAGACAACTTTTCTCAGTGCTTCTCACACGACCTATCACGTCCCATGAACATGATGAATGTATTCTTCATTAGAGTTGCCAAATAAAATACAGAGCACCCAGTTAAGTTTGAATTTCAGATAAACTAATAACTTTGTAGTATGGTTGTGTGATTTCAGGCAGACTTACACCACACAATTATTCGCAATTTATCTAAAGTTCAAAATTAACTGGCAGTCTTTTTATTTGCCAAGTGGGCAGCCTGCCCTTTAACATCCTAACAATAAAACATACGTTCAAAAAAGACAGAAGCACCAGAGGGCACAAGCTAAAAGGCTCCAGAGGCAGTGACACTGAACCGCTGGCTCTGGTTCTTCTGGGGGGCCCTCCATCACTCGGGGTCGCAGGTCTGCAAACTGCAGTCCACAGGCAACCCACCCGCCACCTCTCCGCATGCGGCCTTCGTGGACACGCCGTGTCTGCGGCATCTGCAGCTGCCTCCGTGCTGCGGCCATCAGGGAGCAGCTGGCCCGTCAGAGAAGGCGTGCGCCCCTGCACGAGGGAGTCTACCGCCTCTGAACAAACTACCTCGTTAAAGGAGGACTCAGCAGCCCACTGCCCCCACCTCGCCTGCCCTCCCGAACACTGTCAGCGACGTCACTGCTTCATATTATTAGGGTTCACAATGTGTCACTATTTAAATCATGTGCTTTGCCTAAAGTTCAGTCAAAAACCGAATTTTAAAAAGTACACGTCTTACCATGTGTACAAACAGGACTGAGGGAGCTGGATAAATGTTTACAGAACAGATAAACACGTTTCATGGCCTGGTTTAGGAACAGGGTCCCGGTGCTCTGTGCCAGGCTGGGCTAGGAGGGCCCATGTGCCACGCTGTAACCTTGGGAGAGACGACCTGCATTTCCCTCTGAGGTCACAGGGCTGGGGGCCGTGACCTCGGACCTGAACCAGTGGTCCGGCTCCGGAGCCTGTGCTCTGAACCTCGGCTGTGCCGCTCCCCTTCCCCGTGAGCCGACTCGCTGGGTGTCAGTCATGGCTGTGTCTGCACCAGAGTGAACCAGGGCTCCTACCTGGACCAGCTGCTCTGTCGAAGGGGAGACTTCCATTTCCTTTCGTGTCACCCCAAAGCTGCCTTTCAGGCTGGTGTCCTGGACCTGCTGCTGCAGCAAGGGCACCAAGTACCGCAGTGTAAGCAGCGCTCCAAGGACCAGCAGCGACGGGTGCTCACCCTCGACGGGAACCAGCAGCCCTAGAAGGCAGCACAGCTCTGCATCTGGCTCCTGCTGGGACTCTGGCCTCTGTGGTTGCAGAGTCCCCAGCAGAGCCCTCTCTGAGCTGGCGGGGCAGACAGTAAAGGCAGAGACGTCGCCATGAAAGCACACGTGCGCATCGCATCCCGGGGCGAGACCCAGGGGGGCTTCACAGGGAGACTCAGCACCTGGGCTGAGCAAGCAAGGCCTTCACACTGAGTCTGCTGCATGTGGGCGTCGGGCGTCCTTGCATACAAATGCCCACGTGCCGCCTGCATTTGCTAGTGATTTCAGTTCCACGTGTGCAGGAGAGGCCGTGGGCAGCCACGCCGTGCAGAGAACCGGGCCGGAGGCGCAGCTTCAGGCCGCGGGGACGCCCTGCACTCAGGGCCACCCCGCCGGCTGGGAAGCCTGGCTGCACGAGGCTGGGCCCGGGAAGGCGGTGGGTGGCACACAGCCTGTGCCCTGCCCGGCTGGCAGGCCTGGGGCGCCTGCGCAGCTGCCGGGGAGCAGCCTTCCCGCCCCTCACCCGACCCCCGCGGTCCCAGGGGCTGCCCACAGGCCGAGGGATGGCCTGATCTCAAAGGTCTGTCACTAACAGAGGCCGGAGACCCACCACCCCGGGGACGCCACCAGGCCGGCGTCTCACCTAGGAGCACGCTGAGCAGCCAGCTGTAGAAGTACTGCGTCCTCCGGGAGTGCTGGCAGATGCTCACCACGCAGGCCGCCGCCGTCCGCCGCGTGGTCGGGGAGCTGGACTTCAGGTTCGTGATGAAAGCCTTCAGCAGAACCTGTGGCCACGAGCACCCATGGAGAGAAGAGGACGGCCCATGAGGCTTACTGTGCCTTTCACAAACCTAATTCGCTCCAAATCCTCGCAGAGCTAAGTCATCAACCACCCGAGACTCTCCCAGGCTGAACAGAAGCACCCAATTCGGGGAACCCCAGAGCAGCGCGACACAGGGACTAGCTCCTGCCGCCGAGGGCCAGCAGACACCTGGAGGTGGCAGCCCTAGCTCCGGAGAAGCTGTACCCACAGTATTTGAGGACGGGGTCAAGACTGACACCGTGTAACATAAATGCAGTAAAAAAAAAAAAAAAAAAAAAAATCGACAAATCACGAGGCCAAAGAGAAAAGAGCGTAGCCAGCTACAGCCACGTCAGGCCCAAGAGACGGCTCGTACACGTGCCACCTGCGACGGTCACTAAGAGGCGCCCTTGGGCCTGGAGCATGGGCAAGCAGACTGGACTGTGCAGCACATGCTCACTCTGCGCTAAGAAGTCAGGGAGCTAGACGTCGCTGGACCTCGGAATAACCCAGATGAGCTTCCCGGACAGCGTGGGGAGCCCACCCAGCACCCCAGACCCATCTGCTCAGGAGCAGCGCCTTCTACACACACGTGGATACACCAGCCCCGTCAACTCTTCACCCACAAGAAGAGCAAAAGGGCAGGAGTAGGAAGAAGCTCTTCGTGTGCCTCAGAAGATTCTAATGAAATTATGGGCACGACACACCCTGGCTGGGTAGTTCATTGGTTGAAGTGTCATCCCAATACACCAAGGTTGCGAGTTCCATCCCCAGTCAGGGCACATTCGAGGATCAACCAATGAATGCAAAATGGGTGGAGCCACAAATGGGTGGAGACACAAATGTATGGCGCACGCTTTCTCTCTCTCCCTCTCTAAAATCAATAAATAAAAACTAAAAAATAAATAAATTATAAGCACAACAGAACTTAAGTACTTTCAAAGCCCTAACTCCCCACAGACTCACTCGCAGGTGTGTAAGACTCATACCTTAATCTCATTGTCATTTGCAAAATTGCCGAGTGAAGCCATAATTTTGGGTATAGCTGCAGCCAAGGTCTCCTGAACAGACTCCTCAGGTCTCTTGCTTGTTCGCGTCAGGCAAGGCAGGAGGTTCACCAAGTAAGGCCTGCATGTGAGACAGGAAGCTGGGGTTACTCTACCAGGTCCACTTTAGTAAGACACAACAACTAGTTTAGTGCCTGTGGGAGAACAACCAGTTTTTATAGCAAAACAGTCCTCAATGGAGAGGGGACAAACCTCAGCTAAAAGGACGGGAGGGCGAACTGCACATGAAGTTCAAATGCTGGCAGACGCTCAGCCTTCACTCCCCCGTAACCAGAGGACTCTCCAAAGCAGTTAAAAATGATTTGCAACCCAGCTGTGTGGCTCAGGGGCAGAGCATCGACCTATGAACCAGGAGGCCAGGGTTTGATTCCCGGTCAGGGCACATGCCCGGGTTGTGGGCTGGATCCCCAGTGTGCGGCGTGCAGGAGGCAGCCGATCCATGATTCTCTCTCCTCACTGATGTTTCTCTCTCTCGCCCTCTCCCTCCCCCTCTGAAGTAAATTTAAAACATTTTTTTAAATAAAATAAATTTTCAGCCCTGACCGGTTTGGCTCAGTGGATAGAACATCGGCCTACGGACTCAAGGGTCCTGGGCTCGATTCTGGTTAAGGGCATGTACCTTGGTTGCGGGCACATCCCCAGTAGGGAGTGTGCAGGAGGCAGCTGAATCGATGTTTCTCTCTCATCGATGTTTCTAACTCTCTATCCCTCTCCTCTCCTCTCTGTAAAAAATCAATAAAATATATTTTAAAAAATAAAATAAAATAAATTTTCAAAATTATTTGCAGTAAATAATAAGTTATTACAACACTCATTTTAAATTAAAAAATAAGAGATAATATAAGAAGCACCACTTTAGGAGTAGAGGAAGGTAAGGGGATAGATGGCGATACAAGGAGACTTGACTTGGGGTGGACACACAATACACTGTTCAGGCAATGTGTTGTGGAATTGTGCACCTGAAACCTGTATAATTTTGTTAACCAGCGTCACACCAATAAATTCTATCAAAAAGGTGCAATTTTCTGAAAAACACAAAATCTCCTAAGACAGCTCTGCTACTGCACAGCTTGAACCAAGCCTCTGCTCCGACGGGAGGGGCGGCACTGCCCACTTCCCCAGGGCACCGGACCCTCCAGCCTGGGGAGAGTCCCGCCTCCCCGGGCAACCAGCCCTGAAACCCTCCACCCCCCCACCACCCGCCCCCCTAGGGCTCAAGCCACACTTCTTCAATATGGCTGCTTTGTTCAAGCATCAAGAGAATGCTGCTTACAGGAACATTAAGACAGACGATGAGGGAAATGAAGGTTAAGGAATGAGAATGAAGCTTTCTTGGGAAAGAAGCATTACAGAAAGGGTCAGTGCTCAAGCTAAACAGGCCTCAGAGGTAAGACCTGGCTCTAGAGAAAGCAGCTGCCCTGCGGACGCGGGAGTCACAGGCTGGACAAGCCAGGACCTCAGGACCCTGCCAACCTTGGGGAACTCGGCAGCGCCCTCTAGTGCAGGGCCAGGCACCACACGGTCTGCACCCAGGACTACCTCAGGGAGCCTGGGCCCACATTTCTAAGGAGATAACTGTTTTACGAGTCCCACGGGAAAAAAACAAACCAGCATCAAGAGGAAGAGAAATCTGACTTTTGAAGAAGTAACATCAGGCCAATGAGTCAACAGAGAGTGTCTGGGGTGACGGGGAGCTGGGGCAGCTCTCCCTGGGCTGGGTAAGAAGCTGGATTTATCTGGACAGCTCGGGGGATGAGCCGAGAGTGCGAGTGAGGAAACAACTTGATCCAATCATATTTTAAGGTCGCTTTGGTTGCTATGTGGAGAATATAACAAGCTTTCCAAAATAAAAACAGTAAAAGCAAAAGGTTAAATAGAGAGAAATCTCCTTAGTGCTGTATCTCTGTTAAACGCAAACGCACTGGAATCAATCGTTGCTTCATATTCATAGTGAGAGTCGGGGCCACTCCCGCGTTCCTCTCGGGGAGCCGAGGGTCTATGGACGTTTTGCCAGTTAAGGAGACCAAGGTGGAGGTAACAGCTGTGGTCCTTCTTTTGTTTTTTAAGAGAGAGCTGTTTCATTAGTCAAAACTATTCGCAGTTTAACGCCCACGGTTGAGTACCCACATTGGTAGCCCATGTCCTAGACACAGGCATATATTTCCATAACTCCTACCGTAAGCCATGGGGTTGGACTTGACCTCCAACCACTTGCCAAGTCCCTTTCCCGCAGCTGCCACGCGTGGACACTGTTGTCAGCACAGGACAGGGGAGGACCCTGGTGTCTGGGGCGCCCACCTCCTACGGGCCTTGGGGGAGGGGAGGTGGAAATGAACAAGCTCACGGATGGAGCGTGCAGGAATATTTCTGGGAGCATAAGTGCTATGAGGAAAAAACCAGGACAACATCAACCACAACACAGCGCACGGGACGACCTCAGGAAGTGACATGTGAGCTGAGATGTGAAGAATGCGCAGGAGCTGGCCTCCACCGAAATATCAACGACAATGATGACGCAGAGCATAGGACGTACCTGCACTTCTGGGGCCGGACCAGGTGCGCCAGCTCGGCGAACCTCCACAGGGCAGCACGCAGGCTCCGGGGAGCGCCGTTCTGCGTGGATTAACGAGCGGAGTTAGATTGTAGGGCCACGGGCACACTAGTCACCAGGAGGACTTCACATAACAAAAGCATTTTTTCATTGTTAACTTCTATTTTTAGAGAAAAGGTCATCTGAATATTTACTTTAGAAATTTTAAGGTCTAGTGAATTTAATTATAACAATATAAAAATTTAGTTACCATTTTAAATACCCAACTCATCTAATAAACTACGAAGAGGAGAAGAAAAGTGAAATTATGTCTACTACAGCAAACAGCTCTCCCTTCTAACATGTTTACTTATTAAATGTAAGATGACATTTCCCGGAAACAGCTCACGGCAGCGAGGCCGTTGCTGGCGGCGGAACAAGGCGCACCTTCTTGATTTCCTTGTAGAGCTCGAGCTGCAGCCTCGGGAGGTTAGAATCCATCAGCGCCTGCAACACAACCAGAGCTCAGCTCAGGCAGACAGCCCGCCAGCAGCTCTGAGCAAGCTGAGGCCGCTTACACCTCAGTCACGGGCAAACGCTAATAGCAACTAAACGAAGAACCTTTTCATTGAGGAAAAAGCACATATATGCACAGGTGACTCACTTGAATGAAAATGGAAGAGAATTTAACTTTTATCACAATCAAGTACTACATAATATCAAAATGAAAGGGCAGATGGTTCAACAAATTCATTCTAAAGCTCTTATCTGAAACCCTGAACAGGCAGCGAGTGCAGAAAACCTCGAAAGTTCTGTCTTCGTTCACGTGCACTCTGCCAGGTGACCAACATTAGTCAGCAAGGCCTCAGTCAGGGAGCCGTGGGCAGTGCACCTGTAAGGTCAGAGCCTCGCTCTGCCGTGGAACCCGCTCCGGTGCAGACCCCGCGTCCTCCTCCAGGTCTGGCCCTCCCTTGGTGTCCCGATGCGCCCAGCCTATGGCCCAGGGGCCCTCTGAGCCCACAGCCAGCTGGGAGCCACAGGCCCCTCCCAGCCAGGGCCTGCTCACCCTCCCAGGGCCCACCTCCTTCCAGACGCCCCGCTCTCGCTCTGGGCGCTGGCCCCGGCTCCCGGAATCCCAGCAGGGCCTTCCCCGCTCCCAGGCAGGCCTCCCTCGGCACTGGCTTCTCGTCCACAGGCTTCTCGTCCGGGAATAAGCACTCCTCTGACCCCATCAGCCATCTGCCAGAGCCCTCCTCCTCCCCACGTAAAGCACAGCCTTCGGACTGACCTCAGCCCCCATTCTGGGCGGCACACACCGAGGCAGGCTCACTGAGGAGGGAGCCTGTGAGGTTTCCTGGCACCAGAGGCCGGCGCCAGTGTAAGAGGCCCGAGCCTCCTGCTTGCCCCCAGCCACCACCTCCAGGAAGCCTCTCTGCCCTCAACAGCGAGCACCCGGCTGGGACTCAGGGTCTGCACTTCTGTCCAAGCCGCCTCACACGGGACTGGACGTGACTTGAGGACAGAGCACATGGCCAGGCTCATCGGGTCCCCAGAGCACTTTCCTACGTAAATGAAGAGGGCAATGTGCCCCATCTTCCTGCAAGGCCCCATGACCAGGACCCTGCGGAGAAGGAGCGGAGGCATCTGCTCTGAGCCAACGGGAGGAATGGCTTTGGAAAGTGTCGAGAACCATGTCGGAGCCCTTCCTCGTGCCGGTGAGGCCACAGGGGAAAGTGTCTCGGTTTGGACACTCGCACACTCAAGGTGGCTAAAGGGCAGCCACCCGGGTGGGTTGGGGACCTGACCGGGAGGCGGGCAGAGGAGGCACAGGACAGTTTCCAGCGCATCAGGAATTAGGAAGAAGGGCGCTGGCCGTGGCAGCAGGAAACCGAAAAGGCGACAGCAGATTCTAGCTCTGTGGCCTTGGCCACAAACTCCACATCAGGAAGCAATCTCGGAGGAGGACAGGTGCCCCTTCTCTCTCCTGACCTCCCTGTCAGCCAGGGCTTCCGCTTCTGGCTGACCTCCTGTCCTTGCGACCCCTCTGCCCAGCCAACCTGCTGCCACGTCACAGCCTGACCTGCAAGCAGCACTGCCCCGCCCAGACCTCCGGAGGGCAGAGAGAGGGGCGAAGGAGGGAGCTAGAGACACCACAGAGGAGTCCAGGGGCCTCGTGGTCTCTCTGGACGCGCCCCCAAAGGCGCACCCAGGAGTCACCATCAGCACCCGCCCCGCCCACCCCTTGCAGTGAGGGCAGACAGTCCTGCAGGTGGCAAGACGCGCCCCCCACACTGTGGTGCAGCCAGTGCGACAGCTGAGGGACTGCGCCGCTCCAAAGGCCGCCGGCTACGCCCAGCTCAGAGAACGCCGTCCCCAGGGCCCCTTTTTTAGATTTATGTGATGAATTTAGTGGGTGACCCGGGTTAATACATTCCGTAGGTGTCGGCTGCACAGCTCTGTGTGTCGTGGCGATGCTGGCCCCGGGCTTCTCACCTTGATGACCTTGTTGAGGCACTCGTCAGCCACCATCCTCACGTCCGACTCCGCGTCGTCGCTGCACAGCAGGAACAGCTCCATGGCGATGCCCAGCAGTTTCTGAAACTCGGGAGAATTTCTAAGTGAAACAAGGAGAGAGAGTGTCACAGCAACAAGAGCCTAAGAAGCCATGACAATCAAACGTCACGTGGCGTCTGGTGTCCTGTCCGGGACGCTGGAGCACGAAACGAAGGTCGATGACTGTCGCATGGACCCTAACTAGGAAACACGACCACAGTGACGCTAGAGGCTACGATGGGGAACTGGATGTGGGTACTGGAAACTGCTAGCTCCGTAATTCTTCCGTGAATTTAAAACTATTCTAAAATTCTAAAGTTTATTTACAAAAAAAAGAGGTTGTGTTTGCAAGACAAATCTCATTTTTTAAAGTTTTAATTTAAACGTTTCTGAAAGACTCTCCTTTTTGTGTATTTTAACTCAATTTTTTAAAAAAACACTGCTTGAGCCTGGCTAGCCTGTTTGGCTCAGTGGATAGAGCATCAGCCTTTGGCCCAAAGGAAGCGAACCCGGTCAAGGGCACATACCTCGGGTGCAGGCTCCTCCCCAGCCCTGGCCCTGGCCAGAGCTCCTGCAGGAGGCAACCAAATGATGTGTTTCTCTCACATTGATGTTTCTCTCTGTCTTTCCCGCTCTTCCACTCTCCCCAAATAAAGGTCAATGGGGAAAATGTCCTCAGGTGAGGATTAACAAAAACCAAAACCACACAAATGACCCTGCTTGAAATACTGGAGCCCCAGCCAGCCGTCCGCTCTGTGCCACAGGTGACTCTGACTTGCAGCATTCTTCTTTGTAATCCGCCCGCCCGGAACGTGCTCAGGGGCTCAGGGAAGCGAGAGGAAGGGCGGGGCGGGGAGAGAAACATCAACGTGAGGAACATCAATGGGTCAATGCGCGGCTTGCAGAGGTGCCCGACCTGGATGGAACCCTCAGTCCAAGCGTGTGCCTGACCGGGACTGAACCAGGGACCTTCCAGAGGACAGGATGGCCCTCAACCCACTGAGCCACATTCCTGCCACCGAGTCAGTCCCCGCTCTAGCTCTTCACTCCCTTCCATCTTGCTTCCCGTGTGTCCTAAAGTCCAGCTGGACTTCACCAGACGCCACGTGTCCACGGTCAGGCTGTCGGCCCTGCCACACTCACACACACTGAACTCTCGCAATGTTTGTGAGTGATTTTAACATGTGTAACCAAGGGCCTGTGTAGGCTGTCGAGATCCAGGAGACTAAACACAGCCAAGACAGAGATACAGTGACGGGCCACGGGCACGAAACTGGTGCCTCAGCACTGGAAGCGCAGCACGCCGACAGGACGGCCCTGAACAATGGCGCCGCGCCTCACACAGCAAGTCGGCTGCCATGTCACGGTCGCAACCCGATATGCTCTGATATGGGGTTCCCCCACTCTCTCCCTCACAATTCCCACCGACAGTCAGAGAGCCCAGGAGAAAGCAAAGGGCGGCCTCAGCGATGGTCAGCCATAGAAGCAGGACACAGAGGGGAGCAGCCGCCTCGCCCACGGGCAGTGCAGCGTGAGGAGCAGAGGAGGGAGGCCCCGGGAGAGGGGAGCAGAGGAGGGAGGCCCCGGGAGAGGGGAGCAGAGGAGGGAGGCCCCGGGAGAGGGGAGCAGAGGAGGGAGGCCCCGGGAGAGGGGAGCAGAGGAGGGAGGCCCCGGGAGAGGGGAGCAGAGGAGGGAGGCCCCGGGAGAGGGGAGCAGAGGAGGGAGGCCCCGGGAGAGGGGAGCAGAGGAGGGAGGCCCCGGGAGAGGGGAGCAGAGGAGGGAGGCCCCGGGAGAGGGGAGCAGAGGAGGGAGGCCCCGGGAGAGGGGAGTAGAGGAGGGAATCCCCGGGAGAGGGGAGTAGAGGAGGGAGGCCCCGGGAGAGGGGAGCAGAGGAGGGAATCCCCGGGTGAGGGGAGTAGAGGAGGGAATCCCCAGGTGAGGGGAGTAGAGGAGGGAGGCCCCGGGAGAGGGGAGTAGAGGAGGGAGGCCCCGGGAGAGGGGAGTAGAGGAGGGAGGCCCCGGGAGAGGGGAGTAGAGGAGGGAATCCCCGGGTGAGGGGAGTAGAGGAGGGAGGCCCCGGGAGAGGGGAGTAGAGGAGGGAATCCCCGGGTGAGGGGAGTAGAGGAGGGAGGCCCTGGGAGAGGGGAGTAGAGGAGGGAGGCCCTGGGAGAGGGGAGTAGAGGAGGGAGGCCCCGGGAGAGGGGAGCAGAGGAGGGAATCCCCGGGTGAGGGGAGTAGAGGAGGGAGGCCCCGGGAGAGGGGAGTAGAGGAGGGAGGCCCCGGGAGAGGGGAGCAGAGGAGGGAATCCCCGGGTGAGGGGAGTAGAGGAGGGAGGCCCCGGGAGAGGGGAGCAGAGGGAGGCCCCGGGCGCAGGCCAGCATCCATGCTGCTCAGAGCAGCGCTGTCCACAGAGAGACCAGGTGACCTGGTGGGACTTGGGCTTCCTAACAGACACCGCAGACATCAAAAAGAGGCGGAAAATTACCTTCACGCTACATTTCACTTCACCCAATGTATCAAAAATACTATGCAACATGGGATGGATAACATATCACGATCCCTTTTACACCTCAAATCC
The DNA here is from genome assembly GCF_964212035.1 of Myotis nattereri. Taxonomy (NCBI): domain Eukaryota; kingdom Metazoa; phylum Chordata; class Mammalia; order Chiroptera; family Vespertilionidae; genus Myotis; species Myotis nattereri. The sequence goes on from NC_138075.1 coordinate 229,613,435, forward strand.
GTCTCCTGGACCCAGCAAGCAGGACGGTGCCTGGGCTCCCTCGGGCAGTCATCCGGGGGTCACCGGCTCCCGCGTGTCCCGGGCTCCGCACTGCTGCTCTGATGCTAGTGCCTCGAAAACCACTGTTACAAACACTTGATCTGTTTCCATCGCTTTAGGCAGCAAGGTAAACCCTGTCCACTGACTTATCTTAGCCAGAAGCAAAATCCTTCATAATTTCTTACTGAAGTTGTAGTACTGTTAGCATCTTTTCTGGTCATAAATATCTGTAAATCATCTTGTATGAAGTTAACTAGTATTCCTTTCTATAAATGCATCTTAAATTTTCAACTCCCCTACTGGCAAACACTGAGATTAGCTTTAATTTTCTAACGGGATGAAAAACTGCCCTAGACCAATGTCATTACCCACTTGCCTAAGGCTAAGACCAGAAGTGAAACCAGTGGAACACAGACCTAGTTTAAAGCATTGTATTCTGCCAAATTGCCTTTTAAGACGATTGCGTCACCACTGACAAAACCCGAAGTAGTTTTTAATGTTTGCCAATTTGACAAGTGAATCATGTTCTTACAGGAACGTGCCAAGCCTAACGACAGCTTTGGTCAACAGCGAACCGCATATACGAGTGGCCCCTCAAACTGTAATGCTGGCAAACGCCTACGGCCTGGTGATGTCACCGCGCAAAGGCTGCGATGTCGCCAGGGCTGTGGGTGAGCTGGCACACAGCTCTCACGGGTGCAGTGGGGATGGCACCGCGGCTCCTGCAGGGGTTCCTGGGAGCTGACTCCCAGGGGCTGCTGGAACTGGAGCAGGAACGCAGCTGAAGAGGAGGCAAGCAGAAAGGGAATGGAGGAAAGGAAAAGGACCCTCAGAAAGTTCACCGTGAAGGCCAGCGAAGTGCTTACAGACTTCAACACGCTCCTTAAACAGCATGACAGCACGGCCCGCCTGGCAGGTGTGCTCAGCGGTTGGAACATCAGTCAGTGGTCGTGGGGTCAATCACAGTCAATAGACGTACCTGGCCCTACCTGGTTTGGCTCAGTGGCTAGAGCATCAGCCTGCGGATTGAAGGGTCCCAGGTTTGATTCCAGTCAAGGGCACATGCCCAGGTTGCAGGTTCGATCCCCAGTGTGGGGTGTGCAGGAGGTAGCCGATCAATGATTCTCTCTCGTCACTGATGTTTCTCTCTCTTCTCTCTCTCTCTCTCTCTCCATTCCTCTCTGACATCAATAAAAATATAAAAATTTAAAAAAAAAGAGCATGTAGCTGGGTTGCGGGCTCAATCTCAGACCCAGTTGGGGGCATGCAGGAAGCAACCGGCCAATGTGTCTCCCTACATCGGTGTGTGTCTCTCTCCCTCTCCCTTCCACTCTCTAAAAATCAATGGAAAACTTCCTCAGTGAGGATGAACAACAACAACAAAAACAACGTATAGAATAAGAATATAACATTTTTTTCTAAAAACAGAAAACATATTTTTGTACAGTTGTACAATGTGTTTGTGTGTTAAGCTACGTGTTATTACTACACAAGAGCAGCCCACACCGCTGAGAATCTTGCAGCCTGAGGGCCACCCCCGGCTGGCCCAGTGCCAAAGAGAGCGAGGCAAGGGTCTGATCACTGGACAGGCACGCTTTGTTCCAATGACTAAAATAATGTAAAATATCAAAGAGAAGATGATTTTTAAATGATCACAGCTACTGAGCGCCAATTAAATATACACATGCTGCTCACACAGTCTGGGAATGAAAAGGGGGCAGCCCTGACCAGTTTGGCTCAGTGGGCAGAGCATCAACCCGGGGACCGAGGGTTCGGTTCCTGGTCAAGGGCACGTACCTGATTGCAGGCTCGATCCCTGGCACTGGAAGGCAATCAATCAATGTGTCTCTCTCACATAAATATCTCTCTCTCTATATCTCCCCCTCCCTTCCACTCTTAAAAAAATAAATGCAAAAATATTCTCGGAAGAGGATTAACAACAACAAAAAAAGGAGGAGGTGCTGCTCATTGGTGTCTGGGAGAAGTCCAGGGAGGGGCCCTTGAAAGGCTGAGAGACACAGTTACAGATGAAACGCATGAAGCGCTTCTGCGCTGGAAGTCGAGGGCACCTACCTGAGCGACTGGCCCACGATGCTCTCACAGATGGTCAGACAATGGTTCACGCGGTCCTTCTTGGTGGCTGAGAGCTCCTTCTTTCTGAAAGAAAAGGAAGGGAAGGAGTGAGCTGTGCTGAACCAGCGCCCACCTCTTGCTGCCCGTCCCTGCTGTCCCCGCCCCTGCCGTCCCCGCCCCTGCTGCCCCTGCCCCTGCCCCTGCCGCTCCCATCCCTGATGGCACCAGCCTCGGAAGGAACCACACAGTCCGAGGGGGGTGGGGGGGCAGAGTAAGGTCAGGGCCGGGAGGCTCGGAGGGCTCAGCCCGGGCTTCCTCATCCACATGCTCCGGGGCAACGCCAGGGGATGCTCCTGACGCACCTGGTTTTCCCCAGCTCACGGAGACACTTGGTCCCGGTTATAAATTACAGACACGGGCTCATCGTTTCTATCTCCCCAACCGCGAGATAGAAATGGGCCTCCTGCTCAGAGCCTTTCTGCACAGCCTCCTCCTCAGACTCCCCAGCCCACGAGAGGGGGTGCAAAGCCAGGCCCAGAAGCCCAGGCTCGAGGTACCTGCCCCACGGCTCCAGGGGGCTTCACGGAGGCCCATGGAGACGGGGAGGGGTGGGAGGGGCGCGCACACAGAGGAAGCAGAAGCCGCCGCTCCCGGAGCACGGCCAGACACGAATGTGAGTGCAGTCACCAATGTGTGGCACTAACTAGAAACGACTAAACCAGGAAACTACTGGGTGTGAGGAGATGCTGTTACTTCAGGGGGGAGGGCGGCTAACCTACAAACACTGTGACCAACGCAGCCCTCAGGCTCCAAACAGTGCGCCTGGAGGAGCAGGCTGCCCCGCTGTGTGGCCCCATGCTGGTGCGGCCCGTGCAGGTGCGGCCCCCGTGCAGGTGCAGCCCTCGTGCAGGTGCGGCCCCCGTGCAGGTGCGGCCCCCGTGCAGGTGCGGCTGTGCAGGTGTGGCCCCCGTGCAGGTGCGGACCGTGCAGGTGCGGACCGTGCAGGTGCAGCCCCCGTGCAGGTGCGGCTGTGCAGGTGTGGCCCCCGTGCAGGTGCAGCCCCCGTGCAGGTGTGGCTGTGCAGGTGTGGCTGTGCAGGTGCGGCCCCGTGCAGGTGTGGCCCCCGTGCAGAGGTGCGGCCCCCGTGCAGGTGCGGCCCCCGTGCAGGTGCGGCTGTGCAGGTGAGGCCGTGTAGGTGCGGCCCCCGTGCAGGTGCGGCCGTGCAGGTGCAGCCGTGCAGGTGCGGCTGTGCAGGTGCGGCCGTGCGGTGCGGCCGTGCAGGTGCGGCCGTGCAGGTGCGGCCGTGCAGGTGCGGCCCCCATGCAGGTGCGGCCGTGCAGGTGCGGCCCTGTGCAGGTGCGGCCGTGCAGGTGTGGCCCCCGTGCAGGTGCGGCCCCGTGCAGGTGCGGCCCCGTGCAGGTGCGGCCGTGCAGGTGCAGGTGCTGCAGGCATGGCCTCCGAAGGCGCGGCGCTGTGGCAGGGAAGCAGGTGGGCAGACCATCCCGAGGGGAAGTCAGGGACCACCAAGGGCAGACAGGGTTCCAGGCGAGAAGAGCCAGGGCCTGAATGAGAAGCCAGGCCCAGGGCGCAGGGACTGGAGAGTGCGTGTCGCATGTCCCGTTCCCCTCCCACCCCCCACCCACCCATCTCATGCCAGAACGGGACTGACACCCGGATGAAGCAGGGAAGGAGGTGGTATGCGGGGTGCTGTCTAGCCCTGAGCCTCTCCCCTTTTGCCTCCTCCCAGCTGCTGCTTACACAGATAAAGCTTCAAGCGGCTGCAGAGCAACGGGAGGAAAAGAGCCTGGGCCCTAAGTGAGCACGAGAAGCTGAGGCCCCCCCCAACCCCCGTCCTCACAAACCACCCACTTCAAAAGCCCTATGACAGGCCCGGCCAGCGTGGCTCAGAGGTTGGGCATCAACCTATGAACCAGGAGGCCATCAGTTCGATTCCCAGTCAGGGCACATGCCTGGGTTGCAGGCTTGATCCTCAGTGTGGGGCATGCAGGAGGCAGCTGATCAATGATTCTCTCATCACTGATGTTCTCTCTCCCTCTCTCTCTCTCTCTCTCTCTCTCTCTCTCTTCCTTACTCTCTATAAAATCCATAAAAATATATTTTTAAAAACAAAAAAAAGCTCTATAATAGAAGCAACCCGAATGTCCTTCACCTGGCGGACAGAAAAACAAACTCTCTGGCCAGACGGCGGGACACTGTACTGCTTGGCAGTGGGAAGGGCACACCGTTCACACACACAGGGTGGATCTCGATGTGCCGGGTTCAAGGCTACACTGGGTAAGTCATTTACATGATGCTTTGGAAGAGACAAAACTACAGGAACAAAAGTGATCGGTAGTTTCCAGGCCCCAAGCAGCAGGTGACAGCCAAAAGGCATGGGGCCTGGGCATGGGGATGCCCGTGGTGACAGGACTGTTCCAGTTCTCAACTGCAGGCATAGTTAATGGCTCATCCATTAGTCAAACTGCACAGAGCTGTGCACTAAAAAGGGTACGTTTTACCACATGTAAATTATACCTGTTTTTAAAAGAAAGAAGAAAGCGCTGTGAGAATTAAAGTGCTCTCTCCTTTAAACCACCAATTCGGTCTCTCTTACACCAGCTTAGTGTCAGAGTAAGTTTCTCCTTGGCCCTGCTGGCTGCACTAATTGTGGGAGCACTCACTCCTTCGTCCTACTCCCCTTTGCTAGCAGTTGGGTCTGAGTCCCTGTGCCAGGGGCTGGACCTCCTTGGACGCTGGGTATCGGACAGAGAAGACATAAGAAATTGTAGGCGTATAAGGGAGTCTTTATTGCAGCCCAAGTAGCCCTTGCTACGAAGGAGCCATTAGACAAAGCAGTTCTTGCTAACACAGTAGCAAACACAAAGAAGTCCTTGCTAATACAGTAGCAAACACAGGAGCCATCCTAGCAAAACAGCCTCGCCTCAGCTGGTTAGTAATACGTCCTCCCACAAAGCAGCCGCCAACATAGGAGCCATGGAAAGCAGCCGCACACCAGCCGGTCAGTAACACGCCATCGGCTAACTCAGACAAAGGAGGCCTCCTGCGAACAGTGGCCTGTCTTCTGGGTTACAGGAGAGCAGCCGCACCGTGCACAGACTGCCGCGTCCCTGCTTTTGCACCTGCGTACAGGAAACGGGCCCTGAACACCCTGACTAGGATTCCCACACTCAGAGTGGCCTTGAGCATCCGGCGTACACGGGATGAGTAGGGTTCCTAACACTAGGTTTTCCTAGTTTAAGGCAGCCATCAAGAAAGTAAAAGAACACTGATGAATTTAAGCATTTTAGAAAGCAAATGAACTCCCCCATTACTCTTTGATTTCCAAAGTGAAAATCTGCCCCTGGCCTTAAGTGAACTGAGTTCACAAGCCCAGACTCCAGGCTGTCTGGGGCGTAGCCCCTCAACGCGGCAGTCGCCTACACAGGGTCTGAAATGATTCCTTAGGGGCTGGTAACGAGAACAAGGCTGGCAAACACTGGACTAAGTGGATCTCACAATCAAACGATGGTCAGAATAGAAATGCATGACCCGGGGATTCAGCCAAGTCAGAATCTAACAGAACCTCATCCTGTGGTTCCAGCCTCTGCCTCCAAGCTCGAAAGGTAGGCAGTGGTGACGCGTGGTAAGTCCCTCCGCTCGGCTTCCGCAGCGGGAACGGAACAGGCTCAGCAACGTGAGGCGGTAGCCAGGTGTCCTGGGTGGCTGACCCTGACCAGCTGGCATGGCTGCCAGAGTGCAGCCTGGGGACACACTGAGCTCACCTGGTTCAGGAAGAGCCCGCCCTGCTGAAGGCTGAGTCCGCCGTAGGCGAGGGAAGGAGTGTCCCCGCAGGTTGCAAAATTAAAGTGTTTATGGCGCACACAACGCTCCCTGCACTTATTGTGACAGCGCTCACAGCAGCAGCACGTGTCGTTAATGACGTGCAGGGTGCCCACGGGCACAACTCAGCAGTCAGTAGACCCGAAAGGAGGGAAAGCCCAGGCTTCGCCCTGTCGCCAGCCTGACGGGCAGCGGGCCGGGCCGTGGGCATCTCTCCATCTTCTTAGAAGTGACAGACACAAATCTGAGTTTTCACAAGAACTCTGTCTCTCTCCTCACATGTGTGGTAAACCAAGAAAATATAGTTAGCAATAAGCAATACCGCACGGCTCGCAAGGCCCGCCCTGTTCCATTAGGACCTGCGTGCCCTGGTCCATGTGCCAGAACTTGAGCCAGTGAAGCAAACTGACCGCCAAAGACAGGACGTGGTGAGACCTTCCGCCGCCGGGAACAAGGCCCCTTCCAACTTGGCCTCAGCCACGTTCCAACCTCCATTCTGGGTCAACATTCCCAAAGCTCCAGGGACTGGCCCCTGGAAGGAATCCCTGTTTTGGTCGTGCACCAAGCTCAGTGCTTGTACATTCTATGGTCCCTGCTCAAAAGACCTCTTCCCTCCCTAATTTTGTCCAATAAATAAACCTGAAGTTCAAAACACTGTAACGACTTTGTTCCCCCATGAAACTGATTAGGCTGATGAAATGATACATCAAACTGACTCATTCCACACATTCCACAAGCATGGAAACTGAGGTGGAAATGGCGGCGACTTGCTCTGGGCAGGACCTGGCTGCACAGGGTGAGTGCTGGATGAATAGGGCCGGAGCAGTCCTGACTGCAGCCATTTCAGGCGAAGCAGTCATTTTAACGTCACCTTCAACATACACACGCCCTCCCTGAGCCCCTCGCACTGCGCAGTGAGCAGCTGCGAGAAGCACACAGCCGGGGAGGCAGCCACAGCCCTTGCTGCAGCAGGACAGTCAGGCTGAAACCGCCAGCCAGGGGCAATGCCACGAGGGGAGCCCGCCCTCCCACCAAACTCGGAGTGTCAGACTGTGTACTGCGGCCCAGGGGAGAGGGGGCGGGGGAGGCCTGGGCCCCGGGGAATGGAAGTCGCGCCAGGCGACCGGGCGCAGCACTCCCATGTGTTCCCACCCCGCGCACAGCAGAGCTGGGCTCCAGGGCTCCTGATTCCCCACACAAGCCTACAACAGTGGGGGAGCGTCCCCAGAAAATCAGAGGGCGTCAGGAAGGTTTTCACACCAGGGATGGACACCCAGGCCATTTGGGAATTGTGTTTCATGCGCAACTTCAAAGTAACAGTAGTGCCACGTGATCTCATTCAGAGGTGGAATCTAATCAACCAACTAAACTGATGAACAGAGTGGATCCAGAGACATGGAAGCAGGGGACAGAGTGCGGGATCTCAGAGGGAAGGCGGGGGAGGGTGGGGGGTGGGAGATGATCAACCAAAGAACTAGCAGGCTATAGGCATCACCCACGGACACAGACAGTGGGGCGCTGAAGGCCTGGGGCGGGGGGTGGGGGGGGTGGCTGGAGGGGTTCAATGGGGAATAAAAAGGGACAGATTTATACCTCCAACAATAAAGATTACAAAACAAAACAACACAACACACCAGTGGTGCTTGGTCCGGGGAAGCAGGGGTAAGAGTTCTGTCTGTAGTCTGCATCCCAGAAAAGGGCATGAAAGAAAGCCCTCTTACCAGTGGGCTGACTGACTCCAGTAATGGCTGCACCACTGAAAGGGCCGCTCAAGCTCCGTCTGTACCCAAGCGAGGGAGCGGACGCAGGCCCAGGCTGTGTGATCCCAGCATAAGCCACGTCCCGAAGGGCAAATCCAGAGACCAACTAGATGAGCGGTGGCGGGGACTGGGCAGGACAGGGAAGTGATCGTGGTGAGGGCTACAGAGCCCTGTGAGTACAGCACGAACCACTAAACTGCACACTTTGAAATGGTCCATTTTATAATCACATCTCAAATTTCAAACACTCTGCCTGCAAATGCCGACAGCTCTTCCTCCAAAGAGATCCCGGACCTGACACTCCCCCCACCCCTACCCCTCACCCCCCACTGCAGCTTCCTGCCGACTCCCTGTCCCCAGGCCCAGACTCCACAAGGAGCCTGGAGTGGCCTCTCTCCCTCGCACCCCCACCCACCCCATCCCTAAGCCAGCACCACCCATCTGGCCTCCTGCTGGGGTCCTGCCCCAGCAGGTCCAGGGGTCCCCAAAGGTGTGGACGGAGTCGGCGAAGAAGGAATGACATGGAGACAGCATTCAGTTGATCAGCAGCCTAGCCAGGATCTCTAGCCAAGTTCTGGTCAGGATCTCCAGCGAAGTTCTGTTCAGGATCTCTAGCCAGGTTCTGTGTCCATGTTCTCTTGCTAGGTTCTCCAGCCAGGTTCTGTAGCCATGTTCCCTCGCTAGGTTCTCCAGCCAGGTTCAGTCACCAGGTTCTAGTCAGGTTCTCTTGCCATGTTCTATCCAGGTTCTGTAGCCAGGTTCTGTCTCTAGGTTCTTTAGCCAGGTTCTCTCGCTAGGTTCTGTCTCTAGGTTCTGAGGCCAGTTTCTGTCCAGGATCTTTGCCATGTTCTCTCCAGCGAAGTTCTTCTGTCTCTAGGTTCTGTGTAGGTTCTGTGTCTAGGTTCTATGTCTAGGTTCTGTGTCCTGTTGTCTTGTTACATCTGTATTTATACCAGTTGATTCCAATCCTATCAATCTCTATTCCAAAGGTTAGGGCGTTTCTTATCTCCATTCCAGGGAGTAAAGCTTATGTAGCTTAAGCATGATTGTTCGTAGTTAAAGTGATTAATTACCCGCCTGGCACTTAGTTAAGGGGTTTTATTCCCTCCCTAACTTCAGGGGAAAATCCCTACCTGGGGAAACAACCTTTCTCAGAGAGGTGACCTTGGTTAAAACACACAGTGCCAAGAAGGTGAGCAAACATATTAAGAACAGTATGCCATATATGCCAGGTCCCTTGAAACAGCAAGGATGGACTGGCTCCCGGCAGCCTCCAGTCCTGAAACTGTGTCATTTCAAAACTGATAGGCAAACAGAATCACAGTGTGCGGGTCTTGGGATGGCGTGTGCCGGGAGCTCACTCCTTACTCTGAGTAGAGCCACTAGTCACCTGTTGCAGGACATCGAAGTGGAGGCCAGGGTTTGGCTTTTAGGAAGAAAGCTGCTCCGAGCCCAGGTTTCCCGTGCCCTGCGTTCTCCGGGACAAATGCCCAGGGGCGCCGCTGCTCGCGGGGTAGGCAGAGCTCTGCATTCCCACCCGCAATGACCATGTGACTCAGTGTCACTGGGGTCATCAAAGTGAACTTTCCAAGTTTGCCTCCAGCCAGCGTAAAGCCCAAGTCCTCGCACTGGAGCACAGGGCCCGGTGGTTGAGCCTCGCTCTAACCCTGGCCTCTAACTCATCACCCGTTCCTGCCCTTCCTTCCGCCTCGGGCACTGGCCTCCTCCCTACTCCAGGAACACCCCTGGCTCCCCCATGGACGCTCTTCCTCCACATCAGGTGGCTCGCTGCCTCCCCTCTGCCCAGTGTCTGTCCCCTCAGTGCACTGCATCCCCTAAAGAAAACTGCACAGCCCTCTCCCCTTACCCTGTTTTGCTTTCTCCACAGTATTTATCACCATCGGTTCTATTGGCTGCTGTAACCCCAAGGCCCAGAGCAGGGCCTGGCACACAGTAGGTCATCTAGTCCGCTCCCCACTGAAGTTCCCCCCAAGTAGCTGGGAGCTCTTAATGCCCAGCTCACCAGTCAGTGTCACAACTTGTCTGCAGCTACACAAACGCTCAATGGCCCTAGGACAGGAGTTACACTCCCAGCTGCACCTGGCCCCACCCCAGCAAGTCTCCCTCCCCGCGCGCGACAGCACTGCCCGCACCCACGGAGGCCCGCTCCCCCCAGCAGAGCTTCTGCAGCTCGTGCACACGGGCTGCTCACAGAACCTGGCAAGAGGCAGATTCGGACGCAGGAGGTCCAAGAGCGGCACTGCGCTTCTCATAAGCTCCCACGTGACACCCAACTGCGGCCCTGGGGCCACTCTGAGCAGCAGGACCTACGCATCCTTGTCTCCAACAGAGTCTAGAACCCGAGCTTACTCCATCCCGCACAGGATTAGCAGGAGCTCACACCGGGCCCTGTTTCCCTCCCTGTCTGAGTGAGGTGGATCTATGACCCACGGTCCTGTGCCGAGTGGCTCCCTTGCAGGCCTGGGGGTCGCAGGGGTGGAGCCCTTAAGGTGGAGACACAGGTCCACGCCCATTTGAAAGCCAGGCCAATGCGAGCCCTTTGTCTTTACACCTCCAAAGCCCTTTTATTTGTTTTAAATATATTTTCATTGATTTCAGAGAGGAAGAGAGAGGGAAAGATAGAAACATCAATGATGAGAGAGGATCACTGACCAGCTGCCTCCTGCCTGCCCCCTACTGGGGATCAAGCCCGCAACCTGGCATGTGCCCCTGATTGGAATCGAACCTGGGACCCTTCAGTCTGCAGGCCAACACTCTATCCACTGAGCCACACCGGCTAGGGCCAAAAGCCCTTTTAAAAATAAGCGCTACAGTGTGACACAGCAGTTAGTAAGGCTCACAGAGCCGGCCTCGCTCTATGCACCTCGGTTTACTGCGCTGCACAGGTGTCACACTATTTACAAACTGAGGCAAGACCCTCCACCAGCAACAATACCCCGACTCGCTTTCCTGCGCCGCTCCCTTCCCTGCAGTGGTCCGGAGGGAACCCGCGGTGCCTCCGAGCTCGGCCTGTAAGTATTGCTATGGAACAATGTCTGTGATATGTTGGTAAGTGAAAAAATACGGTGTGAGCTCAGTCATGCAAAAAAAAAAGAGACACATTTAAATGATTGTATATGCATTAAAAAAACCCAGGAAGAAGGCAAAAGATATTTAATAATTGTTCTCTTCAGGGACTGAGACTACAGCAGGACTTTGTCATCTTCTGTGCTGTTTGAAGATGTCTTTACCATGTACATGTGTAACTTTCATAATTTTTAAGCTAACAAAAAACAACCGAAAAAGAATTTTTCCCCAAAGTGGTCTAATCATATTGAATCTAGCAGCGACTTGTCTCTGTACTGATGAACTGTAACAGTTCGTTAATTAGCCTGGATACTAGACCCTTATCAGATATATGATTGTAAAATGTTCTTTCTGTGGGTTTTCTCTTTACTTTCTTAATAATGTCTTTTGAAGCAAAAAGCCTGCCTGTTTTTGGCCTGTCTATGAGCTAAGAATTCCTTTACATTTTTAAATGGTTGACAAAAAAGAAAACAAATAATATTTCATGACATGAAAATTATATGAAGTTCAAATTTCAATTTCATTAGTAAAAGCCTGTTGGAACACAGCCACACTCAAGAGTTTACATATTGCCTCTGGCTGCTTTTACTCCACAATGGCAGAGTTGAGAAGCTACAGCAGAAACATGCCCACAACACCTGATATATTATTTACTATCTGACCATTTGCAGAAAAAGTTTGCCAATATTCATGGATCACAAGACTAACTATTGCTAAGATGCCAATACGCCCCAAACTGATGTACAGATTCAATGCCATCCCTGTCAGAACCCAGCTGGCTTTACAGGAACTGACAATCCATGGAAATGCAACGGGCACAGACAGCCAAACTATCTTGAAAAAAACAAAGTTGGAGGACTCACAAAATTTGAAATTGTGATACAAAACTATACAGTACTGTGGAGGATAGTATACAGACCAATGGAATAGAATTGAGAGTCCAGAAATAAATCCATACAGTCATGGGCTATTAATTTCCAACAAGGTGCCAAGACAACTTAATGGGGAAGAATAATCTTTTCAACAAACGATGCTGGGATAACTACATATCCACATGCAAAAGAATGAAGCTGGACCCTTATCTTGTACCACATATAAACATTAGCCCATCACTTCCCAGCCTTTGGCTAAGATCAAGTGTAGTATCTGTTCTTATCAGTTTAATATCTGATACGTCCTCTATCCGAGGAAAATATATTAAATGGATTTTGGGGATTAGGAGATGGAATAGGAGCTTGTTCTGTCCACTCCATGCATCAACCTGGTATTGCAGTACCTCCAGGAACGGTGCACCAAAATATAAAAGTAAAAAAATAAAAATTAACCCAAGATGGATAAGACCTGCCCAGCTGGTGTGACCCAGTGGCTGAGCATTGACCCACGCACCAGGAGGTTGCTGGTTCGATTCCCAGTCAGGGCACATGCCTGGGTTTTGGGCTCAATCCCTAGCAGGAGGCGTGCAGGAGGCAGCCAATCAATGTTTCTCTCTCATTGGTGTTTCTCTCTCATCAATGTTTCTATCTCTCCCTCTCCCTTCCTCTCTCTCTAAAAATCAATAAAAACATTTTTTTTAAAAAGACGGATAAGACCTAAAAGTATAAGTTAGAACTCTAAAATTCTTATAAGAAAACACAGGAGTAATAAATCTCTGTGACCCTGAGTTAGGCAACATTTTTTGAGGTATAACAACTAAAGTACAGCAACCAAAGATAAAATAGAAAACTGGGTGAGTTCATCCAAATTAAAAACTTTTCAGTGAGGGCGGGGGAAAATCAACAATAAAGATAATTTTTAAAAAATTAAAAACATTTTTGCTTCAAAGGACACTATAAAGAAAGTAAAGAGAAAACCCACAGAAAGAGAGAACATTTTTACAAATCCTATCCTATCCTCCTATATAATAAAAGCATAATATGCAAATCGACCAAACAGCAGAACGACCAGTCGCTATGACGTGCACTGACCACCAGGGGGAAGACCCTCAATCCTGGAGCTGCCCCCTGGTGGTCAGTGTGCTCCCATATTGGGAGCACTGCTCAGCCAGAAGTGAGCATCAGCCACAAGCCCTGCGGCGGTGGTGGGGAGGTCTCTCCTGCCTCCACTGCAGGCAGCTGATAAGGAGCGAGGGGTCCCAGACTGTGAGAGCCCTGGACTGCGAGAGGGATGTCTGCCTGCCGGCTTAGGCCCAATCCCCGCCCTCCCCTCCCGCCCCGCCCCCCCCACCTCCCGGGGGTCCTGGACTGCAAGAGGGCACAGGCCAGGCTGAGTGACACGCTTTCCTCCCACCCCACCCCCCTCCAGTGCAGAATCTCGTGCACCAGGCCTCTAGTATCTGACAAGAGTCTAGTATCCAGACTAATTAAAGAACTGTTACAATTTGACAACAGACAAATAACTAAAAAATGGGACAGAATGAGGACAAGGGCTTCAAAGTGAGTGTACCAGTCTGGGTCCCTAATCTTCCTCAAAAAGACAATAAACTCTTACCTGTGCAAGCTACTGCAGTAGGGTTTTGTTAGATGCAGTTGAATATAATCCTAACTGATAACACCACCTACAGCTAAACTAAAAGGTCCTAGTGGCCCTGCCTTTGAATCAGTCCCTTCTCCGTCACCTCGCCTCGGCCAACGTCCTGGCAGAACCCACCACACCTACCCCGGACACTGCAGGCTTCCTACCAGCTGGGCCGCCCATGCTCCCCTCACTGTGCTCACCAGTGTTCACTGTGAAATGGAACTGGAGTCCTGCCGGTCCCTGACCAAACACTCCGATGCCTTCCTATCTCATTGAGAATACATGCCAGCGCCTTTACTCCAACTACAGGGGAGGCCCTGAATGGCTGGGCCTCCTCCTACCTCTCTGACCTCACCTCCTACCAAGAGTTCCCTGTCTGCTCAGCAGGTGTGGCTCAGGGATGGAATGTCAACCTATGCACCAGGAGGCCAGGGTTTGATTCCTGGTCAGGGCACAGGCCCGGGTTGCAGGCTTGATCCCCAGTGTGGGGCGTGCAGGAGGCAGCCAGTCCATGATTCTCATCACTGATGTTTCTCTCTCCCTCTCCCTCTCTACATTCAATAAAAAATCTTTTAAAAGAGTTTCCCTCTCACTAATTCAATCAGCCAAACTGACTTCTGTGCTCTTCCTCTTTGGGCCTGTTCCCCTGCCTGGAATGCCCGTCCCCCACGCCTCACGGCTATTTCCTTGACCACTTCAGTCATTTACTCAAAGCCACCCCCCCCGTGGACACCTTACTGACCTGACGCTGCCCGCCCCTGGCCTGCTCTGCTGCTCCTCCTCCTGCGTATTTACCGTCCCTCCCCGCGTCCCTCAGGAGCAGGAAAGCTCCCTGCGCGCAGCTCTCTCCGCCCGCGGCTGCGGCCTGCACCTGTGAGGACAGCGCCTCCCATACGTGGATGCTCAGTGAGTATTTATTGGTGAGTAGACAATTACAGTGGGGGGGGGGAAACGAGGTGGGAATCTGAAGGAGAAGGAGAAAGTGTCAGAAGCAAATGTCAACTGCCTGCCAAGCTCGGGCGCCCTGCCTGCCAGTCCCACACAGGACCCTGCCTGCTCCGTGGAGCCAGCCAAGAGCAGGCGCTCAGATCCCAGTGCGGCCCCGCGTGGCGGTGACACCACAGCTCCGCACACTGCCTGGCTCGGGGAGCACTGCTCTTCATGTACCACTTATGCAAGCCACAGATTAAAACACAGAGCAAGAGCCATAAAAACAGACAGGCACTTTCTAAATTGCTTCTGCCAAATCTTACTTTGGGGAACGGATTTTTCAGCTGAAGCATCAGAAACAAGAAATGCCAAGATCCAAACTTGTAATCAATGAGTTTGTTACTCAAAATTTATGAATACCTGCGTTCTCAACAGCAAAATACATAAATAATATGATATATGTGCATTTTAGTTAATAGAACAATAATTAGGCCTAATGCAGTTTACTTCAGAGCATGCTAAGAACCTTTAAAAGTTACTCTGTTGAAATACTTTTGTTTTTGCCGAAACCGGTTTGGCTCAGTGGATAGAGCGTCAGCCTGCGGACTGAAAGGTCCCAGGTTCGATTCCGGTCAGGGGCATGCACCTTGGTTGCGGGCACATCCCCAGTGGGAGATGTGTAGGAGGCAGCTGATCGATGTTTCTCTCTCATCGATGTTTCTAACTCTCTATCTCTCTCCCTTCCTCTCTGTAAAAAATCAATAAAATATATATATATAAAAAAAGAAATACTTTTGTTTTTAAATAATTTAAAATCTAGCTTTATCTACGCACGGGTTACATCTGGAGGGACTCACGGGAGGACGTGCACTGTGCTTGCCTCTGGGAACAGTTAAGCACTTGGGAGAAAGGAGTGGGAGTGAGATTTTTAATTGTTACCTTTGGAATTGGCATCACATTAATGTATTGCTTATGCAAACACAATAGATTATAATTTTAAATAAGTCAGTCACACATTACCTTAAAATAAACGAATGAAACAGAAGCTATCTACTCCTCAAGCCTACTTTAGAAGGAAGTCGCCTTATACCCATGTTTGAAGATAAGGAATTCGGCAGGCTCTGTTAAATCAGCTAAGCACAGAGGGCGCACTTTAGGATGGACAGCGTCTGGCCAAGCCACCAGGGGCAGCGGTAAGATCTCGCTCCCACCCAAAGCCCTGGTGCTCGGTTTACACAAGAGCCTGGCACTGTGTGAGCTGACAGGCACCCCCTGGAGAGGCACAGCAGTCCGTCCGCCAGGGGTTGTGACTATAAATCGCTTGTTGTGGTCATCTATAATAGTAATAAAATTGTTTTTTAAATTTTTCTCTAAGTAGCCAAACAGGTTTTTCACCTCTTAGAACAACAAATAATTTATTTCTAAATTTTATTCTAACAGATAAGCCAACATTACTCCGCAAATCCACATTTTTTCTAATTAAACTCTCGGAACACCGGCAGGGCCAT
Organism: Myotis nattereri; assembly: GCF_964212035.1. Lineage (NCBI taxonomy): Eukaryota > Metazoa > Chordata > Mammalia > Chiroptera > Vespertilionidae > Myotis > Myotis nattereri. Next base: position 229,629,186 of record NC_138075.1, read on the forward strand.
ATCAGAAATATAAAGAACAAGAACACATGACAGAGGAGATCCGTCTGAACAGTGAGCTCCTTAAAGGGGCTGCCGTCTGGCACACCTGCAGGTCAGCAAAGGGAAAGCCGCAGGGGGGTGGGGGGTATGGGGGGGGGGGGCCGGACTGCAGCGCAGGGGCTTCGGGGGACAGTACGCGGGGTCTGTGCCCAGGTGCTCGGACGGCCTCTCTTTTTCTGTCTCAAAAACCCTCGCAGGCACAAGCCTGGGAGACCCCCAGTACCCGGGCCGGACCAGGATGTCGGCAGGGACGCTCCGGGGAGCCGTCCGCGGTCTGCAGACACCCGCGTCCAGCAAGCTGTGCGACGACCCCGGTGCAACGTCCATCCTTCGCCCAGCGGTGGCCTCTCCCCCCGCGCGGCGTCATTACCGCCAGGAGGGCGGGCAGGGGGCTGCATCAGCTCCCTCCCCCCGTCGGCTTTATTACTTCCCACTTGTTAATAACCACCACCCAAGTAGGTCACCCCTTCCTTCCTGCACAACCAGGACTCACTCAAGAGCGTGCAGGCCAGGCCTGAGCTTGGGCAGCGGGTCTCTCTGCTGATGCTCCCGGTCCCCGCTAAGTGGAGGGGGTGCCCGGGGAGGGGGGGGCGGCGTGCGGGGAGGCGGCCGCCAGCCCAGGGCTGCAAGGGGCCCGCGCAAGAGCGTCTCCACCGGCCGCGGCCGCACCCGCCCAGCCCTAAGGCATGACGTCATGCGCACCCCTCGGCTCTCCGCTCCGGCGCCCCCAGCCCCCCTCCCGCTCCCAGGAGGAGAGGGAAGGGAAGTGGCCGGAGGAAGCCACACGGGACGCGGCCTGGCTCTGCCGAGTTCTGCTCACAACACACCCGGTCCCTTGCAAACACAGGGCGGCAAGTTCCTTCCCTAACTTCGCACGAAAAGGAAGGCGGGGGGCTGAGGCCGGGGCAGCCTGGGCGCCGTCCGGAGAGGCTGCGCCTGCCCGCGGGCGAACCGAGACCCACGCGAGGGGCCGGAGAGCGGCCGGGCCGGTCCCGCGGCAGGAGGGGCAGGTGCCGTCCGCGGAGGCCCCGTGGCTGCGGGCCCGGGCTGCAGGGACAGGCGGGGAGCTGCCGGGGCCCGCACTCACGGACGGTGCAGCGGCTCCTCGGCCACGGCCGGGCCGGGCGGCGGCGGGGGCTGCGGCTGCGGCTGCGGCGGGGGCGGCTGAGCCTGTGGCGGCGGCGGAGGCGGCGGCGGCTGCTGCTGCTGTTGCTGCTGCTGCTGGAAGGACTTGAGGGACTCGAAGGCCTTCATCAGCTTCTCCAGGGTCGCCATGGCGATCTCCCACCCCGCAGGGACAGCGACCGGAGCCCTCGGGCCGGCTGGCGGCGCCGCTCAGCAGCGCGGCAATGAATGGAGTTCGCGGCCGCTGGCAGGAGCGGAACCGAGGCGCCCGGCCATCTTGGACCCGTCCCGGCAGCCCCCGCGGCCCTGCGTCCCACGACGCTCCGCCGTGGGGGCGGGGCCAGGCCGGGCGCCGGGATTGACAGCAAGAGGCGGTGGCCTCTGCCAATGGCTAGCCGAGGCGCCGACCCGCCCCTGCGCAGCGTCCCCCGGCGAGAACCCGCGGGACCTGAGGTGGGACCTGGCGATGAGGGCGGGGCGTGGAGCGGAGGGCGGACGCTGCGGAGAGGGCGTGGCGCTGAGGGCGGGACCTGGCGGTGAGGGGCGTGGCAATGGCGGGGCCTGGTGGTGAGGGCGGGGCTCAGAGGCGGGGGCGGGGGAGATGAGGGCGGGACCTGGCAGTGAGGGGCGTGGCAAGGGCGGGGCTCCGCGGCGGGGGCGGGGCGATGAGGCGGGACCTGCGTGAGGGGCGGGTCTTGTTGATGAGGGGCGGGCAGGTGGGGCGCCCCGCGGATCGAACCCCACACGGACGCCTGTGGTCGCAGAGCAGCCAACCTGGTCTAGACCCGAGGGCCGTGCCTGCCCACCCGCGGCGCAGCCTGGGCTGAGGGCGGGAGGGTCGGCCTTTACCTGCAGGAGCACGAAGTGGGTGCGCCCTGCTCACGTCGTAGGTGGCGGAGACCTGCGGGGAGGGGGGGTCCTCCGGCGGAGGGAGCCCAGCGTGGGCCCCACAGCGGAGAGGGAGTGAGGGAGAGGAGGGGACCTGCCCGGCCCGTGCCTCTGCTCAGAGCCCTCCGCAGAAGGACTGCCGAACCCAAAGGAGAGGACTCCTGCCCCGCCCCGCGCGGTGGGCACCTCCTGCCTGGTGCCAGCCCAAAGGGGCCTGGCTCGGGGGCCTCACCACCGGGAGGGGGAGCCCGTGCGGACGGTGCGCGCACCCGCCGGGCAGCTGTCCGCCTGCCTCCGGGAGAAGCGCCCTGGGGGAGGCCGTGCGCACAGGAGGACCCTCCAGGGCCGCTCTGGGCGGAGGCCTGTCCTGGGCACGAGCTTCACCCAGGAGCCCTGTCCCCAGGGGATGGCAGTGCCCCCTGCAGGCAAGGACCGCGCGCGCTAGCCTTGAGGTGCTGCCCTGCTGTTGACAGGGGCCTCACCCCCATGCCAGCCGCGCCCATCCTCGGCCACCATGGCCAGGGGCCCTCTCCCAGCCCACGCCCTGGACAGTGCCCTTCCTTCCAGTGGGGCTGCCCCTGGGGCTGGCTTCTAACCAGCATAGGGAAGAGGCTTTCCTGGGACTGGGGCACAAGAGTCTGAGGCTTCCATCTTGCTGTTTCCCTCTTGGCTGGCATGTGCATGAAGCCAGCTGCCCTGTTGGAGAGGCCCCATGGCCAGCAGCCCCTGGGAACAGGCTTCCAGTCCCAGCAGGAAGAATGGAGCCCGCCCGCCCTCCTGCCCTCCCGCACCACCCCGAAGCCTTCCTGCCCTCCTGCCCTCCCGCCCTCCCGCACCACCAGAGCCTGCCCGCCTGCCCAAGAGCCTCAGGGTGGAGGACGGTACTGATTACAGGCTTTGGGAGCGGGAAGTGGAGGACCCGGAGAAGCAGGACCCAGATTCCTGGTCACAGCACCGTGAGCCCCTGAGTGAGTGTCACACGGGCTGCCCACCAGCCCCGGCCATGAGCTGGTTGGCTGGGGCTGCTCTAACAGGTGCCAAAGCCTGGGGCCCAACACCAGAAACCCATCCTCAGGCCTGGAGGCTGGCAGCCCGAGGCAAGGTGTGGACAGCGGTCTCCCGGGGCCTCTCCGGGGTGTGAAGATGGCGGTCTCCTCCTGTGTCCTCACAGGGTCTTCCTGTGTCTGAATCCCACCCCCTCCTCTGAGGACACCAGGCGGACCGATGAGGACCCACCCACAGGGCCCCGGTTCTCCTCTTTAAAGTCCCCGTCTCCAAATACAGTCACATTCGCAAGTGCCAGAGCTGAGGACTCAGCGTGAATTTTGAGGGACACACTTCCAACCTCCTTCAGTGATCGGACCCGTTTTCATCTGGGCCCCTTTCCACTTGGTTAAAATGTGACACTGCCCATCCGTTGCTGTTCGAGGCCGCAGCCATGTGACGGACGAGTTCTGGCACTGAGATGGAAGCAGCATGGACACGTGTTCCAGACGCCCCTGCTGCCTGAAACGGATGTAGTGTTGGCACCTGAGCAGTTGCAGTGGGTCACGATGACACCACATCCTGGGACAGCAGCCTGGAAGCGGCCAGGGCCCAGACGACTGGGTGATGCCCTGCCAGCCCGGCCTGCCCATCTCATGAGAATCTGGGAGAAAAGTCTATTTTGTTTAAGCCACTGTTGCTTTGGATTATTCTGTTTCTATGCTCCTGAACCAAATCTGAATCAGTCTAGAGAGGGCATAGGTCATGGAGACCTAATATTGCCACAGCAGACTGTGACTGCTCCAGCCGCGGCGGAGAGTTATCTGCCTGGAACGGACTGTAATCCAGACAAGAACTCTTACAAGGAAGCCTTACAGCAGTGGTTCTCAACCTTGGCTGCACATTAGATCACCTGGGAATCTTTTAAAAATCCTGATTCCTGGGCCTCATCCTCCGGAAATTCTGTTTCTGTTATGGGGTGAGGCCACAACATTAGTAACAAAGAAACAGAATTTCCGGAGGATGAGGCCCAGAAATCAGGATTTTAAAAAGATTCCCAGGTGATTCTAATGTGCAGCTAAGGCTGAGAACCACTGGTCTAGTCCAAAACAGCAAAGATTAATGAACACAGCTGCATGGGCCATTTGGCACGTCTCCAAAGCCTTAACAATGGCACGTTCCTGAACAGCAAAGACACGTCCAGTGACTGACCCGAGGAAAATCGTGGTGTGTGTGTGAAGATGGGCACTACCTACAGCAGCACCTCGGACAAAACGAGGAGACAACATAAATGCTGGGCAGGAGATGGGCTAATGAGTCATGATAGATCCATAGGACAGAAAACCACAGTCGTTTTTATTTATTTTTTAAAAATATATTTATTTTTTACGGAGAGGGAGAGAGATAGTTAGAAACATCAATCAGCTGCCTCCTGCACACCCCCCACCAGGAATGTGCCCACAACCAAGGCACATGCCCTTGACCGAAATCGAACCTGGGACCCTTCAGTCCGCAGGCCGACGCTCTATCCACTGAGCCACACCGGTCAGGGCACACAGTCATTTTTAGAAGAGCACAGATGACACGGGCAAAGATCTCCCGTGCATTCGCAAATTGCACTCTGTGCAGCATGATCCTGCCTCTCTTTTTAAACAAAGGGAAACACACACACACGCCCTGGCCAGTGTGGCTCCGTCGGTTGAGCATCATCCCATGCACCAGAAGGTCGCCGGTTCGATTCCCAGTCAGGGCACATGCCTGGGTTGTGGACTCGATCCCCAATAGGGAGCATGCAGGAGGCAGCCAATCAATGTTTCTCTTTCACATCGACGTTTCTCTCTATCCCTCTCCCTTCTTCTCTAAAACTCAATAAAAACGTATTTCTAAGTAAAAAAGAAAAGAAAAGCAATAGAAAAGAGACCTGGTCACCAGGTTAGTGGGCAGGGCAATTAGGTGATTTGTATCTTAATCTGTGTGCTTTTCTGCAGTTTTCAAATCTTCAGCAAGGAATGTGTACTATTCAGGGGAAAAACATAAAAGAATGGGTTTTGTTGGAGAACTAAAAACAAAAGCCTAGCAACTAATTTGTGACGGGTCCTGCCCAGGAGGAAAGGCCAGGTACCTACATATATAAAGCAGCGTGGTATCACAGCCCCCCCCACCTGCCCCACCCCCACCACACACACACACACACACACACACACACACACGTCATCTGCCCTGAATGCAAGACCAGATAGGAATCTGTGGGGGCCAGGCCTGGGCCAGAGAAAGGAGGAAACATGAAGCAAAGCCAGGAGGGACAAATGACTGGACCAGCACATTTTAATTCTACAAAAACACACCCACACTGCGAAGGGCATAGAAAGTCACTGCTGTTTTGAGCAGTCAACATCTATTTCCACAGACTCCCATATGTGCCATTTCTATTCCTCTTCATTCCTTCCTGCCCCTGTCGTCTTCCATCTGGGGTCATGTCCTTCTGCATGGAAAATGCCCTTTAGAATTCCTTACAGTGGATCTTCTATTGCTGAAATCTCTCCATTTCCATTTATCTGAAAATGTCATCATTTTGCCATCATTCTTAATGGGCTTTTGTTTGGGTGTGGAATTCAAGGTTGGCAGACACTTCCTGTCAGCAAATTAAAGATCTGAACATGACTGTCTTCCATTTCTCATTCTTGTTCCTAAGAAGTCAGTCGTTGCTCCTTTGAGTGTAATGGTTTGGTTTGGTTTTTCCCTCTCTGGCTGCTTATGGTTTTCTGTGTCTTTGCTCTGTAGTTCCACATCAGGGTGTGTGAGGAGAGACGGACCAGCTTGTCTGGAAGTTCTGGAATGCAGGTTCTCCTGGGGAGAAAAGGGGATGAGGCTTTTATTTCCAGGTGCTTACCTTGGTTGGTATACTTAGAAGCTATAAATGTTCTCTTCACCAGCAAATCCATTCCCCACGCCTGAAACCTGCCGTTGCGGCAGGACAGGCCCAGTCTCCCTATTCCCTTCCAGTTCCCCTATAAGTCCAGAGAGCGGGCAGCTTCAATCCCCTAGTCAGGGAGAGAGAGAACAGACTAAATCAGTGCCATTAGTGCCAGCCAAACCCAAGAGCGATGAAGTCCGGGAATAACAAAGAACAAAAACAAGCAAACAAACAAAAACCCTATTAGAGCCAGAAAAATCCAAGATAGAGGTGAAGCTGACCAGAGGATGTCCCAAACCCCACTGGACACTCCTTTTGATGCATCAGCACATTGAAAGACACACCTGAAAGGCTGATGAATATTCTGACTGAGACGCCCCTAACATTCCCACCTACAGAAAACAGGTAAAATCCCTCAAAGGACCCAAGTGCATTCGTGTTTTCTCCCTTTGCTTTTATCGATCTGTTGGTTTTTTAAGAACTTATTTGTGTCAGTTTCTGTTCAGTAGCCATTAACTTTTGTCCTTTAATTTCTTCCTCTGTTTTTCTCGATGTTTTTTCTATCCTTTGTGTTAGAGGTTCAATTCTTTTATGGCCAGGTGCTTACTTTGGTTGGTGTGATTAGGAGCTATAAATGCTCTCTGAGCACTATTCTAGTTGTGTCCCATACACCCAGACTTAGAGGGATGGTGGTCATTTTCTAGAAGTTCTATAATTTTGGATTATCTCTCTTCTTAGACCCAAGAGAATTTTAGCAGAGGCTGTCAAATTCCAGGTGCCAGAGCTTCTGTGCTTTCTGAGTCTGTTATTCAGTCACAGGTTTACCACATTTGGAATCAGATACTCTTGACTATATCTCTTTTCAAATTTTTTATTAGGATTTCCTTTATGATATAATATATGGTCACTTTTCATGCATGTTCTATGGGCATTATCAATGAAGAATGTGTTATCTACATGTCATATCAATATATAGTATATGTATCTATCTATACATATGTATCTACACACTCACATTCACAAGATGCACCTCACCATGCTCTAGGTCTGCTCTATCTGGGACCGAGAGGTGGCTTAAGCTGTTGCGCTCTGCTTTAGGGAAGCTAAGGCTGTTACTTGTGAACAGTTACTTCTGATCAATTTACCTTGAGAACTGCACCTTCAGCATTACTACGTGCCCTTCTGCTTGGCTCACCACTTCCGGGCTGGATTCTACCTTGTCTGAGACTCGGATGTGACGGCTGCAGTACCGACGCTAGTATTTCCCTGGGATGCATTTGCAATGGTTACACCTGAACTGTTCTCACTCGCTTTTGGATTTGTCTCAGAGACAGCCCAGTTGGGTTTTGCCTTGTGACCCAATCTGCAATCTTCCCCTTTAATTGGTGAGTCAAGACCATTTACATAAAACTGACCAGTTTTACTAAGGAACAATTTTGCATGGTTTACCTTCCACTGACCTGGCATGCTTCTAATGCTATCAGAATCATCTGGGTCGTGGCTAGCCACTGTGCCCACGCGAGGATGCTCTGCACACGGCACCCAGTTCAGCCATGTGGCCACTGCAGTGATGGGCGCCAGGCTTGGCGCATGGCCTCGTGCTCGGTTCCAGGCCCAACCAGTGCTGGCCAGGATGACCAGCTTCGCTTCACCTTGTCGCCTCACCTTCAGAGTCTGCTTGTACCCCAGCACGGACTCCCACTTTCCATGACAGGCTGGAGCCTAGAGTGCATCGGCTCCAACACATCTTCTTTTCCGTCTTCTCTGCAGCCACCGTCTTCCTGCCTCAGGTGTGGGACAGCCCCCAACCAAGAGCAGCTGCCAAGATGGCCGGGAGCAAGAAAGTGATAAATTATTTGATGTTATGACTACGTATGCACACCTCTCCCACTGTAACGGATTTCTTCCCGGGATGCATTTGGATAGTGTCTGTCCCCGAGGGGAGACCTGTACCAGGAGTGGGAGCTGGAGCCGTGCGTGCTAGAGCAGCTGCATCCAGGACGCCTGGCGGGATGGGGTGTTCTGGAGCTCTGTCGTTGCCTCTGCCCTTAACATCTTTCAAGGTGATGTGTAACGACAGAGAAGACCTGAGTCACATTCTGCATGCCATCACACTGCGTGACGCCCCTCCCGCCAACGAAACAGAAGACTGTGTGCCCCAGCCCCCTCCTTAAAGTGCCCGAGGCCCCCCCACCCCCGCACAGCCCGCTGCTCCACAGGCCAGGCCCATCCCTCACGCAGTAAGAGCGCAGCCAAGTCTGAGGGGTCTGTGCAGAGCTCCGCGTGGGAACCGTCCTCCCTAATCCCAGGGGATGAGCTCCTTCTCCCTTCAATCAGCCCGAGCCCTGGCCTCGCCTGGGCCCCGTCTTTCACCTTCGGCTCAGTTACCTGACCCCCATTCTTGGAGGCACTGAGGTCACAATCACAGGCCGCTGTCACAGAAACCCTTTAACACAACCCAGGGTTGGTGAGTCGCCCCCGACGGCCAAGCCCTGACCTCAGGGTCCTGGAAGCAGCCTCTGTCACAGGAGGGGCCGGAGCGTCCGGCAAGCAGCGCAGACCCACACACGCAGGGAGAGGCGCACCTCAGGAAGGCAGACCCTCGTGACATCGTGGAAGCAGACGGGCGACTCTCACGCCGTGCCCTGGACCACGAAGGCCCGACCGGCCGCTCCCTGCGAGCCCTGGAGGAGGGGACACTCCAGGCGGTGCCCAGGCCCCCGCTCCTCCCTCTCCATGGGCACACGAAGCTTGAGCCCTGCCTGCCACAAGGGGCTTTGGGACGTCACAGCCATCCTTGAGGGACCTCTTCAAGCCAGCTTTAGGGAAAAGACAATTCAGCTATTAACGTGGAAAAACCTGCAGACTCACGGGCACGTTTTAAGATGTGTCAGACCTGTTTATTGCCATTCACAGAGAGGACGAACAGAGCCGGCTCCTGGGCGTGGGGCTAGCTCTGCACAAGCAGCAGTCCTGCGGGCAGCTCCTCCTCGCGGCTCCAGGGTTAACTCATGCAGCCCTGCAACACACGGCCAGGTCAGTCCCTTTCTGAGGCGAGCTGGCTTAACTTCCCCCGAGGGAAGGGACAGTGGGCAAACCTTGGGGCGCGAACTGGAAGGCAGGCAAAACGCTCACACGTTCTCTGTTTCGTGACGTGCAGTGTTTTCGGTGCACACAGCCCGCTGGGTGGCTCTCCGCGCTCGTCGCACAAGCGCTCCTATCACCCACCCCTGCGCGCTCTGGGGAACCAGCAGGCGCGGCTTCACCCTGCACAGCACCCCCTCGGCTAGTGAGGTTTTCACAGGGCGCACTGCGTCAGGCTCTGGGAGAGCGCCCGGAGGAGCGGGGCCTCACGGTTCTCAGAGGGAGCGCGGTCGTGGTCAACGCACTCGGAGACTCGCTCCCCCACAGCGTTTTCACCGAGTGTCAGTGGACAGCTCTGAGCGAAGCCCGCGAGAGTGGACAGGGGACAAGCAGGATCACCCACTAGTCCGAGAAGCAGCTGCCCCGTGAAGGCGGGCGAATGGGAACCAGTAACGTAGAGATGGGGGTGATAGGCGCCGTTTGAGGTTTGCTCTGTGAGACTCATGGCCGAGCCCAGCGGACAGTGCTGCCACGGGCAGAGGGCGCCTGCATGCGGCCGTCCTCCCCTTGGGTCAGAGCAGAGTCCACACGCACAGCAAAGAGCGTGAGGGGCTTCCTGGCTGGGCTCAGAGCACCACAGCGGGCTCCTCACCTGTGCGCATGCCTGACGTAGGAGGCATCGGAAACGAAAAGCTAGTTTTAACGCGGTGAAGTATTTTCTTAACACATCACATTACAAAGCCCCAAACCACAGGGACAGGCCTGGGCCCTCACCCATCTGCTGAGGAGCCTGTGGAAGAAGCCTCTCTTTCGCTTGGGGGCTGGCTTTGGTTGGCAGGTTTTGTCTCCCTGCTGCAAGTCCCGAGTTTCCTCATTTTCACTTTCGTTGATGTCCTTGAAACATTCCGACTCGATCATCTGCATCCGCGGAAGGGCAGGACAGAGCAGCGGGCAGGCCCCAGGTCAGCCAGCCCCCGGGGCCCCTCTCCAGCCCTGCCCTCCATTTCTGCTGGCCCTGCCTCCTGGCCTCCTCTTGGGTCCCTTGGCCTCCCTCCCCCTGGTGCCAGCCAGCCCTGCTTAGGAAGTGGGACTTAGGGCCGGAAGCCCCCATCGGACCCAAATGGCCACCTCTGCCCGCCACCTGTGAAGGGACCAGGGACAGCTGCCGTGGATAATTCTACCTCTCAACACCCTCACACAGGTGTGTGTGTGTAAGAGCTAAGAAGATACCGTCACGCACACGTACACACGCGTCCTTGTCATTTCCATCCGTCACCCTCACTTGGGTAGCAGCGCACGCTGACCAGCAGTACCTCATTCTGCCAGGGGATGGAGACAGAGCCCGTGGCAAACTGGCCGTAGAAGGTGGTGTCGGCGGCGTCCAGGTAGATGCCTCTCACCGTGGAGAACGGCTCGATGTCCATGATGTCCTTACAATACACCGCACGCGGCTGCGCACGGAGAACAAGGAGGCACCGGCCGTGAGGTCACGGGCCACTGGGTGTCCTTAACCACTACGGACACCGCACATGGGGCCGAGGCCTGCACACTTCCTCGGGCCTGGTTCTGCCGAGCCTCTCATTGGAAGCATTCTGACCCCTTCCCTGGACACTGTCATTAACCTGTGGACACTGTCCGGCCAGGTCTCCTGCCCACACACCTGAGAGCCACGCCTCCCTCTTCTGCAGTGGACAATGGGTCACAGGCAGGCCAGGGCGAAGAGGGTGGCCAGGTGCTCTCGTGGGGACATGGCCCTGGTCCTCACGCCCGCCTCACACTCAGCTTCCTTCACAGCGACACCCGCCTCGTCTACGTGAGTAACGGCGGGCCCGTCAGCGCTCATCTCAGGTGCCCAGCCGAGGGCGGCTGGTCTGCACACCCTCCTCGGGGCCCGGGGCCAGGCTGCTGTCCCCAGGAGCCAGCGGTCAGGAGCAGGCGGGGCGTGTCAGTGCGGCCGCCTGCTTGGCTGGGAGTGAGGAAGAGAGCGCAGCAGCGGCCTGGCCCAGCCAAGGCAGGGGCGCCCTGCAGCTCCGAGCACGCACACCCCAGAGTGATGACCAGGGGGTCCTGTTCCCGATGCCAGGTAGGAACTCCTCTGAAAGCAGCTGCCACCACAAGGGGAGACAGTCCAGGGGGAGGCTGGTGGAACCGGGCCCCAGCCCCAGCCCCAGGCCCAGAGCCTGTACTGATCCCCACTCAAGTGCAAGTGCCTGACACGTGACCATCAGACTCTGCTGTCACCTGGCCCCCGCAGGTCCTCTGGCTAAAGTCAAGGGAACTCCCAGAACCGCCCAGACCTCTGGCCTACGCATCTCAGCACCGCAGCCCTGTCATCTCTCCCTCCTCAGAGAAGGCTGTTGGCCGACCTTCCCTGCACAGGCCCCAGGCGGCCCCAGGCCTGGTAGAAAGAAGGCTCTCGGGCCCAGCGGTCCATCGGAAGTCTCTGCCTGGGGTTCTGCTCCTGCTGTAACTGACTCACCGCTCATCTGCGCAGCCTGGACGAGCTCCCTCAGGGGAGCCGGCTGTTCTCCCTGTGCCGACACTACAGCGTGTCATCAACATGCAACTGGAACCAGTTCCAGGGAAGAAGCCACTCGTGTGAGATATATGGACATAACCGAGTCCCGAACTCTGCGGCTAGACACCTCACGGCCAGCACCCTGCAGGACCGCCTCACACCCGGCCACAGACCGTTGTCCAATCCGTCCACGCCTGTGTTCCCACCGGCACTGACACGTGCCCGAGCCTGGGTCAGTGTCCCCCCACACACACACTGAGGCGACCACTCCAGGCCCTCAATGTGCAGCCAGGACCTCTGAGACACACGCTGGCCGGCACTGACATCAGAAGGGGACACTGCGGGGGAGGTCTGAGGACAGCTGTGGCCGGGCTCAGCTCCGATGGCCCACGGCGGACACCAGGCCCCAAGCCCAAAGCCAGAGTGCTGCTGAGAAGGCCTGTGAGGACAGGCCTAGGACTATGGGGGGTGGGGAGGGAGGAGGAACCAGATCCCAGGGGACCTGAGCGGAAGTCACACCCACTGGCTGCAACGGGTGACCTGGAGCTACTGGGGTGAGGGCTGCCTTTGCTGGGACCCCTGCTACTGGGCCACACGGTACTCACGTCAGGGCAGAATGGGGGCTCTATCATGTGTACTTCCAGCCTCTTGAAGTTAATGTTCTTGAACAGGGGGTGCTTTCGTACACCAGCTGCTCCATCACCCTGGCAGCCCAGGCGCTGCTTGGGGTCCTTGGTGAGTAACTGGAAGAAGCAGAAATGGAGTCAAAAGCTCCGGGGTCAAAAGAAACGCAGAACAGCTCCACAACAGTCCCCAAGGAAGGGGCAAAGAGCACCCGCTTCGAAACAGGCCTCAGATTTCAGTGTCCACCCAACTGCATTAATTCAGACTTGACTAATTAAACATGCGGTGCTTCAAACCGAGTTAAACTGAAGTTTTCCTTTGAGCTGTCAATAAATAAAGAGTTGGCGAATAAATCCCTAAGAAAATAAATTTTTACCATGAAAAATGAGCGAAATCTTTAAAAGAAATAGAAACCGTTCAGCACTTCCGAGCAACTACTTACAGCGAAGTCACACCTACACGTAGAAACCACTCACTCCTGATCTGCTCACTGAGGCCGCGGGGTCTCAGCAAACACTTCACCAGCCTGGTTCCAGAAGTCACACACGCTTACAACTAACGGTGTCCTTACTCACACATCTGTAACTGTCACAGCTCCACAGTTACAACCAACCAAAAACGTTTGGCTGGGCTCCAAGCAACACAAGAAAGACCTGGAGCTTGAAAATACTCCTGGGCCGGGCCGGGAGTGCCGCCCGCCCCACCCCTGGCTGCCTGAGCCGCTGAGCGGCCGGTTGCGAGGGCACAGGGCCCAGCGGGGACAGCGGCTCTGCTGCTCTTGCACTGGCAGCGGGATGATGAGTCCTGACAGACACCGAGCCCCGAGGGCCTAAGCAACACTGGGCCTCTGGCCCCTCCAGAAAGGTCTGCGACCCCTGCCAGACTCACAGCCAGCACCTACCGCTTCTCTGAAAATAAACCCAGTTTCCAGGCAGAGGCCAGAGAGCACTCTGGCTCGAGCTTACCTGCTCGCTATTTATTTATTTATTTATTTTTAACCTGCCTTCACTATAGTCATTTTTCCGTGTTTCAGCCGCCGGGAGCCTGTGAGGCCTCGGGGCAGGCTCCATTTCCAAGCGCCTTCTCACATCCCTGCAGCCACCCGAGTGCAGCAAGCACTCAGGCAGGATCTGTGAGCTGCACGGAACAGCAGCTTGGCCAGCTCCTGACTAAACTGTCAGCTCCAAGCAAACGAGCTGGAAGAAAGGCCCTGAGCCCAGTGCCCGTGACAGGCAGGAGCACAGCCGCCATCCACGGAAACAAACGGAGAAGGAAGCTGACATGGCTGCTGCCAGCACCATCCACCCCCCTGAGTTACTGACACACTTCAGTGACAGCGCCTGCTGGAGATTCCAACATCCCCAGGAACCTGCCCCCCAGCCCCCCCAGCCACTCCCCCTGGGTCACACCCCGACTCTACATGACCAGCAAGCCCTCCTCTGCCCCCCGCAAGCAGCCTCCCCCGTGTGTGCCCGTCTTTCTAACCTAACTGGCCAGGAGGCACCCTGACTGCGCAGGCTGTGGCTCCTGTAACGGCAGCCTGACCCACAACGGGGGCCTCAAGCGCTCCCTTCATTTCAACCCACGTGGCCCTCTGATGCTGCAGGACCGCCTCCCCTCCCTGCATCTCCTCCCTCTGCTCACCGGGCCTCCTCAGCTCCCTCCCACCCGAGCGGAGATGGCCTCCGAGACCAGAGGCACAGCACGTGCATGAGCTCCCAGGGCACGTCCACGGCCCGCCCGGCACGTCTGCGGCACCATCTCTCCCGCGCTCCGCCTCTCCTGCCTGCTCCACCGGGTGCAGCCAGGTCTGAGCTGCTCCCGCCGCCCCCCTCCCCAGTCCCCGAACTTCTGCCAAGGCTGGCTGGCCCCTCCGTCCTCCTCGCAGCAGCCTCTCCCGGGCACGTCCCTCCCCTGGAGCCCCGTGCCTCCCCGTGAGTGACAGTCCACACCCCTCCTGCCCATCCCCCCTCCTGCAGCAGAATGTGCCCTGGGGACGGGTCCTTGTCTGCTTGCCTCACTCAGGATCCCCAGTGCCTAGGACAGTCCCACGGGAGATGCAAATGGGAAGGAGTGAAGAAATGGACGCAGAACATGCGAGCACTGGCTTCAGGGAGGACGGAGTGCCTTTCACCCCTCGGTGTGGGCCGGGCAGCAGGGACCATCCTGCCATTCCTCCCGGGCGGCATCCGGAAGGTTCCCTCCTGCCTGACCGGGGAGGAAGCCCCTGGCATTCGCCTCAGGAACACGAAGGCCGTCGGGCCGCCTGAGCCAGGGCCTGCTCACTGGACATGGACGACAGCGCGGGGCTGCCATGGCCGCGGGAGGGAGAAGCCACGCCGAGCCCGAGCCGACCCACCATCCTGCAGATGGACTCCGCGTCCTCCGAGAACCGCTGGGAGTACAACTCCGTGTCCTCCTTCACGCGCCGCTCCACCTCCTCCCGCTTGACTTTCTCTTTGAATTTTCTGAATGGAGACTGTCCCTGAATCATCTCATAGAGCAGACAGCCAAGCCCCCACCAGTCAGGGCCATAGGTATAGGCTTCATTATTGATAACTTCAGGAGCTAGGTAACAAATACAGGAAATGCTAATTAAATTTTAAATTTTCTGGTAACTAATTCCAAATAACACACTGTAAATACATTTGTCCCAACATGCATGAACCTAGAAACATGTTAAGCGAAAGAACCAGAGCAAAAGGCTGACTAGCGTGTGACGATTTCTATGAAGCAGGCAGACTGGCCAAGTGCCCGGGGACGGAAAGTAGCTGCGTGGCTGCAGGCTGGGCTGGGAGGGGACGGGAGCCGCTGTGGATGGGCACGGGGGTTCCCGTTCTGGAATGAGGCCGTGGTGGTGGGCGCACAGCGCTGTGACGGCTGAGACCATGGATGTACACGTCGGGTCGGCAGGCTTCATGTGCGTGAAGTATGTTTCAGTCCAGCTGTCACTGGAAACTGTACATCACAGAGCGGGCAACGAGTCCCCACAGAGGAACCACCGGGAAGGGTGCTCCCTCCAAACACAGCCACAGCCATGGGGTGCCTTGGCCGAGGGGGCTCCCTTGGGCCAGCACTGGGAGGGAGCGGCGCTGTGCCCGACCTCCGCCTCCCCACCCCCGCCCGCCCCCACTCCCAGCTCTAGTGCTGAGAATACAGCTCTTCTCAGTGTCTGAACAATCTCCAAAATGGAAATGTGTATTTTTGCTAGGAGCCCGTTTCCTGTGTTTTTAATATAAATAGTGTACACAGACTGATGGAACTTTAAATAAACGGGAATTAAGTACTTAAGAGTTGAAAAAAAAAGGGGACCATCCTGCCATTCCTCCCGGGCGGCTTCCGGAAGGTTCCCTCCTGCCTGACTCGGGAGGAAGCCCCTGGCATTCGCCTCAGGAACACGAAGGCCGTCGGGGCCGCCTGAGCCAGGGCCTGCTCACTGGACTGTCCCTCATCTCATCAGGTCCCCGCGGCAGGTGACAGCAGAGCAGCAGGCTGTGGGAGTCGCTGCAGGCTCTGCAGGGGCCCTCGGCAGCCCCTCGGCATGTGAGAGGCCGCCCTGGGGGCAGGCTGGCGCCCGGCTGGAGCTGTGAGCTCACTGCTCTGGAGCTGACCAAGGCAGGCCCGCGCACCCAGACTTCGGCGTGGCCAGGGGACACAGTTCCACCAGGGGTTTGCGAGGCCGCGTGCGCCCGGCGTGGCAGCGGCAGAGTGCGATGGGCTGCCTGGTCCCGACCCTGCCTTCACGGAGCCCAAGACGTCTATGGGCCTCAGTCCCACCTAGGAGAGGAGTGGACAGGAGGACTCCTCACACTCCCACGCCGCCAGCACAACTTCCAACGCCACCTGTGCCTCAGGTAGACTGTCTCTGTGTCCTGAGAACCCGGGCACCTAGACAGAAAGGGCAAGGCTCGCTGAAGGGGTCCTCTACGTACCCATGTAGCCGACTGTTCCAACTCTTCCTCGAACTGTCTCCCCTTCTGGGACCTCCACGGCTAAACCGAGATCTGAAATCCGGATATGTCCTGCGTGTGTTCAAATACATGACACAGATCACGGGGGCGTGCTGACGCTACAACTCCCTACACCTGGGGAGAGCCAGCTACGACGCACGGCGGGAGCTGCAGCGGCCCACACTCTCAAAGACTGAGATCTAAGTGACAGTGACCTTTCCACATCTGCTCAAGTACCACCCAGAGCGTCGGCTCCACTCACAGCAGGACATTAGGCTTCTGCCTGGCTCGGGTTGGGAAGCCCTTTGACCATCGACACCAGCTGACAAGCTCTCCCAGGCACTGAATCGTTCCCGACCGGCCTACACAGCGCTCGGGACAGGAACGGGGACCAGGGACTGAGGCTGCACCGCATCACAAATCCCATCATGCCCTGGGCGCGAGCCCACCCAGGAGGCAGGAGGGTGCCGGAGTTAGAGCAGATTCTGGAGCCCCGAGGCCTGGGTTTGAGGCCCAGCTCTGCCACATATTAGCGCGTCTGGGTTTCCTGCTTCACAGAGAAGATTCCCTCAGCAATGCAGTTTTATAACGTTTATGTCTAAGTACAGTACACGCATGTTGCAAAATTTCACGTTCCCCTGTCTCATTTTACTTTTAAAAAGAGAAGTGAACAGTAAACCTTCTGGAAAAACTGCAAGTTTGAGACATGGTCTGTGGGCGGTGTGTGCGGACACAGGCACACCCATCCTTGCTGGTGCAGATACAAACAGCACAACAGCCTTGCCCGTGGGGCTCAGTTGGCTGAGCACTGTCCCATGCAATAAGGGGTCCCTGGGTCGATTCCCAGTCAGGGCATATGCTGGGTTGCGGGCTCCATCCCCAGCAGGGAGTGTGTAGGAAGCAGGTGGCTGATGCTTCTCTCTCTCTCCCTCTTTCTCTCTCTCTCTCTCTCCCCTTCTCCCTGCCTCTGTTTAAAAACAAACAAACAAAACAACCAGCACAACCCCCGACGGAGGGATTTGGCAGAGCTGCACGTGACCTGGCCTTCAGCCTAGCACCCCACTCCTCTGGCTCTACCCCAGGGCTGCACTAGAACCACAGGCAGTGCCATGTGCCCAGGCTGCACGCCGTGCACATGAAACAGCAGAGACTGGGGCAGCCAGGCCCCCCCGTGACAAGGGGCCGGGAGATCTCCTGAGTGTGGGAGAGTGATCTCTGCTACATTTAAAAAAGCAAAGTGAGGAAAACAGCATAAGGATGTCAGTCATCAGACCCAATGTTCTCAGCATCAGAGAAAAATGCAAAGGGAAGAAGAAGGGAATGTCAATATGAACCCGTGATGAAGGTTTTCTTTAAAAAAAAGAGAAAAGGCACATTTCCTCTGCCAACTCGGGAGGCCTAGGAAGAATGACCCGCACAGCAAAGGGACCGCGGCGCCCAGGTGGGTCTCACGAGGCCACTCTCCACACAGAGGACGGGCCCTGGGGAGACGGTGGACTCAGGTCTCAGGACACACACAGGGGACCCTGGAACAGGATCACAGAGAAAACAAAGGGCGATGTTCAAATCTACGGGGCCCCTGCCGGCCAAGCGGGACAAGCTGACCAGAGCGAACAACGACTCCGATGGACGGAAACCTAGCAAAGCGTTACAACCGCCAGTTCCTAACGACAGCAGAACAGGAAGCGAACGCCTCCTGGGCGCCCTGTGAAAACAAGGGGTGCAGAGCCAGTGTTTCACCTGGTTCTCCTGAGCGAAGAGGTAAACAAATGCTGACGAGGCCAAGGTCTTTCCCGTGGATGAATCCAACAAGTGCGTGCCCAGGAGCGGCAGAAGCAGAAGGCTGTCGCCGAGTCCCAGGTATGACAGGGAGACACTGACCGTTAAGCCGTCAGCAGAAAGCTGCTGACCAAGACCCAGCCCCAAGGGCCGCTTCTGACACGATCACAGGCTCCCCTGCGTGGAAGAGCCCACGTGGCCATGTGCACGGCTGCCCTGGGACACATGCCCCGTAAAGAGGGCAACACCGTGAGCAGCGCCCATGGTGAGGAGGGCGCGGAAACCCACGTCTCAGGAATACAGCAAGATGTGGGTCAAGAGCAAGAGCAGAATGTCCTCACTGTGAGTTAACCTCGGCCTGCTGCTCGCCTGAGCCCAGGGGTGACAAGGCCACCCATGCACTTGCAGAGGCGTCCCCGGCTCGCTTTGCTGTGTCTGCCTGATGTCGGAGTGGAGAGCACGCAGGGTTCTGCACTGACTCTCTGCCCCCAAGTCCCTCTCAACGAAGTCTGTGCTCCAGAGGGAGGCTCACTCACCGCGGTCGTCGAGGAGAATGTTCTCAGGCTTTAAGTCTCTGCAAAGGAAGAAGTGACAACAAAGAGCAGTTATTTGGAAGCTGACACTGAGACCATCAGCAGCCGTAGAAACAGCCCCGCGGTCTCTGCACCGACAACGGCAAGCCGCCCCGTGAGAGTGAGCGCACGCTGCCCGCGGGAAAGTACGAGGCAAGCAGTGACTGGGAAATCGAAGGAGCGGGCAAATACCCAGGAGGGACTTGCGGCCAACGGGCGGGGTGAGAGCGAGGGAGACCCAGACCCTGGGACTTTAGGAGAAAGGGCGAGGCTGGCAGGGCCTCCCAGGGAGCGGGCCCAGGTGAGATCACCCAGGAGAGATGAGAAGAAACTCCAGCAGCTACAGGACGGGGGGCTGCCTTCCCTCAGAATAAGACACTGAACTAATGCTATTAATTTCGTTTTCTTACTAAATTCTAAGATGTAAAAACAGCAAAGTAAATGTGATTTTAAGACACTGAATTGTGTGCCATTTGCTGGAACTGAGTCCCAGTCCTCAGCAGCAGGTTCAATGTCTCAGATGTCGGAAACAGGTTCTGACGCTACAGAGCGGCACTGCCCACATCTGACCAGCTGAACAAATGAGAACGGCCACTAGGGATCAGAGAGGACGGAGAGGAAGCCGGGTCCGCCGCTGAGGGCCACAGGGGGAGCGCCGGGCCCTCGGGCTCGGGAGGCACCACCGCACCTGTACACGATCCGCTCCCTCTGCAGGTCCTCCAGGCCGCAGCACAGCTCTGCCGCGTAGAAAACCGCTCTCTGCTCGTCGATGCCGGGGCTGCCCAGGTTGTAGATGTGGAACTTCAAGTCCCCTCCGTCCATGACGGTGAGCACCAAGCACAGGGCGTCTTTGGTTTCGTACGCGTAGCACAAGCTCACCTGGAGACGGCAGCGTCGCAAACACAAGACACCTGCTCACCCCGGCCCTCCCCCTGGCCGGCAGCATTCAGGGAGGCCTGCGGGGTACGGGCACCCACTCTGCCTCAGGGGCTGCGCCCGCACAGGGGCTTCGGGGCCTTTTCTTGCTGAGGACCCGGTGCCAGTTCTCAACCGAAGGGAGAGAACTTGCCACGCCCACGTGGGTGGGTGGGTGGCGCCACTTCACAGAGACACTGGATCGCCATCCCAGGCTACCCTCACCCCCACCCGCCCCCAGCAGTGCACGGAGGTCTCGCTGCTGCACATCCTTCCAACACTGCTGTCAGCCGGCACGTGGTGTTAACCTGCATGGCTCTGACTGTGCACACGGGGGCTACTTCTCATGCTTTTGCGTAGACTTAGGAAACCTATTTTGCCTGGTTTTCTATTGGTCTGTACGTCAATTCACACACACACACACACACACACACCTGCTAGGGCTATGACTGGACTGCACTTCATTTAATCTCTGCATCAATTTGCGGGGAAACTGACATCTTCACAGCACTGGTCTTCCGACCCATGAGCCCCCCTCGTTAGCTCCTGTCATTTTCTTTTCTTTTCTAAGTATTCTCTCAACACCATGTTGAAACTTTTTAAATTGATTTTTTAGCAAGAGAAAGAGAACACCGGTTTGCTGTTCCACTTGTTTATGCACTTGCTGCTGCTTGCTGTACGTGCCCTGATTGGGGATCGAACTACACCCTGACATACCGGGAAAATGCGCCAGCCGGGCTGCCCGGCCAGGGCTCCTGGAACTTCTTGTACTCACATTTCATAGGTCTCAGTGGAGAAGTCTCGCACATTTTCAATTTTTGCCTAGCTCTCGATGTTCCTTGATGCCATCATAGATGGTGTCAATTTAAAATTTTTCATTTTCTAATGTAGCTAGTGGCACATTTAATAAATTGACTAACTTCCCAATCAGTGACTCAGAAAGTCTCGGACTGTCTACTGCACAATTGCACTGGGGGGGGGGGGGGGGGAGACGGGCGTGACGTGGCCGGGCAGGACCCGCACCGCTGTGTGCAGGGAACAGATCCCGGGGAAGGGAGAATATTTCTAGGTTCCTTGGGAGCAGCCAAGAAGGCAGAAACAAAAATATTTCATTTAAATAGAATAAACCGCAACTACTTCTATGTCCCTTTCATTACGTTAGAGTATGGATTTTTATGTTTCAAGGTAGTTACCCGAATATGTGTAAAGCAGCTCCAAAATGAGCCCATTTTTAAAAATATATATTTTATTGATTTTTTTACAGAGAGGAAGGGAGAGGGATAGAGTTAGAAACATCGATGAGAGAGAAACATCGATCAGCTGCCTCCTGCACACTCCCTACTGGGGATGTGCCCGCAACCAAGGTACATGCCCTTGATCGGAATGGAACCTGGGACCCTTCAGTCCGCAGGCTGATGCTCTATCCACTGAGCCAAACCGGTCAGGGCCAAAATGAGCCCATTTTATTAAAGATTTTCAGGTGACATGCGTCAGACTGTCATGGCAGACACATAAAGTCTTGCTATTAAATTTATACAATGGCCACCCACTGCTGGGAACGCTGCCCCCCAGCACAAAGCAGCAGATCTCACACTGAGAAATCAATGGCTTGGAGGAAGTGACTCTAACACTACAAATCACTTTATAAACTACCTGTCACTCCCTTCCTTCAACCAGACCCTCACACTGCAGTAGATGCTGCAGGAAATACGCGGTCAGGGGACGAGAAACCAGGCTGGAGATGAAACCACACCACTCACTGCTCAGCCCAGGCCTGGAGCGGGCCCCGAGCCCACCGACCCCAGAGAAGGTGGACGGAGAGGCACCATAAAGGGGGTGCTCGCTGAGGACCACGCAGTAAAGGTGCAGGTAGCAGAGAAAGGGAGAGACGGGATGGCCTGAGGCCCAGAGAGGAGGCGCGAGAGCAGGTCTCCAGCCGGAAGCTGGCTGCCGGGGGGACGGGGGACACCTGGCCGGCGCAAGCTTGCAGTGGAAGTCACCGCCAGACCAGGCCTGGTGGAAGCAGCGGATTTGTTACAAACCCAAGTTCCAAGCAGGCTCTCCACTGTCGTATGTTTGTGTCCAGTTAGGAATTGAGTAAGAAAAGAGAGGGCTGTTACTAAAGCAAAGCCGTTCCCGACACCTATGCCTGTTAACAGCACAAGATGGCGACCGCACACGCACTAAACCAAGGAATTCCCACGGCTGGAAGGAGGGGCTTCGAGGCAGGTCGTTAGGGAAAATGCTGGTTCCCACGGGTCCTCAGCGAGGAGAGGAGGGACTCTCTCTGAGGCCCACGGGAGGCGCGAGGAGGTACTTACTACAAATCTACTTTGCACTTTCTCCAGGAGTCTCTTCTCATTCAGGGCCATGGCTTCGCCGTTCCGCCTTTTTATTCTTTTCTTCAGCATCTTTTTACAGGCGTACATCTTCCCTGTGGCTCTCACTTGACAGGCATAGACCTGGTGTCAGAGAGAAAAGGAGAGGTGGATCGGAGCTGGGATTCCCAGGCTACGGGGAAACCGTCTTCTGTGATCAGCCTGTCAGAGCAGCAGCAGAACTGGCCGAGCCACGACCACTGCCACGGTCACTGCTGAGAGTTTCTGAGCCGCCCCCTCCTCCCCTCGGCTTCCTCGTCTGCGGCAGGCGCTGGGGCAATCGCGGGAAATACATGCTCTAAAACCCAGGACAGTGGGCAGACGGGACTTGTTCATCTGTGATCGTGGTGCAACTCTTTAACATGTCTCCCTCCCTTTTTGTACAAAAGCAAAAGTTTTAGAAACTAGATTCTTGATTTTTTAGAAAGTTCAAGAATATTAGAAAATATATTTTACAGAAGTCATAGACTTTCATACATTTATTATACTTAGTTTTAAAGTCATATTTACATATTAGTTAATTTTATATTATGAACATTTTCAAACATATAAAAGTACCCTGACCTGGAATCAAACCATGATCTCCTGGATCATGGTTGACACTCAACCACTGAGCCACACTGGCTGGGCACTTCCTAATTTTTTTAAAAGCTTTTACTAACATACCTTTTGCTCAAAGTTCAATCTTTTTTAAAAAAAATATGTATTTTATTGATTTTTTTACAGAGAGGAAGGGAGAAGGATAGAGAGTTAGAAACATCGATGAGAGAGAAACATCGATCAGCTGCCTCCTGCACACTCCCTACTGGGGATGTGCCCGCAACCAAGGTACATGCCCTTGACCGCAAGTGAACCTGGGACCCTTGAGTCTGCAGGCCGACGCCCTATCCACTGAGCAACACCGGCCAGGGCTCAAAGGTCAATCTTAATGCTCATGCTTATTCCCCAGATACATGTTATGGAAATACATGTGCAACTTCAGTGGGTGCGTTATCTGAAGCGAGTGTCTCAAACACCTGCTGTATAGCATGGCGCACACTGGCCACAGAATACTTACCTCTCCAAATCCGCCTTTTCCTAGAACTCTGTAATGTCTAAATGTTCTCTTTGTTACTGGCTGCCTAAGTAATAAAAAAGAAGTTTTAGGTCTCACATCACATTGTTACTTTAAAGCAGAAAAGCCCACCTAGCTCTTGTCCCAGACTTAGTTATGGAACCCTACTGGTCTAGGGGAGGACAGGGTGCCTGTGCTTGGGGACGGTGGCCCTCCCAGGGGACAGCTCTCAGCTGCACTCAGCAACAAGCACACGGAACATTTTTCATTGAAAACACTGATGACAGATGCAAAATGGTCCAGTTATCTTTACTCATGAAAGACAAGTCTGCAACTCGCCCACATGTGAAGTATTACGTATTCTCAGGACCCCCGCAGGCCCGTCAGAAAGCTGCTGAGGAAAGAGGACGGGTCTACAGCACGCTGTCCTTTGAAAAACCAGACATCTCGAAAAACATGTCTGAACTAGAACTGGAAAAGTGGTCAATCTATAGACAGTATGTCCTCGGGTGACATCGGAGATCCGCTCCTATGGCGACGTAACGCGATTTTCGCCGTAAGTCGGAACCCACCTACATAAACACCTTATGTCACTCACACGGAGCACAGACACAGCAGTAATGAAGGGAAACCATAAACAAAATTTAAATGAAGATAACAATCCCTGACCTTTACTTGTGGTAAATCAATAATAAAAAACATAAAGCACATATGTGCATACGTCAAAATCATGGAACTTTTTTTATAAATAAAGGGGCGATGGTGACGTAACCACGAAACAACATACGTCGAGTTCGACATAACCCAAGTACTGTCTATATATAAAAGGTTAAGCAACTGGCCAAGCAACTGGCCGACCAGCCGACCCAACCGGTAGGTATGACATGCACTGACCACCAGGGGGCAAACACTCAACACAGGAGCTGCCGAGCGGCAGCAACTTTGCAGAGTGCCCTCTCGCACTCTGGGACCCCTTGTGGGATGTCGGACTGCCGGTTTCTGCCCAAACCCCGCCAAGCCAGGCCCAGGGACCCCACCTGCTGGAGGGACCCCACTCACTCCGCAGACGCCCTTTGAGCCCCGGCACCGCCCCAGGTGCGGCTGGCCGGGAGGGATCATGGGAGGTTGGCTCCAGGGCGTGTCCGGTCCATCTCGCCCAGTCCCTCCCTGCTGGCCACCTTCTAATTTCCTTTCAATGTGCATGAATCTGTGCACTAGGCCTCTAGTCAATAATAATTGTAGCCCTGGCCGATGTCGCTCAATGGTTAGACTATTGGCCCAAACACTGAAGTGTCAAGAGTTTGATTCCCAGTCAAGGGCACGTACCTGGGTTACAGGTTTCATCCCAGGCCCTGGTTGGGGTGTGTTCAGGAGGCAACCAATCAATGGATCTCTCTCAGGTCGATGTTTCTCTCTCTCTCCTCCCTTAACCCTCACTTCCAATGTCTCTAGAAATCAATGGAAAGAATATCCTCACTCTCAGGTGAGGAGTAAAAGTAAAAATAATAACAATTGTAATAACAAGACTAGCGGCAGCTAATACTTTGTGAGCACTTACTCTGTACAAGAGACTAGGAAGGCTAAGCACTTCACACACATTTCTCAGGCGACCCAGGCATCTAGTGGCGTGGGTCATGCGCACCTAGACTTACAGAACCAGGACCTGAAGCTCACAAAGGCTGTCACTTGCCTGAGATCACACAGCTGCAGGAGGCTGCACAGCTGCAGGAGGCCAGCACAGCTGCAGGAGGCCGCACAGCTGCAATACGCAGCACAGCTGCAGGAGGCCAGCACAGCTGCAGGAGGCCACACAACTGCAGGAGGCCAGCACAGCTGCAGGAGGCCGCACAGCTGCAGGAGGCCAGCACAGCTGCAGGAGGCCACACAGCTGCAGGAGGCCGCACAGCTGCAGGAGGCCGCACAGCTGCGGGAGGCCAGCACAGCTGCAGGAGGCCAGCACAGCTGCAATACGCAACACAGCTGCAGGAGGCCGCACAGCTGCAGGAGGCCAGCACAGCTGCAGGAGGCCGCACAGCTGCAGGAGGCCGCACAGCTGCAGGAGGCCACACAGCTGCAGGAGGCCGCACAGCTGCAGGAGGCCAGCACAGCTGCAGGAGGCCGCACAGCTGCAGGAGGCCACACAGCTGCAGGAGGCCGCACAGCTGCAGGAGGCCAGCACAGCTGCAGGAGGCCGCACAGCTGCAGGAGGCCACACAGCTGCAGGAGGCCAGCACAGCTGCAATACGCAGCACAGCTGCAGGAGGCTGCAGAGCTGCAATACGCAGCACAGCTGCAGGAGGCGCACAGCTGCAGGAGGCCAGCACAGCTGCAGGAGGCCAGCACAGCTGCAGGAGGCCGCACAGCTGCAGGAGGCCAGCACAGCTGCAGGAGGCCGCACAGCTGCAGGAGGCCAGCACAGCTGCAGGAGGCCGCACAGCTGCAGGAGGCCAGCACAGCTGCAGGAGGCCAGCACAGCTGCAGGAGGCCGCACAGCTGCAGGAGGCCGCACAGCTGCAGGAGGCCAGCACAGCTGCAGGAGGCCGCACAGCTGCAGGAGGCCGCACAGCTGCAGGAGGCCGCACAGCTGCAGGAGGCCAGCACAGCTGCAGGAGGCCAGCACAGCCTGAGACCCACAGCACTGTATGTCTGTGACCCTAGGACATGCTTTATTTTTCTAACTACTGCACCAAGAGGGCTGACAACCATTTAAAAAGACAGAACAGAGTCAAATGAATGAGAAGAAACTAGTAACACACATTAATAATCTCTGTACAGAAATACCACATGAAGGCCAAGATTTCCAAGAGTACTTTGACAGATGGAAAAGTATACATCAATCAGGGTGAGTATGAGAAGTTACCACTGTTTTCCCTGAATCTTAAGTGAGAACATACCTTTCCAGCCATTTCCACTGTAAAAATCGAGAAAAATATGGGCTCTCTTGGTATTCTTCAAATGGCTTTCCACTTAAATAGCGATGGACAACTCTAGAAGAAGATGGCGTGCAGTTATACCTGCTTCACGGAAGCAGCTGTGTTAGCAACAGCAAGCCCTGGGCATGGGAAAGTCTATCACACACACACTGCTCAATACTGAATGCGAAATTACAGGAGTGACAACAGGCTCTAATGCTATCAGTGAAAACAGGGAGGGAAGATTCAAAAGAAATGAAATCAATTTACCCTCCCAAAGTCAGAGGTTCTTTTTATGTATATCGACATCAGAGAAATGCTTTATAAAAACAATCTATCAGTCGAAACCGGTGTGGCTCAGTGGATAGAGCGTCGGCCTGCGGACTGAAGGGTCCCAGGTTCGATTCCGGTCAGGGGCATGTACCTGGGTTGCAGGCATATCCCCATTGGGAGATGTGCAGGAGGCAGCTGATCGATGTTTCTCTCTCATCGATGTTTCTAACTTTCTATCTCTCTCCCTTTCTCTCTGTAAAAAATCAATAAAATATATTTTTTTAAAAACGCAAAAAAAACAATCTATCAGTAAGAAGACAATAGTTTAAAACATATTCCAAGTGTGTGTGCACGCATAGGCATGTATATTTCAGGAGGGAATTTAAACATTTTGTAAATAAAATGGAGGAATGTCTAATTGGTAATAGTCACAAGGCAGAAAATGTTAATATGTGACACACCTGTTGTTTTAACACTGGAAATGAAGCAATCAATTATTTTACGCGACACACTTTCTCAAATTTTATGCACTTGGCCTTGCCACTGAGGTTTCATTTATAACTCTATTTTAGAAGGAATAAAATGCTCACTTGGGGAAGCATCTCTCCCTGTCCTGCTGAGTGGGCCGCAAGCACGCGCCGATGCTGCAGGGAACACGATGCTGAGGTCCCCACAGGCTGAGGCCTCTCAGGGGAGCTCGGCAGCAAAGCTGCGTTTACAGTGACACTAAGGCCGCACGTACTCTGAACCCCATTCTCCCAGAGGGCTCTCCAGAGGCTGCAGTGTGACAACGCCGCGGCGGCTCTGAGAGTGGGATGCTCGTGTCTTATTTTAAGAAGCACGACCCACATGAACAAAAGCTCTCCGGGTCCTCCACGCGTTTTAAGAGCGGACCAGGTCCTGAGAGGAAAGGTCTGAACCAGCCGCTACGTTCCATCTGAGAACTAAACACTGCTCCGAGGCTTCCCGGGCTGCTCCCGGGCGCTGGGGGCGCCTTCCCCGCAGGAGCAGGTGGGCAGCTCAAATGCAAACCTTTCTGAACCGGCTAAAGGACTCGATGCCGCTGTCAGCTACATCGTCTTTATCAAGGCATTTAAGAATTTCCATGAGAAGCACAACACAGACAGAGCTTGTTCTACAGGGTGAGGCAAAAGCAGGCTTACAGCTGTTCGTATGGAAAATAATACAATCATTTGTAAATAATAATACAAGACTAAACTCTGTTTCGCATACTCACCGCTGGAAGCCCACTTTCCCTCACCTGTATTATATTTGTGTATTTCAGAGTCTGTTTAATCAATGGCTACCATCAACCTACCAGCGCTTCTCAATTTCACTTCCTCACACACCTACCTCAAAACAGCGAACTGCTGCTCGGCTCTAGTCTGGGAAATAAGGCTACCGCACGCATTTCAAACCATTGTGGCATCTGAAACTGCACAGTCCTGGCTGCGCTTCCAGTGGTTAGTGTCAGCCTGTGAAGCAGAAGGACCTTGGGCTCGATTCCCAGTCAAGGGCATGTACCTGGATTGCACGTTCGATCCTGGCCCTGGTCCGGGTGCGTACAGGAGGCAGCCAACCGGTGTGTGTCTCTCTCATATTGATGTTTCTCTCTCTTTCCCTTTCTCTCTCTCTAAAATCATTAAAAAAAGCAAAACATTTTATGGAAATCTTTCATCCCAGACACCAGCATTTTGGAAGGCTGAGCAGAGGGCCAGGAGCTGGCAGAGTGCTGCTACCACCCTGGCCCTCCAATGTGGCTGCCTCCGTGGGTCCCTATGCAAGTGTACTGACGGCTCCTTCTGGTGGAAGCAGCATTTCATCTCGACAGCGCTCTGTCAGAGCTAGCTCATGCCCAGAAGCCCCGTCTCAGGGCGAGCCACAGCGATGGGCAGGGTGGGCACAGCCCCTTACCTGACACATTCCTTGAACAGCTCTTTGGAGGGGATCTCCTTCAGTCGCAGCCTGCACGCTCTCACAGCATGGGCAGAAATCCGGGGTAAAGGGGCTGCCGCGTTCTTATAGCACAAACCAAAGACATGAAATTAGTGATTTCACAACTTACCAATTCTGAGCAAGACCTAACGCCTATTGTAAAAAATGAAAACACCAAGGACGTTAGGTAAGTCGAGGTACCACGGTCACTCTGCCCAGTCTCACCTCCCAGGGTTCAGAGTGTCACCTTTCCCCGGGACATCAAAACAAACACTGCACCCCACGTCACAGCATCACTCACACAACAGCCAGAGGCAGGCGTGACCCAGCGTCCGTGGGTAGATGCGTGGGCCAACAAAGTGTGGTCCACCCGTTCAAAGGGCATTATCCAGCCTTCAATGGAAGAGGATTCTGACACCTGCGACACATGAATGGACCTTGAGGACAACTTGCTAAGTGAAATATGCCAGTCCTGGAAGGGCAAATCCTATCGGACTCCACTTATACCCCATCCCGACAGCAAATTCATAAAAAACAAAAAGAAGAGTGGGTGCCATGGGCTGGGGGGTGGGGGGGTGGGCTGCTGTTTAATGGGGACAGGGTTCTAGCTCCGCATAAAAAATGTTCTGGAGAGAATGCAGGTGACGGCTGTACAATGGAACATACCTAATGACAAATTTTATACGATTTTTATCACAATTAAAAATGCAAACATACACACAAACGCTCAAAAATACACACACTTTTTCCTCATACAAATATAATAAAAACTATGCATAGATGTCCCTCAATTTATGATGCAATTATGTCCCAACAAATCCATCCTGAATTCAGAATATCATAGGTCAAACCTACCTAACACGGTAGCTCAGCCAAGCTGGCCTGAAACATGCTCCGAGCACTTACATCAGCCCACACCAGGGCAGCTGTCTTCCACTGCCTTCCCTCTTTCTTCACAGAGGAGACATGGGGGAATTTTGTAGACATGATGGGACACGGAAACACAAAATAAAATATCCAGAAAATGCTGACAACACAGCACACTGCAGAGCAGGTGTGGGGAACCCTTTTTCTGCCAAGGGCCATTTGGATATTTATAACATCACTAGAGGCCAGGTGCACGAATTCGTGCACCAGTGGGGTCCAGCCAGCTGCCCTCTCCCACCCCACATGGGGTGATGGGCCAGCTGTGGGGAGGGGCCACAGGAGAGCAAATTGGAGGCGGGGCTGGTGGGGGGACAGGGCCTGGAGAAGATCCACTGAGCTGGAGCTGAGCCTGGGCCCCAGGCTTCCCAGGGAGCGCAGCCCCAGCAGGAAACAGAAACCACCAGAAGGTTCTGCGAACGCCCCTCGGGCCAGGCGGACTCACAGCTGGTGTCTCCGCGCGCACATGAGACACGGCCCGGCACTGGCCTTGGTCTGTCGGTCAAACCGTCAGACACTGGTTCCCCTTCTTCTCTCTGGGCCCTGACGACAAACACGGGCCATTGGAAGACGCGGGCCCCAGCAGCAGCCGGAATGGAGGCCTCAGACAACTGGGCCGCCGCCTCCACGGACCAGAACACACGGCTGTAGAGTCTTAATTCTCCCCTAAAACATGCCCAGCTGCTCCTCTTCAGCCGCATGGACTGAACTAAGGAACCAAAGACAAGTTTCCTCTGGGGCGGGATCCACCGGGAGCCGCGCTCGGGGAGCTCTGAGCCGGTCCGTTTCCAGTGGTGCTGGTCCCAGGCGGCTGGTCCACAGGGTTTCTCCCCGCCGCCCCCTGGCCTCCCGAGCGGTCCCCTCCGCCCCGCGCACCAGGCGCACCAGGCGCTGTCGCTGGAGCCGCGCCCCCACCCGCTTCTCAGTCTCGCCCATACGGATCGGGCCAAAGCCCGCTGCCCAAGACTGGCACCACATGGGGAGGGTCACAGCGGGGAGAGGGGTGCCCTGACCTGCCAGCCTTGGTGACGATCATCTCGATGCCCAGCTGACTGAATTCGTCCCACAGAGCCTGCACCTCAAGCTGCGCTCACACTGGCCACCTTCACCGGCGCCTTGGCGGCTGCCGCGCAACTGGCCGCAGGGTCCTCGGGCTCACGTCATAGCAACCAGTCGTTCCAGTCGGTCTCTCTGCCGCACGGTCCCTGGGCTTTTATTATATAGATTTCCGGCCCATACAAAATCATCCCCTTAGAATTAGCTGCTATATTTGGTCAAACACTTAATGAACTCACCCCAATGCCAGGCAGGGCCAGAGCACGTGATCGCACGGGCCTTCCATGGCCCTCGGGCCGCATGTCCCCACTCCAGCTGCGGAGTGTCAGCTGTTGACCCTGTGATCGGTGGCACCACGAGAGCTTCGTCCGGCATGTCCCGAGCCAGAAACGATCGAACTGCGAAGTGCACTCTACTGCCTGCCTCGCGCTTTCGCACACGCACACGCACACGCACACGAGGGCGGGAAAGCCGCGAGTCGGGGCTGCCTGCAGTTCTGTGTGTGCTGATGCTGGGAGCGACTGTGCTCTCTGGCGGCCGCCTGGCTTGGCAGAGTTCACCTGCCTATGAAGCGTTCTAGTCACCAGCTCTCTCCTCTTCCCACACCACTGCCACCAACACCTCTGCACACCGGTGTGATGGGATAGAGTCTAAAAGGAGAACTACCAGCTCAAAGGACCCACGTTTTAAATGTTGATATTGATTACAAAACTGCCTCCAATAGGCTGTGTCGCTCACTCCACGCTTCCCGTGTGCCAGTTCCCACTCCCTTCGTCCCCCTCCCGAGGACTCTGGGAGAACACATAACAGAACTGCTGTCCAGCACATGCTCAACTGCACGTGTCATTTGTCAGCAGAAAGGAGGCGTGCATTGTAGACTGCTTTCTGCCTGTGGTATTCCTGCTACCAGAGCAAAACTGTGTGTTTCCTGTCAGTCAGACCAACTATTTCAGCAAAGTTGAACTATTAATAGAAATATACATTGAGAAAACTCACATTAAAAAGATTTATTATTATAATTGACCATCATGATTACTAGCTGTCATTTAAATGATCTAAAACAAGCCCTAGCCAGTTTGGCTCAGTGGATAAAGCATCGGCCTGCATCCCGAAAGGTCCTGGGTTCAATTCTGGTCAAAAGCATGTACCTTGGTTGCAAGCTCCTCCCTGGCCCAGGCCCTGGTCAGGGCTCGTGCTGGAGGCAACCAGTAGATGTGTTTCTCTCTCATCAATGTTTCTGTCTTTCCCTCTCTCTTCTACTCTTCCTTAAAAATCAATGAAAAAATATCCTCAAGTGAGGATTAACAAAAAAATAAATGATCCTAAACAAGTGAAGCCTCACCACACCGGGTGGACGAGGTGTGGACTGCTGCAGCGCGTTCCACAGCAAGAAGAGGGAGAGCAGAGACCACATCATGCTCTTGGACTCACTCCCCAGACCAGGCTCCCCGACACGCAGGCCATGACGAGGGTAAGAGGGTTCATTCCTTCCACCCTTCAGAAAAGAAGTCTGCTCATTCATTTACTCAGCAAACACACCTTGTCCCAGGCATAGGAGACAACAGAAAACAAGACAAAATTTTCCACAGAACATAAAGCCACCAAATTTCAAAACTGTCCCAAAAAAATGTATTTTTAAGAAATCGTTCTCAGGGTTTTCCATAGTTTTAGGTCCTTTCCCAAGGTCTCAGTTTTCTGTAGCTAAATAGCAGATTAGTTCCATTACGCGGTTTAATGATTAACTTTAACTGGAGACCCTTTTCTCGGTAACTTAGGACATTTTTATTTAAGAATAATGTCTTCCCACAGAAGGACAAGCAGTGCTGTGATCCTCCCTGAGCAGAGGCAAGGGAAGGCCTGCTAACCATAAAGTCAGACAGACCTTCTGGGCCTTCAATTCAGGAACAAGAGTCCTCCTCAGAAGAGGGGGTTGCCCTGCAAGTCCCAGACGTGAAGACCTCGGATGGGAAAGTCCATTGGCAGGGAAGGAGGGAGATGAACTGTGCAGAAATAGGCTTCTTTTTCTGTGTTAAAAACACAGACTTTCGAGACGGCCCCGGTGAGGTCGACACTGCCCTGGTGAGGTCCGAACAGCCCCGGTGAGGTTGAAACAGCCCCGGTGAGGTCGGGACGGCCCCGGTGAGGCCAGGACAACACTGGTGAGGTTGAAACGGCCCCGGTGAGGCCAGGACAACACTGGTGAGGTTGAAACGGCCCGGTAAGGCCGAGACAACACTGGCGAGGTCGGGACAGCCCTGGTGGGGTCTGGACAGCCCCAGTGAGGCCAAGACGGCCCCAGTGAGGTCAAGACGGCCCCGGTGAGGTTGGGACGGCCCGGGTGTAGTTGAAACGGCCCCGGTGAGGTCGGGACGACCCCGGTGTAGTTGAAACGGCCCCAGTGAAGTCGGGACAGCCCCGGTGAGGTTGGGACGACCCCGGTGTAGTTGAAACGGCCCCGGTGAGGTCGGGACGACCCCGGTGTAGTTGAAACGGCCCCGGTGAAGTCGGGATGGCCCCAGTGAGGGTGCAACAGCCCCGGTGAGGTTGAAATGGCCTGGTGAGGCCGAGATGGCCCCAGTGAGGTTGAAACGGCCCTGGTGAGGCCGAGACGGCCCCCATGAGGCCGAGACGGCCCTGGTGAGGTTGGGACGGCCCCGGTGAGGTAGGGACAGCCCCAGTGAGGTTGGGACGGCCCCGGTGAAGTCGGGATGGCTCCGGTGAGGTCGGGATGGCTCCGGTGAGGCTGAAATGGCCTCAGTGAGGCCGAAATGGCCCCAGTGTGGTCAAAACATCCCCAGTGAGGTCGGGACGGCCCCAGTGAGGTTGGGACGGCCCCAGTGAGGTTGAAACGGATAATAAAGACCAATATAAACTGATCAACAAAAATAGATGCAGAGGCAGAGCAGCATTGAACAGACTGTCAAACTACAGTGGGAAGCCTGGAGAGGGTTGGGGGGGGGTGTTAAGAGATCAACCGAAGGACTTACATGCATGCATATAAGAATAACCAATGAACACAAAACACTGGGGGGTAGGGGAGGCTGGGGGAAAGTCAAGGGGGGGGGGAAAAGACATACGTAATACTCTTTGTAATACTTTAATAAATAAAAATTATTAAAAACAAAACAAAACACAGACTTTACTCTTTTTTTAAACTGGGTTGTCTTTATTGTTGAATTTAACAGTTCTTTCTATATCCTGGATACCAGACCCTGAGCAGATCTTGGCTTTTCAGATAATTTCTCCCATTCTGTAGGTTGTCTGTTCACTTTCTTTTTTTTTTTTTTTTTTATTTTTTTTTTTTCTATCTTTTTTTTTTTTTTTTTTTATTGCTTAAAGTATTACAACGGGTATTACATATGTGTCCATTTTATCCCCCCGCCCTAGACAGTCCCCTAGCCTCCCCTATCCCCCAGTGTCTCATGTCCATTGGTTATGCTTATATGCATGCATACAAGTCCTTTAGTTGATCACTTACCCCCCTACCTCCTGCCCCCCAACCCTCCCCGGCCTTCCTGCTGCAGTTTGACAATCTGTTTGAGGCTGCTCTGCCTCTGTATCTATTATTGTTCAAAAGTTTATAATGGTCTCTATTATCCATGAATGAGTGAGATCATGTGGTATTTTTCCTTCATTGACTGGCTTATTTCACTTAGCATAATGCTCTCCAGTTCCATCCATGACGTTGCAAATGGTAAGAGTTCCTTCCTTTTTACAGCAGCATAGTATTCCATCGTGTAGATGTACCACAGTTTTCTAATCCATTCATCTACTGATGGGCACTTAGGCTGTTTCCAGATCTTAGCTATGGTGAATTGTGCTGCTATGAACATAGGGGTGCATATATCCTTTCTGATTGGTGTTTCTGGTTTCTTGGGATATATTCCTAGAAGTGGGATCACAGGGTCAAATGGGAGTTCCATTTTCAGTTTTTTAAGGAAACTCCATACTGTCTTCCATAGTGGCTGCACCAGTCTGCATTCCCACCAGCAGTGCACAAGTGATCCTTTTTCTCCACATCCTCTCCAGCACTTGTCGTTTGTTGATTTGTTGATGATAGCCAGTCTGACAGGTGTGAGATGGTACCTCATTGTGGTTTTGATTTGCATCTCTCGGATGATTAGTGACTTTGAGCATGTTTTCATATGTCTCTTGGCTTTCTGAATGTCCTCTTTTGAAAGGTGTCTATTTAGGTCCTTTGCCCACTTTTTGATTGGATTGTTTATCTTCCTTTTGTTGAGTTGTATGAGTTCCCTATAAATTTTGGAGATTAGGCCCTTATCAGATATGACATTGGCAAATATGTTTTCCCACACAGTGGGTTTTCTTGTTGTTTTGTTGATGGTTTCTTTCGCTGTGCAGAAGCTTTTTATTTTGATGAAGTCCCATTTGTTTATTTTCTCTTTAGTTTCAAGTGCCCTAGGAGCTGTGTCAGTGAAGAAATTGCTTCGGCATATGTCTGAGATTTTGTTGCCTTTGGATTCTTCTAGAATTTTTATGGTTTCCTGTCGTACATTTAAGTCCTTTATCCATTTTGAGTTTATTTTTGTGTATGGTGTAAGTTGGTGGTCTAGTTTCATTTTCTTGCATATATCTGTCCAATTTTCCCAACACCATTTATTGAAGAGACTATCTTGGCTCCATTGTATGTTCTTGCCTCCTTTGTCAAATATTAATTGAGCATATTGGTTCGGGCCGATTTCTGGGCTCTCTATTCTATTCCATTGATCTATATGCCTATTCTTGTGCCAGTACCAGGCAGTTTTGAGAACAGTGGCTTTGTAATACAACTTGATATCTGGTATTGAGATCCCACCTACTTTGTTCTTTTTCAGGATTGCTGCAGCTATTCGGGGTCTTTTTTTATTCCAGATGAATTTTTGGAGAGTTCGTTCTAGATCTCTGAAGTATGCCGTTGGTGTTTTAATGGGAAGTGCGTTGAATTTATAGATTGCTTTGGGTAGTATGGACATTTTAATGATGTTGATTCTACCAATCCATGAACACGGTATGTTCTTCCATCTGTTTATGTCTTCCTCTATATCTTTTTTCAACGTCCTGTAGTTTTCTGAGTAGAGGTCTTTTACCTCTTTAGTTAAGTTGATTCCTAGGTAGCTTAATTTTTTTGGTGCAATGGTAAACGGGATTGCTTTTATAATCTCGCTTTCTGAAAGTTCACTACTGGTGTATAGAAATGCCTCCGATTTCTTGGGGTTAATTTTGTATCCTGCTACATTGCCAAATTCATGTATTAAGTCTAGTAGCTTTTGGATGGAGTCTCTGGGGTTTTGTATGTATAATATCATGTCGTCTGCAAATAAGGACAGTTTTACTTCCTCTTTTCCAATTTGGATGCCTTTTATTTCTTCTTCTTGCCGAATTGCAATGGCTAACACTTCCAGTACTATGTTGAACAGGAGTGGTGAGAGGGGGCATCCCTGTCTTGTTCCTGTTCTTAGGGGAAATGGTGTTAGTTTTTGCCCATTGAGTATGATGTTGGCTGTGGGCCTGTCATATATGGCTTTTATTATGTTGAGGTATGATCCTTCTACTCCCACCTTGCTGAGAGTTTTTATCAAAAATGGGTGTTGAATTTTGTCAAATGCTTTTTCTGCATCAATTGATATGACCATGTGGTTTTTTTCTTTCAGTTTGTTTATGTGATGTATCACGTTTATTGATTTGCGGATATTGTACCATCCTTGCATCCCTGGGATAAATCCTACTTGGTCATGGTGTATGATCTTTCTGATGTACTGCTGGATCCGATTTGCTAAGATTTTGTTGAGGATTTTGGCATCTATGTTCATGAGGGATATTGGCCTGTAGTTCTCTTTCATTGTGTTGTCTTTACCTGGTTTTGGTATTAGGGTGATGCTGGCTTCATAGAATGAGCTTGGAAGTGTTCCTTCCTCTTGAATTTTTTGTAGTAGTCTGAGGAGGATAGGTTTTAGTTCTTCCTTGAATGTTTGGTAAAACTCCCCTGTGAAGCCGTCTGGTCCTGGGCTTTTGTTTGATGGAAGCTTTTTGATGACTGCTTCAATTTCTTCCATAGTTATTGGCCTGTTGAGATTTTTAGATTCTTCCTGATTGAGTTTTGGAATGTTGTATTTTTCTAGGAATTTGTCCATTTCCTCCAGGTTGTCTAGTTTGTTGGAGTAGAGCTGTCCATAGTATTTTTTAATGATCATTTGTATTTCTGTGGGGTCTGTTGTTATTTCGCCTCTATCGTTTCTGATTTTGTTTATTTGGGTCCTCTCTCTTTGCTTCTTGGTGAGTCTGGCTAGAGGTTTGTCAATCTTGTTTATCCTTTCAAAGAACCAGCTCTTGGTTTCATTGATTTTCTGTATTGTTTTTTTGGTCTCTATGTCATTTATTTCTGCTCTAATCTTTATTATTTCCTTCCTTCTGTTCACTCTGGGGTTTTCTTGTTGCTCTCTTTCTAATTCTTTGAGTTGTAGAGTTAGATGATTTACTACCATGTTTTCTTGTTTTTTGAGATAGGCCTGTAGAGCTATAAACTTCCCTCTCAAGACTGCTTTCATTGTGTCCCATAGGTTTTGGATTGTTGTGTTTTCATTGTCATTAGTTTCCAGGATGTTTTTAATTTCTTCTTTGATCTCATTGGTAACCCAATCAATATTTAATAGCATGCTATTCAGCTTCCAGGTGTTTGAGTATTTTTGGTTGTTTTTATTGTAGTTTATTTCTAATATTATGCCATCGTGGTCTGTGAAGATGCTTTTTATGATTTCAATCTTCTTGAATTTGGGGATACTTTGCTTGTGACCCAATATATGGTCAATTTTTGAATATGTCTTATGAGCATTTGAGTAGAATGTATATTCCCTGGCTTTGGGGTGGAGTGTTCTGAAGATGTCTATTAAGTCCATCTGATCTAGTGAGTCATTTAGGATTGCTGTATCTTTGCTGATTGTTTGTCTAGAGGGCTTATCCAGTGCTGTCAGTGGTGTATTAAAGTCCCCTACTATGATTGTATTGTTGTCGATCTCTCCTTTGATATCTTCCAGGAGTTTTTTTATGAATTTGGGTGCTCCTGCATTGGGTGCATATATGTTTACCAGAGTTATATCTTCTTGTTGTATTGATCCCTTTAGTATTATGAAGTGGCCTTCCTTATCTCTTGTTATGGCCTTCACTTTGAGGTCTATTTTGTCCGATATAAGTATTGCTACCCCAGCTTTCTTTTCCTTTCCATTTGCCTGAAAGATATTTTTCCATCCTTTCACTTTCAGTCTGTGTGAGTCCCTTCTAATGAGGTGGGTTTCTTGTAGACAGCAGATGTATGGGTCATGTTTTTTTATCCATTCAGCCACTCGATGTCTTTTGTTTGGAGCATTTAGTCCATTTACGTTTAAAGTTATTATTGAAAGGTACTTGTTTGTAGCCATTTCTGCTTTTGTGTGGCTGTTTTCTTTCTGAGCTTTTTATTTCTTATTTTTATACCAGTCCCTTTAGCATTCCTTGCATTGCTGGCTTGGTGGTGATAAACTCCCTTAGCCTTTTTTTGTCTGTGAAGCTTCTTATTTCCCCTTCAAGTTTGAATGATAGCCTTGCTGGATAGAGTATTCTTGGATTCAGTCCTTTGCTTTGCATCACTTTGTAAATTTCAGTCCATTCTTTTCTGGCCTGATGTGTTTCTGTTGAGAAATCATTTGACAATCTAATGGGAGAGCCCTTGTATGTAACTTTCCGTCTCTCTCTTGCAGCCTGTAAGATTCTCTCTTTGTCCTGAACATTTGCCATGGTAATTATGATGTGTCTTGGTGTGGGTCTTTTCGGGTTCACCTTGTTTGGGACTCTCTGGGCATGTGTGACTTTTTTCTTCCCCACCTCAGGGAAGTTTTCTGATATTATTTCTTCTAATAGGTTTTCTAATCCTTGTTCATCCTTTTGTTGTTCTGGTACTCCTATTATTCGTATGTTGTTTCGTTTCATGTTGTCCCAAAGCTCCCTTAGGCTGTCCTCCTGTCTTTTAATTTTTTTCTCCAATTGCAGTACATTTTGGGTGTGTTTTGCTTCCTTGTCTTCTAATTCACTAATTCGGTCCTCCGCTTCTCCTAGTCTACTGTTGATACTTTCAATGGAGTTTTTCATTGCAGCTATATCACTCTTCATTTCTTCTTGGGTCTTACTTAAGTTGTTGATTTTTTCATCTGTTTCTTCTAGCTTCTTCCATATGTTATCGATTTTTTCATCTGTTTCGTCTTGCTTCTTGCAGAGGTTGTCGATTTTTTCCTCCATCCGGTTTATGCACTCTAGGACCCTTATTCTGAATTCTTTTTCTGTCATGTTGCATGCCTCTGTATTGCTTAGCTGCTTTTCTGGAGAGTCCTCCTTCTCTTTCCTTTGGGGGTTTCTTTGTCTACCCATGTTTGATCTCACTGACATATCTAGACGTTGAGTCGTTCAGTGGTTGCTCCCTTGGTGGCAGTGACTCCTTGATCTGTGGTTGCTCTTCGGGCGGTTGCGGTAGCAGCTGCTCTTCAGTTGGCAGCAGCTCCTCTGGTGGGTTCTGTTCACAGCTGTGGTGGCTCTTCTGGCTGGTGGGGCGAGGTTTCACGTACAGCTGCTGTTCCTCGGCAGAGGGTGTGTTGCTCAGGAGGTTGCTGTTGCTTGGACCTGCTGCGTTGATTTAAAGGCACAAAATACAACACAACAAGGCACCACGTACCAGGCACTATACACAAATATATTCACGATATTAATAACCCCAAATAAAGGTGATCAACCGAATTAAGAGAATTAGGGAACAAGGAAGAAGAAAGAGAAAATGATAAAAGAGAAAAAGAAAAGAAAAGTAGGGACCAAAAAAAAAGGAGTGCAAAAATGAAATCTGGAAAAAGAAGGGGGGAAAATAAAAGCGAGAAAAGAAAAGAAAAAAAAAAAAAGAGCGAAAAGAGAGAATGAAGTGGAAGAGGGGGAGAGACTTTTTATATGAGGAGAATACTCCTATAGAACAGCCATTAATCCCAACAAATTCCAGCAACAGCTCCCTGGAGATGAATGCAAACTAGAAACAACCAATAATATAACGATGAAAATAGAATGGAGAACACTAATCCCAAAATAAAATAAAGAGAAAATAAAATGGCACTTTAAAAAATGGTAAAATGGTAGCAGTAGTAATACTGGTTAAAAATAAGAAGGTAGTAATTAAAAGGGTAAAATCAGGTGATGGAAAAAGAAGAAAAGAAAAAAAAAAAAAGAAAAAAAAAAAAGAAGAAAAAAAAAAAAAAGAAAAAAAATTGGTTTCTTAGTTAAAAGGTGGGAAAAAAAAATTGCAGTAGTGAAGGTCCCTTGGTTCTTCTATTCTTCAGTGTGGCTCGCCTTAGACCTGCCAGGTATCCAGGAGAGTGTTGAATTTCCCTGCGATACACTGTTCCTCTGTGTTGTAAACCACAGTCCTTATTTTAAAGCAGACCGCTTTTGTTTCCCAGACTGCCTTATTTTGTGTTTAGCAAAGAGTCAGTTTGTGGGTCAGCCTCTGGGTGGCAGTGTTTTGGGGTTGGCCTCTGAGGCTCTAGGGCCTTTCTGTCCAGTGGAAGTTCACTGCCCAGAGCTGGCTGCGTAATAGTTAGTTACCAGCGCTGTGTTGTTGCTGGGATTGAAAATCCCTCTATAGGCCAGACCCTGTTAACTCCCAGGGACTGATCAGGTTATTTTAATCCTTGATCTTGTACAGGGTGGAATCTGGGTGTGGCTGTGCTCCTTGCCTGGGGGCTGGGGGGAGGAGTCTCACTCTCGGGAGAGAATGGCTGCCCCAGTCCTGTGCTCAGGGGTGTCTCAGCACTCAATTCGCTGCCACCTCTCCCGGCTCCCCCTCTCTCCTCAGTCTCTCCCCAGATTCCACTCCTCCGCACACTCTCCCTCTCTTCAGCACAGGTGAGTGTCTATATCCGAAATGTCCCATGAACAGGATTCAGTGAAAACAATCAAACAAACGCCGGCCGCGGAAACGGGGAAGGCTTGGTTTCTGTAAGCTTCTTCTCTTACCGGGACTGCATGGTCTGGTCAGCTCTTCAGGCTGCCCCCTTTAGGCTCAGTCCTCTGTGATCACAGCACTGAGCTCTCAATTCCCCCGGCGGCGCCAGGAATCCCGCGGTTCTCCTTTCCCCCGTCAGGGGCTGTGCCTGTCCCAAGGGACGCGGCTGCCGCGCGGTCTCCCTCCGACTCTCTGGGTTCAGAGGTCTGGCAAACTTTCCTGCCCAAATCCCTGGTTTTTTTTTACCTTTCCTGGGGAGTTCTGCTCTTCTCGGCTGCAAACCGTCTCACCAGCTGAGCAATTTCGCCAATTCGGTGTGGGTGTTACTAGTTTCAGCTGCTGACTCCATTTGCTCCGGGACACGACCTGGGACGCGTCTGCCTATATCGCCGCCATCTTCCCTCCTCTCTGTTCACTTTCTTTATAGTGCTCTTTGAAGCACAAAGTTTTTAATTTTGATCAAGTCCAGTTTATTTACTTATTTATTCATTTAAAAAAATTTTTATCCTCACCCAACGAGTGCTGAAATTTTTTCACTGATTTTAGAGAGAATGGAAGGGTGGGGGGGAAAGGAAGAGAGAGAAGTATCGATGTGACAGAGACACATCAATTGGTTGGCTCCTACACCAACTCCAGTCGGGGGCAGGTATTGGACCTGCCACCCAGGTACCTACCCTTGACAGGGAATAGAACCCACAACCCTCCAGTTCGCAGGCCTGTGCTCTAACCACTGAGCAACGTTGGGCTTAGGTTGCTGTCCTTTCACTGTGCTCAGAAACCAGTCTAAACCAAGGTCATGAAGAGCTAACTTAAAAGTTTTGTACCTAACTTTACACCTCAGAGACGTGCTCTGTGAGTTCTATGGCTTTCACTCTTCCATTGAAGTGTTCAATTCATTTGGATGATGCTTTGTGTGTGGTGTGAGGTAAGGGCCAGCTCCATTCTTTTGCATGTGGACGTCCAGCTGTGCCTGCAGTCTCTGGAAAGGTGACTCTCCCCAGAGGTGTCGTAGGCTGTTGTAAGTCAGCTGACTGCAAACGGATGCGCTGGCTCCTGCATCAGTCCCAGCCCACTGATGGGGTGACTGTCCTTCTGCCAGCACCACGCAGCTTCTCTCATCAGTTATTAGTTTCTGCAGAAAGGGGAGCTAGGGTTTCGCTCGGGACTATAATGAACCTACAGATCATGGTGGGGAGTGTTGTCATCTTAAAAATATCAAGTCTTCTAATCCATGAACATGGGAAGTCTATTTAAGTTCTTCAATTCCTTTCAATGATGGTTTTAAGTACAAAAGTCTTGCACTTTTTATATTTACTCCTCTTTCTTGTTGATGCTGTTGTAAATGGAATTGCTTTCTTAATTTCACTTTGGATTTTAATTGCTGGAAATACAATTGAATTTTGTATGGTGACCCAGTGTCCTGCAACCTTGACAAACTCATTTATTAGTTTTTTCTCCCTAATGTATGTGTGGATACCTTAGGGTTTTCTACATACAAGTGCTATGGTCTGCATGTGTTCCCTCAAAATTCCAATTTTGAGATCCTACCCCCCAGGGTGACAACAATGAGATGTAAGGCCTTTGGGAGGTGCTTAGATCACGAGGAGGGAGTCCATGCGAGTGGGATCAGGGCCCTTAGGAAGGAGGCTCCGGAGAGCCCCACGTGAGGACACACAGTGAGACGGTGCCAGCTATAAGCCAGGGAGAGGAGCATTTATAAGAAAGTAATGATTTTAACAAACTTGTTCTATTTATCCAATTATATAAAAATGACTCAGCACTCTAATTACAGAAGTTATTTACAAATCTTATATCTAAAGAAGAAAACACACCTCATTAATGAAGAACCTGTTTAAGACTAACTGTCCGCGCTCTCTTCGGTCCTCGTCAGGGGAGACTTCATATTCTGCCTGAGTGCAGAGACGACAGGAAAGAATGTTAGCTGCGCTCCTCACAGGTGTCAGGCGGCTGCAAACCTCTGGCTCTGGAACTGACTGGCAGCCACGCCCAGAGCAGCCCCCTGTGCCGGGGCCTCCTGAGTGCTGAGGGTTAATGACACAGCAGAGCAGCACATTCCACGATGCTCAGTCTTATACTTTCAGCCACGAACTGTGGCCAAACAAATAAGCAGCTCACAGAAGTGCCCAGCAGGCACCTGGACACCTGAGTGCAGTTCCCAGGGACTCAGTCACCCGCCACAAGGACCAGGGGAGAGACTGCAAGAACAGACCACGCCACACAAGCCAGAGGAGAGGAAACATTAAAAGCAGAACCTGCATATAAGCATAACCAATGGACATAAGACACTGGGGGGGTAAGGGAGGCCAGGGGATTGTCAAGGGCGGGGTGGAAAAAAAGGACACATATGTAATACCCTTTGTAATACCTTAAGCAATAAACAATAAAAATAAAAAAAAGCAGAACCTGACTAATAGCTACACGTCTATAAAGGACAGGCAAGGAGGAAGAAATGGAAAAAAGGTAAGAGAAGAAGCACACGAGAGGAGACCACAAAGGCCTGGCTAAGAGCGTTTCTAGAAGAAGCCACTCAAGGCCCACAGCCACAGGGACAGCAGGAGGGGCCGCGAGGCAGTCCTGGGCTTTGCAAGTGGAGAACTGAGACTACAGAGCCTGAAAGCCAGATGGCGCTGAAGAGAAAGTGAGGAAAAGCAAAGCAAAGAAAGTTCATCTACTGAACACACAGAAGTACCCAGGGAGCGAGTCCTTGTGGGGGACCCCAACCTCGCCCTCCACAGGCCCAGCGCGGGATGCGGCTGCGCAGGCGAGTTCAGCGCGTGCTCCTGACTGGTGCGGGCACAGCGCTCACCTAAGAAACCTGCCAGCTTCCGGGTGAGTGGGGACAGTCTCTGGATGTGGGCAGGAACAACCAGCTACTCAAACACAAACGCACCGCTGCTGCGATGGTGAATGCAGGTGGCTCGTCTGCATCGCTGGCTGCACGAGGGAGACTCGCCCAGACAGCCCGGTGGGTCTGACTCATCCGGTGAAGGTCTTTTTTTTTTAAATATATTTTATTGATTTTTTACAGAGAGGAAGGGAGGGGGATAGAGAGTCAGAAACATCAATGAGAGAGAAACATCGACCAGCTGCCTCCTGCACACCCCCCAATGGGGATGTGCCCGCAACCAAGGTACATGCCCTTGACCGGAATCAAACCTGGGACCGTTCAGTCCGCAGGCCGACGCTCTAACCACTGAGCCAAACCGGTTTGGCAACGCTGAAGGTCTTAGAAAAGCAGAGTGGACTCTTCCTGGAAGAAATTTCTGCCTAAAAGAGCGGCTTCACCCCATTTTGGAGTCCCGCCCTGCCTTCCCAATTGCCTGCCTTACAGCGGGCAGACGCTCCCAGCCAGACCTCACAGCCAGGAAAGCCAATTCCTCTTAGTAAATCTCTTCACATCTAACTCCTAATGGCCATGTTCCTTTCACTGAGCCTGACTGATACAGATGTCATAGATCTCTGAACTCCTAAAATACAGCAGCTTGGCCCGAACAGGTTTGGCTCAGTGGATAGAGTGCCAGCCTGCAGACTGAAGGGTCCCAGGTTCAATTCT
Organism: Myotis nattereri; assembly: GCF_964212035.1. NCBI lineage: Eukaryota > Metazoa > Chordata > Mammalia > Chiroptera > Vespertilionidae > Myotis > Myotis nattereri. The sequence goes on from NC_138075.1 coordinate 229,672,690, forward strand.
GCTCAAGGGCATGTGCCTTGGTTGTGGGCACATCCCCAGTAGGAGGTGTGCAGGAGGCAGCTGATTGATGTTTCTCTCTCATCGATGTTTCTAACTCTCTAACCCTCTCCCTGCCTCTGTAAAAAATCAATAACATATACTTAAAAAAAAAAAAAAAGGGTCTAATATATAGCAGCTTGGCAAATATAACCCAACTAGAGGCCCAGTGCATGAATTCATGCACAGGTGGGGTCCAGCTGGAGGTGGGGGTCGGGGGGGGGGCGGTCGAGGGTGGTTGGTAGGCCCCACCCCCTGGTCAAACTCCCAGTTGAACTCCCGGTCGAGGGGACAATTTGCATGTTAGCCTTTTATTATACAGGATACATTAGACATACCACATGCTACTGGAGCCAAGTAGGCAGCCCCACTGCATCAGAATTCTACCTTAAAAAGGTAATTGCCTCCTTTACAAGCCTCTTCTTTTTCTAGTAAAGGTACCAGGAAGGAAAGGGGGAGCCCCAGGGAGTAGGGAGCAAACAACAAAATAGTCAAGAGCCTCAAGTGTTTTTCTGAAAGAATACATTATAAACACGTGTATTTTAGAAGCTATGTCAGAGAAAAAAGTGAGTAAACACTCAATGACATAAGATAGTGTTCTAGGTATAGGAAGCAGTCAATACATATTTGCTGATACACCCAGGACAGAGAAAGTGCCCTAGGTTTGGTAAGAGCTTTTCTGCTAGATTTTACCCATTTCCTACGTTAAGTTGCCTTCTGAATTTCAGCTTCAAGCTTCTACACTTGCCAGAGCTCTCTCTCCAGACTCAGAAACACAGGATTTCTGTATCTATCAGGAAATCTCAGGAAATGACAACCCTGAGAATGTGGAACATTTTGTAAGTCATATAAACTCCACTCGCCCTCACTATCCTCCTTACGCTAAGTTTACTGCCCCGTATGCTTCGGGGCCAGTGCAGGAAGCAGACAGCACCTGCTATGACTGAGGAAGGCTACCTCTCAGGGGCTGCCCATAAGCACATGGTCTTCATTAGCTGTCCAACCTTCTCACAAATTAAAGCAGCAAGTTTCAAAGTTACTGGCTAAGCACAGGTGCCCTCCAGGCCTGGGATGCAGTCCTGCGAGAGGCCGCTTTCCGCCAGAGGAGTGAGAGATGGGGCCACTCCCTCCCCCTCCCCCCACTGCCCGGTCCCCTCCAGCACAGAGCAGCTGGGGCACCACAGAGAAACGCTCACCACCGCGTCCAGGAACTCAATGCACCGCTTCAGGCTGTGCCGGGTGTTACAGAACTGCCGGAAGAGGAGCCTTCCTATTGGCTGCTTGTCGCACAGACTGCTGTAATCCTTTTCTGGGTGAAGAAAGGAGGAAATGTAATGGTTACAATTCAGAAAATGCTATTTCTGAACCTTACACACCAGATACAATAAGAGTCAAAAATAGCATTTGCAGCATTTTTTAGGTCACTGTTTGGTCTACCCGTTTAGACGGGCCTATCATGACGAATATCTGAAATACCTAAGCAGAGCCAAAGGCCGCTGGAAGAATTGGCAACTAAGGTGTGTGAAGCTGCTGGGTCGTCCTGCTCCCCAAAGGAAACACGCGGGGGGCAGTGTCCCGAGGGGACCGGGCAGGGAGGTGCCCGAGACAAGTTACATGCGCGAGAAATACACCACAGGAAGGCGCTGAATTAGACTCCGGAAACCCTTTCCATTTGGCTACCTTTCCATACGTTCACAAGCGACAAATACTGTTAACGCTTAATGATTTAACTGGTCTTGGGACCTTTTTTCCTTGTCTTCTCAGAGAAATAATATGTTGTCCACCTTACCTTCCCTAAACACTAACACTGTTTTGAGAACAAGGCACTAATATTTGGTCAAAGGGGATATACACAAACACGTTCAAACAGGTTAAACTTCGGTGAGAAAATCAGCTGCCCTGTTAGCAGTGACTTTGAACTTGAAATGAACATAACCATGTTCAGTACTTCTGCAATGGCTCTAAGCTGAACAATGAAAAGAAATTCATGAAAAGCAAGCAAGCCATGACCAACTCCTCAGCTGCGGGGGAGATGCCAGGGAGCGCAGGGAGCTACGCCCTCCACTCTGGACCACTGAGCTCGCACACAACACAGGCAAGGGATACACTTGGGGCCCAGGGCACAACCACGGTCCCCACAACTTCAGCAAAGGTGCTGTAAAGTCCCACAACCCACTGTGTCCATTTTGCTACATTTTATTTTTAGGGAATATATTTATTCCCTAAATAACTAACTATAAAAAATATTTTTTTTTATCATTTATTTACTTACTTGAAGCTCGATGAACGAAATTTGTGCAAGAGTACACCTTAAACTCCCCACCCCCCCACCCCCGGCTGCCAGCACCAGCTTCCCACTGGCACCTGGGACCCCGGCTTCCCTCCGGCCACCAGCAGGCACCTGGGCTTCCCTCCCAGCCCCGACTTCGTCTGGAAGGTCGTCCGAAAGGACATCCAGAAGGACGTCTGGTCTAATTAGCATGTTATGCTTTTATTATTATAGATTTTTTATTTTAATCCTCACCAGAGGATATTTTTCCATTGATTTTTAGAGAGAGTAAAAGAGAAAGGGAAAGACAGAGAGAAATATCATGTGAGAGAAGCACATCGATCTGTTGCCTCCTGCACGAGCCCCAGCCAGGGCCCGGGCTGGGGAGAAGCCTGCAACCCAGGTATATGCCCTTGACCAGAATTGAACTTGGAACCTTTTGGGTCCAAAAGTCAACGTTATATCCACTGAGCCAAACCAGCCAGGGACTTACTAACTACAATTTTAAAAAAGACATGAAGCAGTCAAAAAGTGATGTTCCTTAAAAGTTATGTTTTGCCCTAGCCGGTTTGGCTCAGTGGATAGAGCGTTGGCCTGCGGACTGAAAAGTCCCAGGTTCGATTCTAGTCAAGGGCATGTACCTGGGTTGTGGGCACATCACCAGTAGGGGGTGTGCAGGAGGCAGCTGATCGATGTTTCTCTCCCATCAATGTTTCTAACTCTCTATCCCTCTCCCTTCCTCTCTGTAAAAAATCAATAAAATATATATTTTTTAAAAAGATGTAAGGCCCTAGCTGGCTTGGCTCAGTGGATAGAGTGTCGGCCTTCGGACTGAGGGGTCCCAGGTTTGATTCTGGCCAAGGGCACATGCCTGGGTTGCGGGCTCCATCCCCAGTGGGGGGTGGGGGTGGGAGGCAGCTGATCAATGATTCTCTCTCATCATTGATGTTTCTCTCTCTCTCTCCTTCTCCCCTCCTCTCTGAAATCAATAAAGAAGTATATTTTAAAAAAAGATGTAAGTTTTTGCCCTGGCCGGTTTGCTCAGTGGTGTCAGCCAGTGAACTGAAGGGTCCTGGTCAAGGGCATATACCTCGGTTGCAGGCTTGATCCCTGCCCTGGATGTGAAAGGCAACCACTCTCTCATACTGATGCTCCTCCCACCCCTCGCCTCCCCGACCCTCCCTTCCACTTTCTCTAAAAATCCATGGAAAAATATCCTGGGGTGAGGATCACACACACACACACACACACACACACACAGGCCAGTTTTTAACGCTTTCCTTCCAAATCTGAAGGTTAAACACTGTCCCTAGCTTCCCGGTGAGGCGGCAGATGAGCACACAGGCAGGCCGCTCTCCCTGCCAGATCCCCGTGGAAAGTGCTACAAATTAACACAACAGCAGCCACACGAGCCATGACGCCTCCGTGGGAAGAACACAGGGTGCCCTCACGAGTCAGAACATGAAGTTACAGGAAGAGAGAGCTGCTGGGGTCCGAGCTAAAGGAACATCAGCTGAGACCCCAGAGTTAAGCTGGGGCTCCCACAAACCTCTATCACGGGAGCCCCTCCCGCCCTGGTCAGAATGGCTGGACCCACTTTACAGAAAGTGGGTGTCTGCCCAGAGATCCTGGGACCCCGCCGGGAGAGGCAGAGCCCGGCTGAAGGAACTAAAATGCTGGCCAAGCCAAGGGATTGTGTGTGCAGCCGCCGGACCCCCACTGGCGCACCCCCCAACCAGAACAAGAGAGAGAGAGAGAGAGAGAGAGAGAGAGAGAGAGAGAGAGAGAGAGAGAGAGAGAGAACCCGCCTGGCAGGAAGCACAGCTCCGCAACCACGAGGGAAGCCACGCTGGCCGTGAGCGAACAAACGCAGCCGTGAGCACAAACCCGAATAAACCGAAAACCTTACTGAGTTCCATCACTATCCAACGAGAAGACAAAAATGGGGGCATTTCCCAAAATGTAAGAACTCACTTACCTCCCCAGGTCTGCAGGACCCCCCCAGGGGTGCGGACAGTGCCCCAACCACCCTCGCCTGCCTCAGGGCACAGGAGACCTACACAATCCCGGCACCACTTTCATTCTCAGGGTAATCTAGGGCCCAAGACTCACAGAAGGTGAGTGACTGACCCCACAAGCAGTTCAGAGGCTGAAAGGCGGACATGGAGGCAAATATAGCGGCAAATGAAGCTTAAAATTTTGTTTTTAAAACCAGGGTCAGATTTCCAATAGCCTGATGCCTACAAAGGAGCTTCTCTCGGCCCTCTAAGGAGCCTGCCACCCTCGGGACAACGGGGCGAACAGGCGGCTCTGCAGCTGGGGGGCCAAGAGGCAGGAGGAGCTCCATCCCTGGAGAGGAGTGAGCAGAGCTGGAGGGAGGAGGGAGGAGGGAGGAGGGAGGCGTGGGCACGGGACAGTGCTGGCTCCTGGGAACTGATAGAAGGGAGGGGCTGGCTGGGCTCCCAGGAGCAGAGAAGGGCTGCAGCACAGCCGCCAGAGGTAAGCGGTGGGTGGCAGACGCCTCTTCACCTGCTGCGGTCTCCAGGGAGACCTTACCCACTGCCAGTCTTGTGACTCCTGGATGCCACCTACAGATATCGCCTCGATCTACAGCCCAGATTTCTCGGAGCCCTACATGTACACCTTCCATCCCAGCGGGCTCCTCCCACGGCGAGCCCCTCTCTGAATGGACCAGACCTAGACGTCACCTCAGTCCCTCCTCCCTCCTTCCACACAGAACTCACCTGGATTCCGCTTCCGGAAGTCTCATCATTCCTGTCTTCACCCCCCCACACCAAGCTGCCATCTCCTGCGCACACCGGTGAGCCCCCATACGGCCTTCCTGTGCCCACTCCTGACCCTCTATCTCACTCCTCACACTGAAGCCTGAGAGACCCTTCGAAAATGTGAATCTGATTACATCATTCCTCTGCTAAAAACCCGAGAAAAACCCTCAGCGGCTACAAACCCCGCCCTCTCCTGCCCCCCCCCACCACCCCCCCCCCCCCCCCCCGCATTCGTCCTCAGACATGAGGGAAATGCAGCTCAGGGAGGAGCATGGGCCGGGAATGGGCAGGGATGCGGCTGCTTTGGAAAAGGGTCAGGCAGTTCCTTGAAAAGTCAAACATGGCTGTTTCTTATAAAGGTGCCAATTCAATGCGAAAGAACAGTCATTGCAACGAATGGGGCTGGGACCACTGGATATCCAGAGGAAAAAAATGAAACTGGATCCTTCTCTCACCCCAACACAAAGATTAACTTCAACTGGACCAAACAGCACCTGTCAGAGAGAGCTGAGGTGCGCGTGTTCACGGCTGTGGATTAGGCGGTGGTGTCTTACCTACGACACCAGAGCACAAGCAGCAACAACAAACAGGTCAGCTGGACTTCCTCGAAGGAGAGACTTGTGCTCCTCAAAGGGCATCACACGAGAAAAGGACAAAGCGGGAGGAAACATTTGGAAACCAAGTATCTGTTGTGGTCTAGTAGCCAGAATGCACGAAGAATGCCCACATCCCGACAATGAACAAACGGCCCCATTAAATACAGGCAAGGAAGCTGCTGTTAAATGCCTACCCAAGGGCTGATTTTTCAGAGTGGAAGGGAGGGAAGGGTAGGGAGAGAAAAACATCAATGTGAGAGAAACACATCCTTCGATGGCCTTCTGCATACACCCCCCCCCCCCAAGGGAGGAGGGGCGGGGCGTGAACACGCAACCGAGGCAGTGCCCTTGACTGGGAACTGAACCCACAACCCTTCAGTGCTCGGGCCAATGTTCCAACCACTGAGCAACAATGGCCAGGACTAAAAATGGGCAAAGAATTTTAACAGACATTTCTCCAAGAAAACATATAAATGGCCAATAAGCACATAAAAAGATGCTCAACATCGTTCGTCTTGGGAACTACAAGCAAAACACAGAGACACCACTTCCCACCCACCCGGCCGGCTGCAGTGCAAACAAAAAGGAAAATAAAAAGTGCTGGGGAGGATGGACAGAAATTGGAATCCCCATACACTGCTGTACAGCACTTTGGAAAACAGTGTGGCACTTCCTCGGAAAGTCAAACAGAATTCCTACCGCTCAGCAATTCTAACCCTGAGTATATTCACAAAAGAAAGTGAAAGCAGGGACTCAGATGAATGTTTCCATAGCACACCAACGTTCCCAGCAGCTTACTCACAACAGCCCCTTCAAGGGCAGGAACGTCCCCAATGCCCACCAACAGATGAGTGACCAAATCCAAATTAACATGTGCTGTCCACATTAATGCCCCTGAATTTTACGTTAAAATGATAATCTTAGTATTTCTCACCACAATAAAAAATTTGTACGTAAATGTTTGTAGCAGTGTTACTCATAACTAGAGGCCTGGTGCACGAAATTCGTGCATGGAAATGGTCCCTAGGCCTGGCCAGCGATCCGGGTCAATCAGGTTCCCCACCTCCCTGCCTCCTCCTTCCCTTGCTCCCTTGGTGCTCCGCCACTGCCACCAGTCGCCTACCCTTCTCCACGCCACCCCCAGTGGTCAGCACACATCATAGCGAGCGATCAAACTCACGAGGGGACGCTTTGCATATTAGGCTTTTATATACACAGACATAAAAATAAAAACAAGTCAATGTCTATTAACTGATGAGTAAATAAAATGCAATATATCCTCACAACAGACTATTACTTGCCAACAAAAGTGAATTAAGTACTGATTCATGGTACAGCATGAATGGCCTTGAAAACGTGTTAAATAAAAGAAAGCAGTCATAAAAGATCACTTAGTACATGGTTTCCATTTACAGGAAACATCCGGAAAAGGCAAATCCAGAGAGCAGATCAGTGGCTGCCTAGGACTGAAGGGGGAGGGACTGGGGAGTGGCCCCAATGGGTATGGGGCTTCTCTTTGAGGTGATGAAAAGGTAAACTTGATGGTGAGGCTGGTTGCACAACTCCATAGCTATAAAAACCACTGAATTGTGCACTTTAAGTAGGTAAACTGTATTGCATGTTAATCACATCTCAATAAAGCTGCCATTGTAAACACATAATGAGGCTGAAACAACTGGGTAGGTCTTGGGGGTAACTACCTTCTTTATACTGTCTGAAATTATTTTATTATTTTTTTAAATATTTTTATTGATTTCAGAGAGGAAGGGATAGAAACATCAATGAGAGAGAATCACTGATCGGCTACCTCCTGCACACCCCCTACTGAGATCGAGCCCACAACCCGGGCATGTGCCCTTGAATGGAATCGAACCTGGGACCCTTCAGTCCACAGGCCGACACTCTATCCACTGAGCCAAACCATCTAGTGCTGAAATTATTTTTGATAGTTAAAATATCTAAACTTTCTTTAAAAAGGAACTATAATACTAAAGAAAAGATGGATTGATTTTTTTAAATATATATATTTTATTGATTTTTTACAGAGAGGAAGGGAGAGGGATAGAGAGTTAGAAACATCGATGAGAGAGAAACATCCATCAGCTGCCTCCTGCACACCCCCTACTGGGGATGTGCCCACAACCAAGGTACATGCCCTTGACTAGAATCGAACCTGGGACCTTTCAGTCCGCAGGCCAACGCTTTATCCACTGAGCCAAGCCAGTTAGGGCTGGATTGATTTTTTTTAAAAAAATTAATCTTTGGTGTCTTCCCTAAGCACAAGACTAAGTACAAAAACTAATAAAATTGATATATTTGTCTACATAAAAAACTCTCTATATGGGAAAACATACTGTATGCCAAAAAAGCAGATATATAAAATATATTCACATTTGAATATCTAAAGATAAGTTCCTTTCATACAAAAAGAGCCTTTTTTTTTTTTAATATATTTTATTGATTTTTCACAGAGAGGAAGGGAGAGAGATAGAGAGTTAGAAACATCGATGAGAGAGAAACATTGATCAGCTGCCTCCGGCACATCTCCCACTGGGGTTGTGCCCGCAACCCAGGTACATGCCCTTGACCGGAATCGAACCTGGGACCTTTCAGTCCGCAGGCCGACGCTCTATCCACTGAGCCAAACCGGTTTTGGCCAAAAAGAGCCTTTACAAATGAGTTAGAAAAAGCAAAAAATTTTGAAAACTTCATAAAAATGCTCAACCCCATCCATAAATAAAATGAGACTATTTTCAAATTATAGTTTATCTTTATTAAAAATACTGAAAACAATATCATTACTTTAATATGTTAACAAGGTCACAGGCAAAGAAACCTTGTGACATATTGTTGGCAGGAAAGTAAATTGATACAACCTCTTCGAAGAGTAATTTGGCAACATCAAAATTTTGAATGCACAGGATCTCACTCATTTGTGGAATATAATGAATAACATAAACTGATGAACAAGGACTGATCCAGAGACGGAGAGGCATTGATTGGACTGTCCGGCCTTGGAGGGAAGGTAGGGGAGGGTGGGGGCAAGGGGGAAAGATCAACCAAAGGACTTATATGCAAGCATATAGGCCTAACCAATGGACACGGACAACGGGGGGGTGAGGGGGTGAGCGGGGAGAGGGGGGGTAGAGGGTACACATATGTAATATCTTAATCAATAAAATATATATATATATAAAAAAAATTTTGAATGCATATACCCTTTGAACTGAAAACGCATCTTTTAAAAATACAATGACTGCCCTGTAGACAGGGTCCACATCTGACTTCCTGTGCGCAATCAGGGCTGTCGCTAACTCTCACTCCTCACAGCTGCAGGGTCCAGGAGTGGAAGGGTCACCTTCCATCAGACTAAGCCTTTCCTGAAGTCATCAGTCATTCTGTCCACATGCACAGAGAACTGTGTGTGGAAAGAGACTGAGAAACAGCTAACAGTGTCACTTCTCCAGCCATACACTGCATAACTCCCACTAGGAAACCTACAGGTTTATTTCCCTGGGAAGAACCATGAAGACAGAAGAATGTACTATATAATTTTTTGAACAAGAAAGGAACTCAAGACATAACACCAACAAGCAACACCAGGCCAGACGCGCCACAGACACAGAGAGCCGTTTACTCACCAATGGACTGTCTAAGCTCGTTGCACTGGCTAACAGGGGGCAGCTTCAGCATCTCCCTCCATTTTTTACTACGACCACTTTTTTTGCCATATCCTCCTAAATTTGGGGGGGAAAGAGGCACTTTTTAAATGGTCAGAAATATCTAATTATAACAATTATTTCCACTAATGGCATTTACTATAAGCCAGATACTTTTCTAGAAGTTTCACAAATCTATGCTAAATCCTCCCACCAACCCTATGAGATATACTGTTGCTGTGCTCATCATAACCCTAATTTTACAGGTGAGAAAACTAAACTATGTGAAATAATTTGCCTTGCCGGTGTGGCTCAGTGGTTGAGCAAGTCTTGTTCAATTCCCGGTCAGAGCACATGCCTGGTTGTGGACTCCTTCCCCAGTGAGGGACGTGCAGAGGAGAGCCAATCGATTCTCTCTCATCATTAATGTTTGTTGGTTAATCCTGACCCCAGGATATTTTTCCATTGCTTTTTAGAGAGAGTGGGAGGGGGAGAGATACACAGAAACATGGATGTGAGAGAGACACATCGATTGGTTGCCTCCTGCATGCCCCCGATCAGGCTGGAGATTGAGCCTGCAACCGAGGTACATGCCCTTGACTGGAATCGAACCTGGGACACTTTGGTCCGTGGGCCAACACTCTATCCACTTAGCCATACCCACTAGGGCTCATCATTGATGTTTCTATCTTTCTCTCCCTCTCCCTTCCTCTTTGAAATCAATAAAAACATTTTTAAAAAATAATAATTTGCCTAAAGCAGTTATAGCTAATAAACAGAGAAGCTGGGGTTTGAACCCAAGTAATGACACTAGACAGAGGGGGCCATGCTGCACTAAGGGGTCGTACTGTCACCTTCTTTTTCTTGAATTTAACAAAATAACAAATCACCCCCTTCCTCTCCAATTGCTCACTAATTACCAATTAAATGGCTAGCACTGACAGGGATACAAAATACAGATACAAGCTATGCCCTGCCCTTACACAGATTACAATTTAGCCTAAGAAAGAGTCATTGACTACACTGTGTTAAGAACCCCCAATTCCCAAAGGACAGTGTCTCCAGGCTGGAAGAAAGCTACAAGAAGAGGAGGAAGGTAAACTGGAACCCAAAGGACAGAAACAACTGAAGTAGGAAAAAAGCACGAAGCGCCCACTGCATAGAAGGTTGGAACTGAAAGCATTGCGTACTGTAATGTGCCCGAATGAAAACCAAAGCTGTTCATTTCTACAGCAAAATGCATTAAGTAGCTCCAGTCATGGGAACAAATTAAGTGCAATGAAGGAAACAAAAAATGTTGGCTAACACACACACACACACACACACACACACACACACACACTAGAGGCCCAGTGCTCGGATTTGTGCACCAGTGGGGTCCCTCGGCCTGGCCTGAAGGGAGCAGGCCGAAACTGGCTCTCGGACATCCCCAGAGGGATCCCGATTGCAAGAGGGCTCAGGCCAGGCCGAGGGACCCCACCTGTGCAAGATCAGGTGCTGGGGAGGGACCACGGGACAGCTCCAGGGTGCGTCCAGCCCCTCACCCAGTCCCGATCAGCTGGCTCCCAGCAACAAGCTAACCCCAATTAAAGGTGGTAAATTGTGTAACAAATGTATTACATACACAAAACCCTAACATTTTTTTAAAGAATGATTTTTGTCTTTTATTAACAGTATGATTATTTCATACTTCCTAGAGTGTGCCTGGCATAATGGCACATAAACAACTTCTTCAACACAACATCATTTGCCAACATGAATATTTCCCTGTTACATTCAATCCAGGGTGGGGCAAAAGTAGGTTTACATTGCTTGCATGTAAAGTAACAAATAATTGATAATCGCACAAGAATAAACTGTTTCACGTGCTCACAACCGTAACCCTGCTTTGGCCCTGCCTGTTATCATGTTTCCGCGGACAGCATGGTGGAGGAGTTACATCACCGACAAAGTGACGGCCCGGTAAGTCCAGTCCCACCGCCCTGAAAGGAGACTAACAAACGCTCGGTTTGGGACCAAAAAGAGAGAGACTGGTTTTATTGTAAGTGAATCTAGAAAGTGACAGGGCCATTCCCAACCCACATACGAGGACTTGCTGCGCTCCAATCCCTCTAAGCCAGCAAGCGGGTGCAGCGCCCAGCAGACCTTCCCGTGTCCACCCTGGACGCTCTCAGCGGCCGCCATGGCGGGCGACCCGTGGTCCGAGAGCAGCCTGGGCGCGAGCGGCCACTGCTCGGGGAGGGAAGGCCATCCCCGAGCGCCCCGAGGCCCGGGCTGCTCCCAGGATGGAGCGCTACCGCCTCCGCATCCCGCAGCCCCAGCAGCACGCACTCCGCTCAGTCCCACCGGGCACAGGCGGCCTGCGGCGGCCCCGACGCCACGCGGGGCGATCGCTCGCTGACCGTGTGGCGCTCCGAGTGCCGCCTCCGCCACCGGCTCCGCTGCTCCAAGCCCTCCCGGCGGCGCCCACGGCCGAGCAGGCGCCCCGCTTCCACCTGCAGGAACCGGGTGAGCGCGAGCCTGCCTCCCCCACCCCGGGACCCGCCTTCCCGCTCGCTGGCTGCTGCGGGAATCCCCGTCCCACGTTGGGGCTGGGCGTCTCCGAAGGCTGGGAAACCGCTGGAAACCAAGATCAACAGTAATTAACATAAAGGGGAGGAATCGACAGTAATCAATATAAACGCGAGGAATCCGGCAGAAGGCTGGCCGGGACTCCTGCTATTCACACGGTGAAGATTTGCATTTTATCACCTGCCGCTGACTCAACGGCCTCAGCACACCCCAACCTGGCCATGTCACCGTTCCTAGGTCACACAGCTGTCTGTCCGCATCCGAAAGGCAGTCGTGTGTCCCAGTGGATAAAAGCAGCCGGGACGGAGACTCGGCGGAACTTGACTTCTGCAGCCGAGTCTCCCCCTGGCTCCCCCATAATTTCAAAACTAATATTTCGTCTTGTGTGTCAGTTTGTGCGTCAGCTTTCTCCAAGCCTTTGAACCCGAAAGCCACGCTGGCGGCGGCCTTTCACAGGAAACCGCTTCGTGGAATCCTCACGAGTGGGAGGGGGCTCAGCGTGGACACAGCCGCGCTCCGTCTCCCTCGCGCTAATCCACTTCCACCCCCCACCCCCCCACCTCCGGTGCATCACCCCGCCCTGTGCATTACCCCCCCCAGCCCCCCACCTCCGGTGCATCACACCCCCGCCCCGTGCATTACCCCCCACCCCCCCACCTCCGGTGCATCACACCCCCGCCCCGTGCATTACCCCCCCACCCCCCCACCTCCGGTGCATCACACCCCCGCCCCGTGCATTACCCCCCACCCCCCCACCTCCGGTGCATCACCCCCCGCCCCGTGCATTACCCCCCCCACCCCCCCACCTCCGGTGCATCACACCCCCGCCCCGTGCATTACCCCCCCACCCCCCCCCACCTCCGGTGCATCACACCCCCGCCCTGTGCATTACCCCCCCACCCCCCCACCTACGGTGCATCACCCCGCCGGCGAGGCGCCCTCGGCGGACAACCTGCCCGGGAGAAGCCGCGTCCGGCTCCGGGTCCTGGGCGGCCTGAGACAGGACCCGCGGCGGCACCCGGACACCGGCGCTCACCCACAGCCCGCAGCTGGTCAAACGTGGGTCTGCAAACCCTCGCCCGGTCCCGCCCCGCCCCCTCCGGCCGGGTCCGCGGGGCACCCACCGAGGCGCGCCTTCAGCAGCAGCGAGTTCGCCACGAGGTTCTCCAGCTCCATGGGCCGTCGCGGCCGGGCTGCGCGGGCTGGAGGACGCGGGGCGGGGGCCTCCGCGAAGCGCCCGCCGGGCCCCGCACGCGGCCGGGAAGAGCTGCTCCGCCGCCACGGCCACCACCCGCGCCGCCGCCCCCGGGCCCGCTTGCCGCGCCGCCGCCGCCGCTGCGAACGCTGCTGCCGCCGGCCCGGGGCGCCGGCGGGGACGGGGACGGGGACGGGGACGGGGCGCGGCCGGCCTCCGGGCTTCTTCGCGGTCACCACCGCCGCGCCGCCGCCCGCGCTCTCGGCCCCATCACCCCTGTTCCGCGCGCGTAGCTCTCCTCAGGGCCCGGGGTCTCCACCGAGCCCGACCCCAGGGAAGGGCTCCCAGCAGGGCCACCGCCCCCGGCGGCGACGGCTACAGCCGCCGCCGCCGCCTCCTGCCCGCAGCGCGGCCGGCTCTCGCTAACGGCTCCCAGAGGGCGGAGCTCCAGCGCCCCTTCGCCCCCACGCCCCCACCGAGGCGGCTGCGGCGCCCCGCGGGGCACTACGGCTCCCAGAAGGCCCCGCGCAGACCGGAAGCGGTGAGCCGGAAGAGCGTGGCCCGCTGGGAGTTGTAGTCGCTCCGCCTACTGGAGAGTAGGCTGAGCCGGGTGTGTCTCTCAGTCCCCTGCTCAGTTATCGCGACACCGAGGCGGGGACGGCTCCCTGATCCGGGCACGTGTCTGCGCAGGGACCCGCTCTCCGCCGGCTGTGCTGGGCCGTGGGCTCACTTCCTCCGGGTCGGCCGGGCCGTGCGGAGTCGAGCCGCTGCCTTGGGGTGCGGCGAGAGTTGGCCATGGGGAAGGCCAGGGCGACCGGGGCGCGCCCCAAGACCCCGGCAGCACCGGGAGCGCGGGGCGTCCGGGCCAGGCCCAACCCCAACCCGTTCGAAGTAAAAGTCAACAGGCAGAAGTTCCAGGTTCTGGGCAGGAAGACGCGCCACGACGTGGGGCTGCCCGGGGTGTCGCGCGCGCGGGCCATCCAGAAGGTAAGGGCGGTGGCCCTGGGGTGCAGGCAGGGATGGCGCCTGGCCCTGCGGGTTCACTCGGGAGCGCGGCGCGCCTGCCGGGGACCCCCAACCCCGCCGGGGCCCCCGGGATTTCCCACCCTCTCCCCGGAGCAGCACCGATCGGAGCCGGCCTGCGGTGCTGGAGCCACACGCTGGCTCTTTCTCTGTGCCTCAGTTTCCCCGTCTGTAAGCACCCTGGGCAGCTGGGAGGATCGAATGTGTACATTGACCGTCCTTGGGACGGCGCCGGGCGCAGCTGGACGTGTCCAGTGCCCTTGTCCTCGACGTTAGACCGCGTTTCTCTTCGTGCCTCTGCGTGTGCTGGGCCGGCTGACCTCCCCCTGGACGCTGCCCCTCCTTCAGACCCAGCACCCGCGCGACCCCTTTTCCAGCTCCCTCTGTGCTGGCCTCTCCCCGTTCAGACTGCGCTCTGTGTTTGGGGCCCAGGGACCCTTTCCTTCACAGGATAGGGGGCCACACAGGGTGCTCAGGAGGGTCCGGTGAGCGAATGCGGCCTCTGGGGCAAGTGCCCGGCTCTCAGGCCTGGCCCCGCCTGCCCCGCCTGGCAGTGCCCCCGGCGCTCTGGTTCTGGGACCCTGGGGCCCGATCACTGACCTGTCGAACAGTATCCTTGTTCGGCTGAGGAAGACACGTGAGTAGGCTGGTGGGAAAGGCCCAGGGGACAGTGAGTTTCCTCGCACCTACGATTGCGAGGGGCTGGGGCTTGCACTCAGCTCCAGTGTCTGCAGCCTTAGCGCCACCAGCACTTAGGTTTCCGTCTGTTCTGGCTGCTGGGGAGGTAAAGATGCATGAGGACTCGGCCTCTGCCTTCGAGGGCACATGGTCTGTGTTCTGTCACACGCGCGATCCAGTGTCTTCTGTGTGAACGCGATGTCACCCCACTGAAGGGGCTGGCCGTGGGAACAGTAGGCTAGACTCCCACGGAGTCACGGCCCCCAGGCACACCCCGGGCAGGCGTGGGGGACGAGCGTGTGGGCTCCGACAGACACGTTCGTGTTCACCTGCGCCTCCGTTTCCTTACTTCTGAAATGGGGCGCTGACAGCCTCGTGGTGGCTGTGAGGACGGAGTGGACTGCGCGCTCACACCTCTCAGCTCCTCACTCCCAGGCGCCTTCACAATCTGGACCCGACCTATTGTCCTTGTTTTGCCTTTTGCAACTCAATTTGTCCAAAAAGGCCTGTTTTATCCCCCAAATCTCCCAAAGGTCAGCCCAAGCCACCACTCTGATCCTTTCCCAGGCCCCCTGAGCCAGACAGGAGGGGTGCTCACGCCTCTGGCCCCTGGCAGGCTCTTCACCCTCCTCTGCCGGGGGCAGGTGGCCTGGAGGGGCACTCCTGCTTCCTCCGAATCCCCCAGGGCTTGGCCCACAAGACAAACTCAAGTACTAGAAGGAACCAGGACTTAGTGCTTCGGGGCCCACAGTGGCCGCCCGTAGAGTGGAGTGTCCCGAAGCGTGAGGTCCAGGGCTCAGAGCTGTCTGGCGGGACGCCGGCCGTCCAGTTGAGTTAGGTCACGGTTTGTGCGGAGGGTTCAATGGCCGGTGAGGGGGGCTGGAGTGTGTGATGGTCCCTGGGAAGTGAAGGGCTGTCCGGACAAGGAGGCCTGTAGCTGGGACCCAACCCAGACTCAGTGCTTAACACTACACAGCGTTAGCTGACAGCCTGAGTCAGGACCACCCTTCTCCCGGTCACAGCCGGGCCTGGGCGGAGAGCTTGGCTGCCTGCGCCCAGCCGGGCGTGGAGCTGATGGGATTTGGGGTCCACGCTCTTGGCTGCACGTTCTCGGCCACGCGCACGTGTCAACGAGTGGCCACAGAGGTGCTGCCCGTATTGGCTCGAGGTTACAAATGAACTTTAGCAAGAAGGCGGACTTGCAAAATACGGACACGCGAATAACAGGGTTGACTGGCATACAAATAAACGTGTGTCTGTAACAAGCGAGGAGGGAAGATGCTGCCACAGTCTGTGCCGTCACTGGTCATGCGTCAGACTTGACCCATGGCTTCCTGTCAGCTCCTTGTTGCGAATTTCCCTTCCTCTCAGCTCGGGCCTCCGCTCCTCCAGCTTCTGAGCCTGACGGTGACCTCTGAGTGCTTGGCTCTGCCTTCTCCCTAAGCCTCAGTATCGGGCGCGTCCTGCAGGGCCCCCTGGGGTCCGAGCAGGCCTGCGGCCTCCCTTGAGGAGCAACGGCCTCCGATTGGCCCTGTTATTGGGCTGTTGGTGTCAGTGGCCTCGAGGACACAGAATGGCCAGTGGCAGTGTCACCTTCCGATGCACGAGAGCCGCCGTGGGGTCCCCTGGGGAGCATCTCCCCTTTGGGGTCCGAGCTCGCCAAGCGTGATGGGTGCTCTGTTTCCAGCGCACGCAGACGTTGCTGAAGGAGTACAAGGAGCGGGACAAGTCCAATGTGTTCATAGACAAGCGCTTCGGGGAATACAACAGCCACATCAGCGCGGAGGAGAAGATGCTGCGGAGGTTCGCTCTGGAGCAGCAGGTATGGAGACAGTGGGGGCCTCCTGTACGTTCATTTGTGCTCCTGCGGGCTCTTGCCTGCTGGTGCAGAGGGTGGGTCTTGAGTCCTGGGCCCAGGCTGGCGAGGCCGGAGGGGAAGGGCCGGCCGCAGACACGCTGGTGGATCCATCCGGCAGCCAGAGGGCTCGGCAGGGCTGTGTCCTCGAGTTTTCACTAAAGCGCTGGCTCCAGCTCGGGTGGGTGGACAGCGAGTGGCCGGTGGGCAAGGCTGCGGGACGTGCCTGACCCGCTGACTGACTGACCTGGGGTTCTGCTTGAATCTGAACCGCTGCTCAGATGGCGCAGACTAACCCTAAAGCTGCTGAGGCGACACTGACTCGCTGCGCAAGTAGCAGAAAAATAGTGGGTTTTGCTGTTAAATGGATGTGGGCATTTTAGGAAACTGACTCTCTTCCTCTTCTGTCAGAAACAACATGAAAAAAGAAACATCTACAACCTCAACGAAGAGGAAGAGTTAACTCACTACGGCCAGTCCTTGGCCGACATCGAAAAGCTGAACGACATTGTCGACAGTGACAGCGACACTGAGGAGCGAGGAACGCTGTCCGGTAAGGGCAGGGGCAGGGACAGCCGTCTGCCCACCACTAGCCTGGCCTCCTGGGCGCCTTGGAAAGGGTTGGATAGAAGTGTCGCTGACCATAAAGCTCCCGAGAAATTCTACACGAAACGGCTTTCTCATGCTTTCCTCCAGAGCCACAGAAGGTGGACGGCAGGGGCAGGTGGCGGTAGGTAAGGCAGGCAGAGCTCCTGGAGGCTGAGGAAGACGCCGTACCCTGTCTTTTTGTTGTTAATTCTTCCCCGAGGATTTTTTTTTCTAGATTTTTTTTTTATTATTTTTTTAATGTTTTATTGATTTTTTTACAGAGAGGAAGGGAGAGGGACAGAGAGTTAGAAACATTGATGAGAGAGAAACATCGATCAGCTGCCTCCTGCATACCCCCTACTGGGGATGTGCCTGCAACCAAGGTACATGCCCTTGACTGGAATCGAACCCAGGACCCTTCAGTCCCAGGGCTGACACTCTGTCCACTGAGCCAAATGAGCCAGGGCGCCCCAAGGATATTTTTCCATTGATTTTCAGAGAGAGTGGAAGGGAGGGGGAGAGACAGAGAGAGAAACATCGATGTGAGAGAAACACCGATTGGTTGCCTCCCACACTTGCCCCAACCGGAGTCAGGGATCCAGCCTGCAACCCAGGAATCGAACCCAGGACCCTTCAGTCCCAGGGCTGACGCTCTGTCCACTGAGCCAAACGGGCCAGGGCAGTGCCCTACCTTACGTGAACGTCACCCTAGTTCACTGTAGCCGGGCGCTTAGAGCAACCAGTGCCTCGTCCAGCGTGAGCGCCAGGTGTGAGCGCTCTGGGGAGACGGGGGCTTCACAGCTCTGCTTCTGCTCTGCAGCGGAGCTGACGGCGGCCCATTTCGGAGGCGGAGCGCTCCCTCGTGAGAAGCCCTCCCAGCAGCCAGGCCCGGAGGCGAGGCCCAGGTCCCACAAAGAGCTCATCGAGGAGCTCATCGCCAAGTCCAAGCAAGAGAAGGTGCGCCGCTCAGTCGGGGAGGCGCTCCTCCCGCGCTGGGGTTCTGGGCTCCTCTGCGGGCGCTGTGCCGGCTGCTTTCTGAGGACGGGCCCTGTTCCTGTCCGGCTCCCGAGCTCCGACTGCAGGGGGCTGGCTGTGATGGGTGTTTGGTTGCGGGTTGGCTTCAGCATTTGGACCTGTAGCAGGGTTTGCAGAACATCACTGGCATTTCCCAACAGTGAGCAGCTCATGGCAGGAAACCAGTGCTAATTGCCCGCGGCCCTTCTCCTGCTGACACGTGGGTGTGGGGGGGCGGAGGGCGCCCGCAGTGATGCCTCTGCTCTTCCTCCCAGCGGGAGAGGCAGGCCCAGCGGGAAGATGCCCTGGAGCTCACGGAGAAGCTGGACCGCGACTGGAGGGAGATCCAGAGCCTCCTGGCCCGCAGGGCGCCCCAGGCCCAGAGCAGTCGCCAGGAGAAACCCCAGGTGGGCGCGGGGCCGAGCAGAAGAGGTGGCGCAGGTCCTGGTCTCCTTGCTGGTGAAGGTTGTCAGGTTACCTGATACCTGACGTCAGGGAGAGCAGGCCGCGGCCGCGCCCGTGGTGGCATCAGCCTCGGTGGTGCAGGGAGCGGCCCGGCAGCTCTTTGCTCCTGGAAGGGAGACCAGCGGTGAACCCTTCTCTCTGCCAGCCTGACGCCTACGACCGGGCCGTGCGGGAGCTGGGCTTCGAGATGAAGGCGCAGCCCTCGGACCGGATGAAGACGGAGGAGGAGCTGGCCAGGGAGGAGCAGGAGCGGCTCCGGCGCCTGGAGGTGCGGGGACGCTGGGGGCGGGGCTGTGGCCCTCCTGTCAGGCCTCCCTCCTCGTTCTGGGAGGGGGACGAGCTGCTCCTGGAATCCGTGGGACCTTTTTAGTCTCTTTAAAGTTTGTGTATTTTACTCTAAGTGCCTTTTTAAAGATCTTTTCCTAATTATGAAAGTAAAAAGTTCAGATGACACCCTGCTGCCCTCCTGTGGGCCCCACACATGACCTTTCCCGTGCAGGCAGAGAGGGTGCGGAGGATGCTGGGGACGAGCGAGGACCAGGACAGCAAGGGGCCTGCACACGTGTCTGCAGACGACTTAAACGACGGATTCGTGCTGGACAAGGATGACCGGCGTCTGCTCTCCTACAAAGTACGGCGCCGGCCTTCCCTTTCCCCTTTAGCGGAAGAGGGCACACTGGGTTTCTCACTTCCTTGGTTTATCTCGGGTGGAAACTGTCAGTCTCCCCACGCCTCCCTGCAGCTCTGTGCTTGCGTGTTCACGGTGTCCAGGCACCGAGACTGGGCAGGTGATCGCGTGGCACTGCCCTCTCTCGGATCTCCTTTTGCTCTCCCTCGGTTGCTAGCAAGGACTCCGACCACGGTCCCCGGGTCGTCACGCCTGTGGGTTCCGTATCCTTTTCCCAGGACGGAAAGATGAACGTCCAGGAAGCACAAAGCGGGGAAGCCAGTAACGGTGGGGACGAGGAGGAGGAGGAGGAAGGAGAGGAGGAGGAGGACGAGGAGGAGGAGGGAGAGGACAGCAGCGGCTCCGACAGCCACTCAGACCTGGAATGCAGTGTGGAGAGCGAGGAGGAGAGCGAGCAGCCAGAGCAGGAGCCGCGGCCACCGCCTGGGGGGCGGTCAACAGGCCGTGGTCAGGAAGCTCGGGACGCCGCCAGGACTGAGCTGCCCTACACATTTGCAGGTAGCAAACTGTCATGTTCCCTGGGTCTCGGGGCCAAGTCCAACCTGGCGGTCAGTCTGCCTCGCTGAGGCTGCGTGGCGGGGCGGGGCGAGCATGCTCTCTGGACGCGTGGAGACCTGGATTCATCCGGCGAGTGGGCATGATCCTCCTGTCTGTCCAGTGTTGCCGGGGGCCTGACCCGGGTCCTGGCGCCGTGAGGGCCTCTGTTACATGGCCACGCACAGGGTGCGGCAGACACAACTTTCTGGAGAAGTGTCCTCGTGCCATTGTTAAGTGTCAGCCTTCAGTGGGCAGGCCTGGGGGCCAGGGGGTCGCCAAGGAGGGGCCGCTGAGCTGCATCAGACAGGCCAGTGTCCCTCCAGGACACAAGAGTCGTCCACTCTGGTCAGCAGTCCCGCCTTGTCCTGTGGCTGTAGGTCATTTCCAGGGACGGTGGGCTCGCCGTGAGGCCAGCTCTGTGGCAGTGGCTCCGACAGGTGCGAGCCACGGCTACGCTCATGTGGCTCCTCCCGCCCTCTGTGGGCTTGGCTCACGGCGCACAGGGATGGAGGCGATTCCTCACGCAGCAGACGCGCAGGCCGCTTCCTTGCGGTGCCTGTTCTCAGGTGGTGGCTCCCCACGAGCCCGGACACACGGGGGCTTGTGATGTGACCACACGCAGCGAAGGGCATGCTCCTATAGAGAAGTCACGCTGTCTCTTGCGGCCGCGAGGGGAGCAGTGCCGCTTACGCTGAGTTCGGGTTTTGCGTCTGTTCCCGAGACGAGAGCCGGTCTGAGCAGTGAGTGCGCGTGTGTTCGGCAGCTCCCGAGTCCTCTGAGGACCTCAAGTCTTTGCTGGCGGGAAAGCCCGTGGAGGAGCAGCTGCTGGTGGTGGAGCGGATCCAGAAGTGCCACCACCCCAGTCTCGCCGTGGGGAACAAGGCGAAGTTAGAGGTGCGTGAAGACGGGGTCAGCGGGGTCAGTGCCGGGAGCGTCGGCCGTCCCCGAGCTGCGGCGATCAGGGCCCTGTGGCTGCTGGCAAGGTGAGGGCCGGGGCAGGAGCCCTGGGCAGGCCTGGAGGAGGCCCCCACCGGGGCCCTCATGTCACCCAAGAGTTGGCCTCCTGTGGCCATTGAGCAGCCTGGCCAGCCCCTCAGGGAAGTCGGTGACACGCCCCCTCCCTCTGAGACGGTGCGGGGTGCATGCTGTCGCGCTGAGTCCTCCCTCCCCCCCCCACCAGCCAGAGGGGGCGGTGCGTGTCTGCCCAGGTCCGTTCCGGGTCAGCCCTGAGCTGCTCCCCTCCGTGTCCCCCAGAAACTGTTCGGCTTCCTTCTGGAATACGTGGGCGAGCTGGCTACAGAGGACCCACCAGACCTCAGAGTGATTGACAAGTTGGTTGTGTGAGTAGAAATGGCGGCGGGGCGCTGAGCTGAACAACTTTAGAGCCGTAAGAATACATGACGGGGTGTGAAGGTCAACCTAGTTGGTAAACGGGACTCACGTGCAGCCACGACACAGCGCCTGTGACAGGCCACCTGCTGCTCCTGCCCCAGAGCTGGCGTGTCCTCAGTTCAGAGCGACAGACGTGGGTCTGTTCGTGGTATCGGCTGACTCGCTTTCGTTCTCCAGCGGCCCATCACGCTCTGCTTGGGGGCTGAGGTGTTCGGAGCACGTGGTGCCGGGCAGGCTCCTGTGGCCTGCAGTGGCTGGGGCAGCCTGGCGTCTTCCACGTGGGAGGTTGGTGAGAGGGGGCCTAGTGGCCTCTGCCATTTCAGACGTGAGGTGAGGGGTCGTGAGTTTGAGGGGAAGCACGTAGCCGGTCAGCCGGTGGGCGCATAGAACGTGCTCCCCTCTGGCAAACAGCATAGGTCAGAGGGGCTATGACAGAGCCAAGCACAGGGGCAGCCAGGCGGCCGTCGGGGGGGGCGGGTCACCGGGGCTCTGGGTCCAGCCTCAGTCCGCAGTGACGCACAGGCGAGGTCCCGGGGTGGAGGGTGCCTTCCCGGCTGCAGCCCAGCACGGACCTGTGTTTCTGATGAACAGGCAGCTGTACAACCTCTGCCAGATGTTTCCTGAATCTGCGAGCGAGTCTGTGAGGTTTGTGCTCCGAGACGCCATGCACGAGATGGAAGGGACGATCGAGGCCAAGGGCCGGGCTGCATTCCCGGGGCTGGACGTGGTAAGTGGGGCGCGGGCTCCCCGGGCTCAGAGGCCGTCCGCCCTCCGGGTGACCTGGGGGATGGCTGTCCGTTCGCGGTGGACTGAGATTGCGTGTGAACGGGGCATGTTTAGTCTTCACGGCAGAGGTGTTAAGGCCAATGGGAGGAGCGATTTCCAGGGAGACCCAAGCCGAGGGCGGCTCAGCTCCGTCTCCGCGCCCACTAGGAGACAGCTAGCTGAGGGCGGTGTGTCAGTGGTAGTGAGTCTCAGTCCGTTTCTGGACTCCGTGTTGAAAGGAATGAACAGTGATCAGCAGAAACGTAAAATACAAGACTGGTGGTTGATTGTCCACGGCTTTAAAAGGCTCCCCAAATAGCGTCTGAGCCAGTGTCCACGGCATTGCTGGCGGCTTCGGTTCTGTGAGCCTCCGCCCAGCTACCTTTCCCCACGTCCGCCCCGGGGACCTAGAGCGCTGGCCAGGGAGACCCCGTCTGCCTCCTCGGAGCCTCTTTCTACCCAGGAGTATTGTGGGGGGCCAGTAGCAAGGCCTGGGCAGGTGCCTGGTCTTCAACCCAGTCCCTTCGTCTGAGCTGCGGGCCTGGCCTCCTCGTCTGTGAGGGGGTGAGGGGCACAGCTGCCTTTGGGTGCGTCGTGGCGGGGGAGCCTGTGGGCTGTGCCTGACCCCTGGTCCCCAAAAGTCACCGCTTGTCGTCACCTAAGACAAAACAGATGCATCTTGGGAGCATGCAGGAGGCAGCTTCCTGTCAAGATGGCACAGGCTCCCCACCTCCCGGGACACGGCAGGCCGGGCAGTGCCCCTTCCAGCCAGCCCCACCAGCGCCATGCTGCACGCCCGCCTCCGCCTGCTCGGCACGTCTCCAGTCCGTGCGCCTGCGGTAGTCATTAGCGCCTGATGCGAAGGGAGACCTGGGAGCTTCCCAGAAATCTGCCTTTAGCGATGGGCTGTGGTCAGAGCCATTTGTCCTGAGACGAGCGGGTGGGGGTGGAACTCAGCTGGGGACGGCGAGAGCCCGGGAGAGCGTTGGAGAACAGCCTCCAGCTCCCTCGCCCAGCAGCCCTCGGTCTCCTCGGCTGTGCAGTGGGCGCGCTGCCCCAGCCTCAGGAGGCCCTGCGCCTGGCCGCGGGGGCTTGTCCTTCTGCCCCGTGTGCTGTGAGGTGGTCGCAGGAAGAACTGGTGGGGCCGCTTCCCCTGAGCGGAGGCCTAGAGGCCACGGGTGCACCGTCGGCCGGGACCTCTGCCCAGCGTGGGCCTGATGCCCCAGGCCGGCCGGTCCGGGGCCGGGCAGCCTCATCCTGCGCCCCCACCAGCCACCACGTTCCAGAAAGCCCAGCGGTGGGGGTGGGGGGGCGGCGGCGGGTGACAGCTGCTGTGGGGGCCCTGCCCTGGCCACGAGCCCGCAGCCCAGCGGGACCCTTGGGGCATCGCTGCTCTGACCAGGTTCAAAGCTGTTTTGCTCCTGCCCCTGTACAGGCAGGACTTCAAACGGCGTCTCCCGCTCTGTAATCTTGGTGGTTCCACTTTCTTCCCAGCTCATTTACTTGAAAATTGCTGGGATGCTGTTCCCAACCTCTGACCTCTGGCACCCCGTGGTGACGCCTGCGCTGGTGTGCCTGAGCCAACTGCTTACCAAGGTATGTCCTTCTGCCAAAGCCGATGGCTGAGGGGGTCAAGGACACGGACACTCGGGGTTGGGTGGGAGCTGAGGTCAGACACAGCCCCTCCCCAAGCACCAGCTCCAGCCCCAGACGTGGAGGCGACCGAGGGTGTGAGCCCAGAAAACCCCCTTCCCGTGGAGGAAGCATCACGTCTGATGGGGGTCCCATGCCCTGGGCACGCAGGCGGGCCCCGCATTTCCAGGTCGGGCCTGGGCTGGGCACTCAGGCGAGCCCCGCATTTCCGGGTCGGGCCTGGGCTGGGCACTCACGCGGGCCCTGCATTTCCGGGTCGGGCCTGGGCTGGGCACTCACTCGGCCCCCACACACTGGGATGGGCAGAGCTCCGCTGAGGCTCTGCCCGGCCCCGGGAGGAGTGGGGGCTCCCGCTCACCTGGGGAGCAGGTGGTCAGGATCCGGACCGTGTCCTGACCAGTCACTGGTTCTGTCCCTCTGCCAGTGCCCCGTGCTGTCCCTCCCGGACGTGGTGAAGGGCCTGTTCGTGTGCTGTGTGTTCCTGGACTACGTGTCCCTGTCGCAGAGGTTCATACCCGAGCTGGTCAACTTCCTCCTGGGCATCCTGTACATTGCAACCCCCAACCAGCCAGGTCCAGGTGAGCCGCCACGGCTGTGGCCGCGGTTGTACTGGGCGCTGAAAGGAAGCCATGCTCATTGTAGCAAGTGTGGGGTATGGAAGAGGGGGCGGAAGACAGACATCGCAAGTCCTCCCGCCCAGAGTAGCGCCCTGTTCCGGGTGTGGGCATGGAAGAAATCGGGACGCTCTCTGCCCACGGTGGCCAGAAGCCACACGTGGCGGGTCTGACAGACGTGCCCTAAGTCAGGCTCACCCAGGCAGCTGTGACTCAGCCAGAAATAGTCTCAGCTTTACGTTGATGTGTTGAAATATTTCCCTATTTGGGGCTAAGTAAAACACACAGCGAAGATTTTTTTTTTTGACATTTTATTGATTTTTTACAGAGAGGAAGGGTGAGGGATAGAGAGTTAGAAACATCGATGAGAGAGAATCATCGATCAGCTGCCTCCTGCACACCTCCCACTGGGGATGTGCCCACAACCAAGGTACATGTCCTTGACCAGAATTGAACCTGGGACCCTTCAGTCCGCAGGCCGACGCTCTATCCACTGAGCCAAACCAGTCGGGTTTTTATCTTACTTTTTTACGTGGCAACAAGCACGTGCTGGCGCGCTCACGGGCTCCGCTGCAGGTCCGCTGGGCAGCGCGTCCGTCCGCGGGGTTCCGTCTCCCGGACACGGGGCGTGGGGGCGGGGGGAGGTTTCTGACGAGGAAGCGCCCCATTGGTCCTGCTCTGTGCTCAGCTCCACTCCCTCCCGGGCTTGTGCATTGCTGCTTCCCTCCTGCCGGGAGCCCGGCGGCCGGCCCCTCGCTCGGTCCTATCAGAGCTCAGTGCCCACTGTCCTCTCGCTCTCCCTCCTGACCTCACAGTGACGGCCCTGGGTCCTGCCCGTGGCTGCTCCCTGGCTGCCCCGCCGCCACGCTGCGTGCTCCCGTGGGCCGGCAGGCAGGGCGCGGGACACACTCACGCCCCAGGAATCTGTCAGGCAGCGACTGCAGTCAGGGTGCGTGTAGGGTGCGCTGGGCACCGGCCAGGCAGCGGGGTGCCTGCTGTGGCCCCTCGCCCCTCTCCGTGTACCCGCCACCCCTGCTTTGCCGGGCCCCCCTGCAGGCTACTCCCTCTGCCGCGATGCTCTTCTGGGTGATGACGGGTGAGCCCTGCACACCACAGGGTCCTCCCCAGCCTGCGCCTGTGGGACGGCCTCTGACCTGGTGGCCTCTGCAGCCCCCGCCCAGCCCTCCGACAGACCGCTCGTCCTCCTCGGCTTTGTCACCGTCTCTCACGCTCAGTCCAGCTCATTCGTCTTCGGGGTGTTCTTTACGGTCTGCCTCCCGCCAAGGCCGCCCCCGACCCGCGGTGCAGCCCGTGCGTTTGTGAAGAGTGAGCCTGATACTCAGAGGCGCTCTGTCCCGTCCCCTTGGAATCCAGGTTACGCTCTGGTGCACCCTTTCCGACCTCTGGGGAGGAACTCGGAGCTGCTCGTGGTGTCTGACGAGGGGGACGCGGCCACGTGGCAAAGGAGAAGCCTGTCCCTCCACTGGGCAAGCGCACGGCACGCCCAGACCGAGACCGAGGCCAACCACACCAGGTACGTGCGGCCTCAGTGCCACCCAGGTCCCGGGCCTCGAGCGGGCCCGCGTCATCTCTGCAGGTGACAGGACCTTATGTGTAGAAAGCTATCAGCTCTAATAACTGAATTTAACAAAGTTTGCAAAAATCAGTGGCATTTTTGTCCTAACAATCACCTGTGTGAAAGGAAATTGCCAACAGCTCCCCGTACAGTAGCATCAGGAAGAAGAAAATACTCTATTTTATTTAACCTTGAGAGCAGCGGTTCTCAACCTTCCTAATGCCGCGGCCCTTGAATACAGTTCCTCATGTTGTGACCCCCAGCCATAAAATTATTTTCGTTGCTACTTCATAACTGTAATGTTGCTACTGTTATGAATCGTCATGTAAATATCTGATATGCACGATGTATTTTCATTGTTACAAACTGAACATAATTAAAGCATAGTGATTAATCACAAAAACAATATGTAATTATATGTGTATTTTCCAATGGTCTTAGGTGACCCCTGTGAAAGGGTCGTTCGACCCCCAAAGGGGTCGCAGCCCACAGGTTGAGAACCGCTGCTCTAGAGGAACCTGCATGTTGGCGCAGTGGCCGCGCAGCCTGCGTTCCCAGCAGCAGTGCACGAGGACCCAGGTCCACGAGGGCCTGGCCGGCGCTGGCCTTGTTGCTATTTGAGTAGCCGCTGCTGCCATCCTGACCGGTGGGAGGCGGTGCCTCGCGTGGCTTGGTTTGCGTTTCCCTGGTGGTGGGTGAGGCTGCGCGCCCTTCTCACGCCTGTTGGCCACCTGTATGTCCTCTTTAGAAAAATGTCTGTTCAAGTCCTGATGGCACTATTTCCATGAAAAAAACCTTCCCACAGCATTATTTTCCGAATATATCTGCTTGACCTTGTAAACAGTAATTCAAACCCTAAAGCAGGGCCCGCTCCTGGTGGCCACGGCATTCCCCCGGCATGGCTGCTCCTGACCTCGTTGGCTGCGGCCACGCTGGGTGTTTAGAGTTGAGTGTTGGCTTGAAGTCTTGCCCAACCATTGCCTGTCGCCCTGAAGTTGGCTCTCGCCCCGCAGGCTGTCCTGCCTGGCCGTGTGTCTGGCTCTGGTGAAGCGCTGTGTGCTCCTGTACGGCGCGCTGCCCGCCTTCCACGACATCACGCGGCCCCTCAGAGCCCTCCTGGCGCAGCACCTGGCCGGCAGCAGCCACCCCCACGACCTGCAGGTGAGGCTCCCCCATGAGGGCGCGGCCCAGCTCAGCCCGTCCTGTGACTGGGGCAGGTTGGCGGGCACTTTGGTCCTTGGCTGCACCCCTAGAAGTCAAGGGCACTGTGTTTGCAAATGAGAAACTCGAATGAGAAGCTGTCAGTGCTGAGAAACTCCGAGAAATAACTGCTGCTGCACGGAGGCTGACCTGGGGTTTAAGCTGAGAACGGTCATGTCACGTCCCCTTCTGCCTGCCCACTGCCCACCAGGGCTTGGCACCTGTCCCTCCCGGACCACACACTCTGGCCTCCTCACTTGGGGACTGCATTGTGCGGCATGGCCACCCCCGCACATGCTATCATATCTCTGCCCTCAGGAAGTGACCCGAGAGGACATCCTGTCACCCTGCGGGAGGCAGATGCAGTGGCCCATCCCTTAGTTGAGGCGCACCCTGGCTCTGCCCTGCGGATCCGGGCGGGCCAGGGGGCAGGGGGGCCTGTGGGCTCGGCGGCACTGCACGTCGTCCCTTGCACGTGGTCCCCACGGAGCCGGGGCATTTGGCCCTCAGAGGCGAGCCTCCAGGTGGGCAGGGGTGGCTGTGCCTGCAGCGCAGGAAGCCTGAGTTTGGGGACACACCTGTGCGTGGGGAAGAGGAATAAACGCACATCAGCAGGCTGGCTTCTGGAGCGCTCGGCCGACTCCTGGAAGCGCAGGCTGTAGGTTCTTCTGTTGGAATGAAAGTGACGTCAGATCACAAAGACTGGGTCCTGCTCGGTGCCTGCCGTGGCGCGGCGCTGCCAGGGAAAGAATGACCCGTCCTGGGCTCGGGGCTGGCAGCACAGGCTGCCTTCTCCTAAGTGCCTGTCATGCCTGTCGGACGCCCTGCACTCGGTCTTTGGGTCTGCAGCCCCGCCCCCCACCAGCAAGGTGACGCTTCCATCAGGGCTCCCACCTGCCAAGGGCCATCTGGCCATCATTCCCGGGCCATACAACAATTTCAGCTTAAAACCAGCTGCTCTGTTTGGTCAAACGTTTCATTAATTCTCCCCGAATGCCTGGGCAGGGCCAGACCAGGTAACTTCTCGTATGATCCGCGGGCCAGACGTTCCCCACCCCTTTACTTAGCAGATGAGGGAAGGCCTGGGGGAGGGAAGGAGGAGCTGGAGAGGCCGCCACGGCCATCACAGCACGGTTCCTGTGCAGGAGCTGTGTCGGAGCGCGCTGGCCGACATGGAGGCCCAGGAGAGGCGCTACCAGCCCCTGGTCTGCGAGAGGAGCAAGCCTGTACCCCTGAAGCTGTTCACCCCCCGGCTAGTCAAAGTGTGAGTGCAGCTGCCTCCGCAGGGCCTTCCATGGAGGGCCCGGGTCAGGGTGTGGGTAGGGGCACCCCAGCCCCCAAGGGGTCAGGGTGGGGTGTGGGCCCAACTCGCTGCCTCTGCTCTTAGGCTGGAGTTTGGAAGGAAGCAGGGCAGCACCAAGGAGCAGCAGGAGCGGAAGAGGCTCATCCACAAGCACAGGCGGGAGTTCAAGGGCGCGGTGCGGGAGATCCGCAAGGACAACCAGTTCCTGGCCCGGATGCAGCTCTCGGAGATCATGGAACGGTGAGGCCGCTGCTGCGGGCGCTGGGAGCCTGCGGGCTGTGTCCCCTGCTCGCCCGGTGCACATACGTCCTCCAAAAACTAATCCCAAACTGGGCTTTTTCTCCTTAGGGATGCGGAAAGGAAGCGCAAAGTGAAGCAGCTTTTCAACAGCCTCGCTGAGCAGGAGGGTGAATGGAAGGCTCTGAAGAGGAAAAAGTTCAAAAAATAAACGGTTTTTATCTTGGCAGAGAGACACTGATGTCTTTCCTGGACTTCAGCTCCCGTTTCAGCGTCGCCTGAACGCGCTGTGGGCCTGGGGCAGCGCTCCCTGAGAGCACGTGCTGATGAACGAACTAGTTGGTCCGTCCAGTTCAGACGAACTGTCAGTCACGGTCTGGGACTGAAGGGATCTGGCCGGTCATTTTTGCCTTTGTGTATAGAGCGCAGTGTTATTTCACATTACAAGTTATATTTTCAATTATAAACAAGTTTGCAAACAGTTTAGAAATCGGAGGAAAAAATCACCCTCAACCCCAGCACCACGACGGGCAGCCCCTCACTCAGTCTGCCTGGCGCTCTCCAGGGCCGTCTCGGTCCTGGGCGCTGAGCCGCTGGGACGTCTGCGCTGAGCTGGGAGGCTGAAGACGTGGAGTTTGTGGTTAAGGTCACAACCTTGTAAGTTAAACAGCAAAGAGCAGCCCTCCCGTCCCCTGCACTAACCAGGAGCGTCTCAGGAATGCAGCACGCCGTGCTGGTGGCCGGCCCCACGGGCTGTGGCTGGGGAGCAGAGCACAGGCCCAGACGAGGGCCGTTCTTAGCGTTCTGATAGGAACACTGTAGCCCCAGCCCCCCGCCCTCTGACATGCGTGTGGAGGCAGGTGACCGGTCTCAGGTGTGAAGGTCAGAGGCTACAAAAGGGGGAGCATGGCTCAGTGGGGAGCTATCAGCCAAAGGTACCTAAGGGGTGACATCGAGTCTTTGGGGAAAGAGCTAATGGGTTTTCATTTGCTGCAGGTGGAACAGCTGTGTATTGGGCATAAGTGTAACTGCTATTTTGGTGATGTGGGTGTCCTATATAATAAAAGGCTAATAGGCCAATCGCCCAGCCTGTGGCTATGTCACACACTGACCATGAGGGCAGAGCGCTCCCACAGGGGGGCATTGCTCAGTGCCGGGGTCCAGCCCCAGCGGTCCAGGGGCTCCCAGAGGTGTGGGCGGAGTCGTGGCAGCATGATTTACACGGAGACAGCGTTCAGGTGATCAGCATAGCTCTCTCTAGTCTCCGTGGATCTGCCTGTGCCTGGCTGAGGCTACAGAGATCCAGAGGCAAGCCCAGCCTTTATTTTATAGTCAGAGGTAAATAAGGTGGTGGTCACCATAGTTAGAGTGTTCTTGTGAGTTTCACTTGTTTTGGCAGCACTTGCTGCACCTCCCTCAGCCCATTAACTTCCCAGATAGGATCTAGGGAGCGACCTAAGGTCCAGCCTAATTATGCTAAGTCGCTAAGAGGACCCTGCCCTCTAAGCTGGGACTTGTACTTTGCCAACAGGTCAGTCAGAGGCTTAACCCTATAGCCGTGCCCCCCAGCTCAGCCAGAAGCCAGGCTCATGGCCAGGGGTGGGCGGGGCGAAGGATACCGACTGCCCTCAGGCAGACATCCCCGGGGCTCCCGGACTTGGAGAGGGCTCCCCGGTGAGGGAGTCGCCCCCCAAGTGCACGCATCGTTCAGTATGGGGGGGGGGGGCGGATGGCATGTGGGGCTGCATCACCTGTCAGCTTGGGAGGAAAACTTCAGGGCCTAGAATCCCCGCCCACGTGTTTACAGCGCGGGGCGGCCACACGGGGGCGTGGCTGGGTGAGATGAAGGGCAGCGGCCGGGGGCGTGCCAGGCGCCAGCGTCCACAGCGGCTCCAGCTGCCCGGCCAGGCGCGCCCCGACCCCGCCGCCAGCGGAGCAGCTGGGCGTCTGGTCCCCGCCGTCTGTCCGCACGTCCCTTCCCTCCTCACCGGCCGGCGCCGGTGCAGGAGGAACCGTCCCACCGAGAGCCAGGCGGTCACACCCACGGGCCGCGCACACGCGCCGCGCTGCCCGCCCAGGCCCGGCGCTGTCCGTGGAGACGGCCCCGCAGGCGGAGGACCCAGAGCCCAGGCCCTGAGGGGAGAGGGTCGCCCTCCGGCAGCGGGTGGGGGCAGATGGGACCGTGGCTGGCGGCGCACGGTTGGGAACCAGCCCCGCCAGCAAGCGCCGGGCAAGGACTCGGGCCGCGACCGGGGAGAGCCCCGCGGCCGGAGTGGGAGCCGTCGGGGCCAGGGGTCAGGGGTCGCCGCCCGCCGCGGAGCGCCCGGACCGCCAGCAGCCGGAACGCGGGAGGCAGGGGTCGGGCGGAGGCCACTCGGAGTTAGAGACCGACTGCGGCCCGGACCGCGCAGCCGGAAGGAGAAGAGCAACGGCCCGTCACTTCCGGGGCGTGTCTAGTGGGAGGGGCCTGCGCCCGCCCCGCCCCCAGCAGCGTGCCTGGCGGTCCTTTCCGCATCCCTGTGGCCAGCGGTCCGTCGGTTCATCTGCTCGTCCCCGGCGCGCGGCCGCGGCAGGTGCGGGCGGGGTACCCGGAGCCCCAGGAGGCGAGCCCGGGGCGGGGTCGGTGTGGGCGGGGGCTGTGTTCTCCGGGCGCAGGGACCCCTCCCCGAATCCGCCCCGGGCCTCAGAGGTCCCGCCCTCCTCCCGGCCTCAGTTTCCCTTCCCGCTCCACACGAGGACGCGGTGGTGGCTGCGTGGGACGGGGTGCGCCCGGGCCCGCGATGCCCCCACCCTGGCCCCTTGGGACGGTTGGCCTCAGTGGCTGCGGTTTCCTTGCGCAACCTCTGCTGCCGAGTTTGCTGCATCCCGGGGTCTGGGGAGGGCGCACCAGGGACCTCGTCTGTGGTGATGGGCGCCCCCCAGCAGGGTGGGCAGGCTCTCCCTTTAGGGTGCTCACTAGGGTGTTGGGGGCCAGACAGGAGCAGGAGGACTCAGTTTCCCCCTCGGTAGGGTAGGCGTCTGTGCTGCCGTAACCAGAGGGGCTGTGCAGACCCGGCCCCCTCCCCCACGGGCCAGGAAGGATCGGAGCGCCTCCATCATGGGCTGGGGAGCTGGTGGGAGCTGCACCCCGCACCCACCCATCCGCCAGCAGCCGGCGTCCGAGACCCGCGTGGTCACTGTGGTCTTCCTGGGCCTCCTGCTGGACCTCCTGGCCTTCACGCTGCTGCTGCCCCTGCTGCCGGGGCTGCTGGAGAGCCACGGCCGCGCACATGTGAGCCCTCCTCACCCTCCATCCCGAAGCCTGACCCCCACGGTGGGTGCCCACTCCCCCGCCTCTCATGCTTCCTGTCCCCCAGGACCCTCTCTATGGCTCCTGGCAGCGAGGGGTGGACTGGTTTGCTGCAGCCATCGGGGTGCCCGCAGAGAAGAGATACAACAGCGTCCTGTTCGGAGGTGTGGCCCTGAGCCCCATGCTGGGAGCCCCTGGTCCTATCTTCCTGGGTCCCCCCCCCACCCAATCTTCCCTCCCTGAGCTCCCATCACCCAGATCCTCGTTCACACCTCCTTACTCCTGGGCACCATCTGCTCCCTCTGTGTCCACTCTGTCATAGCCACCTTGGCTTTGAGGCCCATGGCCTGGGAGCGGCCAGGTGAGCAGACCCTTGGGGATGGCGACTGAGGTGTGGTGACCCTGACTTCTGTCTCCTTCAGGTCTGATTGGCTCAATCTTCTCAGTCCTGCAGTTCCTCTGGGCACCGCTCACGGGGGCCGTCTCCGACTGCCTGGGGAGGCGCCCAGTGATGCTGCTGTCCCTGGTACGGGTGCCCCTGGGGTGGTACCTGAGGGGCCAGCAGCTCCTGTGTCTAAGCCAGGCTGTCCCAGAGCCGTTTCTGCCACCCAGCGGATGTTGGGGACACAAGGGCCCTTGGGTGCTGCAGTACAGGGCAGGGACCTAGGGGTGCTGGTGGCCCCAGCCACTCCTGGCCTGAAGTGACCACGCCTACCCTTGGCTCCTGCCCCGAGGCAGGCAGGTCTGGCCACCTCTTACGCTGTGTGGGCTGCCTCGGAGAGCTTCGCAGCCTTCCTGGCCTCCAGGGTGATTGGCGGCATCAGCAAGGGGAACGTCAGTCTCTCCACGGCCATCGTTGCCGACCTGGGCTCTCCGCCCGCCCGAAGCAGAGGCATGGTGGGTGCACGGGCTGGGGGTCGAGGGCCCGGAGGGGCTCCCGGGCCTGGTCGCCCTCCTGACTCAGGTGGCTTCTCCCCAGGCAGTCATCGGAGTGGCCTTCTCACTGGGCTTCACGCTGGGCCCCATGCTGGGCGCCTGCCTCCCTTTGCGGATGGCACCCTGGCTCGCCCTGCTCCTCTCTGTCTCGGACCTACTATTTCTCTTCTGCTTCCTGCCGGAGACACTGCCCCCAGAGAAGCGGGTACGGAGGAACCCAGAAACCACCTACAGGTCCCGGACCCGGGGGTTCGGTTCCCTGGGCATGTAGGGAGCCAGTCGCGGGTGCCGGTCCTGGGTGCCAGGGGAGGCCGGACAGTCCTCTCCTGGTGTCCAGAGGCTCTTGGGGACACAGTGCCTCCTGGGGTCTCTATGCTTCCCAGCCCCTGCCTCTAAGGCCTGGTAGATGGCTGGTCATGTCCCTCCCCGGGCTGCCCCCCAGGCCCCCAGTAGCCTCTCCAGTTCTGCCCCCTCCAGGCACCCTCCCTCACCCTGGGCTTCCGAGCTGCCGCCGACTTGCTCAGTCCCTTGGCCCTGCTGCGCTTCTCCGCTGTGGCCCATGGCCCGGACCCGCCCACTGGAGACAGTAAGGAGTGGCCCTTCATGAGGGTGGAGCTCCGCCGGCTACTGTTGGGCGGTGGACCCCTCATGCCCTTGCTCCGCTGCCCCCCAGGCCTCAGCCACCTGCGCCGCCTGGGCCTGGTCTACTTCCTCTACCTCTTCCTGTTCTCGGGCCTGGAGTACACGCTGAGCTTCCTCACCCACCAGCGCTTCCAGTTCAGCAGGTGGGAGTGCGGGCCCTACAGGGACCCCACTCAGGGACGCCCTGCCCTCTCCCCATCCCCCGGGCCCAGCCTAGGAACCTGGGGTGGGCAGGGGTTGTCAGCAAGTCCCCTGGCTCTGCTTGGCAGAGCAGGGGCGCAGCCGGCCAGCAGGGCTGGGGCACTAAAGTTCGCGCCCTCCCAGCCTGCAGCAGGGAAAGATGTTTTTCTTCATCGGCCTCACCATGGCCACCATCCAGGGCACCTATGCCCGGCGGATTAGCCCCGGCGGGGAAATTGCAGCTGTGAAACGGGTATGGGGCGCCCCTGGTGGGGGTGGGGAGCGGCCTCCTGAGCTCTGCTGGAAGCAGCAGGAGTGGGGCCTGAGCTCCACTGTGTCCTGCTGCAGGCCATCCTGCTGCTGGTCCCCGCCTTCCTCCTCATCGGCTGGGGGCGCTCGCTGCCTGTGCTGGGCCTGGGGCTGCTGCTCTACTCCTTCGGTGAGTGGGCCTGCCAGGGCCAGAGGGGCGCGGCGGGCTGGTGGCCAGATCCCTCCAGGTCACGAGCCCTCTCTCCTCTGGGGTGACGGTGCCTCGCTCATGTCCCCCATCAGCTGCCGCTGTCGTGGTGCCCTGTCTGTCCTCCATGGTCGCCGGCTATGGTGAGAAGCCCTTCCTAACCAAGGCCACCGGGGATGGGGGGCAGCAGCCAGCAGGCACCTGAGGGCCCCTTCTCTCCTCCAGGCTCGCCTGGGCAGAAGGGCACAGTCATGGGGACGCTGCGGAGCCTGGGTGCCCTGGCCAGGGCATTGGGGCCCATGGTGGCCGCCTCAGGTGAGGCTGTGGGACAGCACGTGATGTGCCCTGGGGAGCCAGGCCTCGAGGGCTGCTGGGCCCTGATGGGGCCTCCCTCAGCGGCCTGCCTCTGCTCCTGCCTCCTCCGTTCTGGCACTTGGGGCGGGGGCGGGGGCGGTGGGCCCACGTCATCGCTTGGCTCTCTCCCTCCAGTGTACTGGCTGACGGGCGCCCCGGCCTGCTTCACCGTGTCCTCGGGGCTCTTCCTGCTCCCCTTCCTCCTCCTGCGGCCCCTGCGACCTCCAGCACGGACACTCAAGGAGGAGTAGCAGAGCCAGCCCAGCCCAGGCGGAAGGAGCCGAGGCAGGAAGTCAGAGGCCACCCCGCCTGCTGGCCCGACTCCTCCCTTCCTCCTGGGGCCCAGGCAGGAATCCCGGGGCCTGCAGCCCACGGGGCGCTTGCAGCCCTCCTCCTGCTGGACTGGACGGCCCTGCCTGGTGCCCACAGAGCAGGGTCAGGGACTCCAGATCTTTCCAGGCTTCCGGCTTGTTTTTCACTCTGTGGAGAACAGGCTACCAGCCAGGCGTCTGGATGACAAAATAAAGCAGCTGTTTTATACTAAGTGCCTCCTCCCAGTACACCGTGTCCCTCAGCCTCCACCACACCCTGGGGCCCCAGGCCCCGCAGCAGCAGCTGCACTGACCACACGCGGTTCCCTCCTGCACGGGGGTGGGGGTGGGGGTGGGGGAGGGGGGTGGAGTCAGGTGCAGGACCCTCCCAGACGGTCAGCACTGGCAGGTGACACCTGGCAGATGGAGGAGCAGGGAGCCTTCTGCTGGGCTGTCACCGTCACAGACCGTGGCCCCACCCTCCTGCTCAGCCCCAGCCAGGCTGACTCCAGGGTCCACTGACTGGAGAGGACACGGGACTCAGCGGTCCGAGGGCCGTGCCCAGCAGCCCCAGGGAGGAACAGGCTGAAGGGGCAGGGCATCTCTGGGTTAGAACGTCCTCCCAGTCCAAAATGGCAAATGGTGTCTCAAGAAATAAGACACTTTGGGGAAGAGACAAACTCCTGGAAGTCCTATTTTAAAGAAAAAGGGATTAAAATGTAAAACCGCTCCCCAGGTTCAGACAGGATACAGCTTGAAGAACTTTATTTGTGAGTAAAACATGTTACAATGAAGAAAGGACACAGGGCCTGCCCTCCTGAGCCTGTGTCCCTGTCTGTGGCTAGACTTTATGTTGTGATACAAAGAGTTAAAAGAAACTACAAAAGTGAATTAGTCATTGCGTGTGTGGGGTAGAGGGAGGGTCAGGGAAGAGTCTGTTAACAAGGAGGGTGGTGGGGAGGCGGAACACACTTGGCAACAAATTGACACAGAAGCAGCTGCTCGCCTGTTAGCTCCAAGCGGAGGTCAGCGCCATGCAGCCGGCCTCCGTCCTGCGTGGGTGCTCGGTTTTGGGGACCTGAGCCCACGTCCAGCTCCAGATCCACCGCGGCCCTCCTGCCTTCCCAGGGGCCTGTCTGGGGTGGGCAGGCTGGCACCCAGCAGCTCCTGGAACAGGCGCCCTCGAGGAGCCCACGTGGCCAGCTGCCAGCCAGCAGCTCCCTGCTGCCTCCCAGGGGGTGGAGGTGAGTGCAGGTGAGCAAGGGCAAGTAGCTCCATGAGTGCCGGCTCGGGCTCGGGAGCAGCGGGGCCACCAGGGCCGACTTCCGGGAAGAGCAGACCCTGCTCTGAAACCTGCCCCCACCCCGGTGCGCGGGGCTCCGCCGCAGGCCCAGAGAAACGAGCGCGACGTCGCTGTTCCCGTTCACAGCAACGCAGAACTGCCAATACACTGAAGAGAACGCTAGAAGAGACTTCTTCTCACTGAGGGGCCCTCCCGAGGACAGGCCTGGAGAGACCCCAGTGATAAGACTGAGCCCTGGACCGGGTGCTGCCAGGGGGTGACCGGGTAACCATGCATAGGTTGCAAGGGTGTACAGGCCAGGCTGCTGCGGGGTCCCCACGCTGCCTGAGGCCACCACAGCGCCCTGGCCACTGGCAGGCACAGGGTGTTGGCACAGGACCAAGGCTGTGTGTTTATGGACAGAGTGAGATCGCCGAGCAGGTAAGGCCAGCAGGAAGCTAGGAGTCTGAGTCAGTCACCTGAGACCTGGGGGGAGGGGAGCCTAGCAGGGACGGAGCGTGGGTTACTGGATGACAGAAGGAGAGCAAGAGAGGTCAGGGCCAGACCCGGCAGGGCCTCTGACTGTGCAGCCAGACCCTGCCTGGACGCCCCAGGGAAGGACCCGAGGAGCAGACAGACGGGCACAGAGGTGGACACAGGGCACAGCCTCCCTGGACCTGAGGTGAGGCCTGGGCGCCAGGGGAGGCCGTGCGAGCACAGGAGGTGAGCTCTGGTCTACACGGGCTTGGGCGGCGGGGAGCGCTAGCTACGCGGAGGGGGCTTTGCATTCCATGGCACAGGGAGACAACACGAGACAGCGGTGTGTGCAGGACGGGCCTTCAGGAGTCGCTCTTCTTCTTGCTCTTCTTCAGGAAGGAGGGGGTGCGGAACTTCTTCTTCTTTTTGGAAGGGGACTTGCCGGGAGACCCATCGCTGCCTGGGTCTGCGGCAGCCCCCTCAGCAGCCGGGGAGGGGGCTTCTTCAGCCGCCGGGGCCGGCTCAGGACTGGCCACCGTGGAGGGCCTGGCGGGGCTGGAAGGGCCACGGGCTTCGCCCAGCCCCTCGTCCTCCTCCTTGTCCAATGTCGGGAAGCCAGGCGCTTCTGAAGGCTCATCGGGGGACAGGTCAGGGAGAGTGGGCTTAAAGGTGGCAGCATCACTGTCGTCTCCAAAAACAGCATCTTCCAGGTCTAGTGGGCGGGTAGGAGAGACGGGGTTAAAGGGCAACTGCCCAGCCCTCAGAGAGGGACCTCAAGGTGGGCTGCGTCCTGCACAGAAACTGCTCTGTAAGGACACCAGGGCCTTCTACCAAGACAAGGATAAGGAACTTTAAATCGTGTCACTACTTCAAGGCTGGATGGAGCCCACTGTACCAAACACAGACTCCATCTTAAGGAGGGGTGTGGGGGGGGGGTGTGTGTGGGGGGGCGCTCCCTCTCCTGGAAGCGTGCCCTGCGAGCAGGGGACATTTTCAGTGCAGTGTCCTCCTGACACCCTTGAGACGAGGTTTGCTCTAGGCCCCTAGGGCACCTCAGTAGCCCTGAAATTAAGCCTACATTTGGGTCCACACACCTGGTTTCCCCCAAGGGAGCCACGGAAAACATGGCAGCCCCTGGACACACAAGTTAATAACTCTCGACCTTGTGCATCAGCATCAAATAAACAGCCTAGTTTAGAGGAAGACATGAACCATCAGGCCAGGGAGAGGGGCCAAAGCAAGCCGTTTCACCATCGGGAAACAAAGCACACTTGTCTTCAGGAGCCTAAGGGCTGGTCTGTGGGGAAGATTCCCATCTCCAGGTTGGGGTGGGGGAGACCAGGTGAGCAGATTTTCTAAAAACAGCCTACGAGGTTACGAGCGACTGGCAGGTTAGGAGCACCAAACCTGTTCATATATCAACAGTCAGCCGAACCTCGGGAGGCGACGAGAGGCGAGCTGAGTGCAGGGGACAAACACTGAGGGCTGGGCCCTGGGAGATGCCTGCCCGGGATCACGGCCGGGGCAGGGGGAAGTGAGGCATGTCTGCACAGCGGGCAGAGGTGGCCTGTGGGTGCCCAGGGGAACCTTTATCATTGGACCAAATGTCCTACTAAAAAACAGCACTGCCCTGGCCGAGGTGGCTCAGTGGACAGAGAGTCAGCCTGCAGACTGAAGGGTCCCCGGTTTGATTCAGGTCAAGGGCACATGCCCAGGTTGTAGGCTCGATCGCCAGTGGGGGGTGTGCAGGAGGCAGCCGATCCATGATTCTCTCTCATCACTGATGTTTCTATCGCTCTCTCCCTCTCCCTTCCTCTCTGACATCAATAAAAATATACATATTTTAAAAATAGCCCAAATGTCGCTCTTCTGCCCCCGTCACGTTAAGCTTAAGCACAAAGCTTAAGCAGGGGTTCAAACACATGCAACCACATACAGCAGGTGGCAGCCCCACCTGTCTGAGCCTCGTCTAGACTGTCTGCCCTCCTGGCACTCACGAGACCCAGAGCTCTGAGCACCGCTGTGTGGCCCCTGGGAGCCCCGAGGGCAGGCTGCCCACTGCAGCTCCCAGGTGACGGAACCCCTTCCGGGAAGGCCACTGCCCAGAATGAAGGACTGGGTACAAAAGGGGGGGCGGGGGGGAAAGACAATGTTTTTATTTTGATTGAACAGAAAACAAAACGTAGTAAGCAACAAAGAAGCAGAATGAGGAAGCGCAGGGAAGCCGGCAGTACTTACTATGGTAACAGGTACTCCTTAGCACATCCTCCTGCTCGCCACGCAGCCACAAGAAGAGAAAAGCACAGGGAGAGAATCTACGCATTCAGTCACAGCACCAGGTACAGGAGGAGAACGGCCGAGCCATTCTTGTGGACACAGAGGCACAGGCTCCCGACAGACATGGGAAGCATGATGTGTAAGACCGAGGGACAGACACGCAAGCCACGCCACAGACATGCGGTGGGTGGTCTGAGAGGCCGACGGAGGCCAGTGCTCTGCATGGACTGATAACACGGCAGCCAAATGACATCCTGTAGCTCAGACACCACAGAGGACGTTTCCGGAGGTGGAATCGAGCACAGGAAGGTTTAGGAAGTGTGCAAAGAGGGCAAAACTGACATCATCAGTGAAGTGGGTGCCCATCCCTGAAGGCTGTCCTCCCACCCGTGACATCTCACTAACAAGCCTGTTTGGCCTCAGGTTTCCCAGGACAAGGCCAAACGAGCGCAAGAGGCTGGGCCCAGCAGCACCCAGCACGTGCTGTGCTGGTTCCCACGCAAAGGCACACGTCCTCACTAGTGTCAGCTGCCACTCCTTCCATTGGACAGAACACGCAGCCCACTCCCGCAGCCCCGCTGTGGACACCCATCCACACAGCGCCATGCGCCCTCCCGCCCTGGGTCAGCCTCGCCCGCCCCGCCCAGGACTCACCTTCCTCTAGCTTGACGGGGGA
The DNA here is from genome assembly GCF_964212035.1 of Myotis nattereri. NCBI lineage: Eukaryota > Metazoa > Chordata > Mammalia > Chiroptera > Vespertilionidae > Myotis > Myotis nattereri. The sequence continues at coordinate 229,712,271 of NC_138075.1, forward strand.
GCAGGGGGCAGCAGGGGGCTCTGGAGGACTGTCTTTCTGCTCTCCAGTCTCGTCCAGACTCTCTGCAGGTGGCAGAAGGTGAGAGGGCGTGGTGAGATGCCGCCATGAGCCCGCACCAGAGCCCTCCCAGGGGAGTCGGACCCCCTCTGGGACCAGCCTGAGTGAGGAGGGAGGAAGCATGTGCTGAGGAGCACTCTGCCCTTAACCAAAGGCCTGGAGGACAGAGGCGCTCACCTGCGGACCTGCCCACGCAGAACCTGCCCTGGTGCCTGGGCCTCGCCGTGAGCACTCACCTGGGGGGCCCCTGTGCTTGCGCTCCACCTCCCTGCGGTACTCCTCCAGCTCGCGGTCAGTGAGCGTGTTGAAGGGGTTGGGGCCTGTGGTGCTCACGATGACGTGGGGCTGGTACTCCTTCTCAATGATGGCCTTGGAGGCTGTCACCAGCTCCCCCTGCGGACAGAAGCGGTGCTGGGTCTGCAGAAGCCCTGCCCCAGGACCTCCTCCTCCCCGGCCAGGCTGCAGGCAGGGTGGGGCGGGCAGCTCTCCAGGGGCACAAAGACATCCCTGAGGGTTAGGCTGAGCTACAGCCTTCAGGGGCAGAAGACAGAGACACACGATTTTGATGCAACAAAATAAATGTAACAGGAGAAAAGAACCCTAGAAAGCCCTCAGGTTTCAGAAGCAAAGGCAGCAAAGTGCAGATGGAGCACACAGTGCACCTCGAGGACAAGCCCATGTCCTCACTGACAGGCAGGAAGAGGAAATGCACAGATCACAACACTCAGGTCAGGCAGGAGAGACCTGCTTCCATTCTAGGAGCACAGGCAGGTTCTGTTCTTTTGACCTTAAGAAGAAAATGTCCCCAGGCACCAGTATTTGGGGAATTTGGAAAAAGAATTTGTAGGAGAGAAAAGAAAGCAAAGCCTATGAAGCACTGAGTGGCCACAGACCAGCCCCATCTGCCAGGAGGCGGCGGGCAGGCCCCGGAGGGTGGGCAGCCAGCGGGCTGAGTGTGACACCACCACACATTCCCTTGCCCAGCACAGCTCTGTGCCCCGCTCAGCCTGGTCGGCCCCAAATGCTCCCCGATGTTCACCTTGGAGAAAGCTAACCGGAACTCATGCACATGCCCAGTACTTAATGAGAGCTTCCAAAAGTAACTGTAAACAGGAGAATCCAACGTCACTTTCACGCCTGCCGGTCCACCTGTGCTCTCCTCAGCGAGGGGCGAGCGTCAGAGGAGTCGGCGTCCCTGCAGTGGGCACTGGACACAGAGCCAGACCGAGGCCGGGGGACCTGGGCTGAGCGGCCCGGTCCCATGAGCTGGGTAGAGTGCCTGGAGTACTCCGTGACTGACCGCTGACAGTGACACAGGCCCCAGGACAGAAGAAAGGGCCTGCTGGGATCAGCAGCCTGTTATCAACTTGTCATCAGGTTCAGGATGACCTGGGAGTCAGTTAGCCCTCTTTCCGACTAGCCTGACCCAACGCCGCCGGCTTTTCCTCCAGAAGCAGCCCTGCCTGGCCAAGACGGGGACTCACGTCCTCCTCTGCCACTCGGACCCTTGGCCCGAGACATGCCCTTTCCTGTCCACAGGCCTGTTACCATCTTCAAGAGGAGCCTGCTGGGCGGGCCCCTGAGGCCCACAGAGCACGGACACTATCATCTACGCAACCTGGCTGGTGCCTGTGCGTCCTGGTAGCACTGCAGTGAGACAGGAAGGTGATGTGAGCTTTGAGAGAAACACTGTCACTCATTTCAGTCCAATGTTCAAAATCAGTAAAGGGAAAACAAAACCAGAAACTGCCACGGAGATGCTTCCTGTCCAGACCCCCTGCCCTCAGGTGCCGCACAGCTGGTTCCCGCCCGCTGGCAGGGGCTCCCTCCTCAGTGAGGCCAAGCTGGAGCTAGGAAAAGGGCGATGCCTGAGCCGCAGAGACAGGCCCTGTGGGGAGCAGCCCGAGAAGTCGGGGCTGAAGGGGCAGCTCCTTCCAGCAGCCCATGTGGGGGCGCTTGCTGTGCTCCTCCCGTTTGGCCCCACCAGGGCTCTAAGCCTGTTCCTCCTGGCACTGGGCTGAGGCATCAGGTTTTCATCTGAAAAATCTACACAGATTTGAATTTATATTCCTTTTTTTGTTTGTTAATCCTCACCCGAGGATACTTTTCCCACTGATTTTCAGAGAGAGTGGAAGGAAGGGAGGGAGGGGAAGAGAGAGAGAGAAACATTGATGTGAGAGAGGTGCCCTGACCAAGGCTGAGAATCGAACCTGCAATCCAGGGAATTGAACCCGCACGTGCAAGCAGGTGCACCAGCTACTGAGCCACCAGGCCAGGGCTAAATGTACATCTTAGTGCCGGGCCTGCACACACTAGGTGCTCACCACCAGTGCACACAGGTGCGGCAGAGCAGCGAGTCCGGGCTGCACACCAGAGGGCAGCAGGACAGGACTAAGTGCAAATCTTCACGCCCGTCTCTACCGACTCAGTTCCCTGGGAATCACATCCAGGTGGCAGAGCGGCTTCCAGCCACACGCTGGCTGCACAGTGCTGAGTCCAGAGAGCCCTGGCTGGGCTTCCTGTCCCTTTGGGCGCTGGAGCACGGGGTGTGGCTGGCGACTCGCTGCCCCTTCTTCTGCCAGAAGACAAAGGAGAGATGGAAGCAAAAGAAAGTCCTTCCAGAAAAGCCCCAACTTCCTTAGTCCCAAACGCCCGTTCCTCAAGCTCTCGACCGGGAAGCGCGTCTCTGCACGCTTGCCTTACGGGGACGAGGGCGTGTTTAGGACACTGACACACAGTCCTTTTCACTTGCTCAAGAGGGTCAACCTGCCAGTGAGCAGCGCCACCTCTGGGAGCACCGTGGTCTGTGCTCTGCGGTCCGCACACAAAGGCGGGGCCACCACCCCAGTCAAGGACAGAGGAGGCCAAGCACAGTCTCACCATCAAAACGAAACATGCTGTCACGGGAAAAAGAGCAAGGCTGCCAATGTGCGTGCCCGGGAGAGGGGGCGGGGAAAACAAGCTGGCCGGGAACCTGCACAGGGCACCACCTCGCTGGGCTCGGAGCCGAGTGGCTTTCTCTGCCGATCCTGCCTGGACACGGCGCTCACAGGGTCTCGTCTGGTGCTCGCACAGCCAGCTGGAGGGGCCCGTGGCCACGCTCCATGAAGCATCCTCACAGGGAACGGGGTGCACCCCCAAGTCTGCGCACTGCTGGACAGAGCCAAACAGAACTGCGACGGATGAGGAACTGCCAGAGCAGCAGCCTTACACAGCAGACGGTCTCCCTTCCAGGCAGGCAGCCCTAACGACACAAACAGGAGCCACTAAATGCAACCTAAGCCAGAGAGCTTGTCCAAACCTGCTCTGCTCCACAAGCCCCCAGGGCTCATGGACTTCACACACCTACACACACCTGAGAGGAAAGAATGAGAAACAAGGTCACATGGGATGGAAGCACGAAAAAGCAGCCAGTGGGGCAGGAGGCCGTCTCTCCCATGCTCTGCGAGGCTCCTCCAAGAACGGCCGCTGGACAAGGGAAAACAGGACCCGCTGAAACAACACATAAATATGCAAAATAATGCCGTCAGCGAGGGTTCCAGACAGGAATACCGAGCCCTTGGTGCGAGCCTCCTTCTCTCTGGCTCCTGGGCGTGGCTGGATGACACCTGCACTCGCTGGAGGAGTGTAACTGAGACACATTTCCTCTGGACACAGGGCAAACACCTGAGGCCTCACCCTCTGCCCTCAGCGCCTCAAAGCTTAGAACAGGCGAGCCTCCACCTGGCACGGGACATAGGGTGGATTTCCACTTACTGAGCACTTTAGGTATGCAGGTACATGGAGAACGGTAATTTGGGGTTTCACATTTTCACAAGTCTTTGCCCCCTTGCAACATTAAAAAAATCTAGGATTTTTAAGGTCAAAATAAATACATTTCCTCAACCGGGCTGATCAGAGACCGCCTTGCTTTACTTCCTGCTTCCCTGAAAGGATGTCTTTCAATCGCACCCCCCATTGCACGTTCCTTACGTTTTCGGTCACAGCTGAGCAGGCAAAGGGAGCAGGTCGCACGGAAGCATCCGGCACTAACAGAGTCACATGCAGAACCTCTGAAAAGCACCGTCATGATGCGGAGACGCACCCACTCCTCCAGCCGGGGCTTCCCTACAGCCCACGGCAGGCAGGACGGCACCCTCCGTCCTCTCACCAAGGAGCTAGAGCCCGCGTGCGGCTCCGTCGTAACCGGGACAATGCCGGCAGGAGCAGGCAGGTGGGGACAGGCAGGCAGGAGGAGCGCGAGCCGACAGTAACTACGGGCAGGAGGAGTACCTTTCTAACAGGGAGAGATTTAGCTGGACTAAAGGTCTGCTCTGTGAGCTCGAGCCCTTCGATTGTCTCCGTGCAGTCAGACAGGGGTGCATCCTGCAACAGTAAACTGAGTCAGCAGAGCCCCAGGCCCAGCCTGAAGTACCGAGCGCACAGGATGGCGCCGCTGAGAGCATGCAGCAGGGACGGCGGCGGCGCCAGGAAGGCAGCGGGGGTGGCGCTGCCACGTGCAAGCCCAGTCCCCAGGACCAGGGCCACACCTGACCAATCAGAAGAGGCGGTGACAGTTACCTACCCTGCAGTTACGTGCGCGGTTTCAGAGGCAACTACGGACACAATTACCTTCAAGGGGCCCCGACACTGTCCCTTTATAGAAACGTGGGCCACCGTGGCCACAGACGGGCACCAGGCAGCGCCCTGCTCAGGCAGCAACGTGGATGGGAATAAGCCCGCCGAGCCCCGGAGCCCAGCACTTTACACGGTGTGCAGCACTCAGACCGGGCGGGTGGGTCCCCGGGCACCGTGCCACCCGCACAGGCATGCACTGCACCGAGCGCTGGAGGGGACACGCCCCGGGCGTGCTCGTGCTTGGCCTACGACTCAGGGAAAAGTGCCTGTGATTGCTCATCATGAAGCTTTTTCACAAAGACTGCGTAAGAATAACAAGACTAATTCCCAGTTCTCACCTGGACGAGGCTTCTGTCCATCACTACACCACACAACACCTGTGACTGGGGGCCAGCCGTCTTAATGTCCTGCAGGTTCTGCTCTCGGATCTGAGGGCAGCAACAGGAGGAACACATCAGCAGCATGCCCACACCTTGCCCGCTCGGTACTGCCTGGGTCTGAAGGGAGGAAGGGCCCATTCCTACGTCCTTCCCCTTCTGGTGACGTGGGCAAGCGCTCACTCACTCGAGGGCACACTCCCTACGTGTCCCTCTTACCGGGACACTGTGAACAGTCCAAGGTGAAGGCTGCTCACGGGCCACAAGTGCACAGCACGGGCGCACAGAGGGGCCGCAGCTGCAGTCATGGGGCAGCAGAAGTCCTCAACGCGCGCACGCGCTCTCTGCCCTGCAGCAGCCAGCACCCCGTCCACCCACTGCAGCCTCCGCCTCCGCACACGAGTACGCACCTTGTTCCTCATCTCCTGGACCTCTTTCGGGTTTGTGTTCAATGGAACGAACAGGTTAGGGACAGCAGAGGTGGAAGTTCTATGTCCATCCTCTTTAGTCCACTGTAATATCAAGAAGAGTTAAAATGTCAGAATTGGGACGGCAACAGGTGGCACCAAGCACCCAATCTGTCCAACTGATCTCACATCTGGTCATGCACTGAGCATCACAGAGGATGAACCAATGACCATACCCTGTGCCACCGCAGCGGCTGGAGGGGGCAGGAGCATGTCCAGACCGAAACCAGGAATGGCGGAGGCCAGAGTCATGACGACCGGCCAGAGCCACTGAGAAAGCCCCGCTGAAATGTGGGGTCTCACATGGACTGACGAGAGCTGAGCCCCTAACTCCCGCAGACTAGCCAGTGGGGCCCTTCAGAGCACATTGGTTCACCGCTCTGAGCATCGTCAACACCAAAGCCAGCGGGAAGCATGAGATGACAGGGTCATGGAAAGCAATGTGATGTGCTACCCAGAGGGAGGGAAGACTCGCATTGGAAGGCAAGAGTGGGCATCACCAAAGTGTTGCTTTAAAATAAACTACAGCATCAGAATGCACTGTTTGCATAGCTATTCCAACCCAAGAAAATCGTGGAATGAATGCTTAGGCACCTGGGGAAGATTTGGTGATGTCGAATATTTTATATAACTTCATACTCTGAGTGTTACAAAAATATCCCACAGGAGCTCGGAGCGCTGGGATCCTTACTAGAAGGCCGTCTTAGGCAGCGGGCACACTGCCAGCACCCTGCGCCTTTCACTTTTTTTTTAAATTTCCAATCAGATATGACCATTTTCATCACATTGTAATTGGGAGGATGAGGAGGCGCTGAGTGTTAAAACAAGCCCACCTCCGAGAGCAAATGTTATTCTTTTCGGGGTGTTTTCAAGAGGCACTAAGAGAGCCATAACCGTAAGACGTGGAGAAGCCACGGAGCGATGCTCAGCCACTGCGGGGGCGCGATGGGCGTGCGCTGGGAGGTACTCACTGACGGCATCTTCAGATTAAACAACGCCAGCCTTTCATTAAAGATAATTTCCATCAAAACGGGAAAACGGCAACCTCAGGAGCGTGACACTATCACTGTAAGTGAACATACCCACCTGGGCGCAGGTACGGGCGTGTCAATCCAGAACAAGAAACACATCGCAATGCTGCCCAGGGCCTCCCTCCACACACACTGACTAACACGCCCGACTCGCTTCACACTTTTTCACGCTAAGAGTACACGTAGCTCAAAGCTGCTGCCACACACACACTTCGGGAAAACTCGGCACAGCCTCCGGCACATGTACTGACAGCAGCAGAGTCGTTCGGGCCCACTCCCCTGAACAAGCAACATCAGTAAAAACGAAACAAAGGCCACGAGAAAAGAAAAAAAGGGAGAGAGGGGCAGAGGGGAAGGAGGGGGGACCGGGGGCGAGAAGGAGAGGAGGCCGGGCTCAGCACTGGGCCTCTGCCCGTGTGGGCGGCATGTCGGCTCAGGGGCACAGAGGCTCTCACCAACTGTGCGCCAGGAAAACGCCAGCCACCTGGAGACAGGCCTCTTTTTCGACACGTCTACGAAGTAAGAGCGTTATGAGGGGAGCCGTTCGCTGCCTGGGGCCCCCGAGTCTGGGCCCGTCTCGCCTGCGCTACACACCACCGTGCAGCGGTGGGTCTGTGCCCGCTTCCGTGTGCGCGCAGGACTCCACCGCAGGAGCACGGCTGTCCCGGGCTCGGTGCGGGGCCGTGAAGACCGTCTTCACAGAGGCGGCTGAGGGCCGGGACCTGAGGGCGGCTCAGGGCTGGTGAACACGGGCGTGAAGCACGTTGGCAGCAACCCTCTGTCGCTGGTGCCCGCGGTGGCCTGCGCTGCACTGGGGTCATGCCGCCCCCGGCAGGAGTCAGAAGACTCCGCGATGGCGGTCTACTCACATGCACAGTCCATGCAGGAGGCAGCTGCTGAGAGCGTTCGGAGGCTTTGGGACAGAGCAGGGGAGGCTAACGAGGAGGACCTGGCCGGCCGAGAGTAGGCCGGGACCCAGAGGAGAAACTGCTTAAGAAAACACTCGAGACGTTAAAGAACAGTTAGTGACTTACTGAAACCACCGGCATTCACAACACTGAACAACAGGCTATGACTGAACTGCCTTTTGGTGCGTGAAGTAGTAAGATTCCCTGAGGACAGTGTGAGTTCGCCGGCAGCTCCTGGGTTTAGGTTAATGCACACGTTAGGTGGACCTTTGGCTACGGACGCACTAGGTAAAGAGGCAGTCACTGGGGGGGTCAGTATCTTAAGCAGTTTCGAGCAGAGAGGAGCACTGGTTCAGATACAGACGGTGAAAGGGAAGGCTCGCCTTCAGTCGGGGCCGCAGGGCTGGTTCCCAAAGCCTCCGAAGCCCCAGCTGCCCCACTTGCTCTACATCATCTAACTAGGAACAGTAAGGTAGGCACAGACCAAGCAGTTGGTAATACAGCTTGGCACGCAGACACCGGACGAGAGAGACTGCAGCAAGGGTTTCACGTGATCGTGTGTAATGTTCGTCCACACCTTAGTCGACTTGGGGCTGCTTCCGTTCTGCCCTTCCTCAGAGGCATCGCCGCCCCGGCCAGAGTTCAGCCATCTTGTCTTCTCTCGTTGCTGCTTCTGAAAACTGTGTCTGAGAGGAGAGCAAGTGCCCGAATCACCGTCACTAGCAAAGGAGTAGCCTGTGACGCTAGCGGGAGCCTCCACGTCGCTGTATTTCTTAGACTTCTCTCTCAGAGCCGGGTATCGGTAAGGGTAGCCAGTTCTGTAACCCTGGAGACCAAGAGAGTGAACAGTCACTAGTCCACGTCTCAACACAGAGCTCCTCAGGGAACGCTGTGTGGGATCCCCCAGAGGCTGCACGCAGGCACCTCCAACTCAACGACTGCACCCCAAGTACAAGCCCAACCTAAAGGCGAAGACGTTCACCAAAACAAAGGCCCTGCAAGCCAGCAGCAGCCCCACTGCTAACAGCCCCCACTGGAACCAACCAGGAGTCCGTCGGCAGGGGCGTGAGGCATGCTCACCATGGACTGGGAAGCGGCACGAGAAGAACTCTGCCCCAGCGAACCTGAGGATGGTGCCGAGGGAGACACCAACGGGAAAGGGGGTGCTGCCTGATCCCATTACGATGGATGGTGTCACCCTTGGGCGGAGTAAGTGGCTCTCAGAGGGGACGGGCCTTCTGAGGTGCTGGTGCTGGTTTCTGATTGGGTGTTGATTCCACCCAGTTTTTTAAACTAATAAACTGAATACTTAAATAGGTATACTCTCCTGTTTACTGTATTTCAATAAGTTTAAAATTTTTAAAAACCTGGCTTACTTGCTGTTGGCGACAATACAGACTTTACTCATCAACCTACCGAATGCTGAGGTCCCAGTTTAGACGCCATGATAAGCTCCAGGGAGGACCAAACAAGCAAGCCTCGTGGCAACTGGTTCTGACAAGATGACTGTCCCACTGACACTAACTTCACATTCAGTTCAACCCTGACTCTGCCTCGTAGCCATTCAATCTGCTCTGCCGCCCGCCCCGCCCCCACCACCACCCCCGGCCCCGTGCAGGACCAGCCTATTTGCTGGTCCCACAGGCAGCATCCCCAAGGCAAGGGTGGGTATCAGCCCTCCTGTCTGTGCGTAGCTTGGTGATGCGCATGGCCCGCCTCCTGAAGTGCCCTCCCTGCTGCACTGTGGACGGGCCCTGTGCCTGGCTCCTCACCAGTGGAACTGGCAGTGACAGGATGCGGTAGATGAGTGTGGTGCCCATCCTGAGTCTCTGTGAACTACGGTCTGAGGAAGCAAGCTGCCATGGCCACTACAGATGGAAGAAAATGGACTCTGACCACCACCTGAGAGCCTGGCAGTGAGGCCTCCCCCCGCTGAGCCTGCCAAGAACCCGGCCCAGCTGACCCCGACTGCTGGCAGCCTGTGAGCTCAGCTGCCCCTGCACTGTGGACCCACAGCCTCGCATCTGGATCAAGTCCTTCCCGGCCGCTTCACGGGGAGCCAGAGGCTGGGGCTGCAAGGAGTGCAGGGCGGTCACGAGGCGGGCCGGCGCCACTGGCCGATACGCCAGCAACATGCACTTCCTCAGTCTGGGGATTCCCCTTCCTGTGGGTGCTGCTTCCCTGTGCAGGGCCACCTTCATGACCAACCATCCTTTAACACATTAAGAAAAGGACGGCAGTAGTCCCTGCGCTGCTGCTGCCTCCTCCTCAGTCCTTGGGAAGAGGCGATGCTGCCATTTCCCGCTCGGAGATGCTCACACTCGGCCGAGGCTAACACGATGACTCAGCCAGGAAGACTGTCTTCGGAAAACACTGGCTTACTCATCACACGTCCTCTTGCTCGGACGGCCAGGACGGAGGCATCTCCAGGCCTCAGGATAGACCACCGGGCCTCCACACAATTCTACCCTCCCAGCGTGTGGGTTTGGTCTGTATTCTTCCCTTTAAATGCCGTGAAACCAAAATTAGAGGCAATACACAGACTTCAGATCTATTATATGGCTAAGTTAAAAATATGGATTCCTGCCTGGCTGGTGTGGCTCAGTGACTGAGCATCGACCCACACACCAGGAGGTCACCAGTTCGATTCCCAGTCAGGACACATGCCTGGGTTGTGTGCTCGATCCCTAGTCGGGGGCGTGCAGAAGCAGCTGATCGATGTTAATGCTTCTCCCTCATCGATGTTTCTACCTCTCTCCCTAAAGTCAATAAAAACATTTAAGAAAAAAAAAAATGGATTCCTTTCTTCCTTGAGAAACTGGCACTGTATCTTGCTTTTGTGGGATTGAGCATTTCTTCTGTGTGTGCTGAAATGAACTCTCACAGTGTGAGGATCTCTAGCTGCTCTCTAACCTATTCAATGACTAGCAAACATATGACTGCTGAGGATGCTAACTGAATCCTGGACTGTGATCAGTGGTCGCTGTCCAGTTTATTTCTTATAAAGCACGGGGCCTGCTACTATCAGAAACAGTCACAGATCCGCCCATAAGAAGGCACTGGAAGCCTTGCGGTGCTGAAGGTCCACAGCTCAGCCTCTCATCCTCTAGCTTCCTCCCCTATCAAATCAGAGTTACTGCCCAATTTAGATTTTCTTCTCCATTTTCCAGAATGTACTGAGTGCACAAGATGGGTGGCTGCTGTTCTTCATTCTTGTCCTCTCTCCTGTTCTCCACTTACTTTTAGGCACAAGCGAGTGAAACGTCCAAGTGTTTGCCAGGAGGAGAGAAGGGCTATAGGACTGGGCCACCGCTGCCCCGCGCTCAAGCCCTCTCCAGCTGCCTTTCCTGAGGCTGCACACCCCTGGTCTGCCGCCTGACTCCAACGTCCTTCCATCTCCTCGGTGAGCGGTTCCCTGTCCTGCTTCCCTGACCAACCCTGGCCCATGAGTCTCTGCCTGCAGCTCTCGGCGTGCTGCCAGGGCGCAGAGCGCAGTGCTGGGTTGCACCTCCCTGACTAGGGCAAGAGCCATGTCCTGTTCATGGCTACAGGCTCAAGAGCAGATGGTCAGTTAGTGCAAACCATCTTCACCGAGCACTGAATTCAGAAGTTAAGGAAGACTCTGCCCTCTGCTCCCTCACTGACCAAACCCACTCTTGTGGACACAGCCCCTGGGCACACCCTGAATCAGATCCATGAATTCTTTGTTTTCCACAATCTTCAGGAAAGGTAACCCTCTTGCAGCCACCCGTCCCATGTGCGGCCTCTTCCAAAGGTTGGACCGTCTTAAGTGAGGCTGGACGGTGTCCCAGTGGGGCTGGGACACACCCACACAAGGACTGCAGCCCTTCCCAGCGTCCCTTGTCCCACACGGCAGGACAGGTCCTCACGCCTACCAGTAGGAAGGGCATCTGAGAGGTGACAGCGCAGCATGAAAGGGCCCCTCACAGAGCCATCTGCCTTACAGAGCCATCTGCCTTACAATGTGGCGGCTCCGACCCTACAGACTTGTTCTGAGTAATTAAAGACCATGTCAAAGGCAGAGGCGGACCTGGAGGCACGTTCCCATCCCCACCGCTCTCTTCAGTGCTGCTGCAGCCTCTGCTGTGATGCCCACCTTCGCCCAGCTCAGCCTGTCGTGTTTCTACCTGTCCTATGAGGTCATTTCCAAGTGCCATCTTCTACCTAAAGTGTTCTCCCTGATCTGTGAAAAAGGATGAAGGCCTTCACTGAAACCCCACATACTAGTGGACCACATCCTGCCATGTCCACGCAGAACCCCTATCACGCCAGAGCACCCCCCTCCCCGCCCCACTGTGTCTGGGCTCAGGCCCCTGCAGTCAGGGCGAGGCACACAGTGAATCAGCAGCAAATGTCTGTGGAACAGTAATTGGCCTCCAAACACCTAGAACTTCCTGTTAACACCAACAACAAAAATCCTTGCCGACTGCTTTCAAAGCCCCCTGCAGAGCGTGAGTGTGGGAGGAAGGCGCTGAGCCACCCTCCGCCCAGAGCTGGCGGCCTGCAGTAGAGCAGGGCGAGTCCGTGCTTCTGTCCCCACAGGGCCCCAACAAGATTATCTTTAAAAAACAAAGAAGTTCTCACTCTACTTTATGGTGATTTAGCTTAGAAGTGCTGCTGGGTGATTTTTCAGGAGCAAGTGCTCAGATGCTGCATGAGGACAGCAACTCCACCACACTACCTCACTGGTGCCCAGTCACCCACACACCTGAGCTTTAGAAGGACACCATTATCACGCAGTGGTAGCCACGTCCTTACCAGGTTATCGAGCATCCGCATGAGGGCTTCAAACTCCTGCTCACCGATCAGCCACTTGGGAGGCGAGGCGGTGCTCTCCCCTGACGGGGCCCCCAGGGAACGGGATTTGGCTTTGTACTTCCCCGGATCCAGGAGGACTAAGTTGTCTGGCCCTCCTGCACTGGCCAGAGTTCGAACCTTTTCAAAACAAGCAAACATTACAGTCTGAGCTCCTTACTGAGAGCACAGGTGACTGTGGGAAATCACGTACACAGAGATGTCAAACCCCTAAGTGTAAGAATGAGAAATGTAGAATGGACAGTGATAGACTAATCACAAGGTTATGTTCAGCCCTGGCCAGGTAGCTCAGTAGGTTAGAGCATCACCTCGATACACCAAGGTGGTGGGTTCTATTCCCAGTCAGGGCACATACAAGAATCAGCCAACGAATACATAAGTAAGTAGAACAACAAGTCCATCTCTCTCTCTCAATCAATCAATCAATCAATATCTTAAATGAATACATAAACCCATAATAAATTTTTAAAAACAAGGTTATTTTCAGAAGTTTTTCTTTAGCCTGACAAAAACACTGGGCCCACCTACTTGGAGGAGAAATGTAAACTACTTCTCAAGAGCGTAAGAAGCAGAACGGGGAGGAAGGCATGGCTGCACAGACGCAGGTCAGGAGAACAAACTTGGGGCTGGGCAGCACTTGCCACCAAGTGGCTTAAGTGGCACTTACGGCCGTGAGACTATGGCAAGTTTCTAGCTCTCTGCACCTGTTTTTTCAGAAGGAATGCCACGAGGGTCAAATGAACCCCATGTAATAACATATGTAACGCACCTGATACAGGGGTTGGCACACACTGTATCCACAGTACTCCATAAATAAAAACTACCATTTGCCAAACTAAATCAGTGAAATGGCATCTGCCCTGTTCGATTTCCAAATCCATGAGCTCAGAGTTGGCAGAGACTGCTCCAAGACTCCCCCTGCCAACCAGCATCAGAGGTTCTGGGAACCTGCAAACCCGAGACCCCCGCAGACGGCACGCAGCACCGACCTGGATCTCACATGCAACCACGAGGTTGTGGATGTAGTAGAAGGCCTCCTCGACGCTCTCTCCGACGGACACCAGCCCGTGGTTCCGGAGAATGAGGACCTGAGGGGAACACGAGAGCTCCATGGAGCTAAAGACACTGATGCTTTCTCTCTCTCCTCTTCCCTCCATAATTTAAATGCCAGGTTACATGCCTACTGACCTTGCTTTTAGGACCCAAATTTTTCTGGATTAAAACCTTTTCCTCTTCATCAACCAAAATCCCATGGTAATCATGATAAGCCACCTCTCCAAGGGAAAGTGCCTCCGGGGAGATGGGCAAGAGCCCACATTTCATCGCAGAGACCTGGAGAACAAGCAGTCACACTGAGCGAAAGCCTCGCTGACTGATGACAGGGTAAGTCTTTCCTCGAAGAAATACAAAAGTGGAACAGAGTTAACTTTGTTCTCTTCTCAGAAATAAATGAACCCATGAGCTTAAAAAAATTACTCTGGGGCTTAGTGCAATGCACAGTTAGAAATGCAGACTCTCACTCAGCTGGGAGAGCCCAAGAGGAAGCCCACATCTTTCTGGATTTCTCCACACTGATGCTAATGCTCTGTGAGCTCAGACTGGATGACAAGGGAGCCCCGGATCTGTGAGGACAGGCAACGGCCTCCTCTGAATGCACCAGAGAGCATGGCAAGTGCTCTACGGCTGTGTGCACAGGTTAGACTGCAGGTGAGACCAAAACACCTGAAAATCAGATCAAAGCAAATTTGTAAAAGTTGAGGATAATTATACTGTACAATTTCTTTACATTTATTCAGGTAAAAAACAACAACATCTAAACCCTGCAGGTGTTGCCCTGCAGGTGTTGCTCAGTGATTGAGCATCAACCTATGAATCAGGAGGTGGTTGTTCAATTCCTGGTTAGCACATGGCTGGGTTGTGGGCTCAATGCCCAGCAGGGGGCGTGCAGGAGGCAGCTGATCAATGATTCTCTCTCATCATTGATGTTTCTATCTCTCCCTCTCCCTTCCTCTCTAAAATCAATAAAACTATATAAAAAGACAATACCACAAAAAAGGCAATATAATATTTAATTCCTTTCACAGTATCAGCTTTAAGAAATTTCCTTACCTACAAGAAGAAATTTCCTTACAAAGTAAACTTTTGATAGTTTTTGAAACAAATTACATGCTAGCTGCTTATAGCCATATTCGCAAAGATACCTCTCCGATGGTTCTTGGGTTTTAAGAAAAAATCACATCCTTCAGAGAATGTGATACTTAATAAAACTGATGTTGACATCAAGAACCACATATTCGAAGTAAAATAAACCAGGTCACTCACTCACCTAAACAAACCAACATGCATGACATTAAAACATCAAGAGATTAAAAATCAAGCCCTAGCCAGTCTGGCTCAGCATCAGCCCTCGGACTGAAGGGTCCCAGGTTCGGTTCTGGTCAAGGGCATGGACCTCGGTTGCAGGCTGGATCCTCCTGCGCCAAAGGGGAGGAGGGGGGAGGAAGGGGCGTGCAGGAGGCAACTAATCGATGTTTCTCTCTCTGCGTCTCTCCCCCTCCCTTCCACTCTCTCTAAAAATCAATGGAAAAATATCCTCAGGTGAGGATGAACAAAAATAAAAAATAAATTTAAAAAAGATATTAAAATTCAGCATTATTGAATCAATTAGATCATCTATTGTACAAACAGGCCCATGAAGTCACTAAAGTATGAGACTGGTGATAAAAAGCCAATTCTAGACAGTGTTTCGTTTTCACATGACTGTCCCTGCAACTGGAATGCTCATTTTCAATCCGAGAGGCCTGGGCTTTGTCAGGGTAACCCGTGCACACAGCAGGACGCAGCTGGGTGATGGGCTGGGCAGGCCTCTGGGGGGCTGTGGGCTTGGAGGCCTGCTCTCCACAGCCGGCACTACTGTGCCCTCCTGCCCCAAATGCCTGCCTTCTTCTGACTTCCCCAGTCATGATGCAGCCTGGGTTCCGGGGGCTCCTCCCCGACAGCCCATCAGCACCCTCCAGGCCCTCGAGTCCCACTAACCCTTTCCTGAGCCCACAGCACCCTTACTTACCACCCATCCTGCCTTCCCTCTTCTCAAAGGCTCTGTAAGTTCACTGCTGTCCTGCACTTCCCAGCAGTGTTCAGCACACTGACATCTGACCTCCACTGCCAACACGCTCTAACTTTCTAATATGGAAGTCTAATGGGCATTTCAGACCCCTTAAAAGAAAAAAAGTATTTTAAGAAAGTCAAACTTAGTGAGTAAAAAAATATTTTAATCCAACTAAGTTAGGTCTAAGGACTTATTTGCAACAAGAGGCACTTCCAGGGAAATGTGCAGAGCCTCTCACTAAACAACTACAAACTGCAGGGGGAGTGCGAGGCCACTCACCGCGGCCCCTGCCGGCGTGTGAATATGGACCACACACTTCACGTCCGGCCGCGCAGCATAGATCGCCGAGTGCAGCGTGAAGCCAGCCTGATTGACTCCTAGGTTAGTGCTTCCACGGTCTACAACATCTCCTTGCAGATTGATTTTCACCTGAAGATGAGGAAACAAAAATTATCAATGTCAAAAGGACTTCCAATTACCCTAACTAAAAATTATTTAAACCAAATGTTAGTGTTTATAACTACTTTTAAAGGTTTTTCTTTGAATTAATCACGCAAAACACTAGTTTCTCTTCTTCCTTAGGTTTTCTATGTCTAACAGGATTAGAAGGGGTTTATAATTAAGTAACGTGACCTACACAGTCATGACGCCCGAGAGAGAAAGGACATTCTTACCAAACTGGATGCAGTCACTTCACTGTAGAGAAGCCCAAAAGGTACAATGAGGAAGTGTTCCTGCTCGGAGCTCACTCTGGTCTGTGGGGACATGACAGAGTTAGAGCAAAATTCAACTGAAATTATTTGTATCTCTTTGAGGCCACAAACTCACAGGCTTATCGAACATCTACACAATGTAGAGCTGTTACTGCGGTCATGTGTCACGTACATGAAGTGCAGCTTGGTCACATTCATGGTAACTGACCAATGGCATGCACAAAGACGGTCACTCCTCAGGTAATGATAATGAAAACTAAAGCTCACTTTCTAAAAGTCAAACAGATTTGTCTTTAGAACGCAAAACCTGCAGGACAACAAACAATCACAAAAGCACACGTAGGAGAGCGCTGCATTGCTGCCTGAGCACGCTCAGAGCCCCTGTTGGTGTACAACATTCCCTCAGACCAATGTTGGATGACTGAGCCATTTCCCACCTACTGTTTGACTCTAAAAATGTTTCATTATTGTCCTACCTGGCTTGGCTCAGTGGATAGAGCATCGGCCTGTAAACTGAAAGGTCCCAGGTTTGATTCTGGTCAAGAGCACGTACCTCGGCTGCAGGCTCCTCGCCGGCCTAGGCCCTGACTGGGGCACGTGCAGGAGGCAACAAATCAATGTGTTTCTCTCACATCGATATTTCTGCCTTTCCCTCTCTCTTCTACTCTCTCTAAAAGTCAATGGAAAAATATCCTCGAATGATTAAAATAAAAAAGAGAGAGAAAAACAAATTAAAATTAAAAATATATATATATTATTATAGACAAGGCTATAGTAAATGTATTTGTGTATCGTGTTTTCTTCTTTCACTTAGCTCCTTAACATTATCTCTAAGAGTGTGCTTAACAGATCTACATATTTTAGTGGGAAAATCTTATAATATACAATTTTCTGAGTCTGAAGCAAAGAGAAAGTGCTAAATACAGATGTAGAGTAACAATGGGAAAAGAACATTTCAGTCACTTTTCTGGTCCCTGGTGGACGAGGGCCGGCTTTCCTGCATGTCCTCCCACACGACGAATGCCCCTTCTGTGTACAAGGAACAAACTCTAAGGTCACACATCTTCAGGTCACTCGCTGGAAATCAGTATCTCTGGCAAAGACAGGCATCCCACCCCCGAAGCACAGTGCCCTGGTCACAAAGTGGGCTCCACACCATCTTGGAGCTGAGCCGAGATGAATTAAGGTTTTTCCATAAAAACCCTGCATCAGCCAACTGCCACCAAGAGAGGAAACCCAGCCCATATGCCAATTGGGCAACCCTGTCTCTTGACACCAACGCTTCTTTAAATCCAATGCGATCTTAAAACAGATCGAATTCAGACAAGTGTCTCTAACCCTCTAACACCTGTTAGCATTTCTCAGTCTCTTTAGCAGAAAATCCCATGGTACTTGTTCAAAGAAAGGGCACAATGACCTGTTAGCACCTTTGATTACACTGATAAATACTGCTAATAGTTCTTTTCTGTTAAGTGTCTATATGAGAACACCTAGATTGTAACAAAAAAGGATGCCATAAATAATTTAAAAACACAAACTTTCCTCCTCAAAGATTCTCTAGTTCACAAGATAAAGGAAATGTTCTGGTAACTTCAATTTAATTTTTACTCAGTATTTAGTCCCAAAGTCCCAAATAATTAAGGGGGGAGGGGAGACACAAGCAATTGAAGCAATTCAACCTTCTTTACATAGCATTCATAACAGGACTAGTGATAAACATTTTTAAACTTCCAAAGAATGAGACGATGTTATTAAAGCTAAGGATTACATTTCCTCTTATAGCTGTACCATTTCACATTACATCTCTACACGATGCCAGCCACTGTCACGCAGACACAGGAACAGAGCTGGCAGCTGTGGAGGGCTAACTGGACACACTGACCAACCATCAAAAGGCCCATGGAGTTCTGTGGGACAGTCTAACTGGGATAGACTTTCAGCTCAGCTGGGGGTTTCACGCAGTCGTTCATCAGAGAGTATGTGTGCGTCTACTCGGTGCCCAGCACAATTCCTGCCCCTGGGCACACACAGCACAAGACACACAGGGACTCCCTTCAAGGGGCTCATACAGACCGAGGGCAGGTGTGGACGACGGACACAAATGTAAAGTATGGCTGAGGTCACTGCTACGGGGAGAAACGAAGGGGACGAGTTGGGAGGGGTGACATTCTACAAACATGACAGTGTGGACACGACAGGGTCAGGTTTGCATTTGGAAAGTTCACTTTAGGGCCACATGGAGAAGAGGCGGGAGGGTAATTGGTATCTCTGGCAAAGACCCATGTCCCATCCCCGAAGCACAGTGCACTGGTGACAAAGGTGGGCTCCAGGCCACCACCTCCAAGATTCAGCGTTCCTTAAGTCCAGATTGGAGCCGAACTAAACACCACAGGTCCAGTCCACATGTAAAAAACATCTCCGTGTGTGTGTGTGCGCGTGTTGAGTAGGAAAAAAGGGCAAAACAATCCAAATGGCTGCTAACACTGCTGTCTCAGGGGAGAGGAGAGTAGTGGCAGTTACAACTCTTCTTTAGACATCTGTGTAAGGAACACTTGTTACTATAAGCAGGAACTGTATTAGTAATTTAAAATATCCAATAAAAAAATAAATGAAAAAACGAAGATTGGAACAAGTTTAAAAATCAAAAGAAGGAAACAATTAAAGAGGCTACCTCCACAGAAGAGAAAAACAACAAACCAACCCCCGACAGTGCACTGGGAAGCGAACGCGGCAAAAAGGGAATGCAATTCCAAGGCAGGAGGTCGTGTCTGGGCAGAGACAGGGACACTGAAGCGGGGTGAGGAGTAGAGAGTGGGTTCAGCAAGGAGTTCCCATCTTCTCTGTGACACCACAGGGTCACCTGCTGGGTGCAGGAGGTCAGGAATTTCAGAGAGGAAAGCACAGGAAACGTAAGTGAGCTTATGAGAGATGGTTGCCTACAGCTGCCAGGCAGTGGGGGGTCCCCTGGAGACCCGGTTGCAAATGTATGGAGATGGCCAGGGGCTCTGCTGTGAAGCTCTCTGCAGGCAGACCTGGCTGCTCAGGTCCAGGGAGGGAGAGGACGGTGTTGACAAAGGGCTCCTGAAACGATGGACCCTGAACCCCTGCTTGACAGCACGGGGAGCAAATATGGGCAGACGGACTGGCTGTAGAAGGGAAGACCCACAGAGGCAGGGCTTGTTTCATTCAGTGATGGAACCCAAAGTGAGAACAACGTTTCGTACAGAACAGTAAATGCTTACAGCAGACGCCCAGTAAATAATGATTGTCAGAATGAAGTGAAGAAAATAAAGGTCCTGATAATGTCGAAAAATGGCTAAAACTAGAGTAGCTAAAGAAGTAAAATAAGAGATGGGAAGAAAATAGCTCCAGTCTTAGGTTTTTAAGCATAAAAAGATTTTTAAAACTGCCTGCATTTGGCAAACACTCATTTATGAAGTCAGCACGCAAGAGAGGAGTTCTAAAGAATCACTGTTCTCATCATTTTCATTCAAACTGGCGAGTCCTCAGATTACTGGCTCTGCCGTCAGGACCAGAGGAAGCTCTTCCAAGCTTTACTTGAGCTCAGTGGCTCCCTCTCCTCCCAAACAGAAGAGGTGGGAGCAGACGCACGCCAGTCATTCACCAGCCAGTGACTATCTCCCCCAGTACTCACGGTGATATGATTGTAGATCAGCTGAGACCACCCGAAGAGATCGGCCAGTCTGTAAAATGCCGCCAGCTTACACCGCAGTAACTTCTCCCCTTTGTCATAGGCAATAGAATCAGATCCTCTAAGGTCGTTCACGGGAGTTACCATACCAAGACCTGAAATAAATACGAAGTGCAAAAATTTAATAAGTCTTACCAAAAGGAAATCAAATAATAACCGTTCCGAGATGTTAATCTTCCATACTACACCATGAGGTCAGTCTCAAAAACTCAAAGACAATTTCATAAAGACCGTATTCCCCAACATTAATACAATCAAGTTGAAATCAATTAACAAAAAGATAGCAAAATAGGTAGGATGCAATAAAGCAAAGCTCAGAAGGAAAGTTATAGTATTAAACATTTATTTTTAAAAACGGTTTTTTTTAATAATCTAGGTTTCTACCTTATGAAACTAGAAAGAGTAAATTAAATCCAAGATGAAAAGAAAATAGGAATAATAAAAGTAAAAGCAGATCTCAAACAGAAAAATAATAGAGTAAATCATTGTCTTGAGATTAAAAATGAAATAAAATAATGAAAACAAAATGAAATACGCCTCCAGGCTCATCAACAAAACACAGCCACGATATCAATTACCAGTGTGAGGAAGTGGAGAGGGGCCATCACTACACATCTTTCAGACATTGAAAGAATAAAGGCCCTGGTTGGTGTGGTTCCGTTGGATGGGTGTCGCCCGGTGAACCAAAGGGTTACCGGTTGATTTCCAATTGAGGCGCATGCCTGGGTTTCAGGCTCAATCTCCAGCAGGGGCGTGTAGGAGGCAGCCGACTGATGTTTCTCCCTCATCAATGTCTCTATCTCTCTTTCCCTCTCCCTTCCTTTTTCTAAAATCAAAAACATTTTTTAAAAAATAAAAATAAAAAAGGATAAAGGGGTAATATAAACAACTATGTCAGCAAATTTTTTAACTTAGATAAAATAGACAAATTGCTTACGAGACACAAGCTACCAAAGCTCACTCAGTAAGAAACAGATATTCTTTTTTTAAAAATATATATATTTTATTGATTTTTTACAGAGAGGAAGGGAGAGAGATAGAGAGTTAGAAACATCGATGAGAGAGAAACATCGATCAGCTGCCTCCTGCACATCTCCTCCTGGGGATATGCCCGCAACCCAGGTACATGCCCTTGACCGGAATCGAACCTGGGACCTTTCAGTCCGCAGGCCGACGCTCTATCCACTGAGCCAAACTGGTTTCGGCAGAAACAGATATTCTGAGTAGCCCTATTTCCAGGCCAAATGACTTCAC
The DNA here is from genome assembly GCF_964212035.1 of Myotis nattereri. Lineage (NCBI taxonomy): Eukaryota > Metazoa > Chordata > Mammalia > Chiroptera > Vespertilionidae > Myotis > Myotis nattereri. The sequence continues at coordinate 229,733,352 of NC_138075.1, forward strand.
TGTGAATTCTATCACAAGTTTAAGAAATAATAATACTAGTTCTACACAAACTCTTCCAGAGCACTTTCCAACTGATTCTGCCTGGCCCAGCATTACCTTGACACCAAACCACACAAAGACATGGCATTACAAGAAAAAGACAGACCAATACTTCTCATGAACATAGGACTAAAAATTACTTAACAAAAGTTTAGGAAGTAATCCAGCATTACATGAAAAGAACACATCATGACTAGGGGGAGTTATCTCAAGAATGCAAGGTTAGTTCAGCATTCAGAAACCAATCAATGTACTTTACCATATCAAACTAAAGAGGAACACCAGGAATCATTTTAGTAGATGCAGAACAAGCATGTCAACATCCATTCAAGATAAAGGCTCTCAGCAAATCAGAAACAGAAGGGAACATCCTCAACTTGACAGGAGCATCTGCACAGCCGGCCACCACCATCAGACCTCGTGAGGAAAGGGGGAGTGCCTCCTCAGGTCAGGAACAAAACCGTGTTTTGGAAGATTTTTCAAAAGACAGTGGCAGTAGCAGTATAGTTTTTGAATCTTCTTAAATCTCTATCCCAACCCCACACAAAAACTAACTGGAGCAACTAGGGATAACAAAACCAAACCCCAAAGATGATTTCTACGACACACGAGGTAACGACAAAGTGAGCCCGTGAACCAGAAAATAGAAGGGACAGGGTTGTCACAGGCAGAACGCATATTATCAGCATGGACCATGTGTCAAACCTGAGACTCCCAAAAGAACCAACAAGAACTCACCTGGGCCCTACCTGGTTTGACTCAGAGGATAGAGCATTGGACTGAGGACTAAAGGGTTCAGGGTTCGATTGTGGTCAAGGGCACATACCTACCTTGCAGGCTTGTCCCCCGGCCCTGGTCAGGGTGCGTGCAGGAGGCAACCAATCAATGTGTCTCTCTCGAATCAATGTTTCTCTCATTGTCTCTCCCCGTCCCTTCAACTCTTTCAAAACATCACTGGGAAATATCCTCAATAAATCAGTAAATAATAAAAGAATTCATTAGGAAGCTCAGAGGGCCAGGCTCAGAAGGGCAGCTGAAATCAGAAGGAGCTCCTCACGCTTTCGTCCACGCTACCCACAACTGTCTTTCAGGACAAAGTCTCACACTAAGAAATTCATAGAAATCAAAACCCAAACTGACTACCACAGACCATCAAGAAAAGAGAAGAGAAGAGAAGGAAAACATGGTCCGGATAAAAGCACTGGAGGGAGCAGAACCAGATTTCATTCAATCAGCTGCCATTTTTCAGCACTTCACAAACACAAAACAAGAGGGAGCTCTAGACCCATGACTTTGGAAAAACTTTCCTGAAAACTAATTTCATGTAAAAACAAACAAAAAAATAGCATGCTCACACCATACAAAAATTACTATACAAAAAAGGGCAGAATCACATCCCTACAGACAACGAAAGCACACAAGAAGACACGTCCACAAAACAGGTGAAAATGATAACCTATTATTTCATAACAAGGTAGAGAAAGGCATTAATAACGAAAGTGAAAAAAACAACATTTAATACAATTAGGAAAATAAATAAAATAATAATTTTAAAAATAATTTGCTAAACAAAAAGTTGGAGAAAAATTAAAAATAATTTTTTTTAAATCAAGGAAATAAAAGGGATAAAAAGGATTTGAGGAAAAGGACAATTATAAAAGACAAACCAAGAAAATCCACTATGCACATAACAAAAGCAAAGCAACAAAATACATACTAAACACCAATTCAAGAAAATATAGCTAAAATAGTGCTGGCCAGTATAGCTCAGAGATTAGAGCATCAGCCCTTGCACTGAAGGGTCATGGATTCGATTCCTGGTCAAGGGCAAGTACCTGGGTTCAGGTTTGATCCCTGTTTCAGCCAGGGCTTGTGCAGGAGGTAACCAATCCTGTGGGTTGTGGGCTCGATCCCCAGCAGGGGGCATGCAGGAGGCAGCTGATCGATGTGGATGAATTGATGTTTCTCTCTCCCTCTCCCAACCTCTCTCTCTAAAAATCAATAAAAACAGCCCTACCCAATTTGGCTCAGTGGATAGAGCATCGGCCTATGGACTGAGGGGTCCCAGGTTCGATTCCGATCAAGGGCACATGCCCGAGTTGCGACTCGATCCCCAGTAGGGGGGTATTCGGGGGGGCAGCCAATTAATGATGCTCTCTCATCGTTTATGTTTCTATCTCTTTCTCCCTCTTCCTTCCTCTCTTAAATCAATAAAAATATTTTTTAAATAAATAAATAAATAAAAATCAATAAAAACATATTTTTTTAAAAAGAGGTTAATAGTGAAGAGAGTGGATGACTGGTAAATCTCTGTTTATACCTGTGTGGTGGTTATAAAGGTGTTCATCTTAAAGTCATGTGTGAGTTATACATCATTTGTTCTATGCCATCTATATATGTTATACTTTACAAAAACGGTTAAAATTTGTTTCTAAGTTTAGATTTCTTTCTCCCTTTCTTTTTGTGGTATGACATTCTTAAAATAAATTTTCCTTTACCTCTGATTAGAAGACAATATGCAAGTAACTATATAACATTATTCTTTTCTTATCGAATTCATATGAAATGTCACTGGACTCCATTAAGAATCCCTATGAAAACCTTCCTTAATACTATTTGACCTCAAGAGGGAGGTTTGAGTTAGTAAATTAAATGTCTCTAGAAGTTAGTGAGCTATGACTCTGGTGAATGTCAGTCCACCTCTAAGAACACCATGGAACAGACAGGTAACAGCAAATGCCAGGTGACCTAACGGAAACCAAGCCCTGGTGCTGGTCACTCAGAAGCAGACCATCCACGGACCCACCAGAGCCTGACCCAGGCCCAGTACACAGGGGTCACATCAGCTGATGCTCCAGTGACCCTGGGCTCCACCTTTGACAACTAATCATTCTTTGCTCACATTCTCACATGTACCCAATAAATTCAACATTTTCCCTCTGGCTTTCTGTTGGAATTCTTCTGTTTCTCACTTATTTGCAAGCAGCAGTGAGGAATGGTGGGTAAGAAACGTTGGCCTGACTGAAATGAGTTCAGGCAAAATCAATGTGCTACCTACAACCATTATTTCTGCTCAGTTTAATTCACACAGGGTCTGAAAAGCCACATAAAAAGTCATGTGGCCCAGCTGGTGTGGTTCACTGGTTAAGTGTTGACCTATGAACCAGGAGGTTACTGTTTGATTCCCGGTCAGGGCACATGCCCAGGTTGCAGGCGCGATCCCCAGTAGGGGGCGTATAAGAGACAGTCAATCAATGATTCTCTCTCATCATTGATGTTTCCATCTCTCTCCCTCTCCCTTCCTCTCTGAAATCTATCTATCAATCTATGTATATATAAAAGTCACCTGCCTGAAAAATAAGTCTCACTGGCTCATAAAAGAGGGAGCCCTCTACATTCAAGACATTTTCAGGCTTACAGCCTATTTTTTACTAAAACACATTAATTTTCAAAAAACTCGATTCTATGTATTACATGTATTTCAGGAAATTTTTCCTGGGAAATGACAGCACGTACAGTCAGGAGGTACTCACTCATGTTCAAGGCAGCCATTCCTCCTTGGGGGGCCGCCGGGTAGACACTCGGAGCATTTGTGGTCATAAAGTCTGCAATCTGCTGTAACGCCAGCAGGCCGGTGGGGTTTTTCCCCTTCTTAAACTGTTCCTGTATCATTGACTCCAACTCTTCACAGAAAGCCTAGGAAACAGTAAATTCCAACAGTGAGACACCATTTCCTTTGTGTTTCTGGACAAGGCAAGGGTAACTTTCACGCAGACTGAGTTCCTGTTTGTTTTCATCCAGTCCTAGGGAGGTGGGTGGACACTCTCATATATAACTACTTGAAGCACAAATTGGTACATTCTTTCTGGAAGGAATTTAACAATATAAAAGCTTAAACATTCGGGCAGGCATCCTATTGCCAGGAGTCCTTTCTAAGGAAAACCTAGGGATGTGCTCAAGGCTTATCTGTAAGGATGTTCACCGCAGCAGTACTGACAGAAGGCAAAACAGGTGTGCCCACAGGTGAAAGTGCAGAAGACTAATGAGACGCACGGCCCCACCTCACCAGCAGCCGCCCACCTTTCGGGCCTCACGGACCACAGTCGGCAGCCGCTGCACCTGACAATGGAATGCTATGCACTTTCAACATGAAAGACCAAGGAAATGGCATAAATGTACTCTTGACATATATTTGAGTTAAAAGGTTATAAAGCAACACAACCAGTTCGTTTAAGAGCAGATGCATATGGAAACGGAGAAAGACTAAAATACATCAAAATGCTCACTGTAATTCTGTGACAGAATCACTAGTAATTTTCATGTTCTACTTTACGCTTCGCAGTATTTTCTTCATAATACAGTTTTTAAATTACTTTAAAGTTAAAAAAGAAACCCTAATATATTCACCCTTCATAAATAATCCTAAATTAGGCAGAAAGGTTAATAAGTTGGGTTGATGGAAATTTTAACATGAAGTCACTACTGAAATACACGTAATTTATAATTTCCTCAAAAATTATTAAAATAATTTTCACATATCCTATAAAGAAATAAATATTGTCAAATAATTATAAATAATATTTACTGTGAAAGTGTGAGTTCACTGATTATCCAGCCCAGAGTATAAGCACTCCAAGGGCTGCTGTATGGCTGGTTCTATGTTAACCTTACTTCTAGTCTCTCACTGCTTGAGCTGAAAAGATAGATTGCGAAGGGACAGACTAAGTACACCTGTCACTTGAGGGAAGCAAACAGAAGCAAATGCAGTGGCATTAATTCAGTGGCATAAAAGAATGCCAAGAGTCAGGAGCCCCTGCCTACCACACCATGCTACCTAATGCCATCCATCATACTCTGTGGTAGTCGAGGGAGGGAAAAGCTGGCAGGGCCTTGGACTGCAAGGAAAAATGTATCACTGACACATGGTTCTGGGGCCACCTTTGATGGCAATGCAGACTGCAAGGATACAGATAGACATGCACAGCTGTAGGTAAAGAGAGACACAGACAGATGCCCTACTAAACCTCACCGAGTGTGCTGGGCACAGGGCATACAAAAGCTGGGTTCAACAGCTCCCTGCCCTCATGGGCCCTCAATCTGAAAAACCAATCTATTTCCATGGTTTTCAAATCCACATACAGCTCTAAGGGAAGCTCAATTCAACATACACTACAACACGTGCTACACACACTACACTCTGCACTAGTCCTCTCTCTGCTCCAGGATCCCATGCTGCACTTAAGACGGGACTGTAAAGGGACTTGGCTGTCTGCACAGTGCCTGACATACGAGGTGCTGGAAGTCTATTTTCTCCACCCTATCCCTAGTGATTTGTTGCTTTTATGTAGGAAAACTGTTCAAGCCAAAAGTCTAGATGTTAAACTGATACTTTTTTTCTTCTCATATCTTCCTCTTATTTATCCCACATTCAAAATAAGACTCAGATGAGCCTACCCTCTCCACCTCTACAGCAGCGCCCTGACCCAAGCCACCGTCACCTCTTGCCTGGAAGACGGCTTTCTCCCTTGCCCCAAAGGATGCTTCCTTCTCTACTCCGAAAGCAGACTGAGTTTTGTAGCACTGAATCGTGTTCTTTCCTGTCTGCAGCCCTCCAGTAGCGGCTGTGCTCTGAGTGCAAAACGAACCCCTGACCTGAGCTTCCCCAGCCTTCCAGGACCTGCTCCCTCCTCCCTCTCCCACCCTATCCCTCCTAAGCTCACACACACTGGAGCCCATCAAGCTCGCCCAGGTCCTGGGAATGCACGTTTGCCCCTCCCTCAACCTGGAATGATCCTCCCCATGCCCCCACACAGCAGCCAGCTCCTTCTCCTCTCCGAGTCAGATTCACCTTCCTCCCTCAGACAGGCCTGAAGAGGAAGAGGAAGAGGAGGAGGAAGAGGAAGGAAAAAGATAAAAAGTATGAACAATAAAATGGCAATAAATATATGTCAACAACTGAACCTAAATATCAAAATAAATGAACAAGGAATCCAATGAACAAAATAAACTGAATAAAATAGAACCAGCCAGAGGCATGGCAACATGGAACAGACTGACGAATCTCAGAGGGAAGCGGGGAGGGGACGAGGAGGGATTACATGCATTACCTACAGACACAGACAATAGGGTGGTAAAGGCCTGGGGTAGGACGGAACCAGGTGGAGGGGGACCATGGGGAGGGTGGGTAAAAGGGGGGACATCTGTAATACTCTCAACAATAATGATTTTAAAAAAAGAGAAAAAAAGGCCTGTCCTAACCAAGTCATACACAACCTAGTCATCCAACTGTTCTGTTGGTTCCTTACTGCATATCTCCAACTAGAATGCAAAGTTTGAGACTTCATCCAGGTGCTTACACAGGTGTTACATGTATGTCAAAACTCATCAAGCCGGACTTAAGACCTGTGTACTTTACATTACACCTCAGTAATATGTGAATAACAACAACCAAACAAATAAATCAAGTTAGGGGCTAATTCCTTGAACAGCACATAAGAGATAATAAACATTAATAAAAAAGTCAGTGACTATCTGCCAATGGCATCCCACAACATGAAGATAGTAAAGTAAGAATAGATGAGCAGAATGCGGTCCACAGAGCAGCAGCGTCCCCATGAGGGAAGATAAAGACAGCTCCTCTACCTAGAGATGCAAACAGAAGACACTTTGTTGGGGTGACTGTCGTTCAAAAGCTGATCAATCAGTAAATCAGGCTCTGCCGAGGCCTACCATGGGCCCGGCCCCCAGCTAGGTATTGTGGAGGAAACAGTAATTTTTAAAAGGTGCCATAAATAAAGACTGAGAAGCATTGAGAGTAAAAAGGAGAAATAAACAACTGCTACCCTTTATGACACTGAAGATTTTCCCCTGTTGTCTGATAACTTGAACTAAACAGAGTTCTCCTAACAACAACACATACATGGAGGCGCCGATTTCCTGTGTTAAGGCGACCTGACTGTGACACACACAACCGCGCGCCAGAGGGGCAGCACTGGAGAAGCAGCGGCTCTTACCGGACTCTGCAGAATCATGGACACTCTCTTCTTCTGCTCCATCATGTTGAAGTCCTGGCGAAGGTCAGGTGCCATGTTCCTCTCTCGCAGGTATTCTGGATTATTCTCATCCACCCTGTCGAAGTACCTCTCTTTGTGAGGGGCTGTGGTCGGGGGTGGTGAGGTCACCACTGCAGCCTGAGTATCACCATTCATTGCACAATCTTTCTAGGTTCCTACAGAATAAAAATGAAAGAAAGTATTGTCTCTGAATCAATGTGCCACAGCATTCCACAGTGAGCACACCAGCCTGATAAACACATCTGCAGCGTGAGGACCTCTGACTGCCTGGCCATCAGAGCCATGATGTGGGAGGCTTCTTTGTGGCCCTGGCCGAGCAGCCATCTCTACCCTTGCACCAGCCAATGGCATTTCTTGTCCTTGCCATTGTTCTTCAGCAGACAACAGAACAATCTAACAAAGCTACTACGTCTTCTCACAACCTGAAGGACCAGATAGCAAAAATTTGACAAGACAGTTTAAAGTCAGGACATTATCCCACAAGTTCATTTCTGGAGAAATTTGATTTATGTTATTTTTCTAAAGAAATTTCAGTAGTGATTTTTCAAAAGATTCCCTAAATAGATTAATAAGGGAGAAGGCTCACACATCTATGCACACAAATAAGAAATGACCCTCTTCAGCATCACCTTTTTGGTTCAATAGCAGGTACCGAAAATGTCAACATGCCCTACTTTGTGAATAAAACCTAAAAAATGCCCCAAAGGCACAAATTTAAGTCTGCTAATATGTGCCCAGCACCAAGAAGGTACTTACTTTACATTCTTTTTAACCCCAACCTTTTATTTGCAACTAGAGGCGCAGTGCATGAAATTCATGCATGGATAGGGTCCCTAGCAGCTGCCAGCTGTCCGCCGGGGCCTCCCTTCATTCTGCGCCGCCCCCTGGTGGTCAGCACCCATCATTGTGAGCGATCGAACTCCCAATGGGTTGAACTCCCGAGGGGACACTTTGCATATTAGGCTTTTATATACAGATAATGTTCAAAGGTACTAAATTATGTTCATCTTTAATAACTACTAAATCTCTAACCCAAGCATGTCAAACTAAAAGGTTAACAAGGGCCAAATAAACAAGGTTTAAGTTTATGTGGGCCACAAAAACACAAAAGCTTCAATTTTCATAGAAATGTAGGTTTATTTTGATAGAGACATGCTGAATTCAAAGAGCTGAAATAAATGAGTCATCGTTAACATAAATTATAGAACAATTTAATAAATATTAATATTTTTCTTGAATATTAACTTACCAGACACTGAAAAACTGCACAAATTAATAAGCATAACACAAATAAAGAAAAAAAATAGTTTGTGGTACCAACAGCCAAAGAATCAATTTAAGAAAACTTTTTTTTTTAAAGAAAAAAATCAATTTGGACATTGCCCTTCTAAACCTAAAGATATGATAGAAATAACAGCAAGCTTAACATGGCAGTATTTCAAGGACTGAAAGACAAAGCATGAAAATAACAGGGGACTAAAAGTCAACACAAAATAAAAGAACCAATGACCTAAAATGTAGTCTTTAAAAGTACTGTTCTCTAAATGCTTCCTTTAAAATTTTACTGTTGCCCTGACCGGTTTGGCTCAGTGGATAGAGCGTCGGCCTGTGGACTGAAGGGTCCCAGGTTCAATACCAGTCAAGGGCATGTACCTTGGTTGCGGGCACATCCCCAGTAGGGAGTGTGCAGGAGGCAGCTGATCGATGTTTCTCTCTCATCCATGTTTCTAACTCTACTCCTTTCCCTTCCTCTCTGTAAAAAAAGATCAATAAAACATATATTTAAAAAATAATAATAACAAAATTTTACTGTTTACTTTAACCTAGTTTGCTCTAAAACAATAACCAAAGAACAAAACAATAATGGCTGTCTGACATTTCTCTAGAGGTAAGTGAAGCTGAACATTCTGAGCCAATGATAAAATGTTCTATTTCAGTTTTTTTTAAAGACAAAAGGATATACAGTATTTTAACTTCTCCATTACTAAATGAGTCCTGCACACCGCCCACTGGGGACTGAGCTTTCGAAGCCCAGGCATTGCTGTGACCAGGACATTTTAAGACATTTCATCAGTAAACAGGAGGAACACGGAAACACTTAAGAAGCAACCAGAGGCGGTTCCTGGTTCCTAGAGCTGACCGGAAGAAAAGGAATTTGTAAAACCAACATGCTACAGATAAGGCGGACTGCTCCGTTTTCATTACAAATTGCTGTGTGAATGGGATAAGACAGACTGCAGACCAGATATGCATGTATTTCATTCCTTTAGTAAGGAAGTCTATAAACGTAAAATACACTAATTCTGAGCCCAATAATTAAAAATAAACATTCCCTGGCCAGGTGGCTCGGTTGATTGGAGCATCTTCCCGTACACCAAAAGGTGTTGGGTTTGATTCCCAGTCAGAGCACATACCCAGGTTGTAGGTTCCATCCCCGGTCGGAGGCAACTGATCAATGTTTCTCTTTCGCTCTTTCTCCTTCTCCCTCTCCCTCTCTCTCTCAAATCAATTTTTTTTAGTTTTTAAAAAAAATCCTCGGGCCCTAGCTGGTTTGTCTCAATGGATAGAGCATCAGCCTGTGGACTGACAGGTCCCAGGTTCGATTCCAGTCAAGGGCACATGCCCTGTTTGCGGAAGCCTGCAGGAGGCAGCCAATCAATTATTCTCTCTCATCATTGATGTTCCTATCTCTTCCTCTCCCTTCCTCTCTGAAATCAATAAATATATATATATATTTTTAAATCCTCAGGTGAGGATTTTAAAAAAGAGGTTATCTCTGATAATCTCCTTTAGAAAAATAAATGAATAAATAACAAAGAATTCCAGTTTTAAAGTACAAAATCTATAGTACTTGGTTTTCTGTCAGTTATGGCTTCAGGTTTCACTAACTTAATTTTAAGAGTGTATTAAGACAGCAAATTTTTCCTAGGAAGAACTCTACAAAAAATTATTACTTAATCCAATATTTTTTTATGGAAAAATACAGATTAAAAAAAAATTCTCTACATATGGGGCCAGGTTGGTACTTGAAATATGGGGGGACTTACGCTGTATAGTACATGATAGTCTAACCACTGTGTTGTACACCTCAAGCTAATACAGAATAATTGCAAACTGTAACTAAAAAAAAAGAAAGAAACCCAGATTCAGGCTTTCAAAATAGGGTGAGGCAAAAGTAGACTTACAGTTGTTTGTATGGAAAATAATACAATTAATAAATAAAACAAAAATAAACTGTTTTGAGTAATCACAACTCCAAACCTACATTTGCCCCACCCTGTATTTTCCCCACTTTGGGGTTATTTTAATATCTGAGTAGGTTTATTTTTTAACTGAAAAAACAATGGATTCCATATCTGTCTTAGGAACACTCTAATTAATAAATCTCAAAGAGCAACAGTTTTACTTTGTGCCATGCCAAATAACAAGATGAAATCCATCTGGAAATAAATGTTAAAAGTAGCTTTTTGTTTTGTTAAGAAAAAAAATAATTCTGGAAACTTAATTTTTAAAATAGAAACAATCAGTGTCTAATACACATATGACTTAACATAAATATTAAAATCTCAACACATTATAAAACTAAAGATTCTTCATTACAATACACATGAGATTATATAACATGTTTAAGTGAAAAGTATAAGATTCCCTATTCTGTAATCTTATCGACATTATAATTATCACACAGACAAGATTATATCATGGAAAGTAAGCTGTATTAAAGTTAAATAAATTGACTCAAGAAGCATATAAATTGCTATGATTTTACCTGTGTAAAATTTTAAGATGTCACAAATCTTAACGTGTTGATACCTAAATCAATGAAATCTCTGGGAACAACACTTTCAGACATACACATCCAACATAACCCAAAAGTCTGGGTGAACCACGTCAACCAAGCCTGGCCTGGCCTGCACATGTAACGCCTCACGTTCAGCTACCTGTCTCATCCTGCCCACACCATTCTGACTAGCTACTTACCACCCACCTCCTGGAGGCGCAACAGCCTCCGCACCAGTTTCTCTGCCTCTAGTCTCCTGACAACCCCCACACCAATCCACTCTCCACAGCTAGCCAGAGGGAGGTTCAAAATCATGTCATTCACTCCCTGCTTAACCTGACAGCTAATTAAAGGAGTTTAGCTGGATCGTGATTCAAACAAACTGTAAAATGAAAGATAAAGAATGACATTTGGGCTCTGGACAGTATGGCTCCGTTGGTTGGAGCGGTGTTACCAACCAACCGAGGATATACTAACAAATATACCAAAGACTCTTGGGGCCACAACAGAAATCGACACACCAGCAGGGAGAACACATCCAGCGGTGGGGGCAGAAAGAGCAGACAGAGGGTGTTATGGGCTGAATTGTGTCTCCAAAAGTTGATGCTGAAGTTCAAACCCCCAGTACCTCAGAATGTGACCTTATCTGGAAATAGTCTTTGCCGATGGATTAGCTGAGACGAGGCGGGGCACACGGGATATTAGGACACAGATACAAATACAGGGAGAAGGCCACATGAAGATCAGCGGAGGTGATGCTCCGCAAGCCAAGGAACCCAAAGATGCCAGCAAATCAGCAGCAGCTGGGGCAAAGCCCTGGAACAGACTAGAGTCTACCAGGGGTGGGCAAACTTTTTGACTGGAGGGGCACAACGGGTTCTTAAACTGGACCGGAGGGCCGGAACAAAAGCATGGATGGAGTGTTTGTGTGAACTAATATAAATTCAAAGTAAACATCATTACATAAAAGGGTACGGTCTTTTTTTTTTTTTTAGTTTTAGTCATTTCAAAAGGGCCGGATTGGGCCCGCGGGCCATAGTTTGCCCACGGCTGGCTAGACCCATGGTCGGCAAACTGCGGCTCGCGAGCCACATGCAGCTTTTTGGCCCCTTGAGTGTGGCCCTTCCTAAGCCTTAGGGGGACCCTAATTAAGTTAATAACAATGTACCTACCTATATAGTTTAATTTTAAAAAACTTGGCTCTCAAAGGAAATTTCAATCGTCATACTGTTGATATTTGGCTCTGCTGACTAATGAGTTTGCCAACCTCTGGCCTAGACCCTCCCTTAGCCTCAGAAGGAACCAACCTGGACACCTTGATCTTGACTCTGGGCTCCAGAACTGACAGGCACGTTTCTGCTGTTTATGCCCCCCAATTTGTAGCACAGTAAACCCTTGATTTTTCAAACCTCGACTTAATGGATTTAGGATTTAACGGACATTTCTGATCCATATGCCATATGTGAAAATTAACACCATGTTAATTTTAAAATGCTTTTAACCAAGACTTGCTTATAATTAAATTAACAAGTTATATTTTGTTATTAATTCACTGTTTTTTTTTGGGGGGGGGGGTGTTTGTTTTTTTGTTAATCCTCACCCAAGGATAATTTTTCCACTGATTTTTAGAGAGAGCGGGGTGGGGGGAGAGAACATTAATAAGAGAGAGACAACTTGGTTGCCTCCTGCACACGCCCCGAAAGGGGGCCAAGGACAAACCTGCAACCAGGTACGTGCCCTTGACCTAAATCAAACCTGCAACACTTTGGTGCATGGGGCCCATGCTCTAACCACTGAGCACACCAGACAGGGCAATTTGTCTATTTTTTTAACATACCCAATTCGGACATTCAGCTTTATATAATAGACTTTCAGCTTTAGCGTTTAGAAACCCTCTCACCTGAATTCATCTATTATATTGAGGTTTTACTGTACAATGTCACAGGAGCCCCAGAAAACTAATAGAGGACTATCCAGAAAGCTTCACAGAAGAGATGCTGTTACTCATTTTAAAATATGTTGTTACTGATTTTAGAGAAAGGGAGAGGGAGAGGGAGAGAGAAACATCGATGTGAGAAACTGATAGGTTGCCTCCCATACATGTCCTGACTGAGGATCTAGTTATGTGCCCTATCTAGTTATGTGCCCTGACCAGAAATCGAACCAGGGACCTCTCAGAACATGGGATAATGCTCAACCAACTGAGTCACACCAGGCAGGGCAAGAAATAACTTTTAGAGTCTGGCCAGTGTGGCTCAGTGGTTGAGTATCGACCTATGAACCAGGAAATCACGGTTTAATTCCCAGATTGCAGGCTTAATCCCCAGCAGGGGGCATGCAGGAGTCAGCTGATCAATGATTCTCATTGATGTTTCTATCTCACTCTCCCCCCCTCTGAAATCAATTAATAATTAGATAGATAGATAGATAGAGATATTAAAAAAGAGAGAGATGCTTTTAGAGCTAAGCAGATGCTTCCAGGTGGCTGGGGACAGGTGGCAGTCACCTGGTGAATGAACACCTACTGAGCTTCAAAGACAGCAGCACAAGAGAGGCAGCACAGTGAGGGAACGGTCATGGCCCCTTCTTTCACACATGGTGCCTGGCACCGACTCAAGGAGCTTTAACGACCTGACTGAACTAGTCTCTCCTCCAAACCTTTCAGCCCCACTCCTTCTCAAGCCCCAACTCAAATAGCTCCTGTTCTGTGAAGCTTTCCCAAGGCCCTGAGCTTGGCACTTGGCCTCTTGTCTTCCAAGACACCTTTTTTTTTTTTTAATTTTAATATATTTTATTGATTTTTTACAGAGAGGAAGGGAGAGAGACAGAGACTCAGAAACATCGATCAGCTGCCTCCTGCACATCTCCTACTGGGGATGTGCCCACAACCCAGGTACATGCCCTTGACCAGAATCGAACCCGGGACCTTTCAGTCCGCAGGCCGATGCTCTATCCACTGAGCCAAACCGGTTTCGGCCCAAGACACCTTATTCTTACCTCCTTTCAGCCATTTTCAAACAAGACCAAACCACTTGTGTAGATGCTTGTTCCATCACCAGTTTGTGGGCCCGTGAAAAACAGGGACACAATTTCTAATTCATTTTTTGTAAGCAAGCCCTGGGAGAAAGTTTCACAAATAGTAGTGACTCGACTGTTTGTTCTTGAAGTAGGGTACCTGCTACAAGGGACACCCTAACTTCTCTGGAAGAGCTCCATGAGGCCCACATCCCTCACCAAAAACCAGTAAATAACCAAGTGAGGTGATGACTGTGTTCACCAACCTGATTGTGGGAATCGTTTCACAATGTACACACATATGAAATCGTCATGAGGACCCTTTAAATATATTACAGTTTTGTCAATTATACCTCAACTAGAGGCCTGGTGCACGAATTCGTGCACGGGTGGGGTCCCTCGGCATGGCCAGCAATCGGGGCCAATTGAGACCAGTCAGCCAGGGAGAGGGGCCACAGGAGGTTCTGATCGGGGCAATCGGGACCAGCTGGCCCGGGGGAGGGGCTGCAGGAGGCTGGCCATGGGAGCGCACTGACCACCAGAGGGCAGCTCCTGTGTTGAGTGTCTGCCCCCTGGTGGTCAGTGTGCATCATAGCAACTGGTCAACCGGTTGTTCGGTCGTAAAGGTTGCTGAGGCTTTTATATCTATCTATATGTATAAAAAGCCCTTGGCCCTAATGCTGTAATGACCAAAGACCGGCGTGGGTGGGCAGGGCTGTGCGATTTCTCACACTGGGCTTCTAGTATATAAAAGCCTAAGCGACTGGAATGACCAGAATGACCGGTTGCTATGACACACACTGACCACCAGGGGGCAGACACTTAATGCAGGAGCTACCCCCTGGTGGTCAGTGCACTCCCATGGCCAACCTCCCCCGGCTGGCCAACCTCCTGCAGTATTTCCCCACCAGCCGGCAGCACCCGGGGCTGGGACGGGGACCTGGGGGTGGGTGGTGGTGATTGCAGCCCCTTTCCCAGAGGGGCCAAGGGCCAGCTCCCTCCTTTGGGCTGGCAGTCAACCTCCCATGCCCTGTCCCTCCCCCAACCCAGCAGACCCTGATTGGCTCGCCGCCTGGCCACCATGGTGGTAGCACAGCAGTGAGGGAAGGAGAAAAGGGGGAGGCAGGGAACTGCATGGTGGCAGGGTACGGACAATGGGGCGTCAACGTCCGGCGTCCATTCCTTCTGCACCTGGCCCAGCAACTGTTGCCTCCTCTCCGGCCCGGCCCTGATCAGCCTGACCCCGATCAGCTCCGATCACTGACCAGGCCGAGGGATCCCATCGTGCACGAATTTCATGCACTGGGCCTCTAGTATATAGATAAAGCTAGGAAAAAAAGCTTTAAAAAAAGTCAAAGTGAAGCCTTTGCTGAAAAAAAATGACAAGATTTTTTTTTTTTCAAGTACAGTTGACATACATTAATTTCAGGTGTAAAATAGTGATCAGACATTTACAGACCTTAAGTGATCACCCATAAGTCCAGTACCCACTAGGCACCATAGTTATTACAATATTGACTATATTCCCTAGGCTGTACTTTAAATCCCAGTGACTGTTTTGTACCTCTTAATCCCTTCACCTTTTTTACCCCACTGCACCCCTCCCCCCTGGCAATCATCAGTTCTCTGTATCTTTGAGTTTTTGTTTTGTTTGTTCATTTATTTTGTTTTTAGATTTCACATGTAAGTGAAACCATATGGTATTAGTGTTTCCCTGAAGAGTGGCAAGACTTTAAACAGGCGTAGAGGAGCCGACACTTCGGGCTAAGCCTGGCAAAGGGCTCGGAACAGCGCTGCAGAGACAGTCCACACCCTGCCGGCGCCTCGGGTGGGAAAGCAGAAGAGACTTGGATGCCCAGGCCAGAAATCCATCACAAACTCTCAGAAACCTAACATTCTAGAAGGGGTGCAGTGCCAGTCAATGAAAAGGGAATCAAACCCCTTTTCTACCGGCAGGAGGGAGCCCAACACTGGATCCACTCCCTACATAAAGGAGAACCCACTACCACGAGTCAGAACCCTCACTGCACACGTTCCGAGCCAGCTCCCTACTTTCGCAGGACGGACGCCCTCCTATGTTTAAGGTTCCTCTGCACAGCTTCAGGCTGACGAAACACGTCCTGCTTGGGACAGTGAGCTCAAAGCCTTTAATTCCTCTGATCAGATTATTTCTATTCCCGTCTCTCCAGATGTTCTTTAACAGATAAAATGGCTCAAAAATCCCCTTTAAAACAGTCACTGTTTCCTATGTGGTAAGTGCTGATTAGAAACTCATTTTTCCGGGTATGAACTGTTTCCTGCTGATAGGAAAGCTGAGGCCCAAAGCAGTAATGGGGTTGCTAGGGTCTGACCTCAGGCTGCCCGGCTCCATAAAATCTGCCCGTAAATTCCATTACCTACCATCTGTGGCCATCACATGCCCCAGCAAATTCAACTTAGAAAAGAGAGCAAGCTCCGGCAGGGCCGCTCAGTGGTTAGAGCGTCATCCCGCTACGCCAAGATTACAGGCTCAATCACCAGGAGGGCACATTCAAGAACTGCATAAGTAAGTGGAACAACAAATCGATGTCTGTCTGTCTCTCTCTCTCTCTCTCCCCCACCCTCCCTCCCTCTCTCCCTCCCTTCCCCTTCATCTCTCTAAAAATCAATAAATTTTTCAAAAAGAAAAGATACCTGGGCCAGTGTCGCTCAGTTAGTTGGCCGTCATCCCGTGAAATAAAAGACAGCTGGTTCGATTCCCAGTCAGGGCACATGCCCGGGTTGTGGGCTTGATCCCCAGTGCAGGGTGTGCAGGAGGCAGCCGATCAACAATTCTCTCTCATCATTGACGTTTCTATCTCTCTCTCCCTTTGATAAAAATGTTTAAAAATAACATAAATAAAATAATAAGCATCACTGAGGAATCAAATGAACAGAGTACACAGTATTTTGCATTTCCAGTAGCATGTTGATACCAAACATTTGTTTAGTTGAATTAGAGTTGAATACATATTTTTTAAATTAAATCTTTACTGTTGAAAGTATTACATATGTACATATCTTAAGTGTTTCCGTAGGGTGACCCTCTCCTGACTTTACAGGTGATAAAACGTAGGTTCTAAGAGGCTGTCTTAGCCTGAGGTAGAAACAGCAAGGTAACAAGTTCTCAAGTTGCGTTGGGAATGTACAGGGTTAAAAGAACCCCCCATAGTCTCTCCTCCAAAATGACTGTGCTCCCACCAGAAGCACTGAGGAGGAGCGTGTCTTTAAACCCATGCTGGCTCCACTGCACAGCCCCCCCGCCCCCGCCCCAAAGCACTAGGTGCCTGCCTCTGCCCACCAAGCAGGCCTGATGCCCCTTCCTCTGGTGTCGGGAATGACGGGCAAGGTTTACTGCTGACCCACAGGGCACTGGCCACACCGGCCCTGGAGCCGACAGCTACTAGGGAAGCACAGCCCCTTGCCCACCGGGACAGACAGACCGGGCCCTCATCCTTTTCTGCAGTCTGACAGCATCTCACACTGCGGTTGCAGAGGAGCAGCTCCACAAAAGTGGGTTCAACTGAGGGGTTAGTGGGCTGTGGAGAACCTCAGAGCCTTTCTCACTCAATGTGATGAAGTTCTCTGTCATAGTTTAAATGTTACCCCTTCGTTCTATTTATTTCTTTTATTTTTGTTAATCCTCACCTGAGGATATTTTCCCCAGTAATTTTTAGAGAAAGTTGGAGGGAGGAAGGGAGGAAGGGAGGGAAGAAGGGAGGGAGGGACACACATATCAATTGGTTGCCTCCCTAACCCAGGATAGAAGCTGCAACCCAGATACATGCCCTTGATGGGGAATTGAACCTGTGACCCTTTGGAGTATGGGCTGGTGCTCTAACCACTGACCCCTTCATTTTAAAAGTAGGAAAACTGAAGCTCAGAGAAGAGAGAAGATGGCAGAGAGCAGCAGCCTGGTGTATGTCTAGTCACCATGCTGCTCACTACTTGTGCGATCCTGGACAAGTTGCTTAACTCCCCCCGGACTCAGTTTCCTCACTGATAAACTGGGTGTTGTAGTGACAGCCTTAAGGGATATGGTCAGAAATGCTATTTTGGAGCATTTAACAGAGCGTCCGGCAGGCAAACAGTGGACATACAATAAAGGGTGGCTATGATCACTGGACAAAGCTAGGACTAAGTGTCCTGGCCAGCCCTGTGCACATGCCACAGCACTGAATTCCTTCTTGCTCACATTTTTGTTGTTGAGAAAAATAAGTAAAAATTTCTTTCTTTTTTTTTTTTAAATATATTTTATTGATTTTTTACAGAGAGGAAGAAAGATAGTTAGAAACATCGATGAGAGAGAAACATCGATCAGCCGCCTCCTGCACACCTCCCACTGGGGATGTGCCCGCAACCAAGATACATGCCCTTGACTGGAATCGAACCCAGGACCTTTCAGTCCGCAGGCTGGCGCTCTATCCACTGAGCCAAACCGGTTTTGGCGTAAAAATTTCTGATATCTGTCATAACTACAACTGATAAAATTAGTTTCTCATATAATTTATTTCTCATTAGCACTACCACCTTCCTACATTAATATCCAAATAACTTCTAAAGTCTTTAAAAATTCCAACTGATAATTAAAGGGGAAAATTATAAAAGTCTAAAAACCAGAAATGAAAAAAAGGCCAAAAGCAAATTTAAACAAAGAAAAATTATGCCTCAAATAACATCTATTTATTAGTTTTACTTAATCAAAAGGGTACCATTTCAAAAGACCTGACAGCACTGAGGAAGAGGAAGAATGCAAGTCTAGAAGACTCTGCACTCAGGATGGAGAGCAGCTGCAGATCCCATGTGACTTCAAATGCAGCTGCCTTGGAGCTAAAGGATAAACTACCTTATTTTCCACTGACTCTATATTCACTTACCCATCAAATATGTACTGAGCACCTACAGTGAGGCTAACAGGGCCAGGCATTGCTCTTCCATCTGGAAGCCTGGGAAATACCAGGGCACGAAACAGATTTCTGCCTTCAGGGAATTTACATTCCAGCAGAGGGGGCCTGGCAGGAAACCAGATAGTAAGTCAATCACACAGAATGTTAGAAGGTGACATCACAGTGGCTAGGGTGTTAGGCACGCCAGGCAGAGAACAGTAGAGCTAAAGCTGGAGAGAGGACTGGCGTTTGTTGTTGGGGAGCGGGAAAGGGGGATGGAATTAGTCTGTTTGCCATCATTTTCTTTAGGCACTGAGATATTTATATTTCATCTACATTTTGGTAAATAAGCAAACAAAGATACAAAGAGGTTCACGCAAACCTAACGAGTTGGAAACAACTCTAAATTCTCCCCACGTCTTATATCCCTGTTTCTACTCTTAAACTCTTTCTCCACAATAATGTCATCATCCCGTGCCCCGCCCCTGCTTGATGCCCATCATTGGCTTCCCACAGGCCCTAGAATAAATTTGAAATCTTGACCACAGCCAGCCGGGGCCTCCCCAGTGTGGCCGGCAGCTGCCATTCTGAGTCCCAGATCTCCTAGCCTCCCTTCTGTCTGCACACTCCCAGCTTTCCCGCCGCAGAGCTTTCAGAACTGCTCTTCTCTGCCCAGAACAAACTGAATCCAGCTACTGGGAGTGCCTCACTCCTGTCAGCCAGGTGTCAGGTCAAATTTCACCTCCAAATGTTGAGACTGGTTTCTCTGGCAACCAATCCGAGTACTCCAACTCTCAGGTCTCTGAAATCACCCAGAGTGTTCTGCATTTTCTTTCTCTTCAGGGCACTTATCACCACAGTCAGAAAACTAACCATGGAGCCAGACTCCTGCTCTGTAAGCTTGGGGGATGAGTGGTCTTAACTTCTCTGGTCTCAGCACCCACAACTGAAATAACAAGGTTAACACAGAACCACCTCAGAGTGAATCATGTAACATGCGTGGCACAGTGTGTGACCCATAGGAAGCACTCCAGCGTTATTACTAGGGTTACTATCAGAAACTCATTGCTTGTCCCCTCTATTAGAATGTAACCTCCAAGAAGGCAGACTTGTCTGCCTCGTTCACTCCTGCATTCACAGGGCTCACACTGAATAGGTCCTCAGTCAATAGATATTAAGGAAAAAATCCAGTTCAGGTCTACCATTCTCGACTGGCAACGCAAAACTGGACGCATCTATTAAGTCAGAGGCATCTATCTGACTTAAGAAAAGCTGTCACTGCTTCATTCAATCACAACTGACGTATGACTACAGAGGCTCTGGGGATCGAGCAGCTCACTAAACAGATCCAAATCTGAAGTTCCAAACTGCAAATGGACAGTCTGTGTATCAAACTGGGTTTTGTGTTTTGAGTTACCTGGGTTTTATGTTTCTCAGAATTACGTCAATTCCCAAAGTTGGTATACAGAGCAAAAGTAGCTTTATCTGCCTCTAATGGGCTAGACTTGGAGACTCGAGCAAGTACAATTCCCAGAGGCAGGGAAATAAGAAAAGCAAGAAAGGAGACTTCTAGACCTCACCACTAAGTGTACTGGTGCTTACAGGGAAGCCCATAAAGACTGCAGGAAGACAAGAAGCACAGGTTGACCAGACACGTGAGTACAGAAAATTCTAAGTAAATTTAATAAGAAAAAAACTATCCTGTGCTCCAGTGACACACATTAGGGCACTGTGTACCAACACCAGCCTAAGGGGAGAGTAGTTCCCTGAAAACTGTACGGCTCTGTACTGGGGGCACATTTTAATAGTTATGAAACAGCGGGATGAAGTATTTAATCATATAAATGACCTACTGAGTAAATGTAGCCCATACTTCAAGTTGTTCAAATAGCATAGACACAACTGGCTTGCAGCCATGTAACAAGGCGAATACACAACAAAGACAGACGTCAACATGGCTAGACAAGGGCTTCTGTCCACCTCTCCTGCACTCTGCAGCCCCAAGTACCTGAAGGCTGAATGGGAACAGGCTGTTTGCTTGGTTATTTCCGAGTGGTTGCAATAGCTCTATTCTCCACCTACCATCTGCCTGAAATCAGTGAGGCCAGTAGGTGGTAAGTACATGCGTGGGTGACTCTCAGGTACTACAACTGCCGGAAAGTGGTGGTAATAAATGGGAAGAAGGAAGGTTTTGTGGTCATCAGAGTTCAAACTCCAGCCCAAATTCTTACTAGAACTGTGCCCTGGGCGAGTTCACTGTTTTTTTTTTTTGTTTTTTTAAATAGGTATGATTTTGATTTATTCACAATAGACAGATATTGTCTTGTCATTTTTTTTTATATATTTTATTGTTTTTTTACAGAGAGGAAGGGAGAGAGATAGAGAGTTAGAGACATCGATGATGAGAGAAACATCGATCAGCTGCCTCCTGCACATCTCCTACTGGAGGGACATGCCCTTGACCGGAATCGAACCTGGGACCTTTCAGTCCACAGGCCGACGCTCTATCCACTGAGCCAAGCCGGTTTCGGCCAAGTTCACTGTTTGTGCACCAGTATTTTCACTGGTAGAAGGGGGACGATAACACCTATCTCACAAGACTGCTGAGGAGTGGGCATGATACGCTCAACATGAAGTCCTGTTCACTGGTTAGCATAAGCTTGACAGCCAGGACTTGAAACTCCTCCCCTTGGCTTTCAAAAACCTGGAATACAGCACGGGCTGGTGTGCTCAGTGGTTAGAGTGTCAGCCCACCCACTGAATGGTCGAGAGTTCGATTCCCAGTCAAGGGCATGAACCTGGATTGCAGGTTTCCCTGGGCTCCGGTCATGGTGCAAGTGGGCGGCAACCAATCGATATGTCTCTCTCACATCCGTTTCTCTCTTTCTCTCTCTCTCTCTCTCTCTCTCTCTCTCTCTCTCTCTCTGCCTTCCTCCCTCTTTTCTTTTCCTTCCTCCCTTCCTCTCTTCCACTCTCTTTAAAAAATCAATGGAGCCTGGCTCAGTGGTTGAGTGTCGACCTATGAACCAAGAGGTCATGGTTCAATTCCCGGTTGGGGCACATGCCCAGGTTGCAGGTTCAATCCCCAGTGTGGGGCATGCAGGAGGCAGCCAATCAATGATTTTCTCTCATCACTGATGCTTCTATCTCTCTCCCTCTTCCTTCTCTGAAATCAATAAAAATACATTTAAAAAAACACACCTATAATATAATAAAACACACTTAACACTAACGAGTAAATTAATCTTTGGTAGTTACAATTCCCTAGAGTTACTTTACTTATCTAAATGAATATCAATAGCTCCCATATATAAACCCCATTTTTTAAGAAGTACTTAACTTGGGGATTGAGGAAAACCCTGTAATTTTTGCATATCCCTGTTGTTTAAAAATAAAAACAAAATGACTAAAAAATAGAAGTCTAACATCTGTATATGCATAGATGCTTTAAAACCTCAAAATTATTAGGCTGTAGATTAGATTTTTAGAAATAAAATCTTTTCAACTGGGGGGAAAAAACTTGGACAGTAGAAAAGATTCCCATTCTGTGAACAGCTGACTTTACCCAGACACACTAAGGGGCGACTGGTCACTGGAACAGCGGGAGAAATCCCTCCAGACACAGGCCGGAGCATTAAGCAGTGTGCCCGGAAAGAACGTCTAAAGCCCAGAGGAGCAAAGAGGACGCCTATCCCTCCCATCTGTCATTTAATACTTAGCTAAGTAACACCAGCACTTTTAACCTGAACTTAGCCCGGCTTTGAAATGAGTGAATAGGTCATTCTTTCCCAACTATGCTATACTGTGTGTTGAGAAAAATCTCGGAGCCCTGACCTTGCAGCCTGACTTCTCAGGGTTCTACAGGATAGAAATGACCCATCTAGTCAAGTGTTTCACCCCAAGCCTTAAATGAATATTGACACCTCATTTACTTAGGGGACACAATTCTAACCAGATCCCAAGAGTATGACATACTTCAAATGATTTCCACACAACAGTTCAGAGCACTTCTCAAAAACTACAGCATATTTTAAAGAAGCCAATAAAAATGTGACTCAGAAACATCCCAGAAAATGTGACTCCTTTAAAAAGTTGTAGTTGTAGGGCCTTGCCTACAGTGGGAGCTCAAAGAGCAGTTGCTGAATAAAATAGCAGAAGAGGACATCTTTAAATAACCATTTAAAGAGTGAACCTGACAAAAATGTACAATAAAGGGAACCCCAAAAAGGGTTATAGAATTAATATAAAATTTCACTTCCTCTTTGACTCACATACTCTGAAAAGGAAGTAGAGATATCACTAAACTTTCCCCACTTTGGTGGATCAGAAGTGGCTACTTTATCTGGCATTTCTCTGATTAGTAGACAAAGATGAATGCTTTTCATGTATATTTACATCTGAAATTTTCCATAGGGTCTATTAATTTCTTTGTCCGCCTACCTCTTTATTGAAATCTTGATGTATTTATTCCAACAAATTTGAAAGAAAAGTATGTGTATTGACCTTTTGTTATATTTGGCATTCCATAACTTTATTTTATTTTATTTTATTTTTTAATATATTTTACTGATCTTCCACAGAGAGGAAAGGAGAGAGATAGTTAGAAACATCAATGAGAGAGAAACATCGATCAGCTGCCTCCTGCACATCTCCCACTGGGGATGTGCCCGCAACCCAGGTACATGCCCTTGAATGGAATCAAACCTGGGACCCTTCAGTCCGCAGGCCGATGGTCCATCCACCGAGCCAAACCGGTTTCGGCCCATAATTTTATTTTTAATGAGTAAATAGTTTAACATTTTGCATATTTAGTTCTGTAAACCTTTTCCTTTGAGTTTTGCTTCTAAAGAAAATGTTATCATTCCTTCACAAGCACATGGCTAATAAAATGCAGCAAGAAAGTTTTAAGACCCTATCTCTGACAAACATTTTACTTTGCTATTTCTCCACAATCTCTAGAATTGTAAACATTTCTCCTTAACCCATCTGGAACTCATTTTGGTGAATGATATTTTCCAGTTATCTCAGCACCAATTCTCTCGGAGACACAGAGGCATGTTTCTTCACTTCCCACCAGGACGTTTCAACTTTGCACCAGCAGCACCCACTACTGCCTCATAATCTACCGCCTGATGAGGAGACGGTTGGTCATCTTTTGTACCTCAGTTTCCTCCTTCATTTGTAATAAAATACATTCAAATTATGTGTTCCAAGACTGTAGAGGCAATCCATATATATACACACAACACACACACACACACACAATTTTAGTAGATGAAGATATATACATGTATGTATATATCTACTTATATAAAACCCATGGGTGGTGTTCATCACATACAGATGAACAGCCGAGACCCAGCAGAAGGAAGTCAGTCCTACAGGGGTTGTTTTGGCAACGGCTGCGCCCTCCCCCAAGCTGTTTCCGGGAGCTGTTTCCCTTAAGGGCGGAGTTTGAGGCAGGAACCCCATCTGGGAGCATGGAGGCAGATCTTTCTAAAGTGTGCCGCGCCAGCACGGGGTGAACCTGAGTGGGGCAGCTGAAAGGCTTAGAAAAGACAGACAAGAGAATGAAAGCCGGGTCTCGGTGGGACGCTTGCTTCTCTGAGAGACAGCGAGCTCGCCCACAGCCATGCCTTTATTTTATAGCAGATTCTACGAGGCAAAGGAAGGGCGTGACCAAGATGTTTACAAATATTCTCCTGGGTTTCAATGCTACTCAACTACATGCACCTGAACTCTATCAAGCCCACATCACTCAGGCACGTGGGGCCACGTGTTCGGACCATAGGTTCAAGCTCACAACTACAGCTGTTGGCTATAATTGTGCTGGGAGGGCCCTGCCCTCCAAGCTGGGACTTGCACGTGGCAATGAGAGGACTGTGTCCTCTCATCAGTCCAAGGCTTGAACCTGTCCAAAACACTGTAGCGGCTCCCCACAATAAAATTTTAATTCTGTTTCTTTGTTACTAATGTTGTGGCCCCACACCATAACAAAGAAACAAGGAAAATTTCCCCATCGAATTTCTGAATAGTATTACTCCTTCGGGAATGCCGTGTCATAAATTAAAATTGAAAGTGGGTGCAATCATCAAGCTATTGAGAAATCTCAATAGTAAATGGGGTCTTTGTAATGGTACCAGATTTATTATCAAAAGATTATGACCTAACATTATCAAAGCTGAAGTATTAACAGGATCTGCAGAGGGAGAGGCTGTTCTAATTCCAAGAATTTGTCCCCATCTGACACTGGCCTCCCATTTAAACTGATTCGACGACGGTTTCCCGTGATGCCAGCATTTGTGATGGCTATTAATAAATCACAAGGACAAACTCTAGACAAAGTAGGCATATTCCTACCTGAACCCGTTTTTGCACATGGTCAGTTATATGTTGCTTTCTCTCGAGTTTGAAGAGCATGTGATGTTACAGTTAAAGTTCTAAGTACTTCATCACAAGGGAAATTAGTCAAGCACTCTGAAAGAGTTTTCACTCTTAATGTGGTGTACAGGGAGATATTAGAATAAGTTTAATCACTTTATCAGTCATTGTTTGCATCACTGTTGTTTTTATATATGTTTTTGTTGTTTTCATATCATGTTTTTGTCATTTTTATATCATGCCTCTGTTGTTATATCCTTTTGTTACTGTTTGTTTATTAATAAATTTATATATTATTTTCATATACATTTTACTAATTTCCTTTCATCTCTCACATTTCTATTATAGAGACAGGGCACATAGCAATGTTAAAATATCTCTGCTAATTAATTCCCTTTTTAAAAAAATATATTTTATTGATTTTTTACAGAGAGAAGGGAGAGGGATAGAGAGTTAGAAACATCGATGAGAGAGAAACATCGATCAGCTGCCTCCTGCACACTCCCCACTAGGGATGTGCCTGCAACCAAGGTACATGCCCCGGACCGGAATCGAACCCGGGACCCTTGAGTCCGCAGGCCAATGCACTATCCATTGAGCCAAACCGGTTAGGGAAATTAATTCCCTTTTAATGTGCCGGGCACCAGGCTACTAGTATATATTTAAAAGCCTAAATGACCATTACACCCAAACGACCGGTCAACCAGTAGCTATGACACGCACTGACCACCAGGAAGCAGATGCTCAATGCAGGAGCTGCCCCCTGGTGGTCCATGCACTCCCACAGCCAACCTCCTGTGGCCAGCCAACCTCTCGTGGCCCCTCCCCCTGGCCGGCAGCCAGCCAACTTCCAGTGGTCCCTCTCCCCAGCCAGGCGGCCCTGATCGGCCCCAACTGGGACTGGGTAAAACGGCCAAGATCACCGCCCAGGCCAAGGGACCCCACCCATGCGCAAATTCGTGCACCAGGCCTCTAGCTAGAAATAATAAGTGTAAAATATCTGGCACATAATGAATACCCTATAAATAAATATTTTAATTTTCTGATATCTGAGAACATAAAAGTAACATGCTATGAAATTCATTCCAAAAACTTAAAAACATTGTTTAACAAATTAAAAGTTAAAATACATTATTTTAGCCGAAACCGGTTTGGCTCAGTGGATGGAGCGTCAGCCTGCGGACTGAGGGGTCCCAGGTTCGATTCCGGTCAAGGGCATGTACCTGGGTTGCGGGCATATCCCCAGTAGGAGATGTGCAGGAGGCAGCTGGTCGATGTTTCTCTCTCATCAATGTTTCTAACTCTCTCTCTCCCTTCCTCTCTGTAAAAAATCAATAAAATATATTTTAAAAAAATACATTACTTTAGTTAAAAATAACATTCAATTATAAACTCATCTTATTTTACCTTTTCATATTTTAAGTAAAACTCCAGTGTTCTAACTGTATCAATACATGCAACACTAATTATGAGATTTCTCATTTTAATTCAATTCCTAAACCAGTATTCTAGTGAAACTTGCTGTAACAGACTTGGGTGTGGTTTTGAAAACAACTGGGTGAGGCAAGTAAAGATAAGCCAACTAACCATGTGTTTAGTAGAAATGAACTTTAACACACCCTTATCCTGTTTTCAGTTCCAAAATCTGTCTGATAACAATGGTTCAGAAAGAATCTGGCTTGGGCCGAAACCGGTTTGGCTCAGTGGATAGAGCGTCGGCCTGCGGACTGAAAGGACCCGGGTTCGATTCCGGTCAAGGGCATGTACCTGGGCTGCGGGCATATCCCCAGTGGGAGATGTGCAGGAGGCGGCTGATCGATGCTTCTCTCTCATCGATGTTTCTAACTCTCTATCTCTCTCCCTTCCTCTCTGTAAAAAATCAATAAAATATATTTAAAAAAAAAAAAAAAAAGAATCTGGCTTGGGTCTTCATCAAAATGTCATTAGCCTCTCAACGCTAACTGGTTAATAAATGTGCTGGTTTAGCCCTAGCTGGTTTGGCTCAGTGGATAGCATGTCAACCTGCGGACTGAAAGGTCCAGGGTTCAACTCCAGTCAAAGGCACGTGCCCGGGTTGCAGGCTTTATCCCCAGTGTGGGGTGTGCAGGAGGCAGCCAATCAATGATTCTCTCTCATCACTGATGTTTCTATTTCTCTCACTCTCTCCCTTCCTCTCTGAAATCAATAAAAATATATTTTTTAAAAATGTGCTGGTTTAGACCTTAGGGCAGTGGTTCTCAACCTGTGGGTCGCGACCCCTTTAGGGGTCAAATGACCCTTTCACAGGGGTCGCCTAAGACCATCGGAAAACACATATATAATTACATATTGTTTTTGTAATTAATCACTATGCTTTAATTATGTTCAATTTGTAACAATGAAATTGGGGGTCACCGCAACATGAGGAACTGTATTAAAGGGTTGCGGCATTAGGAAGGTTGAGAACCACTGCCTTAGGGCCACCTGAATTCTCATCCCAGTTCACCACTTACAGCCTATACCTTAGAAACACTTTCATCTCTCAAGAAATCTTCAATTTCTTCACTTGTAAAATGGGAATATCATTATCTACTTCCTTGGTTTAAGATTAAACGAGTTAATTTATGTCAATTTATTAGGGTAAGTAACCAGTTAGTGTTAATAAAGGAAGGGCTCCGGCTGGCGTGGCTCAGTGGTTGACAGGTTCAATTCCCGGTCTATGGGCTCAATCTCCAGTGTGGAGCCTGCAGGAAGCAGCCGATCAATGCTTCCCTCTCACCATTCATGTTTCTTTCTCTCTCTCCCTCTTCCTTCCTCTCTGAAATCAATAAAAATATTTTTTTTAAAAAAAGAAATTGCTAAATGGGGAGTAAATCTAAAAAATGTTTTTAGATAATAGTGATAACTAGAGGCCCAATGCACGAAATTCATTCAAGGCTAGGCCCTCACAGCCCCAGCTGCCTTGTGGCCCCAACCCCCTGCCCACTGGTCGTTCTGCCATCTGGTCTAATTAGCATATTAGCTCTTTATTATATAGGATGACATCCAATTTATGTGGTTAAAAACAGGCTAGATGAAAATACTAACAACACAGCATGTAACTTGATCGCTGAGTTTAATTGGAATTAAAGTATTTTAATGCCCTTTTTTTGTCTGCTCCAGGAATCCTATATAATAAAAGGCTAATATGCAAATCAACCAAACAGCTGAATAACTGGTTGCTATGATGTGCACTGATCACCAGGGAGCAGACGCTCAACACAAGAGCTGCCCCCTGGTGGTCAGTGCGCTCCCACAGGCTCATGGCTGGCGAGCGCAGCGGTGGTGGCAGGAACCTCTCCCGCCTCTGTGGCAGCGCTAAGGATGTCCAACTGACGGGCTTAGGCCCGCTCCCCTAAGCCGTCAGTTGGACATCCCCTGAGAGCTCCCAGATTGCAAGAGGGCGCAGGCCAGGCTAAGGGAACAACTCCCCTCCCCACCCCACCCCCAGAGCACCAATTTTGTGCACAGGGCCTCTAGTGTAATATATAAATATTAATTTCAGGCTTTGCTAAATATGCATGGTAAAATATCAAGGGTAACCATGAAAAGAACATAATAGAGTATATACTTCCCAAACCAAAAGAGAGGAATACATAAAGAAAAACGAAATAACCTGGTTATTTAAAAAGGCAAGGATGGAAGGGGAAAATGACAAATAGAAAACAAAATATAGCCCTAACCGGTTTGGCTCAGTGGATAGAGCGTCGGCCTGTGGACTGAAAGGTCCCAGGTTCGATTCCGGTCAAGGGCATGTACCTGGGTTGCGGGCACATCCCCAGTGGGGAGTGTGCAGGAGGCAGCTGATCGATGTTTCTCTCTCATCGATGTTTCTAACTCTCTATCCCTCTCCCTTCCACTCTGTAAAAAAAAAAAAAAGAAAAAAATATATAAGGTATTAGAAAAAGTACACATTTATCAAAATCACAATAAATGTAACTGTACTAAACTGCCAATTAGCAGACAGACATTACACCCACTGTAGTAGGCGGAATAATGATCACCAAGGTATCAGTCCTAACCCCCCGGGGCCTGTGAATGTTACTTTTCATGGCAAAGGCTTTGAGGACAGTGTGATCATCCTGGATTAGTGAGTTGACCCCAAATGCAATCACCAGTGCCCTTACAGAAAGAAGGCAGAGGGTCTTGCCCTCTCCTATCTACACAGATGCAATTTGACAAGGAATAGAAATTGGAGTGTTGCAGCCACAGCCTCAGAACGCTGGCAGCCATAAGAAGCTAGAGAGGCAAGAAACAGACTCTCCCCTAGAACCTGCAGAGGAAGGACATTCCTGCCGACACCTTGATTTTGACTCACTGATACTGATTTTGGACTTCTGGCCTCCAGACTGTGGGAGAATAATTTCTGTTGTTTAAAGCACCACATTTATAGTAATTTGTTGCAGCAGCCTCTATACACATAGCATAAGAACAGAACACATTAAGTTTGAAAATAAGTAATCAAGTAAACGCCAACCAAATAAAGCTGGAGTTCTATATGAACATGAAATTAAAAAGACCATGGGAAATAAAAGCATTTCTTTAGGATGAAAAAGCGACTACAGAACGACAAAAAGTTAACAAGATGAAAAATATATATGCCTAATAAAATGGTATCAACACATATAAAGCGAAAACTGCTAGAACACAAAGAGAAACTGACAAATCTACCATCATACTGGGAGATTAAAATATTGCTTATTAACAGGCAAAGCAGTTCAACAAATTAGTAAGGAGAAAATTACAACAATATAATTAATAAGTTAGATCATTAACAGAAACATGCACCTCCCTGCTTTTCAAAACAATTAACTTAAAGAATACATATTTTCCTCTAGACTACAAGGACCTTTCATAAACATGCACCTCATATCTGAATGGAAATAAAGAAAATCTCAACCAAATCCAGAGAATCAGTAGCATACAAACTATTTCTCTGGTCACAACACAATTAAATCAATAACAAATATATTCTTTTTTAAACCATACATTCAGAGCCCTGGTCGGGTGGCTTAGTTGGAGCATCCTCCTGTACACCAAAAGGTGGGGCAGGTTCAATTCCCATCAGGGTAGGGTCAAGGGCAAGTATGGGTCTCTCACATCACGCGCTCTCTCTCTCTCTAACCAATAAAAACATATCCTCAGGATTAAAAGGAAACATACTAGTAAAAACCGTTGAGTTCAGTAAGTAGCTACTTTCAGAGAATGTACAGCCGTAAACACATATTTTTATTTTTAAAAAATATATTTTATTGATTTTTTACAGAGAAGAAGGGAGAGGGATAGAGAGTTAGAAACATTGATCTGCAGCCTCCTGCACATTCCCCACTGGGGATGTGCCTGCAACCAAGGCACATGCCCCTGACTGGAATCGAACCTGGGACCCTTGAGTCCGCAGGCTGACGCTCTATCCACTGAGCCAAACTGGTTAGGGCTAAACACATATTTTTAAAAAATAAGCAACCTTCTTCTAGAAGTTAGAAAAAGAACTCCAAACCATTTAGCAATCACACTCACTATGTCTTAATATATATAAATTCTAATCATAAGCAGTGATGAAGGTCATATTACTAGTATAGCTTAGATTATAGCTACAAACGTTCTGATCACCTGAGTTTAAGAGCACAAACCATATGCCCGTTCAGAGAGGAAAAATGCAGCCTTAATTTTACTGAGAATAAAAATGTTGTTAGTTTTTTTCACAGCACAGTGAAATCTAGGGTCAATGGCCTCAAGAGCTGAAATAACATACAGATACCTCAATCTATGAAAAAGTACTGGCAACTCTCCATAGTTGTAGTCAGCAAAATCTGCACTATTTTCCTGAGATTCCTAATTCTCCCTAGTGCATTATGAAGCAATCAAAATGGAAATGATCCACCAAGAAAAATTAAAATATACTTTAAAGGAGAACTGTTAGCTTGATTTTTATAAAACAGAAGAATAATAACTGTGGTGAATGGTATGAAATA
Source organism: Myotis nattereri (assembly GCF_964212035.1). NCBI lineage: Eukaryota > Metazoa > Chordata > Mammalia > Chiroptera > Vespertilionidae > Myotis > Myotis nattereri. The sequence continues at coordinate 229,764,535 of NC_138075.1, forward strand.
TCTTAATGACCTGAACAGCTCTATCTGTCCCTACAGAGAAGGCCCTACCAGGAACTCCTGCACAGTCATCCTCAGGATGGTCCTCTCTGTCTGATCTGAAGAGCCAGGAGCCCTTGAGGGGACACTTCTGTTCTTCATCTTTGATTTTCCAATGCTTAGTTCAACACCTGACTCACTGAAAGCCTCTGAATAAGTTCAATGAATTAGACTCTTAAAATGCTATTATTGTCACACATAAACTAGAGACAAAGAAAATCCATACCCTCATCACTTGGCTAAAACAGAAAAGAAACACTACCCTGAAGGAATCCCCAGCTTTCCTAAACAATCCATCAAACACCCAATGTAGAAAAAAGAGTCCATTATTCAATACTAGAGGCCCGGTGCATGAATTCGTGCATGGGTGGGGTCCCTCTGGGTGGCCTGCGGGCATCAGGATGAAACCTGCAGTCCAATGCCGCCTGCAGCTCCTACCCTGCCCCCCCCCGCTCAACCCGGCCCCACTGTACCTGTCCTGGGCTAGCACCCAATCAGTCCCCATCGGGAGAGGCTCGCACACGCCGCAGCAGCACTTGCCAGCTGTGACCCCTGCATCCAGCGGCCTCCCAAGGGGAGTGGCATGCGGGATCAGGCCGAAACCGACTCTCCAACATCCCCCAAGGGGTCCCAATTGTGAGACGGTGCAGGCCAGGCCAAGGGACCCCACCAGTGCTCAATTAGGGTGGGACCACAGGAGGGCTCCAGGGCATGTCCAGCCCGTTTCGCTCAATCCTGATCAACTGGACCCCATCAGCAAGCTAACCTATCAGTCCGAGTGTCTGCCACCTGGTGGTCATTGCACATCATAGCGACTGGTTGACCGGTCGACTGTCTGCCCCCTGGTGGTCAGTGCATGTCATAGTGAGTGGCTGAGCAGCCTTAGCATATCACTCGCATATTTCACTTTGATTGGTTTAACAGTCGACTGATCACCAGACGACAGGACACTTAGCATATTAGGCTTTTATTATATAGGATTCTGGTTGAATGGGTCAGTGACATTCCTAATGGTTATGCCGTCAGAGTACCATGGCTTCAGTCACTTGGAGGATACTCAGAGCATTTGAGATAATAAGTATCTGGGTGGTGGGGTCACCCAGTTCCCCTAAATAAGGTCAGATTAACATCACATCCCTTCCTATTGAAGGACACACTCAGTCCTACAGGTACTCGTGCACCATGCCTAACCCTCCCTCCTGCCTGAAGCCAGATTAGTGGTATCACTGGGAACAAGGTTGGCCTGTTAAGTAACATATTCTTGAATCCTGGAAAGCATGGCTTAACCACAAAGTTCTTGCTAAGCGGCAAACGCGTACAGCTGTAGCAGACAAAAATACCTCTGCACAGAGCTCTGATTTCCTTAAAAAAACAAGAAAAGACCATGGGAGCAGCTAGTGAACAGGAACAGGGCTCCCTGTGGCCTCTGCGCCCTTCCTTAACGCCTGCCTCTCACTTGTCTATACCCTGAAGGGAGGAAAGGAAAATGCACACTGAGAACTAACCTGGGTACCACACATGTTCAAAAGCTCCCTCACTGAGGCCCACCACCATGAGCAGTTAGACAAGATTATCATCATCACTACTGCTGTTTCAAGAGATGAGAAAAATGAGTTCAGAGAATTTCACCAACTTAATCCATGACCACATATTTTGAGCAGCAAATTGGACTTGCATCCTGACACTATATCCCTAATACCCAGCAATATACCAACAACTGACGACTGACTCAGTTTAGGGAGACAAAAACTCCTAATGCATTTGCATTTTTATAGCTTTACTGATACATATTCACATTTCATAAAATTAACCCATTTTAAAGTATACAATTCAGTAGTCTTTAGTATATTCAGAGATATGCAACCATCATCACAATCCAATTTTATAACATTTTCAATGCCAAAAAGAAACCCCAAACATTTCCCATTCTTCCCCCGCTCCCCCAGCTCCAGCCTCTTTTTCTGGCTTCTTTTCACTCAGCATAACATTTTCCAAGTTCATCCATGTGTAGATGTATCAGTACTTCATTCTTTTTTTAAAATATATTTTTATTGATTTCAGAGAGGAAGCGAGAGGGAGATATAGAAACATCAATGATGAAAGAGAATCATTGATCGGCTGCCTCCTGCACGCCCCTTTCTGGGGATTAGAGCCCCAACCCGGCATGTGCCCTTGACCAGAATCAAACCCGGGACCTTTCAGTCCACAGGCCGACCCTCTATCCATTGAACCAAACCAGCTAGGGCAGTAGTTCATTCTTTATAGTAATAATGTTTCATTGTATGGACACACTACATGTTGTTGATCCATTCGTCAGTTGATGGACAGCTATAGGCTGTTTCCACTTTCCAGCAATATAAAGCATTTGTGTGCATGTTTGGGGGTGGACATATGTTTTCCTTCAGCATTTAATTTTCAAAGTAGCCGCATATCATTCTCTCTTTGCATCTTACAGCTGCTTTCCTCTGGGATGGAGAACACTGGAGCTGGGAGCAGTGAGGTGACTTTATCACCGATTGCTGGGTAGCCTGCTCATTCCCTACCACTACACTGCTCTGTCTCTGGGAGGACTTTCAGCAATAGCGTGCAGATGAGAAAAACCACTTTTTAGGTAACAAGCTTCCTAAGTCATTCTCAAGAAGTAATCCCTAAGGCAAATCTAAGTGAAGCCTTTCAGAGTAAGAGAAGGGAGAATGCCATGTTCAGGTTGGATTCCTCTCAAGGTCCCTCCCAGGTGCTGGCCTTCTTCCTGTGGAGCACTGAAAGCTGCTGTTCCAGGTGCTGCGGAAACACACATGGAGCCAACACCTACTGCCTCCGATCCCTGAGAGCAGCCCAGTCCTAGCAGAAGTCTGCAGGGGCCTGTGGGCTCCATCCCCTAACATCAGCCCCCGCTCCCAGGCCTCGGGAGCGCCAAGGCCTCATTGTAGAGCTCACGTTATGATATACAGGGTGCCCCCCAAAAAATGTATACATTTTAACAGCTCATAGCTCAATTTTGAAAATGAAATATATTTTAGTAAATACTACCTTTATAATTATTCAAAGTGTGTGTATACATTTTTGGGGACAGTATTTGGGGGGTATATATTGCTATGGTCAACTGCATAATTTCCCAACCTCCTGAAACAGTTCCTAGGCTTATAATATTTCTGGTAATAAAATTCAGGAATATGGTTAATGATTATATTAGAGATATATAACAGCCATTTACTGACAGCTTACTAGGTACCTTTTATATGCTTAATTTGTTTAATTCTCACCATAACCATGAAGATAGGTACTATTATTACCCCTGTGTTTCATGTAAACACTTTAACATACAGTTGGTGGGAATATAAATTGGCCTAACATCTTAGGAGAGTAATGGACATAACTATGAAAACTGGAAGTACAAATATCCTTGGAGCAGGCAACTGCACTTGGGAGTCTATCTACAGATATACTTCACCGATCCCAAACCTAGAGATGCAAGAATATTAACCAAAACACTTGTAACAGTGAAAACCTGTAAGCAAATATTCCTCAATACGGCAGTGGATACATTATAGTGTATCTGTAAAAGGAAAACACCTGGGACTGGTAGAGAGCCTAAGCAGACTTGCGTGTGCAGACAGTGAGCATCTCCAAGATGCACCAGGGGGAGAGATGAGCATCCTCTCTACGGGAGGTGTATGTACACACCATCCTGGCTGCGCTCTAACCTGCCTCACAGCTCCCTCACCTGCAAAATGGGATGACACATGGCTGGCCACATGGTGCTCAATGACCACCGTCTGCGGCTATTACTGTACCTTAACGTTTATTTCATTATGACACTAGTACTAATAACAATAATTTTGTCATTAGATGGACTGCACACACACACACACACACACACATCAATTTTATGCCTGTACTACCCCATGTCAGGCATCAGGCAGGTACAGGAAACCTGAGTCTGCTCTCCTTCCCCAACCAGCTCCCAGCCCTCCAGGGTTTCTTTTCCAGACACCGAGCCTCCAAGACCTGCCCCACAGCAAGCACCTCCACCAGCGGGCAGCCAGAAACCATGTGCAGCGAGATGTGTCTCCACTGGCCACAGGTCTTCCCACAGACCGCGCAGATGTGATCTCTGGCCAAATGTCCCCTCCTTAGAGAAGCTGACCTCACTACATCTAAACAGATCCTGCTGCCATCATCCTCTAGTCCAGTGGTTCTCAACCTTCCTCATGCCGCAACCCTTTAACACAGTTCCTCATGTTGTGGTGACCCCCAACCATAGAATTATTTTCGTTGCTACTTCATAACTGTAATTTTGCTACTGTAAACAATATGTAATTATATATGTGTTTTCCGAAGGTCTTAGGCAACCCCTGTGAAAGGGTCATTCGACCCCCAAAGGGGTCGCGACCCACAGGTTGAGAACCGCTGCTCTAGTCCCTTATCCTGCCTCCATGGACTTCACAACAGTTACTACTACCTGACAACATAGTAGTATTTCTTTCTTTTTTTAATTGATTTTTCAGACAGAGAGGCAGGGAGAGGGATAGAGATAGAAACATTTGAGAGAGAAACATCATCAACTGGCTGCTTCCTGCACTCCTGCACGCTCCCCACAGGCGATCCAGCCCACAACCCTGGCATGTGCCCTGAACAGGAATCGAACCCGTGGCCTCTCGGTTCCTGGCTCAACACTCAATCACTGAGCTACACTGGCCAGGCAGCAGTAGTATTTCTTTATTATTTATCTTCCATTCTAGAACATAAGTTCCGGGGGGGGGGGGGGGGGGGTTTGTGTCTCATTCTTTGCTCTGTCCATTGTGCCTCCAACAGTACCCAGCAGATTCTAGATGCTCAGTAAATACTTACAAAAAGATGGAATTGAGATGCAAGTTAAAAAAAAAAAATCTGTATAACAGAAAATATGCTTGGGAAATAACATTTTTAAAAATTACTGTTGTCGCCGAGACCGGTTTGGCTCAGTGGATAGAGCGTCGGCCTACGGACAGAAAGGTCCCAGGTTCGATTCCGGTCAAGGGCATGTACCTGGGTTGCGGGCATATCCCCAGTAGGAGATGTGCAGGAGGCAGCTGATCGATGTTTCTCTTTCATTGATGTTTCTAACTCTCTATCTCTCTCCCTTCCTCTCTGTAAAAAAAAATCAATAAAATATATTTTAAAAAAAATAAAAAAAATTACTGTTGTCATTTTCTCCTGGAAGAGTTGAGTCTCAAGATTCTGTTCAGCCAAAGTTAAAATAACTGTCCTATGGACTCTAGTCCTACTGCATTTAAATGCCATTTTTTCCAATGTAGAATAAACTCATGTGTATATGTAGCCTTGTCAAAATAGCCTCAACACTTTTAAGTTAACAGGAATAAAAAACAATTTTAAATACTGGTCACAACAATTGTTTAAAAAGGTGCTTCGGGAATAAATAAAGCTCAAAGGCAAACAGACTTAAACTTGTTCCCCTTCATTCCTTCCAACTCAAGTTTCCTGCATGTAAAGGTCAGAAAAAGCATTACCTATTAAACAGTTTTGTTAAAGTTTAATATTGTGCTATGTGATAGCTAGTCGGTACTGATAAACTAAAGAGGTATTAGTATGTTTAATTTGCTACGAACCACATCTTAGATTCAGTTTTTAAAACCTGAGAAGATAGGAAATTCAAAAAGGACATCCCTTCTACATGCCCAGATAACCTGCCAAAGCATGGGGGGAAATGAAAACAAACAACACACAGGACTCACAGGGAAGAGGTGTTTGTTTTTTAAGTGACTAGATTCTCAAGGCTAGGAATTTATGTTAAAAAAATGTTAACGTGGCCATTCACCATCTCCAACACAGTGAAAAATTTTAAAGTCCTATTGCTAATGTAACAGAATAAAGCTCAAAAATATTTATAGGAATAAATAATTCATAATCCAACAATGTAAAATTTACAGTGTTGCTCTGGCTGGGTGACTTAACTGGTTGAAGGGTAGTCCAGTGCACCAAAGCGTTGTGGGTCCTATCCCCGGTCAGAGTACATATGGGAGACAAACAATTGATGTTTCTCTCTTTTTCTCTCTCTCCCTCTCCCTCCCTCTCTCCCTGCCTCTCTCTCAAAAAAAACCCAAAAAAACAAACAAAACAAAAAAACAAAACAAGGAAGTCTATAAACATATCCTAGGATGAGAATAAAAAACATTAAAATTTACAGTGCCTTCCAACCAATAAAATACTACCCAAGAAGCAAAGAAGCAAGAAAATATGACCCATGTTGAGGAGATATATCAATCAAGACCAATTCAGAACTGAAAGAGAACTTAAAATCAGTGGACAAGGTCATTAAAACAGTTGGTGCAACTGTATTCCATATGTTCAAATCTCAAGCAGAGAGATGGAAAATATAAAAAAGAAATTGAACATCTAAAGAACGCTACGATGTGTGAAATGAAAAATTACACTGGACAAGATTAATAGCAGATTAAACGTTGCAGAAGATTAGTAAATTAGTACAGCAATAAGGCCTTCCAAAACAAAACATACCGAGAAAGCACAGCATCCGTGTGCTGTGGGACAACTCTACACGATCTAACATGCGTGGAATAGGAGTCCTCAAAAGAGAGGACATGGAGAACAGAAACAAATATGTAAAAGATAATGGCCAAAATGTCCCCAAATTTGATGAACACTATGAACCCACAGATCCAAAAGAGAAGCTCAATGAACCCCAAGCACAAGAAACATGAAGAAAACTACTGTACACAAAGGCACATCAAAATAAAATTGTTCAAAATCGGTGAGAAGAAACCTTAAAAGCAGCCTGAAAATGTTGACATTTTATATAGAGAAACAAAGATAAGGAAGACAGATTTTTTTTGTAGGAAATGATGCAAGCAGGAAGACAGTAAAGCAACATCTTTAAGTAAAACCTAAGGATTTGAGCAGCAAGGTTTGAGTTCCAGTCTTTTGGCACAAATGTGTGATTTTGTGTCGTTGCCTCTGTGGCAACGGCACCTCTGAACTACGAGCATTACATTGTCTGAAACACTATCATCTCATTTAATCTTCACACAGACTCTCTGGGGCAGATGAGGACGGTGTCACCATACCCACTGTACAACTGGGACGATGAAGCTCACAGAAAGAGAAGTGATTTGCCCAAGGACCTGCGGTGGAGGAAGTGGTGGGGCTGAAAGCAGGAACAGGTACACTGCTAAACAAGGTTAATTTGGCAAAGAAACTCACAGAGCTAGTGTACCTGATCTAACTCCAAGTAGCTCTTTCTATTAAACTACAACTGAAAAATATTAAAGAAAAACATAAAATATAAAAATTCATTCTATTCAAAGAAAAGTGAATTTCTTAATGAAAAGAAAGAACAGTCTTTATTTCATTTTTTATAATGAACAAGGGCCCCAACAATCACCCTACAACCAATGCAATGGAATGTTTCGAAACAGTATTTCTCTACACATTCCTTCATGTAGACCAAGACATGATGTAACTAAAGAAAGTCCACAGGCAGACAAAACAATTCAGTCCAGGAGGCAGGTGGCTCATTTGATCTAATGGTAAGATTTAGACTCTGGGCAGAAATCAGCAAATGATGGCCTCCCCAAACCAAATCCACTGCCTGTTTTTACAAGGGCCACAAGCTAAGATTGGTTTTTAAAAGTTAAAAAAAATATATGAACCATTAATAATTACATATGGTAGACATGAAACCATCAAACTTCAGCGCATAAGTAACATTGTATTGGATCAGTCACACTCGATTCTCTGCAGCTGCTTCCGAGCAACCACAGCAGAACCGAGCAGGTGCAGCACAGATCACAGAGCCTCAAAGCCTCAAATGCTTATCACTGGGCCATTACAAAAGTTTGCCAACTCCTGCTTTAGGAAGTAGAAGGGCCACACCATCCTAATATATAAAAAGTCAGGGCCTGTCATGACCTAAAGACCAGACGGATGACTGAACAGCAGGCTGCAGGTGGGAGGGAGCTCTGGCCTGGTCGTGGCGGTGGCAGGCGGGAGCTCCCTCCCAGCCCCAACCTGGGCACAGCGGCGGGAGGGACTAGAGCAGCCGTGGGCAAACTACAGTCCGAGGGCCGGATCTGCCCATTTGAAATGAATAAAACTATTGGGGGAAAAAAAGACCGTACCCTTTTATGTAATGATGTTTACTTTGAATTTATTTAGTTCACACAAACACTCCATCCATGCTTTTGTTCCGGCCCTCCGGTCCAGTTTAAGAACCCATTGTGTTGCCAAAACCGGTTTGGCTCAGTGGATAGACCATCGGCCTGCGGACTAAGGGGTCCCGGGTTCGGTTCCGGTCAGGGACATGTGCCTGGGTTGCGGGCACATCCCCAGTGGGAGATGTGCTGGAGGCGGCTGATCGATGTTTCTCTCTCATCGATGTTTCTAACTCTCTCTCTCCCTTCCTCTCTGTAAAAAAATCAATAAAATATATTTTAAAAAAAAAAAAGAACCCATTGTGGCCCTCGAGTCAAAAAGTTTGCCCACCCCTGGACTAGAGGGTCATGTTATTTGCACAAAGCAAGAGTGATGATTCCATTGATTCAACAGATAATGCCGAAAGGGAAAATTTTCCCATCAAATTTCTTAATAGTGTTACTCCTTCAGGAATGCCCTGTCATAAATTAAAATTGAAAGTGGGTGCAATCATCATGCTACTGAGAAACCTTAACAGTAAATTGGGTCTTTGTAATGGTACTAGATTTATTTGTTCTGATTCCAAGCATTGATTTATCCCCATCTGACACTGGCCTCTCATTTAAATTAATTTGAAGACAGTTTCCCGTGATGCCACCATTTGCGATGACTATTAATAAATCACAAGGACAAAATCTAGACAGAGTAGGAATATTCCTACCTGAACCCATTTTCGCATATGGTCAGTTATATGTTGCTTTTTCTTGAGTTCGAAGAGCATGTGATGTTAAAGTTAAAGTTGTAAATACTTCATCACAAGGGAAATTAGTCAAGCACTCTGAAAGTGTTTTCACTCTTAATGTAGTGTACAGGGAGATATTAGAGTAAGTTTAATCACTTTATCAGTCATTGTTTATATCAGTGCTATTTTTACATCATGTTTTTGTTGTTTTTATATCGTCTTTGTTGTTGTTATATCATGTTGTGATTATTAATAAATTTACATATTATTTTCATATACATTTTACTAATTTTCTTTCCTCTCTGACACTTCTATTATAAAGGGCAAATAGCAATATTAAAATATTTCCTCTAATTAGTTCCCTTTTAATGTGTATGAATTTCGTGCACCAGGCCACTACGCTTTAATAATTTAAATGAAAAGAAAAAAAAAAGAATTTGCCATGAACACTATCTCTCATACCTAAGCTTTTAAAAAATTAACTCAAGATCACTAATGAAATAAATATTTTAGGGGCCTGCTCTATGCCAGGCATGGTGCCAGACTTGGGAAATACAGGTGTATACAAGGCACAGTCCCCGCCCACACAGGAAGACGAGGACCAGCAGTTATAACCAAGTGCCTAAAGTGTTAGGACTACAAAAGCATAGAGAAGAAAGGCAGCACAGCCTGGTGGTTAGGGTCATTGCTCTGGAGTCAGACACCCTTGGTTTCAATCCCAGATGCACCACCTCCTAACGGTGTGACCTTGGCAATCACTTAAACTCTCTTCTGTTTTTTACCTGGAAAAAAAAAAAGATGATACTTAAAAAAAGAAAAATGATAATGCTATCTACTTAATAGTATTGTTACAAGAATTAAATGAGAGAATACATAAAAGAACAATGTCTAGCACATAGCAAATATTTAAAAAGATGAAAATTCAAATTTATACACTGAAGTTGGGAAATTCTATATTGCCAATTAAAAGCATATCCCTATTTTTCAACAATCACTTAAAGAGAGGGAGGGACAAATCTTAAAGGAAAGCCCCAAGGCACTTAACCAAGACACATCGCCTCAATGTGGACAGCAACCCCACCTTCACAGAATGGTGGTCCTGGGTCCACTGCAAACCTGGTTAAATGGTGGACGATTGTTCTAAAAGCAAAGCCATAAAAGTGCTCCTTAATCACCTGGCCCAAGGCTGCGGTTCAGCAGGTCTAGGTAGGATCCCTACATGTGTGTGTCTAAGCCACTGCCATAAAACATGACTGCAAAAAAACTCTTTAAAAAAAACTTCCATTTCTCCTTCACAAAATGACTTTTTCTTTACCCTCTCTACCCAGATAAATTTAAGTTCTACCTTCTTTATGTAGCCTTCCCTGAATTGTCCCAAGAGAGTGACAATTTCACAAAGACAAAAAGATTGCTTTTAAGTCATTTATTCATTCATTCATTCATCCCACAAATATTTACTGGGCACTTATTGTGCGCCCGGTTACCTGCTCAGAGCACAGTGGGGTGCAAAACCAAGATGTTATAAGAGATAAAACTGGAGCCTAGCCAGGGTGACTCAGTAGGTTAAGCATAGTCCCATGCACCAGAAGGTAACCGGTTCAATTCCTGGTCAGGAAACATGCCCAGGTTTCAAACTCGATCCCCAATAGCGGGCATGAGGAGGCAACAGATTGATGTTATTTTCCCTTTCTCTCTCTCTCCCTCCCTCTCTCAAGTCAACAAAAACATTTTAAAACAACAACAAACTGATCTTTTCTAATCCCTGTCAAAAAAAATTTTTTTTTGAAAAGAGAGATAAAACTAGAGCTATGGCAGGAGGCCAAAGCTTGAAAGCCTGGTCCAGGAACTCAGGACCAATCACTGAAAAGCTCTCAACAGGGAAGTGACAGTCTAGTCATGTCACTCATTCCAGCAAGAACATAGAGGGGCCACCTTAAACAATGGCTAAACACAGTGTCAGCCTTCGTAGAGTATTATTCCTATGGGAGAGAAAACCTGAGTAAACAGATAAATAAGTCATTAAAATTAAGAAGTATCTGAGTTAGGGAATAATAGGGAAAACCTACTTACTGTAAGAGGGCAGTTAGAAAGGCCTCTTTAAGGGACATTTGAGTGGAACCCTAAAGGTAAGAAGGAGCTGGCCATGCAGAGCAGAGTAAAAGAGTTCATTCTACGCAGTGAGATCAATGTGCAAGTCCCTAAATTGGAAAAGGGCTAGCGGTTTCCAGGAAGACAACTGTAAATGCTGCACAAACAAGCAAGTCGAAGAATGATATAAAATGAGCTTGGAAAGCAAGGTAAGAAGTTTGGATTTTGTTCTAAGTATAATGGGAAGTCACTGGAGTTTTTTAGTTTGCAAAATTACTTACTTTATTCTGAGTACATAATCCAGTTACATGTATCAAAATTTTATAAGTATAAAGGTTATAATACAGTGAAAAGTAAGTCTCCCTCCTACCCTTGTCCAACAGCCACACAGTTCCCTAGAGGCAACCACTTTATCAGTCTTAGAAGGGTTTTAGCAAAGCAGAACATGACCTAATTTATATTTTATGTAAATCGCCCTGGCTGACAGGTAGAGAATAGGTAGAAAGAAATGACTGGGGGGAGGGGGGGGGGGACCAGCAGGAGGCTGCTATGATAACCCAAGAGAGATATGATGGCTGCTGGGAACCTTCAGTAAAAGACAAGATGGACTATTAGGACTGAGTCAGGAGGTTTTCTGAAGGCAGAATTCACAAAACGAATGTTAGCAAGACAGCATTAATGATAATAGCAACAGGCACTGTTTTTCACACACTTATAATATACAGATCTAATATTTTAGATTTTAAACCTTAGAGTTTAGAGAGAACAATGAGTAATAACAGAAAAAAAGATTACTAAAATGTGATGTTTAACAATTTGATTAATAATAACGAACTTACTGCCTTGGCCGGGTAGCTCAGTTGGTTAGAGCATCGTCCCGATATGCCAAGGTTATGACAATCCCCAGTCAAGGCACTCACAGGAAGCAACCAATGAATGCATAAATAAGTGGAACAAATGGATGTTTCTCTTCTTTCTCCCTTCCTCTCTCTCTTTCAAATCAATAAATAAAAATTCAAAATAATTATAATGAATTTACTGTGTCATTATTATGAATTAGGTGAATTTATCTCAGAAATGGCATTTCTGAAACCAACCCAAAACTGTATACTGCAGCTGAAAGGCTGAAATGCAGCTGTTTTAAAAAAAGAAAATTGTAATACCGAAGTCTTTAACATCTGGAGCTGTTAACTGCCACATAATAGAGAAGGCTCAAGTCTCCTCCATAGAATAAAATTTTGAAGTATGACATCACACCTATGTGGAGTTTTCCTTCCATTCTGATAACTTAAAATGCACCAGAAAACTCTCACCAAATCACAGATTAAGAAAAAAGTGCCATTAATGGACAAGTTTTTCATGTTGAGTGTTCATTAAAAAGAAGTCCTATCTTCTTGAATAAAATACAATACAATGGAAAGAAGGAAGGAGACATATGCCTATACAAGAGGCCTGATGCACAAAATTCGTGCAAGAGTAGGCCTTCCTTCCCCCAGCTGCCTGCGCCAGCTTCCCTCTGGCACCTGGGACCCGGGCTTCCCTCCGGCCACCAGCAGGCACTGGAGACCCAGGCTTCCCTCACAGCCCCGGCTTCATCCAGAAGGATGTCCAGTCTAATTAGCATATTATACTTTTATTATTATAGATTATACATGGAATGCCAAATGTTAATGAAAAAGGCATGGCGGGGTTAGTGAAATGCAAATCAAAACCACAATGAGATACTACCTCACACCTATTATTAGGATGGCTACTGTGCCTACTCTCAAAAAAATAGAAAACAAGTGCTAGTGAGGATATGAAGAAATTGGAACCCTTGTGCTCTCTTGGTGGAAATGTAAAATGGCACAGTCACTGTGGAAAACAGTATGGCAGTTACTCTAAAATTTAAACATAAAATTCCCACACGATCCAGCAATTCCTCATTTGAGTATAGACTCAAAAGAATTTAAAGTAGGTTCTCAAAGAAATGTATGTATCCTCCTGTTCACAGCATCATTACTCACAATAACTGAAACATGGAAGTGTCAATCAGCAGAATAGTGCATAAGCAAGCATGGTCCGTCCATACAATGGAGCATCATTCAGCCTTAGAGAGGAAGAAAATTCTGACACATGCTACAGCATGGATGAACTGAGGATATTATGCAAAGTGAAATAAGCCAGACACAAAAGAACATATCCTATCCTATATAATAAAGAGCTAATATGCTAATTAGATCGAACAGCCGAACGACCGTCTGGACAACATTTCGACAACCATCTGGATGACCTTCCGGACGAAGCCAGGGCTGTGAGGGGCGGCCGAGGATGTGAAGGGCTGCGAGGACCAAGCCCCTTGCACGAATTTCGTGCATTGGGCCTCTAGTATAATAATAAAAGCCTAATATGCAAATTGTCCCCTCAACCAGGAGTTCGACCGCCCGCTATGATGTGCGCTGACCACAAGGGGGCAGCGCGGACCATGGTGGGTGTCAGCAACATGGCGCTGGCAGTGGGCAGCAGTGGAGGCGCTGCCAGCCCCGATGGGCCCTGACAAGAGCGGGACCGTGGCAAGATGGTAGTGCAGGTGAATAGGTGGCACCAGGCCAAGGTGGGTGCAAGCGGGGCCCGATCATCCTGCCGACTGTCCCACAGACAGCGACCAGCAGCAGGGGACGGGGGCACTGCCCGGCTCCCAGGCGCTGAGGGAGCTAGGCGGGGGCCCGATGACTCAGGCGGAGGGGGGCATGCAGAGGCCCAGGTGCTGCCCAGGGCTCAGAGGTCAACTGGGACCTGCCCTTCCATACCAGACGCTTGTGCTTCAATCGCCGGCCAGGCCTAGGGACCGCACCCATGCACAAATTTCATGCACCGGGTCTCTAGTATTGCATAATTCTACTCATATGAGGTACTTAGAATCACAGACACAGAAAGTAGAATTGTGGTTATCAGGGGCTGGGAGAAGGAGAGAATGGGGAATTACTGCTTAAAGCTACAAAATTTCAGTTTTACAAGAAAGGAGTCATGAGAATGTATCGGTTATGGGGATGACTGGTGGTGATGGCTGCACAACAGTGTGAATATATTTAGTACCACTACTGTATATATACTTAAAAATGGCTAACATGTTAAATTTTATGTGTATTTTACCAAAATAAAAATTTAAAAAAAAAACATGGTGGGAAAACATGTACAGTACACTACTATCTATCTAATAAAGAGGAAGTAGGAACATAACCATAAAATTAAAAGGGTTAGGCATCCTACCAACTGGGAAAAAACTTGTGGACCTGAATAAACATTTTTCCAAAGAAGACATACAGATGGCCAACAGATGGTACATGAAAGGTGCTCAGGGGACTGAAAATCAAAACCACAATGAGATACCACCTCACACCTATTAATAATAGCTATAAATACAAGAAATAAGTGTTGGCAAGGTTGTGGAAAAGGGAACCCTTGTGCATTGTTGATAGGAATGTAAATGGAAAACAATATAGAAATTCCTTTAAAAAAAAAAAAGGCAAAAAAAAAAAACCACCACCAAAAAACTCTATCATATAACCCCAGCAATTTTACTTCTGGGAAGATATAGAAAGAAAATGAAAACACTATCTCCAAAAGATACATGCACCCCCACGTTCATTGCAGCATTATCTATCAACACTAATAAAATACAAGATGCTAATTGACCATACCTTTGCTATGCCCAAGCCGCGCCCACCAGCCAATCAGAGCGACTATATGCAAATTAACCCAACCACAATGGCGGCTGGCAGCCACAGAGCTGAAGCAAGCAGGAGGCTTGGTTGCCCCACAACCAAGCTTCCTGCTGCTGGCTGTAGCCTCCGCAAAAGGCAAGAAAGTTTAAATTATAGAAGCTAAATAAATCCCAGATACCTGCTTCCAGCCAGCCTCCACTGGGAGCTTGGGTGGCTGGAGGCTTGGCCAGCCTGCAAACAGCCATCAGCCCCTCACCCAGACTGCCCAGGGACCCCAGCAGGATCCCCACCCTGATCCGGGACACCCTTCAGGGCAAACCAGCCAGCCCCACCCATGCACCAGGCCTCTATCCTATATAATAAAAGGGTAATATGCAAACTGACCCTAACAGCAGAACAAGCGGGAATCACTGGTCACTATGACACACACTGACCACCAGGGGGCAGATGCTCAATGCAGGAGCTGTCCCCTGGTGGTCAGTGTGCTTCCACAGGGGGAGCTCTGCTCAGCCACAAGCCAGGCTGATGGCTGCCAGTACAGTGGTGGTGATGGGAGCCTCTCCTGCCTCCTCAGCAGCACTAAGGATGTCCGACTGCAGCTAGGCCTGCTCCCTGTTGGCAAGTGGACAACCCCTGAGGGCTCCCAGAGCCATGTCTAACTGCCAGCTTATACCCAATCCCCCAGGGAGCAGGCCTATGCCAGCAGGTGGTCATCCCCGAAGGGGCCCCAGACTGCGAGAGGGCACAGGCCTGGCTGAGGGACCCTCCCGAGTGCACAAATTTTTGTGCACCGGGCCTCTAGTATATATATAAAAGCCCAGTGACTGGAATGGCATAACGACCAGAACGACTGGTGGCTATGATGTGCGCTGCAGCAGCCAGCCAACCTGATCAGGGCCCTGATCGTCCCCAAGAGAACATTACACACACACACACACACACACACACACACACACACACACAGGAATGTTACTCAGCCATAAAAAAGGAAACCCTGACATTTGCAACATGGATAAACCTTAAAGGCATTATGATAAGTGAAATCAGGCAGAAAAGGTAAATACTGTATGATCTCACTGATATGTGGAATCTTCAAACAAAAACAACAAAAACCAAACTCATGTATACAAAGAACAGATAAGTGATTGTGTTTTGTTACTTTAAATATACCTTGTTTTATGTTTGCTTTTGAGAGTCTCTTCATATTTTACATAAGTATAAGACAAAATTCAACTTTAAAAAATCAATTCCTAAATATTGAAAGCAAAATAAAAAACAAAAGAACCAAAGTACACATCCAGTAGTAGCAAAATCATAGAGCAATGATTCTGAGTAACTTTAATCACAGTAATTAGCCTACATATCCCTAATAAGTATGCAAAAAAAACTCTTAAACTGTTTTTATTAGCTGGTGGTATAGTGTTCATATTCTCCTGAGACTGAGATGTATACAGTGTGGGATAAAACAATGAGTAATCAGAATCAAGATGTTTCCCTTAGAAGAAAAAGATACAGGTGTAAGATCAAGAAGGTTAAGTTGCACTGGCCCTGTGTTTCAGTTGGTTGGAGCATTATCCCTTATACCAGTAGTCGGCAAACTCATTAGTCAACAGAGCCAAATATCAACAGTACAATGATTGAAATTTCTTTTGAGAGCCAAATTTTTTTAAACTTAAACTATATAGGTAGGTACATTGTTATTAACTTCATTAGGGTACTCCTCAATCTGAATGAGGTACGTTCGCTGAGGTCGACCCCTTCCAACTCTCCCATCCACACTCGTCTTGTATACTTGTTTCGTCTATCTCCTTTCGTATATCCTCTCTATATGTCCAAACCATCTCAACATACCTAAAAAAATGTTTCATTTTATAATAATAAAGCCACCAACACAAAATAATTACAATTCTTAAATTGATGACAAAAATACCTGTAGGATTTGCAGCTGGTTGGAAAAATACAGGTAACTTTATGCTTCAAGTAGGTACTTTTGTCATCCGCGCGCGATTTGCAGACACGACTAGCACTAACCACTGCACAACAAGACTGCTGACTGACTGGCTCAATCAACTCGTGCATGAATCGCGCGCACCTCCCCGGCGCTGTGTCCCCGACGGACCAACACACCCCACCTTCTTCTAACGCCACTTCTTCAAAAGACTCGCCAAGGCCGAAAACCAACTTCTGCGCATGAGCCACTAAGTTTCAATCGCACTGTACGTGCGCGTCCGCACGTGGTATCTTGTGGAAGAGCCACACTCAAGGGGCCTAGAGCCACATGTGGCTCACAAGCCGCGGTTTGCAGACCACTGCCATATACCAAAAGGTTGCTGATTCCATACCTGGTCAGGGCATATACCTAGGTTGTGGGTTCCATCCCCCACATCAGGGCACGTACAGGGGGCAGCCAATAGATGTATTTCTCTCACATCAATGTTTCCCTCTCTCTTTCTCCCTTTCCTTCCCTCCCTTCCACTCTCTCTAAAAATCAATGGAGAAACAACCTCACTCCTTGGGTGAGGATTTTAAAAAAAGGTTAAATAGAACTCTGTCTTCTTGCTTTACAACTGGAAGTATCAGAAACCCATGATCTGAAAAGACCATGAAACAATCAACCTAGTAGCAATGAACAAGTGAGCCCAGGGCCTAGATTGTGTTTAATAAATATGATTTTTCATTTGGAGAAATGGATGATTTCAGAGCTGGGATAGAAAATGTACAAGATGAGCCCAGTGCAGTCTGTCATACCAAAAAGGAGAGCACTCAGAAACTATTAGAGCTGTGTCTACAGGATTTAGGACCCAATTTGAACAGATTACTATTGGACAAAGATGGGATAATCTGAGTATCAATAAAGATAATACCTACAATGGATTCAATCATATCAAATATGCTTAAATTCATGAGTTCACAATAATACAAACACATACAACTCATTGGCTACTTCTGGAGGATGCCAACTCAGTATTACAAAAAACTAGTAAATAATTGACAGAAATTAAGTATTTATTATTTATCCTGTCTTTCCTGAAAGAGCTATAATTTAAGGTAATGAAATTATAGAAGGGCAATGTCTCTTTTAGAAGCATTCCAGCTAATAAATGAGGTTAAAGAATTTATCCACATTTTCCATGCCTAATGAAATAATGACTAAGTTTGAGCTTCAAGGGCTGCTAACAAGAAGAAAAACTATTAATCCTCATCTGCCTAACTCACCTATGAAGTCTGTAGGGAGCGGCTACAGGATCAAGCCTCAGACTGACCTGTGGCAGGGCCCCAAACAAGTCCCAGCTTGGAGGGCAGAGTCAGAGCCGCCCTAGCATGATTAAGCTTGACCTTATAGTCCTCCCTTGTTCCTTCCTTGGTAGCTAATGGGCTGGGGGAGATGCACCAAGTGCTGCCAAAACAAGGTGAAATTCGCAAGAACACTGTAAACATGTTGACCACTTCCCTTGTTTTGCTTTGTGTGCTCTGACTAAAGCTTGGCTTACAGGCTGTCACTGTGTCCTAATCCAGTGAACCTACCTAGCCCCAACTGTGTTCTCTCTGTCTTCTTTAATCCTTCCCCCACCTCCCCTCCTCCCCCCTTCACCCCTGGCCATGCTGGACGCGGTTCAGAGTCTTCTTGCCAAAAGTATATCAATCATGACTCTGATTACACCTTTACATCTAACTGATTAAATTTACAGTAAATTTTGTGTAAACCACAATGCATAATAAAATCCAGACTATATGTAACTCCACAGGACAAACCATCAAGTTTCAGCAACAAATAAATTACAAGAGATAGCAAAAGATGGAGGGGGAATAGATTAAAACAATGTATGGCTCTAACAGTTTGGCTCAGTGGATAGAGCATTGGCCTGGGATAGAGCAGTGGCCTGTGGTCTGAAGAGTCCCAGGTTCGATTCCGGTCAAGGGCATGTACCTTGGTTGTGGGCACATCCCCAGTAGGGGGTGTGCAGGAAGCAGCTGATCGATGTTCTCATCGATGCTTCTAACTCTCTATCCCTCTCCCTTCCTCTCTGTAAAAAATCAATAAAATATATTTAGGGAAGAAAAAAAAAAAAGTATGGCCCTAGCTGGTTTGGCAGAGTGGAGAGAGTGCTGGCCTTCGGACTGAAGGGTCCCAGGTTCAATTCCAGTCAAGGGCACATCCCCAGGTTTCCGGCTCGATCCCCAGTAGGGGAGGTGCAGAAGGCAGCTGATCAATGATTCTCATCTTTGATGTTTCTATCTCTCTCTCCCTCTACAAAACATATATATATATACATACACACACACACACACACACACACACACACAATGTATGAACCGCATGTGGATCGGGATTCAAACTGTTAAAAAGAATTGAGACAATCAAGATTTTAACACTGGTTGGATATATGAAGGTAATAAGGAATTTCGGGATACTGGTATTTGTGTTTATCTTTTTAAGAGGATGTATGTAGATACACAGACTGAAATATTTAACAGTTAAAACGAATGGCATCTGGGTTTGGGGCTACAGATACAGCAAGATTAGCTATGAGTTAACAGCTGAAGCTAGATGAGGGTAAAGAGAGACTTACACTATTCTCTGTGTATGTGAGAGATGAACTAAACATGTAAAAAGAAAGTCCACTTAAGCTCTAGGTTTCACATAATAAAATGTCTTTTTAAAATTAACTGCCAAACCCTGGCTGGTTGCTCGGTGGTTAGAGCGTCCACCAACCACGGAAGGGTCCGGGGTTTGATTCCCAGTCAAGGGCACATGCCTGTGTTGCAGGTTCCATCTGGGGAGGCAAACAATCCATGTGTGTGTGTGTCTCTCTCTCTCTCTCATCTCTCATCTCTCCCCCTCTCTCTCTCTCCCCCTCCGTCCCTCCCTTCTTCCCTTTCACTCTCCTTGAAAATCAATGGGGGGGGGGGGGGGGCGGATCCTCAGGTAAGGATTAACAAAAAAATTAAATTAGCCTAGTTAGGTGTTTTCTGCTTCAATACAATGACTACTTGAAATAACTAAAAACTAACCATCATCTGAACAAACAGCCTTTGCGGCACAATCAGTAAAACAAAATACCGCCAAACAAAACCCAAGCCGTGGGAGGCAGCGTCAGAGTTCCAGGAGAAAAGGGCCGGCCTGTAACTCACGTTCTAAAAGGAAACTCGCCTGCGTGTTGGAAACGGGGCGATGCGGCCGCACGTCGCTCAGGAGCCTCTGAACCCCAAACCTCCACAAACCCCACCACCACCCGCCGCAGCCACACCGACTCCGAGGCGCCTTCCCCCGGCCCGAGCCCGCCGCTTCCGCACCGACAACCTGACTGCTCTCGTCCTCCCCGCCGCCAGAACCAGCGCGGGTATTCAGATTTGGGATTTTAAAAAATAAAGCAGAGAAACAACAATACTGGGCACATCGCTGGCGTTGGCGGGACCTGCAGCCATTCCCCGCGGGCCCGGCGCGCCCCGCTCTGGGGCGGGCTGAGCCCCCTCGAGGCTCCGTCCACCCGCCCGGCACCGGGGCCCGCGGACCTGCGCCGAGGAGACGCCGGGGCCTCCCGGCCGCCGGCTTCCCGCCTCCACTGAGATCTCAGTCCTTTCCACACGCGGAACCCCCTTTCTGCACAGGCCCGCGGCTCGGGGGGCCCCCAGCCAGGCTCGCGGCCGCGGGGACCGGATCATCGCGGTCCGTGTTGGGCCTCGCCGCCCGCCGCGCCAGGTTAGCCAGCCGTTACCCCGGTGGGGAGGCGAGAAGGGGACGCACCGCCTACCTCCTGACCGTCAGGCGAGCAGGAGTAAGTGTGGGGGGAGGCCCCTGCGCCGCCCGGACGCGAACAAGAGCGAGGACGGCCCGCGGCGCAAAGTTGCAGGACGACCTGTTCCCGTCTGCGGGCCGGACGCGCTTTCCTTCCCCGCAGACGCCGCGGCCGCCAGCCTCCGGGCACCGAGGGGCGGGCCCAGCGGGCGGGCCGGAGCCGCCTCCTCTTCACGGACCCCGGCCCCACCGCGCAGCCCGGAAACCGGGACCCGCGCGCCCCCACCGCCGCCCCCGTGCAAAAGGCTTGCAGAGCGTCGGCTCCGCACCGGTCCAGGCCGACGGCCGAAGGGCGGAACCCCTCCGAGGGCGGCTCCGCGGCCCCACCACCGCCCCCGCCCTCTGCGCTGCCCCCGCCCGCTCGGCAGGCTGCAGGCCCCGCCGCCCGGCCTCACCTCAGAGACGAAACACGGGCAGCGCGCGGGACCTCAAGTCCGAGTGCGGCCGCCGCCCGTCGCCTCCGGCTCCAGCTCCGGCTCGGGCTCCGCCCCTTGCCCGCCGCGCGCACCCGGCCCGCCCGGCCTCTCCGCCCCCTCAGCTCAGCGCAGCCCTGGCCGCTCCGGCTGGGTGCGGCTAGAGGCGCTGCGGCCCAACAACGCGCCTCCCCATAGGCCCGGCCCGCGACGCACCGCTAATCAACGCGCCCTGCGATTGGCTGTCCGCGTGCGGGAGGACGCGGAAGGGTGGGTCCTTGTTGACATGGGGCGGGGCTTCCTCCGGAGTTCGCGGGGACCGGCCTCGGCTCGGCCCCGCCCTTCCCGCCGACCGCGAGGGTCGGGCGCCACTGTCCGGGTTGCAGCGCGGGGACGGGGGGCGGGAGGCGGGGGGCGCGGCCCCTCAGGCCTCGTCGCTGAAAGAGGCCGCGCCGGCTGTGCCAGCGGCGCCCGCTCCCCGGAGCCGCTCGTCCCCTCGGTCTCTGTCGCCGGTCAGACTCCGGTGGAGGCCTCCTGCGCCCAGGCTCACGGACGCGCAGCTCGGCCTTCTCAAGGCCCGTCAGCCCCGGGCGCTGTCCCAGCGGGGCCAGTGCGGGCCCGGTCGGGCCTCTGCCTGCTCGGCTCGCCCGCTGCTGCAGCGGAGGACCCTGCCCCGTGCGCGGCCCCCGCTGGGCTCCGTCCTCAGCCCAGCGGGCGGGAGTCCGCGGGCAGACGGGGCCGACCGGCAGCCAGGGTGCGGTCGGCCCCTCGGGCCTGCGGACGCTGATAAGGCCCCACCGACGGGGCGGCTGCCTGGCGCCGGGGCCTGGCCCGCCGAGGCTGGAGGAAGCACCTTCTCGACCAGGCCACCGGCCGTGACCTGGAGGCTGGCCCAGCGGGACCAGCACCTCCCCGCCCTGTCCTCCCCGTTGTCTCCTCTGAGCCCCGAAGGCCCGGGAGACAGACCGGCAGAGCTTCCTGCCCCCTTACCACCCGTGGAAAGCCGAGGCCCAGGGCTGGGCGGCGAGCAGGGAGGAGCCGGGCCTCCCTCCCAGCGGGGCCCCGGCCGTGGCCCCGGGAGGATCGGGACCATCTCTGGGGATAGTGACGGCCGCCACACTCCTGTCCCGCTCACGTCTGCCACTGGCACCCGCAACGAGGCCTGGCCACGGGGCTGTCGGGGGGGCTTGCTGGAGGGAAGGAGGGAGGCGTCCAAGACCGTGGAGCACGTTCAGTGGAGACAGAAGGTACAGAAAAGACCAAATCGTCGCCGAGACGTCAAGCACAGCCTAGGAATGCAGTCTAACTGATGTACGGGTCCGATCGGGTGCCATTTATCAGGACCGTCGCTTCAAAAGTTCCATGAATATCTAATCGCTGTGTTGTACGCCTGAAACGAAAAACTGTATGTCCACTGTAATCGGGAAACATTTTCGTTTTTTAAGGCCAAATCAAACTTCTAAAGGTGAAAAATATAATGTCAGAACTGAAAAACACACTGGCTGAACAGCGGGTTAGACACAGCAGAAGAAAGTGAAGTAGGAGACGGACAAGGAACTGAGCCCTGACCGGTGTGGCTCAGTGGATAGAGCCTCGGCCTGCGGACTGAAGGGTCCCGGGTTCGATTCCGGTCAGGGGCATGTTCCTTGGTTGCGGGCACATCCCCAGTAAGGGGTGTGCAGGAGGCAACTGATCGACGTGTCTAACTATTCCTTCTCCCTTCCTCTCTGTAAAAAATCAGTAAGATATATTTAAAAAAAAAACAAAACTAAGTGAACCATGGAGAGGAGTCTAGAAAAGAAGGAACAGAGCTCCAGTGAGCAGTAGCACAACTTCAAGAGGCCAAGTATGTGTGTAATCAGAGCCCCTGACCAGGGAGGTGGAGGTGGGAGGAGGACGGATACACTATTTGAAGATAGAATGGCTGAAGGTGTTTTGTTTTCAAATTTGATGGAAACCACAAACCCAAGTAACTGGTTTGCTACTGGGCTCTGGTACAAATGGAATGTTTCTATGGGCCATCGAAAGTGCCTGAGGCCACAACTGCCATCGCTGGGTTCCGTCAGACCTCCGCCACATCACGTCGGTAGGTGCACCATCTGGAAGTGGTAGATCCAGGACTGAGTTCAGGCAGGTGCCGAGGTAGGTGGTCCAGTCCCACGTCACCTGCCACCATCGCACCAGTATCTGTCGACACCTGTGGTCTCGGGGATTCCCCGTGGCCGTGACTCCATCGGGCAGTGTTTTCCGGGCGAGGGACGGGGCTGCCAGCACCGAGGCAGAGCTGGATACAGAGGAGTCGCCCTCGAGGGGATCACACTGCTGGGCCACGGCCAGAGACAGAGGCGGTGGCCCTCCCCTCGCTGGTCTTCACACAGCTTTGCTTCAAATGCCAGCTGTGCCCCGTACTCGTGTGGCCTGTGTCCTCTGGGTCTCCCCTCCACAGGCCAGGCTCAGCGAGCGCTGAGCAAGAAGCCCAGGCCCCAGGCCTTTTCCTCCCTGGGCCCTGTCAAAGCCACCCATTCCCGGTAAGGTACCGGAAGCCCTTCTTGGACCAGCAGGGGGCGCCCACACAATGTGACCCAGAGGAAGGGGGAGACTAGGGGCTACTAAAGACTTGCTTTGTGAGGTCTCTTCTGGTTCTAAAAACATCTTTTTATAATAAAAAGTCTCTAATAACAGAGGATGTAGAGGTTCACTGCACTCTCACCAACTGCAGGGAAAGTAAAACCAGGTCAGCCCTGGGCTTGGAGAAGCTTCCCAGCCCAGGAATGCACCCCATCTCTGAGCATACCAGGATCTGGGCACCCCGCAGTAACTATCAGAGGCCATGAGGGGTGGTGGGGAGCTAGCCAGAGCGTAGGGTCTGGGCTGAGAGGTGGGAGATCACGTAGCAGAGTTGGAACTTGAATGCAGACCTTGGCCTCAGTTTCTCACCTGTAAAATGGAGCTAACAGCAGCTGCTCTCCAAGCAAACTAGACTGTCAAGGGCCCAGCTCAGCGCCTCGAGCACAGGAAGTGCTCACTAGGTGGTACAGAACATTCAGGCAGGTCTCAGGAGGGAGTGGCGCCGGCTGCCTGGCTTCATGCTGGAGGACCATGCCTGGGATCCCATCTGCCACCCCCAACGCACACACTCTTGCAACTGAGGCCCTGGGCCCAGGAATAGTTCACAAAGAGGCAGAGCCAGGGCCTGGGAGGAGCAAGGCCAGGCCAGACTCTGGGCTGGGCCTTAGGCAACCACAGGCCTCATCTGTCCTGGCAGCTAGAAGTTCCTATCACGTGGCTCTGGGCCCCAGAACCTCAAAAATCTTCCAGCTCAGGGTCTTCAAGTGCTTCACCCACTGAGCTGTCTCCGAAGCAGCTGCATGTTAGCTAAAAGCTATAGCGTCCTGGGTCCTGCCTCACATCACCAGCGTGGAGGACCCTGGGCACCGGCTGGAAGCTGTTCTCTGACCCAAGTCCCCATTTTAAAGTTTTACACATGCCGGGACGGTGTGGTTCAGTGGTTGAACATCAGCCCCTGAACCAGGAAGTCATGGTTCAATTCCCAGTTAGGGCATATGCCCAGTTTGTGGGCTTGATCCCCAGTGGGGAGTGTGCAGGAGGCAGCTGATCAGTGTTTCATCAATGTTTCTATCTCTCTCTCCCTTCCTCTCTCTAAAATCAATAAAAACATATTTTAAAAAATTTTACAGGAAGGGAAGTTGCACAGTGGAGAACGATGTGCCTCACTGGGTTCCCCAAACAAGTGCAGGGCAAGGGCAGGGAGCTGTGACTGCAGGCACAAGGATTGGTTTTCCAGAGCCGCTGCAGGACATGGGGAGCTCCCTGTCCCAGTGCCCCAGACTCGATGGTAGCTGCACCGAGCCTCACCCCAGGAGGCCTTAGAGGAAACATCTGCAGACAGCGGGGACACTTGGTTCCTGGAAGCAGATGGCCACTGTCGCCCCTGCACCCCCCAGCACCCCGGGGGCGCGGCCTCCCGCATCAGCTGACCAGCTTCATCTCTTCCCCTTCTCCAGCTGACCACCCCACCAGAACACGTCCGGGGGGAGGAGTCCAAAGAGCCTCCTCCGGGGACAGCAGGCACAGTGCCGTTTGGGGTCTGGGCTTTACACAGCGAATGCCTTTCCCCAGCTTACAGTGCAGCGAGGATTAGATGATCCGGGGTCCCTGCCAGCCCTGACCCCCCGCTGAGGCCGCTTCCCACACAAATAGATCCCGCCTGGCTGACCTGCCAGGGCGGCGCTGGCTGGAATTCCACGGCAGGAAGCGAGGGGTGGATCGGGGCTGGTCCATCCCCGTGTGGCCCGGAGGACTCAGCCATCCGGGTGCCACCACCCCCACCTACCCTTGGCCCACTCAGGGCCCTCTCTGCCTGCCCCTCTGTCTGTAGCGGTCACTTCCCCCTACAGGTCTTCCTGGAGCCCCAGCAGAGCCTGGCACGCGGAGGGTGGGCGGAGGCGGACTGCTGCGCTCGCGTTCCATCCACTGCTGCCTGCGAACTGGGCAGGTCATTTAGCACCTGCGCGGGGAGGTGGGGAGGCCCCCTGGATGTCGGTGTGCGTCCTCGATAGGGCCGGCCACCCCTCCTTGCCAATGAAGCCGGCCACCACGGCAAAGGTCACCTGTGCTTTATTGTGCAGCAAAGGCCCCTGCGGGAGCCAAGTCTTAGCGTTCCTGGGGGTCCTGGGGCCAGCCCCTGCCCCCACCCAAATGCCCAAGCCCTGACCAGCCCCCTGCCCAGTGCAGGGTGGGCGCTGGGGGGACCGGAATTCCTGTCCGTGAAGCGCAGGCTGGGCTTCGTCCAGGGACCCCGGGTTCTGGGAAGTGCGGCGGGGCTGCCGGGGTGGGATACGAGCCTCCAGCCCGCTAGGGACTCTGCCTGCTGGGTGGGGCCTGGCCTGGCAGATTCCACAAGATGTCTGTTGGGGAGGCCTCCATCCAGAGCTCCTCATCCCAGACAGGCCAGTCTCATCGGCATGAGGAGGCGGCCCATGGTCACCTCTGTCAGCAGCTCTGGCGCAGACGTCACCTGGGCCCAGCGTAGCCGTAGGGGTGCTGCAGCAGCAGGCTCTGGTGGCTGGGCAGCAGGTGGGTGTGGTAGTGCTCCACCAGGCTGCCCACGCTCACAAACAGGACCTCGCCCTCCAGGTAGAATTTAGAGTCCTGGGGGCAGGAGAGCGAGGTCAGGGGGGGCTGGGCCAGCTCTCCCCCCTTGCAAAACGGGGCGGCCAGCCCTAAGGACAGGCCTGCTCCTGCTGCCCATTCCCTCCCCTCCGTGCAAAACGGGGCGGCCAGCCCTAAGGACAGGCCTGCTCCCGCTACCCGTTCCCTCCCCTCATGCCTGCCTCTCTTCCCCACCTCCCCCACTCCCCCCCCCCGCCCCCCCAGCTTCAGCAGGGGATCAGGCCAGGCTGTAGATAAGCCGGGTCAGGAACTGGTCACCCCACCCCCTCTAGCTCACTGAGGACACAGCTAGGCCAGGGAAGGGGGAGGCTGAGGCAGTGGGAGAGGGATGGTGCCGGCAGGTGCCAGCTTCCGCCTGCCCCCTGCCCACACTCAGGGGTGGGGAACCTGGTTTCTGCCCAGGGCCATGTGGATATTTATAACATCATTCGAGGGCGATACAAAACTATCAACTTACACATCAGCCTCTCTATGTGGTCAGACATGTAATTAACTCGCCCCTCATCATCCAGTTTGGCAGGGCCTTATACGGCCCGCTGACCGGCGGATGTGGCCCATGCCTGCTCTTCGGGGAGATGTCCGGCCCCCAGCCACGCCCCTTCCCGCCCAGGCCCTCAGCCCACCACGTACCTTCTCAAAGATGCGGTAGTTCCTCACTTTACTGGAGGCTTCATCCCACACAACCAGGACCTTGGGGAGAAAAGCGGCAGGCAGGGCTGAGGGCAGCTCTGACCGGGAGGGCCGGGCTCGGGGACCCAGGGTGAGCTGCACCAAGGCCGAGTCCCCTGGCCTCAGGGACGACGTGGGGAGGGCGCCCTGCCCTCAGATGGCCTCTGATGAGACTCGAGGGTGCCTGGCCCACCAGCGCCATCTCTGATACACATGGGGAAACTGAGGCTCCGTGAGGTCACACAAGTCGCCCCTGGAGGGGCAGAGGCCGAGCTGGCAGATGACCTACCGCTGGCCCTGCTCCAAGCAGCCTCCCCTTCAGAGTGCAGGACCCCCCATCGGAGTCCAGGGCCCCAGCTCCCCTTCCCGTCTCCGGCCACCCTTCCCCCAATCTGCAGATGGTATCTACTTCCTGAGAATAAATGGGGCAGGGGCTGCCAGGCAGAGACCCCAAGGATGGCACTGGGTGGAGGGGTAGAGGCTCATGGGAACGTGGCCTGTCGCCTGGTGTGCCCGCCTGCAGCCCGACGTGGGGAGGGCCAGCAGACCCAGCACGATGCAGCCAGCCCCAGGGCGTTGTCTTTGGCAGGCTGGCCACCAGGCTCCTCCGTGGCACCTACCTTCCCGGACTTGGTGGAGGAGTTGCGGATGCAGTAGAGTCCGTCCTGGGGCTCTCCCCGCGGGCTCGTGGCTTTGAACAGCCTGAAAATTAAGTGAGCAGGTGACCCATCTTCAGACGGCTCCCTGGGGACCCTCCAGCCCCAGGACCATGTGACTTTGTCCTCTCTCTCTCCTGCAGCTCAGGCGCCATGAGCAGTGGGTGCAGGGAGCAGTGGGTGCAGGGAGCAGTGGGTGCAGGGAGCAGTGGGTGAAGGAAGCAGTGGGTGCAGGGAGCAGTGGGTGAAGGGAGCAGTGGGTGCAGGGAGCAGTGGGTGAAGGAAGCAGTGGGTTCAGGGAGCAGTGGGTGAAGGGAGCAGTGGGTGCAGGGAGCAGTGGGTGCAGGGAGCAGTGGGTGAAGGGAGCAGTGGGTGAAGGGAGCAGTGGGTGCAGGGAGCAGTGGGTGAAGGGAGCAGTGGGTGCAGGGAGCAGTGGGTGCAGGGAGCAGTGGGTGAAGGGAGCAGTGGGTGCAGGGAGCAGTGGGTGCCGTGAACCCCACCCCCATCATAATCTGGGGCCCCAACCCTCCTTCCTGCCTCAAGCCAGTGCTGGGGGCGGGGGGGGGGGGGCGCGCTGAAAGCAGTGGGTGCCCAGAGCAGTGGGTACGAGAGGGCCAGCCCAGGGTGTCGGCAGAACTGAGCTATGGCATCTGCTGCTTCGCCAGGTTTCCGGCAACACTCGGCTGAGCACTTGTGCCAGCCATGACCCAGCACCGCGGTGAGGAGGGGACAGAAAGACGGGGACCCTCGTGTCTATAAAAACAAGGCCTGGAGAGAAGGGCTCCCACTCACCTCTCCACCTCGTAGGACTCGGTGGTGTTGACGAAGACTGAGCTGGGCAAGGGCACCTGGAGGGAGGGCAGCGTGGTCAGCTGCATGGTCTGTATGGGCTCGTGGCCAGCAACCCCGACCCCCACCGGCTGCCAGCCTGTGCCGAGATCCTAGGCTCTGCACCAGGTCTGTCCCCTCCGCGCCAGGGTCTGGGGGCTCCGGGCCGGGACGGCCATGGGGACTCCGCCCGCAGCCCTCCTGCAGTGCCCCCTCCGGCGCGAGCTCTCGGCGCTTGCCTTTTCATAGTCCTCATCCGAGTCCTTCCCAGAGTCCTTCCCACCCGGGTCGTCCTGCGAGGCGTCAGCCTGCGAGGGTAGGCGGGGCTTTTCGAAGGAGAAGCTCCTGAAACTCTGCCCGTCAGGGGGTGACCGCCTGGGAGGGGAGCAAGAAGGTCACGTCCATCACACGGGGCAGCCCCTCAGCGCTCCTCCACACCAGCCTGTGCACCGGGGGACCGCGCCAGCTCGGCCTGGGCACACGGGGTCTGGCTGCCACAGCCGGTGGCGAAGGCCCACGGCCACAGCGTCTGCGAGGCCGTGTGACGGATCTGAGGCAGCAGGAATCGCGGGACCTGGAGGCCCCAGCCGGGGTCAGGCTGCCGGCGACACTGCCGGGCTGCTGGGGCCTGAGCTCAGACGCTGTGGAGCCGCCAGGGCGGATGGGTGGCGGGTGTGAAGGGGCTGGGCCACGTGTGGCCCGGTGGCTCGGGGAGAATTAAGGAGCCTACACAGGACCAGCTGCTGGATTGTGGGTGAGGCTGTGCTGTGAGTCCACCCTGGTCCCAGGCCCAGGTCCCAGGCTCCGCAGTGACAGTCTACACTACTGTGGCCTCTCGTGAAACAAGTGAGGCGGCAAGGGGTCCTCCCAGGCCCCTCCCACAAGAGCAGGCCTAACAAGAGCTCTGGGGCCCTGGCCGGGTGGCTCATTGGTTGGAACATCATCCCAGACACCAACAGGTCTCAGGTTCGATTCCCGGTGGGTGCAGGAGGCAACGGTGGATGTTTCTCTCTCTCAATCTCCTTCTCCCTTCCTCTCTCTTAAATCATTAAAAATAATAATAAAAATAAACACCGCCTCAGATAAGGATAAAAAAGAGAGAGTCCTGGGGGGAAAGGTGCCGTGGCCGAGGGTGCTGGGGGCCCGGTTTAGCGCACCCACTCGAGGCGCACCCTGTGGCCCCCAGGGCCTTCACTGCTGTGGGTCCCGGCATCTCTGACCACAGGCTGCTGACACTGGAAGTGGGGGCGCCGGGGCTCCTGGCACTGCCCAGCAATAGAGCAGAAAGCACTTCGAGCAGGCCTGGGGGAGTCACTGCAACGCTCCGCATTCCAGCAAGTTCCCACTCGGGGAGGGTGCCGAGGCAGCCCCCACGGCTCCAGAGCCAGGGGCACACCCAGGGCCCCAGGAAGGGTCCCAAAGGCTCACAGCCCGAGCTCTGTCCCCCAGGCCTCTCCCAGGGCAGGCAGCCACCCTGCCAGCCCCTCCCGACCCCAAAGGCCCTGGCCAGGCATGGCAGGGGCTCAGAAAGCTTGTCCCCACGGCCCCCCTCACCCACTGTGCCTCGAGGCAGCCCTGAGCCCCAGGCCCACCACGCCTGGGCTGACGTGCCCCACGTCAAGGTGGGACATCCTCGGACCCCGGTCAGGTGCAGAGGCTGCTGGGCCGAGGCAGAGCCTTCCTCCCCCGGGCAGGGCCGACCCCCCACCGTGGGGAGGAGGCTGGGTGCAGGGAGAGCTGGAAGCACTCACTGGAGGTGAGGCAGGGGCGGCTTCTCCGGCCTGGGCAGGACCGTGGCCCGCGCTGGGGGCTCAGGCACGGGCAGCTTCAGGGCAGGAGGCCTGGGTGCCACGGGGGGCACGAAGAGTCCAGGCCGGGCCGTCTCCCTGAGGGGCTCCTCCTCCACTGCCATCAGGAACTTGGGCTTGTTGGCTGGCACGGGTGGGGGCTCGGGCGTGGGCGGCCCGCGGGGCGACAGGTGGAAGGACTTGAGTTTATCGCAGCTCCTGGAGGTGGCCGCGGCCAAGCCAGCAGAGCCGGCTCCGGGGCTGGGGACGCGGGGCTCCGGGCTGGGGTTCTCAGGGAAGCACGGGGGCCGGCGGAGGGTAGGCAAGCTGGGCACGTTGCCCACCGGGGGGTCACTCATCCTCCGGGAGGCAGCCGGCACCCTGGGGCCAGGCTCGGGCCACCTCGGGCCCAGCAGGTCCCTCTTGAAGTCCTCGGGAGCCGCGCCCACCTCGGGGAGGCGGCGCTTCGGGGGCGGGGGTGGCAGCAGAGGGCCCGGGCCCCTGGAGGTGAAGGAGTGGGCCCGGGGCATGTCGGAGAAGGCGGGCTTCCTGGGCACGGGCACGGGAGGCGGGGGGTAGGCTGGCGGGTGCGTCAGGGCATCTGCGGAGCAAAGAGACCCAGTGGGTGAGCAAGCCTCACTGGTGGGGCGGGACCAGCCCCCTGCTGGTGCCAGGTGCCGGGTCAGGTGCGCGTGCCCCCTGGAGGCGCGCTCAGCACTTCACAGGCAGCCTTCCTCTGGGGTCTGACCCAGCCCGCGGCCGGTCACCTCCCCACCCGCCACGTGCGGCAGCCTGAGCAGGCTCCCCGAGACCCAGATGTCACACCAGGGGCCATGGGGTGCCGGCGGCAAGGAGGACGCGGAGGAGCTGGCCTCGCTGAGGCCGGATTCCCACCGGGGAGGGGGCGGGCGGCTCGGAGGAAGACGAGGGCAGCGTAAGGTGCCCTGGGACACACAGGCGACACTGACACAGGCTGGAGGTGTCGACAGCCCAGCGAGGACATCGGCTGTGGCCCAGGTGGGACGGGAGGAGTGCACCGGGCCGAGCCCTGGAGGCCCTCGGACTTGGGGACGGCACTGGGGCTGCCGCAGGTGGGAGGGGCCTGGGAGGGCCTGTCTGGCCTTGAGCTCCATGGAGCAGAGCGCTGCCAGCCACAGCGGGTGGACCAGCCTGGCTCCCCCCGCAAGTGGGCCCGGCCCTGAGCGGCAGGCAGCGGCAGCCAGAGCACGCGCCTCCTCTGCCCCCTTCCCTCTGTCACGCCGGCCATTGTGGAGAGACCGAGGCCCAGGGTGGGGCTGGCACCCCCAGCCCCTGCCCTCTGCCCAAAGCACCCCCAGCCCCTGCCCTCTGCCCAAAGCACCCCCAGCCCCTGCCCTCTGCCCAAAGCACCCCCAGCCCCTGCCCTCTGCCCAAAGCACCCCCAGCCCCTGCCCTCTGCCCAAAGCACCCCCAGCCCCTGCCCTCTGCCCAAAGCACCCCAGCCCCTGCCCTCTGCCCAAAGCACCCCCAGCCCCTGCCCTCTGCCCAAAGCACCCCCAGCCCACCTCTGGCCACCTACCCTCGGGCTTCCCGGGCTCGGGGGAGTCGGGCTCCAAGTACGAGTCGTCCTCGTCGTCCTGCTCATAGTCTGTGGGCAGATGGGGGTCAGGGCAGGGCGGCCCAGGCTGGCTGCACCGGGGCGGAGGGCGAGGCTCGGAGCACTGCTGTCAGGGAGGCTTGGGCAGGGCTGAGGGCAGGACGGGCGGGCTGGGGAGCCACGGGGACAGAGCAGGCAGGACAGCCAGGGCTGCCTCCCCCGGGCAGCAGCCAGGTCCGGGGTGGAGCAGGATCGGGAGCACGCCGAGGCGCCCTCACCTTCGTTGTCTGTGGGGTACGGAGAGAGGCTGATGTCCACAGGCCGCTCAATGGCGCCGTAGAAACTGTCTGTGTCCGAGCTGGAGTCGCTGGGGTCGGGGGGGAAGGGTGGCAGTGAGCACAGGGCAGCGTTCCCGGCACTCACAGACACACTGCAAACATGTGGACACACAGACACGACAAACACAGGCACGCGCACACACCACACACTGATGTGGGCATATGCACAGATAAACACAGGACACGGACACAGGACACAGACCTAGAACACAGGTGAACACAAATGAGGACAGACAGGCATGCAGACAGACACACAGACACGCTCCATCGAGCGCACAGGACCAGCACGGAGACAAGGCTGTGGTGCCTCCCCCGCCCCGTGGTTTCTGCCACAAGTGTGGCCCCGAGTGGCCAGAGGCTGTCCCCCCTCAGGGCACCGTCCCCCCTGCTCCTGCCCTGGAGGCTGTGGTCTCTAGGCTGACCTACCGCAGGGCACCGGGCCTACCGCAGGCACCTACCACAGGGCACCGGGCCTACCACAGGGCACCCACCGCAGGGCACCGGGCCTACCGCAGGGCATCAAGCCTACCGCAGGGCACCTACCACAGGGCACCAAGCCTACCACAGGCACCTACCACAGGGCACCAAGCCTACCACAGGCACCTACCACAGGGCACCGGGCCTACCGCAGGGCACCTACCGCAGTGCACCTACTGCAGAGGACCGGGCCTACCGCAGGGCACCGGGCCTACTGCAGAGCACCTACCGCAGGGCACCAAGCCTACCACAGGCACCTACCACAGGGCACCGGGCCTACCGCAGGGCACCTACCGCAGGGCACCGGGCCTACCGCAGGGCACCTACCGCAGGGCACCTACCACAGGGCACCGGGCCTACCGCAGGACACCTACCGCAGGGCACCTACCACAGGGCACCGGGCCTACCGCAGGGCACCGGGCCTACCACAGGGCACCGGGCCTACCGCTGGGCACCTACCACAGGGCACCCACCACAGGGCACCGGGCCTACCACAGGGCGCCGGGCCTACCGCTGGGCACCTACCACAGGGCACCCACCACAGGGCACCGGGCCTACCACAGGGCACCGGGCCTACCGCTGGGCACCTACCACAGGGCACCCACCACAGGGCACCGGGCCTACCACAGGGCGCCGGGCCTACCGCAGGGCACCTACCACAGGGCACCTACAACAGGGCACCGGGCCTACCACAGGGCACCGGGCCTACCACAGGGCACTGGGCCTACCGCAGGGCACCTACCGCAGGGCACCAAGCCTACCACAGGCACCTACCACAGGGCACCGGGCCTACCACAGGGCACCGGGCCTACCGCAGGACACCGGGCCTACCACAGGGCATCAAGCCTACCGCAGGGCACCTACTGCAGGGCACCGGGCCTATTGCAGGGCATCTACCACAGGGCACCAAGCCTACCACAGGGCACCTACCGCAGGGCACCGGGCCTACCGCAGGACCCTGGCTGGAGCTGAGGGCTGGAGCTCCAGGGCAGGCAGGGACCTGCAGGGTGGCCCTGGGGGTGCCGGGCCTCCTCTGGGCCCCAGTGGCCTCATCTATGAAAGGACGGAGGGCTCTGTTCTGCCCAAGAGCTCCTGCCGCTGGCCGCCTCGGTGAGGTCGCCGAGACCCACGTGGGCCGAGTGGTGTCCCAGGGACTCAGTCCGGGGCCGGCCGGGCGGACACGGAGCGGCAGCACCCAAAGCTCTGGCTGCTGCCAATGCCGGGCCTCCAGTGGGCAGCTGAGAGCATGTGACCCCCAAGGAGGAACTACCCACAGGGCACACACGCATGCGCACACGGGGTTACAGACGTGGGGGCGGGGCGTGGGCACGGGGTGGAGCCGGGCCCACCTGGCGTCCAGCGGCAGGTCCTTCTTCTCCTGGAGGTGTCCGATCTCCCGGCGCAGCAAGGCCATCCAGCTCTGTGGGGCAGCGGGGCCCAGTGGGCACATGCTGCCCAGGGCACGGCCTCCTCCCTCAGGCCCTGCTGTGCCCACCAAGGTCGGGAGGCCCCTCCGCCCATGCAGGGCTCCTCCTGAGGGCAGGTCCCGGGCATGCGGTGCCGGTCGGGCACTAAGGGCGGCCCCTGCCGCTGCCATGGCTAACCCGCCCCAGGCCCGTCACCTTGCGCTCGTCCTCAGAGGAAGCGGAGAAGAACCAGGTGCGGTGCTTCTTGCTGATGTGGAGGATCTTGAAGGGGAAGACGTTGTTGGACGTGGTCTCCTCGGCCGCCCGCATCACCCTGAGGGCACAGCCAGTGGTCACCCCCTGTCCACGCCCAGGGGGCGGCCCTGCCCGGGACGGGTCTGGCACCCACACCGGCTCCAGCGGACAGACGTGCATGGTCGGGCGAAGCTAGCGGCTCCAGGCAGAAGTGAGTCTGGAGAAGAAAGCGTCCCTCCCCAGGCGACCCCAGAGCGGCCACCGGGCCCTGGCGCCCCCGCTGCGGCAGCGCTCCGGCCCACGTGCGGCTGGGCTGGCGCTGGGGCAAGGCTCCCTGAGGCTGTGGCTGGGTGTGAGCGGGGTGAGTCGCTGCCTGAGGTCTCCGTCCCCCCAGTGAAACCATGGGCCTCCTCAGGCGGGGGCAGGCCCTTCCCCGCTGACCCCGCTCCCATCGCCCATGGCCTCTGGGGAGGGTCCCCAGACCGGGGTCTGCCAGGCATGGGCGATGGGCACAGACTGATGCCACGGTGCAGGGCCCTGGTGCCCACTTCACCCTGCCATGCAGGCCCTGAAGCCATGGGGTGGATCCGGATGACACTAATGGGCTGCACACTACACGATGTCCCGTCCCACCCACGGGCCCGGGCTGCACACTACAGCATGTCACCAGCCAGAGTTCTGTTGTGGGGCTGGGGGAGCAGGGTCAGTGGGGAGCTGGGTTGGTGGAGCAGGTGGGGGCAAGGGCAGGGGAGCGGGTTGGGGGAGCAGGTGGGGGGGCAAGGGCAGGGGAGCTGGGTTGGGGGAGCAGGTGGGGGGTAGGGGGAGCTGAGTTGGGGGGAGCAGGGTCAGGGGAGAGCTGGGTTGGGGAGCAGGGGGGGCAAGGGCAGGGGAGCGGGTTGGGGAGCAGGTGGAGGGGAAGGGCAGGGGAGCGGGTTGGGGGGCAGGGCCGCAGCAGGCGGGCGCTCACCGGTTGTAGCCGCTGAGGGAGAAGGCGCCCTGCGGGGAGGCGGAGGTGCTGCTCTTGAAGTAGTAGATGCATCGCTTGTGGATGATGACAAAGCGCAGGGGCCCTGTGGGCAGCGGGTGCGGGTGAGCTGGGGGCCACTGGGCAGACCCCACTCTGGGGACCCTCCCCAGGGGCCATGGGCGATTGGACCAGGCTTTGAACCCATGGAATGGAAGGGCAAGGAGCTGGGTTGGCATGCGGGCCCCTCCCCAGGAGTCCAGAATGGGGTCAAACGGGGGCACAGTCGTGGGCATGATGGCCGGCCCCGGGCAGGGCAGGTGTGGGCACTGGCTGTGCAGACAAGGGCTGTGAGGCTGGTTCCAGGACGGGCAGAGCAGGGCCAGAGGCCTGGGGAGGCCCAGCCGCCTTGCTGGGTGCTGCGGGCTGCCGGAAGGTTCCCTCCAGCCCAGGCTGGCACAGCGGGGGAGGGGCAAAGAGGAGGAGGCACAGAAGCCCCGAGTGTGGCTCCGACCCCAGGCTGAGCAGTCAGTCCCGCTGAAGCCCCGCTCTCCGCTGCCCCGTGCCAAGCAGCCCCACCGGCCCGGGAGGTCAGTGGCAGCGCGCCCTCGCAGGCACCCTGTCCAAAGACAGCAGGCCAGGGGGTGCCCAGCCTGGGGCACCACGACCAGGCAGCACTCGGAGGAATGGGCAGGCCCGGGCGCTCTGGGCCCTCAGCGCCTTGACAAGTGGCATCTCGCAGGCCCAGGGCTCTCCTGTCCCAGCTGCGGTCCCAGGGCCCAGCCCCCACTTTCATGCAGCTCGAGAGGCTCGGCTTGGCACGTGCGGTCATTTCAAACCACGGTGACCAACCAACTCCCGGAACACCCACCGGACAGGGGAGGGCTCAGCCTGACCAGCTGGTCGGCACCGACACCAAGGACCCTAGCTCGGCACCACCTACGCCCCTCCCAGTCCTGCCAGCGGCCACCTCAGGGAGGGAGGGGAACCCTGGCGGCCCCCAGGGAAGGAACCGGAGGCTCAGCTCTGTCCCCGCGTCCCCCCACCACGCTCCCCCCACAGGGACTCACATTTGAGCAGCTGCAGCTGGGTGCCGCCCTTCTTGTGCAGGTAGCCGGCCTTGGCCACGCCCCCGGGCATGGTCAGCAGGTTCTGGGCACCGATGGCCTTCATGGGGACAGGCCAGTGCATCTCCTCGGCCGCCATGAAGCTGCAATGACAGCAGAGATGTCTCAGCCAGGGGTGGGGACAGCGGGGGCACCAAGGTCCTGAGGCCGCGTGAAGGCTCAGGGCAGGAGGGTGAGAAGGCTGCCTTCTGAAGGCCCAGGCTTCCAGGGGGGACCCTGGAGACAGGGCGCCTGGGCCGCTTGGTCAGCCCCTGGTCCTTCTGGCCACATACCGGGCACCCAGGGACCCTGAGAGCGAAGGGTGCTCTTTCATCGTCACTGGTTCACTCAGCTCTCACCTACTGAGCTCAAGGCCCCTGGAGGCTGAGGACAGCAGAAGGAATTCAGGAAACCACCAGCCCAGGAAAGTCAGGCCTCAGGCCATAACCACCCAGGGATAAGTCCCAGGTGACAGGAGATTCAGGGAGGGCTCCCAGGAGGAGGTGTTGAGTCACAGCCTGAAGGAGGGAGTTAAAGAGGTTCGGGGCTGGGGCAGGCCCTGGGCACCCGCTACACCAGCTCCGACCTTCAGCAGGGAGGGACATGGCTCCTAGATCCCCACCCTCCACTCCTACCTGCCCTTAGCTGGCTTCTGTCTATCCCTTTCTTTTTTTCTTATTATTTTTGTTTTATTATTGATTTTAGAAAGAGAGGAAGGGGGGAGAGAGAGAGAAAGAAATATCGATTTGTTGTTCTACTTACTTATGCACTCATTCATTATTTGATTCTTGTAAATGCCCTGACCAGGGATCTAACCCACAACCTTGGCATATCAGGACCACACTCTAACCAACTGAGCTACCCGGCCAGGGACTGCCCATCCTTTCCTTCGGGCCCTGACCAGGAAGCAGAAAAGCAGGTAGCTACCAGCCCCCCAGCTCCTGGGTCAGGCAACCCAGGTTCCTGCCCTGGCTCGGCCTTCCAGGGGATCCTTAAGCCTCAGTTGCTGGGGCTGTGAAATGGGAGGACAGTGCAGACGCAGCTTGGCACACAGCACACCCTCCCTCCCGCAGGGACCATACAGTACCTGGTCCCGGGTGTTATAAACTGGCACACAGCACACCCTCCCTCCCGCAGGGACCATACAGTACCTGGTCCCGGGTGTTATAAACTGGCACACAGCACACCCT
Source organism: Myotis nattereri (assembly GCF_964212035.1). NCBI lineage: Eukaryota > Metazoa > Chordata > Mammalia > Chiroptera > Vespertilionidae > Myotis > Myotis nattereri. Next base: position 229,801,908 of record NC_138075.1, read on the forward strand.
CCCTCCCGCAGGGACCATACAGTACATGGTCCCGGGTGTTATAAACAGACACGAGCAGAGGAGGACGATGGGCAGGTACAGACGCGCACCAGGGCGGAAAGCCCAGATGCCTAGCCGGGGGCAGAACTGGGAAAACAGACCCTCGCCCCAGGGTAGCCTTTCCTCCCCTGGCTGACCACTGGTCAGGCTGTGAGCCCCTGACCTTTCCCTCCCTCAAGATAGCATCCGGGCCTCCGTGCAAGTCAGCTCCAGGCCCAGGGAAGCAGCAAAACCAGACAAGTGACACCGTGGCTGCCTCAGGACCAGCGGGTAATGACCCTGTCCTGGAGCCGACCAATTAGAGGGGACCATGACCTAGAACCGGGGTCCTCAAACTACGGCCCATCCTGCCCGCTGGGTGTTTTGGGGGGCTGCTGTGTGCATAGGAATTTGTTCATAGTTTTTTTTTAAACTATAGTCCAGCCCTCCGACGGTCTGAGGGACAGTGAACTGGCCCCGTTTAAAAAGTTTGAGGACCCCTGGCCTAGAAAGAGCACCCCTGCAGGGCTGATGGTGTTCCAGCAGACCCTCCCTGAGACCTCCCGTAAGATCCCCGGCAAGAGGGGACAGCTCAGGGCCACGGAAGTCCCTGAGGACACGCAGGCTGGTTTGTAGTGGTGACTGCACGGACCACAGGGCTGTTAGAACTGTCCCGTGGCCCCGGGAACAGGCTTCCCCACCCCGGCTGCGTGCCCGGCCCCGGTTCCCGCCCCGGTTCCCGCCCCGGTTCCCGCCCCGGTTCCCGTCGGGGTCAGGCCGGCGCCGCCAGCGTCCAGGCTCCCGGCCCGCAGGCTGTTCGCTCTGGCTCAGCTCCCCTCCCACGCGGCTCCTGCCGCGCCTTCAGGACCCAGACCCGGTCCCCTGCCGCGGGGCACCACGTCCCGCCCCCCCCCACCCCTCGCCCCCCACCCCGCCCACACACACCCCCCACACCCCCCACCCCGCCCCCACCCCGCCCACACACACCCCCAAACACCCCCCCATCCCGCCCCCCACCCCGCCCACACACCCCCACACACACCCCCACCCCGCCCCCACCCCGTCCCGGGCCCCCACCCCGCCCACACCCCCACACCCCCCGCCCCGGGCCCCGTGCGGCTGGAGGAGGCGTGTGCTCAGCAGAGGGGCAGCTGCGGGGCCTTCCCCACCTCAGCCCCGCCCCCCAAAACAAAGCCTCTGCGCCCACGAGGAGCAGCGCCCGGTGGGGGCTCCCCGCGCCGCCCGGGCTGCCCCGCGGCCTCGATCGCCCACCCCGGCCGGCGGCTGCCTCGAACCGAAGCCAATCCCTGCGGCCGGGACCCAACAGCCGAGGCTGCGAACAAAGGCGGGCACCGCCCTCCGCGCCCCGGCCGGGACCAGCCCCGCGGGTGGGAGAGGTGCCCGCGCCCCGCGCCCCCCGCCCCCCGCCCGCCTTTGTTCTCGCAGGAAGCCTGGCCGGGCCGGCTCGGTACTCACGGCGTCCACGCGGCGGGCACGGCCGGCTTCCGGGGGGCGGACCCCCGGCCCCGCGCGCACCGACACGGCCCCGGGCTGGGCTTCCCCGCCGCCTCGCGCCAGGCTCTCGGCTCCCGCGGACCCCAGCCCCGCGGCCGGAGACCCGCACCCGCCATGCTGCCACGTCCCGCCCCGCGCCGCCGGCTCCGCCCCGCGGGGAGGGAGAGCTCTCGGGCAGGTGGGGACCCGCCTCCCCCCCCCCGCCCCGCACCGCCCCTTCCCCCGCACCGCCCCCCCCTCGCCCCCCGCACCGCTCCCCGCACCGCCCTGCCAGGCACCACACCGCCCCGGGGGCGCACACCGGTCCCTTCGCTGCCCTGTTCGGAACCTCCTGGGCCTCCCCAAGCCCACCTGCCCTCCCGGGTCCCGCCGGGGGGCCTTTCCCACGGCTTCCCCCCCTCACTTCCCCCACCCCAACCCCGCTCCACCCCGCGGTGGCCTGTCCAGCCCGGCCCACGGCTCCTGCTGCCAAGCCCGCCGGCCTCCTCCGGGCCTCCGCCAGTTCCCGCTGCCTGGAGTGCCACCGGCTCAAATAAGCTCCGATCCCCCCCAAACTGGCAAACAGAAGAGGGGGGCTCGTTTTCGGAGCCAGCAGTGCCCCGACACCAAGCTGAGATGCACCACCGGGAGCGGAACCTGCAGACCATGCCCCGCGGGCGGGCGTGGACACAGAAGTCCCCCAACGCCAGCCGGGGCTCTGCCCGCCAAGCGGCCCCCAGGAGGGAGGGCGGAGGCGGTCTCGCAGTCAGCAGGGTGACAGGTCGGATCAATCAGATCGATCGAATAAAGGACGAAAGCCACCTGATCGTCTCAGGAAACAAAGCGTTTGACGAACTTGGACAATCCTTTCAGGATGAGCACACCACTCCACAAACTCGGACCAGGAGGGAACTTCCTCCAGGCGGCCAGGCGCCGGGAGCACCCGCCGCCACCCCCACTCAGCCGCTCAGGCACCCGCGCAGGCCCTGCCCTAAGGCTCTGCCCTAAGGCAGGGACAGGCAGGGACAGGCAGGCACAGGCAGGGACAGGCAGGGACAGGCAGGGGCAGGCAGGGACAGGCAGGGGCAGGCAGGGACTGCCCTCCTTGCCGCCGGTTAACCTGGCCCTGGAGGCTCTAGCGGCAGTCTAGCCGGTTCCAGTAGGCAAGAACAGTGGAACACATCCGACGAGAGGAGGAAGGTAAACGTCACAGACTAGCTGTTCGGTGTAGAAAATCCCAAGAGCCCGCTGGAAACGATGAGAACTAAAACGGGCTGGGGGGGCCGGTGGGGGGGCTGGCTACAAGACCAACACACAAAAATTGGTGGTATTTCTAGACAGTAGCACGCGAATAGCCCCAAAACGAGCTAAGGTCCAGCGCCCTCCTCAGGCAGCCTTCCCTGACCTCTGCGGGGTCCTGTGTCCCTCCACGGGCTGCACGGCCCCTCCCAACACTGACCACACGGGCGTCACTGTCCATCCCGTCCTCACCAGCTCAGGCCCGGCACAGGGGCACCCGGGGAGCCCGAAAGGAGGCGGAGGGTATCCACCCGGCGGGTGTGGGGACTGCAGTTGTGTGGGAGGCGCAGGAACCCCAAACAGAGCCCCAGCCAGGTGTGTCGCACCCTCCTGGCCTGTAAGGGGACGGGGCAGCTGCTGTGAGGACAGATGGCGCCCTCGCTCCTGCTCCCCATCTGGGAGGAGCTGGGGGGAGTCCTCCATTCTCACTGGCCACCGTCCCTTCCTGGGCAAGCTGAGGGCGCCAGGTGGCCGCTGACTGGCCTTGGGTGGGCAGGGTGGGTTGTGACAGGGCCAGGCTGTGTCCATCTTCACACACACCCAGGGGTGTCCCTGCTTCAGGACAGATGCCAACATCTGCAGCCCCTCTCCCAAGGACGGACTGTCCAAAGGGAAGCCCATCCTGACACCACACATCCTCTGGCCGCCACCGGCCCTGCACCTGCACCCGCGGGTGAGCTGGGCTGGCGGGCAGCTGACCGGAAAGCCGGTGCCAGGCCAGGCTGGAGTGAACGGGGGAAGTGGTAGCTGAGAGTGAGGGTGACGGCAGGCCATGGTGGCCATAGTGACCTCACAGCTTTGGGGGGACTTTCAGCCCAGCTCAGACCCCATCGGAGCCCGAGAAAGTGGAGGGGAGGCCCCAGGGTCACCCATCGCCCAGGTGGCCTTGCCCCCCGGGCTGCCTCCCCCCCAGCCCCAGTGACCTGACAGTTAAACTCCATTCACCCCCGGGGCCTCCATAGGAAACCTCAGTCCCCTTCTCTAGGGGAGACACCCCACTGGTGCCCCAGGCCACCCCGTGAGCTGGCAGCTGCCCAGCTTGTGGTGCAGGGCGCTGTGTTCCCGCAGCTCGAGCGGCCGCCTGGACAGGGCTCTCGAGAGGCGCAGGTCGGGGTGGGTGGCCAGGTAGTGCCGCTGGGCGTCTGCAGGTGTGCGCCCTGGGAGAGGCACCTGGGCACCGGGCACTCTCGGGCCCTGCTCCTGGGCTCACACCCCCTCAAAGCTGAGATTGGTCTCGGGGACCCGAGGTCGAGGTGCAGGAGTGGGGACAGCAGGTGGCGGAGGCCCTCCGTCACAGCCACAGCGAGTTCCAGGAAGTCAGGCTGGTGGGGGCTGTGCGCAGGCCGCCTGGGAGCGGGCGCTGCGGTCCACATGGCCGCGTGCCACGGACAGTGCGCTCCACGGGAGGTCCTGTGTGTGCGCGTGTGCGTGCGTGGGTGTGCACGGTGTGAGCCGTGCCTGAGAGTGAAGTGGGGTCCCCGGAGGGCTGGGCTCCTGCAGGACCGGCAGACATGCCCCCAACATGGTGAGGGACTGGCGCGCGTGTGACCACAGTGTCAGGGAGTTCCTGTCAGTGGTGACGGGCTGGCCAGTGTGTGGGAGCCACAGGTCCCCAACACACATTCACACACTCACACCCACGCACACTGCCTCATCGCACACGTGCACTTATACATTCACGCTCACCCCAGGGCGCACACGCATTTTCAATAACACCCACTCACACATATACATGCACACGTAACACCCACTCACACATGTGCACATACTGGTCCATACACACACATACGCAGGTGCACCTCATTCAAACGTGCACACACACTCACATGCACTCTTCCACACTCACGCTTGCTCATGCCCACTGGCTCACTGGCTCACTGGCTCGCACGGCTACACCACAGCCGCCCGGGCTGGCAGGAGCCTCCGTGCGAGGCCCTGTGCCCTGGGCAGGAGTGTGGGCCTTGCCAAACCCTCACCACCACCCCAGCCCTGCAACACGCAGCGCCAAGGCCAGCCTGGCAGCTCATTACACCTCAGGCTCGGCGCCTTACTCCCACTTTACAGACTAGGACACTGGGGCCAGGAGAGGCTGGGGACCCACCATGGGCACCTCATGTCACCATCCCCACTTCCTCTGAGGTGTGAGCCAGCGTCACCCCACGTCACTGATGAAGACTCCAAGGGTCAGAGAAGTCCCACAGCCAGTAAATGGTGGGGCGCTCACACCGCCTGGAGCAGCCACTCCCCCAGCCTGGCACAGGGCACAGGGGCGGAGGGCTGGCAGCTGCAGGGGGACCTGGCGCCTCACACCCGCTCGTTTGTGCTTGCCTTTCGGTTTCTCCTTCCCCTTCCTCTTCCCGGAATCCTTCTCCATAAAAGAATCAAAACGAAAATCTTCGATGGAGGCGGTGAGCAGCCACGCCAGAGGGAGGGTGCCAACCAGGCCACAAGGAAAGCCCCCGCCGGGAGGCCCCGCGCACAGCGTCCGGCTGGCAGCCAGGGGCCCCCACACCCCGTCCGAACCCTCGGCGCATGGCTCACTCACACACTCACTCAGACACACACTCACACTTACACACTCATACCATCACACTCACACACCATCACACTCACACACCATCACACTCACAATCTCTCTCAACCCACCATACTCATCATGCTCTCACACATGCACACTCACACACCATAACACACTCACACACACTCACACTCACACCAGCACAACTCACAATGCTCTCACACACTCACGCCATAACACACTCACACACACCATCACACCACACACACACACTCACACCATCACACTCACAGTGCTCTCACACTCACACCCAATGTGTGCACACACAGGTCCTAAAGACCACGGCTGCCCCCGGGAGGGTGTGCTGTGGGCAGGCTCAGCCCCCCCAGGCGTTCTGGCCCGGCCTCCCTGCCGGCTGCCAGCTGTGTGCCCAGAGCCGGGCCCAGTGCCCCCTCCCCTGCTCCCCTCAGGCCCCCTCGGGCCTCCCCAAGTGGCTCCACAGGCGCTGGCGGCACCCCCCCCCCGCCGTCCCCCCATCCCCACCCCCCGCCGCCCGGTCGCAGGCCCCCCACTGACCTGAAGGCACTGACCCAGCACATGGCTCTCCTTCCTGGCGACGGGTGGGGGGCAGGCGTCCTGGGGCCCCGGGAGGCCATGGGGCTCAGGGGCCGTGGTCCGGGGCCGGCATCTCCCCGCGGTGAGGCCTGCTGCCCGCGCTGCCCGGGCCCTGCTGACAGCGCCGCTGCCTCTGGGGCCTGTGGCCTCCAGGCCGCTCCCCCTCCGGGACTTCCTGTTGCCGGTCCCTGGGCAGCCGGTCGCAGCCGCACTTCCTGCCTTCCGCCCGCGGAGCCCCGAGGCCCAGAGACCCGCGCTGGCTGGGGCTGCTCCCGCGGGGCTGGAGTGGCCCGGCTTCCGGCCCCTGTGGTCAGAGACCGCAGCCCTCCAGCCCCGGGGGGCCAGCTGCGTCCCCTGGGAGGCGCTCCCCTCGACGTGGCTTCTCCCAGCACCGCCGAAGCCCGTGGGTCCCAGGGCACCAGGCCAGCCTCCTTGGCCCGAGAACCCCTGCCCGGAGCCAGTGCTCACCCTCACCCCCCGCCCGCCCGCGGGGAGCTCGCTACCTGCCAGCACGCTCCCCCCACCACCCCGAGCACCAGTGCCCAGCTCTGCCCTCTGAGGCCACACGGGCGTGGTCACCGCTCTGCCCTTTGACACCAAAGGACCAAGACACCGGTTCTCAGCCAGGCCAGGCCCCACCTTCCCAAAGCTCCCACTCCCGGTGCCACCGCAGCCTGCGTGGGAGCCGGTCCACACCTCCAGGGGCCGCCACGCTGCTGGCTCTACGGAGGCTGGGACTGAGTGGCCACGGCCCAGACCAGAGGAACAGGGGTCCCTGAGGGGCCCAGACTTGGGGGGGCCCTTTCCCCCCAGACCCTTCCTCTCGGGCCTCTTTCTCCATGTGCCCTCCCAGCTCCGAGGCAGCACTCACCCGCTGGACATTCACACCACCCACCCGCCATGAGGGCAGCTCCCTGGCCTTGACGCAGAGCCGGAAGTCAGGTGGGGCTGGAGCATTGCTGGGGTCTCCCACTCCACCCTCCCTCACCCCAAGGGCCGGAGCTCACAGTGTCTGGGACCGCCCTGCCACGCCACACGCAGGACACTCACCAGGGTGGGTGGGGGCCAGCAGGGCCGGGCAGGGGCCAAGGGTCAGCCTGAAAAAAAGGGGGGGAGCTTCACTCAGGGCTCAGGGTCCCGCCTGCTCCGGAGCCAGGTGAGCGCCGGGCGCTGCTGGTCCTGCCCGCACCTGCCCGGGTTTGCATGTGGCATGGGCTTCAGGACCTCGTCCTGGATCAGCCAGATGGGGCCTAAGCCCAGGGACACGATCCCTGGAGGAAGCAGAGGAAACACTGAGGAGGCGCCACGTGAAGGCAGAGGCAGCGACTGGAGCGGGGCGGCCACGGGCCCAGGGAGCGGGGCTGCCGGCCTGGCCGGAGGAAGAGGCCGAAGGCGCGAGTGTGGCCCCGCTTACACTTGACTTTGGCCTCTGGCCTCCAGCACAGAGGAGAGGTGGGTGGTTGTGCAAGCCCCTGGCTGCGGCACTTCTGGCAGCAGCCGTGGGAAACTCGGCCCCAGGCCTCGCCACCCCTTTCCTGACAACGGTGGGCGTCGGGTCCCAGCTGGTGTGCACCCCGGCCTCCCCGTGTGCGCAGCTCTGCCAGGCCTGGCTCACCCGGCACCCTCCGGCACGGGCGAGGCCGTGCAGGCCCGCGCCCACCACTCTTGCTCACGCACCCTGGCCAGCCCTTCCTTGGCTCAGGCGAGTGTGGGGTCCGGCCCCGCTCCCCACCCTGGGCCCTGTCTCGAAGACCACAGTGGTCTCCACCTGGAAACCTCATCCTCCCCAACAAACGCTCCCTCATCACCTAGAATCTCACCTCCCCCCGGGAATCTCCAAGTCGATGGCACAGCCCAGCTCACCAGCGTCGCCACGGCCGAGGCAGGCCAACGGGTGGGCAATGGGTTCAGAGTCATGTCCACACACGTGGCCAAACCCCCGACATGGCCATGACCAGCCCGGGCCTGGACCTTGCTCAGAGCCAGGCTGAGGACCTGTGGCTGGCCCAACCCATGCGGCTCCGAGGTTGAGTTGATGACCTATAAACCAGGTCACAGTTCAATTCCCCGGTTTCGGGCTCCGTCCCCAGTAGGGGGCGTGCAGGAGGCAGCCATCACCGATTCTCTCATCGTGATGCTGCTCTCTCCCTTCCGCTCCGAAGTCAATAAAAATTAAAAAAAGAACTGTGGCTGGCCGCCCACTTGACCCCCAGCAAGAACTGACTGGCAGCGAGGCTGCGCCCAGGCCCACCTGCGCCCGGGGCGGCTGCGTTGGAGCTGCCAGCGCCCTGTGCCCACAGGACAGTGGTGGCCGGGCTCCAGGAGGCACCAGGGGCCGCTCAGGGCCCCCAGGATGGGGGCAGGCACCCCGGCCTCTCCTGCGGCCCAGGGACTCCGGAGGCAGAGGAGGCGGGCATGCACGGCCACCGCCGAGGGGCTGGGCAGCCGAGGACGAAGGCCGAGCTGCGGGAGGGGTGGGTTTCTCCTCTGGGGCCCCCGTGCTCACGCTCTGCGCCCACACATCCCCGAGGCCCCGGCCCCACAGCACCCGGGCCTCCCCCTCCCAGGCCTGGTGCCTCTGCCCCAGCGAACGTTCCCAAGCGGAGCGACTCCTCCTGGAGCCGAGGGCGCGGAGCTTGGGACAGCGCTGGGGCCTCACCAGGAGGACAGCACGTGCGGGGGAGGGGGGCGTCTGGGCAGGGCCTCCAGGCTGAGGTCCCTGTCCTGGGCACCAGGGCCACTCAGGCCATGTCGGGGGGCAGGTTGGGGTGTCGCTTTCCTGCGCCTCTCCCACCTCAAACCACAGCAGCAGAGGCGGGTCAGGATTCACAGTTCAGTTCATCGTGACACCGATGAGTCTCCACCTCTCAGTCGCTTCAGAAAACTCTCCCGAGGGCAGACGTGTGGGCCCGTCCACCCCGAGTTCCTGCCCGCCCCCCACCCGGCCGGCCCCGCCCCGGCCTAAAGAGGCTCCCTGCCCCACCCCGGGGCCAGCTTAGCACCCAAGGCCCTGGACCCTGCAGGGGCCACGGGGTGCCACCCCAAGAGGCGCTCAGTCCATGTCTGCCCCACCCACAGGAACCTTGGTGGGCAGGATGGGGCAGTGGTTAGAGCACGGACTTCCCTGGGGACGGGCCTGGCTCATTCTCCTCTAACCTTGTGGCCCACCCTGAGCCTCCGTGTCCTCGTCTGACAGCTCCTGCGTGGCACTGTCCTAAACACCACGTGGCAGGGCATTGGGCAGGGTTCCCCTGGGGCCCCTGGCGCTGGGTTCCGTCGGCCACGCCGGCCACGCCGGCCACGCCGGCCTCACAGGCTCATTGGGGAGGGAGAGCCTTCTCTCAAGCGTCTGGACCTCAGGGCTCCCGGCCACCCGGCCCCGTTCTGAGCTGTTACCCCAAGTCGGGAAGGCCACCTGGAGGTGAGGGGCCAGGCCTTTGCCCTGGCGGCTCGCTCATTCCTTTCTGCTTCCGTGGCCGCGGTCAGACCACGCTGCTCAGGGCTGGGGCCGGCCACCTGCACGGCCGCCCGTGGGCAGGACCCTCCGGCTCCTGGGAGGAGCGGCCCCTCAGGACCCCCAAGCATGTCCGGTCTGTCTGTGGGCTACCTGCCTCTCCCCCGCACCAGCTCCACCCCGTGTCCACCCCCTGGAGTGCACCCAGCATGCCCTGGGCACCCCCTGAAGCATGAGCAGATGGGGCCCCCCACTAGCTGGACGCCCCCTACTCTCCATGGGGTCCAGTTCATGAAGCTCATTTGTTTAATCAAACCATTCATCTGACCCAAACACCCCACTTCTCCATCTCAGCGGGGGCCCTGGCTGCATGACAGGCGCCCAGCTCTGCTCCCCCATGGACCTCAGCCAGGCCCAGGGCTCCCGCCTCAGTGTCCGCGCTCACAAAGCAAGGCCGCAGCCTAGACCGCGAGCAGGTGGGGAACCGGGGCCACACTCCCTCCCTGAGCCTGAGGGCCCCGCCCCACCCCGGGCAGGGGGGGCTGCCCCTGCTGCTGGCCCCAAGGGCCAAGGGCGGAAACCTGGCAAGCACCTGTCGGACGCCCAGAGGGACAGACCACCTTCTCTGAAGTCCGAGTCAAGCTGACCTCGAGCCAGACCAGGCACCAGAGGAGAGAGGACTCCCCAAATCCAGCCCACCCCCTCCCGCTTCCCGGCCGCTGGGCTCCCGCACACCCACCACGCCGGCCCCTCCGCACACTCGCTGCCCACGGGCCCACCCTGGCTCCGGGCCGGATTCCGGCCTGCCTCCCGGCTGCAGAGGGACTGGGATGGGCCCACTCAGGGGCAGAGGCTGCCACCAACCAGCCCCTCCTGTGGACAGAGTGTCCACCTGTTGAGGCCAAGGCAGGGGGAGTGAAGGCGGCACTTCCCCGCCTGCAGTCATCTCGAGATGGAGGGCCAGGCCGATGGGCAGGGGCAGGGCTGCCAGTGCCAACGTGTCAGCTCCGGCCCGCGCAGTCCCCGCTCCCCGAGGCTGAACTCTGCGCTCCTGATGAGGAAGTTGAGGCTGAGTGGCTGCAGCCACGGCCACCCAGCCGCACTGCCCATGTGACCAGGACCCAGGCCACCTCGCCCATTTCCTGCCAGGCCTGGCCCTGAGGGGCAGAAAGGGGCAGAGGGGGCCCCAGGGCCTACTCTCAGGTGCTCCCACCTGGGGGGACGCCCACCAGCCCGGGGGCAGCCAGAGGGCACGGGCTCTGGGCAGAGCCACACTGCGTGCCAGGCTGCCCTGCTGGCTCAGAGCCGCCTGTTCAGCTGCATCTCAGAGGAGGCAGCCACGGCACGAGCCCCACCCGGCCCTGCTCACTGCTCACAGCGGCCGCGCCCCCAGGGGCCTCTGGGGCTCCCCCTGGAACAGGCTCTGGCAGCGAAGCAGAGTGCAGGCCTCAGGCTCCCCAGCAGGAGCACGGGCCGTCCCAGGAGCGGCTGGGACCAGCACTAGGCTGGCGGACAGAGCGAGGCAGAACAGCGCCGCACAGACATGGGGGCTCCTACAAAGCCGGGGCCAACCCACTGGGCAGCTGAGAAAATCAAGGCCAGAGAACAGCATGCTGTCGCCCACCGCTGGGCTGGGCGGGGCTGCGCTGGAGCCATGGGGCCTGTCTCCTGCACCCGGCATCGCCCCCCTCCCCGCCCCCCGACCCTGAGTCCCCAGTACCAGGGCCGAGGGAGGCATCAGGGCACTGCCTCCTGCCTGCGAGCCCACACCCTTACCCTCAGGATCCCAGCCGGCCTCCCTCCAGCTCGGGCTCCCCGTCTGCTGGGGAGGCAGCCACCTCTGACTCACTCCCTCATGACGCTGTTCCGCCCAGACATGGTGACACACCAGCCAGGGTGCTGGGAGGACTCTTCCATGTGAGGTAGCCAAGCAGGAAGAGCACACGAAAAGCGCTGGATCAGAAGCAGCTTGTGCAAAGGGCCTGGGGTCAGGGTGAGAGGAGGCACAGGCCCACAGACACGGGGGACAGAGGCAGGCCCGTTCCAGGCTGCCGCGTGTGGATGGGTCCCGCACCTGCCCTGGCTGAGCACTGTTCAGGACTGGCCTCCAGTCCCGGCCTCTCCTCTTCGCACGGATTCCTGGTGCAAGTCACGGCACCCTGAGCCTCCCCTCCTCGCCCTCCCATACAGGCTTGTTGGGCACAGCACCCTGGGGACAGGAGGCAGCCCGCCGGCACTCCCCACGGGCACTTGGCCTAGTGCTGGGTCCCAGGGTCTCTGGGGGTGAAGGGCACCCTGCTTGGCCCAGATCCCAGCAGCAGGGGGAGGTGACAGGGAACACAGCTCATGCTGAGGTGGGGCAGTGGGTAGAGGAGGCAGCCAGAGCGATCCAGCCCCACGGCGCCTCACAGGAGCCCAGGGTGGAGGCCAGGTCAGCCACACACTGCGTGGACACCTGCTGTCCGCGGTGCCAGTCCAGGGCATCCCGGGACAGACCAGCTGGGTCACCAGCCTTGACCCCTGTAGCGGCCAGTGGCCTTGGCTGCCCCACCATCTGTTCCATGACTCATCGCTCTCGTCTCCCTCAGGCCTTGGTGGCCTCCCTCAAACCACACCTCGGCCGCCCTCAGCCCGTACAGCTCTGGGCACTTTACCCACCAGGTCAGGCTCCGGGTCAGGACAGGGCACCAGGACGGGTGTGGTGAGGTCTGCCCCCCCTGGCTCCTGCTGCTGGGGCTCCCAGGACCGAGCCCACTGTCTGGGCAGAGGTTCTGGCTGATGCCCGCCCTGCCCGGGGCCGGAACAGTCAGGGTCAGGCTGGGTCGGCTACATACAGGGCCACCTCCTCCTCCCACTGACTTCAGCCTTTTAGGATTTGGTCTTCAGTTTTAACCCACTTTTCCCCTTTTATCACTAATGTGAATTTTAAGCTGTTTTGAAACATCCTTTTCCTTCGACATGTCGATCGATGCTCGCCTCTGGGCGTTGCGCTGGCTGGCACTGTGTTTTACTGTCTTGCTTCGGGCTGCTTCTTATTCCTTAGTCCCTTTCAGGGGCCTTAGGAGGTCCCACGGAGGGGCTGGCCTTGTCTTCTCACCCGCGACCTCCCGGGTCACCCACAGGCCTGGAGAGCAGCTCTCGGGTGCCGGGCAGGGTCTGGGGGAGCAGCCACTCGGGATGGGTCTCCCGGGATCTCTGTCTCTCAGAGGCAAGGGGCAGAGACAGGCTGAGAGGGAGGGAGGGAGCGGAGAGGGGACCCGGGAAGAGGCAGAGAGGGCCGAAGGGGGAAGGAGGAGCCAGCTGAGCCAGCATGAAGCTGGGGAACCGAGAGCAGCGTGTTCCTCCCCGGCCTGGGAACCCTGGGCTTGGGCGCTGGACAGGATGACTCATGGCCACTGGCTCCTGTGCGCGCTCCCACTGTGCGCGCCCCCCTGTGCGTGTTCCCCTCTGAGGACCCCCCTGTGCGCAGTCCCCTGTGCGTGCCCCCCTGTTCATGTCCCCCTCTGAGGACCCACCCTGTGCACAGTCCCCTGTGCGTGCCCCCCCCCCCGTGTACACCCCCCTTGCGAACCCCCCTGTGCACGTCCCCCCTGTGCATGCCCTGTGGGCCTGGCTGACCTCCCGGTCCCAGGCGCCCTCACACTGCCCCATTGTTCGCCTGCCCTGTGAGGAGAAGGGTTGGCCCTGGGCCCGGGTTGGTGGGAAGGGCCCCAGCCCCCAGGCCCCAGCCTCCCCTGCCCCTCCCAGTGCGTCTGTGCCCAGCACTTGACTGACGGGAGAGGGGCGCCCCATCTGCCCAGCACACTGTCCCCTTTCCAAGGCCAGTGGTCCAGGGGCTCCTGCACCCCACAGCCCCACCCTCCCTCCTTGCTCGGAGATGCCGGCCCAGCCGCAGCACAAAGGCACCTGCTCAGCCTCAGCCCAGGCCCCTCCTGGCTGGTGCCCTTCCCTGACCTCACCCTGTCCCACCTGACAGACTCCTGCCTGCCTTGGGCCCAGCTCAGGTCACCCCGAGACACCCGCTGATGCCCTAGTGAGGGCAGGCGGTGGCCCTCGGGGTCCCAGGCGGTTTGGGGGATCGCAGAGCCCAGTTTGGGCTGGAGAGGAGGCCCTCGGGCGGAGCGCAATCCCACTGCCCCCGGGACTCCAGCTGGGCCCTTCCTCAAAGGGTGCCAGCTCCAGCCAGAGCCCTGGCCTCCACAGCCAGGCCCATGTGAGCCCCAGGCCCAGGCTCTCCCGTGCACCCAGCAACCCCGCTCCCAACCCCCGGCACAGTGGTCTTAGATCACTGGATCCCCAGGCCCGGCGCCCGCCTGGCCCTGCCCTCAGCCAGGGGCCATCACGGGGCCACCATAGACGGGCAAACGCTCTCCTCCAGCCGGTGGCCTCGCAGGCTCCCAGGGACAAGGTGGCTGCTGTGGCCAGCGGAGGCCTCCCCGGGGCCAGGGACCTGCCACAGGCGGGGCAGCCTGCACTGTGGGGGGAGGAAGTGCAGCTCAGTGGATGCTGCAGGAACACCCCTTCCCCAGGAAGAGACCCTGGGTCACAGCTCTGCCGGCCAGAGAAGCCAGCAAAGAAGCCTGGTGGTAGGTGGGGTGGGGGCAGGGTGGGCACTGCCAGGCGGGTTACCGTCTCAGCAGCTCCCACCCCTGGGCCCAGAGGCCCTTGGTGGGGGTCACTGACTGCCCTGGCCGGGCCCCCCCTCACACACACACACAGCCCTCTTGCAGGCCCTGCCCAGCCTCCTGGGCCACAGCTGGCTGCAGGGAGTGGGTCTCCAGACCCAGACGGCGCTTGGAGCACATCCTCCAGCCACTGTGCTCCGGACCCACCTCCAGCCTCTCTGGCTGCTCCTGGCCCTTCAGAGCCCGCCAGTGCACTGGCAGGCCTGCGCCCGCCTGCTGCCCACTGCCTCCCCCCAGAAGGCCCTCCTGGGGTCCCACATGGCACCTCCTGCACCATCCTTGGGCGCTGCCCACTGGGAGGGGTGTACGTCTATGAGGCGTGGGTGCATCTACGTGGAGGCCCGGAGTGGGGCCCATAGCCCCGGCCCCGCTGCCCTCAGTGCCCGGCTGGCGGGAACCCAGGCTGGGCAGGCCCTCCCGGATCCTCCCCAGAGCACGGGGTCCTCTTTCTCAATCCTCTTCCTTCCCCAGCGACTTCCTGCCCCAGAAAGAGCACAGCACCACCAGCCACAGCACCTCACCCTCCTGGTCACACTCTCCAGAAATGGGGAGACCGGTTTCCGGGAGCCCCTGCTCCAGGGCCCCGGACCCCAGGATGGGCTGGGGACTCAGAGGCAGAAGGAGCAGGGTCTGAAGCCACGGCCGGGCCTGGCCAGCAGGTTACCCAGACTCTCTGGCCCTCGCCACCCCCAGCCCCTCCCTGATGTGACAAGGAGCCAGCATTAGGTCCCAGGCGGCGAAGTGTTGGGGCGAGGTCCCAGAGCAGCCTCTACCTCCCCCAGGATGGGGTCTGAGAGAAGACAGGAGGTCGAGAGGAGGGCTGTGGGGGTTCAGCACAGAGCTGGTCCTGAGACAGGGTGGTGCACAGGGTGGCGGCAGGCTCGGTCCACTCCCAGCACCACGGGCTGCGACAGGAGCCGGGGGCCAGCAGGGAGGCCAGGTGGCTGTCACTCCCGTGCAGCCCACCCAGCGCGGGCAGCGGCCATGCGTTCCCAGAGGTTCCGTCCAGACGGCGCAGCACCTCCATGCTGAGGCGGGAGACACAGCCAGTCCGTCCTCTGCCCACCGCGGTAAACCCACCCACCCGGGCCTCCTGCCCCGCCAGGCCCAGCACGGTGTGCCCGGCCATGGGGGGCAGTCCTGGCCCTTCTGGCCTCAAATAGGAGGAGAGGCAGCAGCTGAGGTTGGAAAGGCACCTTCAGAGGCGAGGTGAGCGCTGGTGTCCTGGTGGGGCTCCCTGGGGTCCCACAGGCCATGCTCCTCACCGGATCCTTGCCCACCGCTCTCCTAAGGGGTGCAGATCTGACCTGGCCGCCCCATCTTAGGGCCTGGTTCCCTGGGACCCCAATCCCAGATCCACGCTGTGGCAGGAGGCCTGGGGGCGCACAGGCTGACCCCATCCTCAGCTCCAACCCGTCTCCAGAAATGAACAGAGAAAGGACCTGCCCTCATTTAGGACGGGGCCTTGAGGATGCCTGCAGGGCCTCAGTCTCCCCATCTGTGCAGCTTCTGGGGCCACCAAGGCAGCTAGAGCCCGGGGTAGGGGGTGGTGGTGGGCGGGGCGGAGAGGGGGCGAGGGGGGCCTGTGATGGAACCCGGAAAGTTTCCAGAGCGGCCACAGCACAACGACCCATTATTATCTGACCGAAGCCCTGCCAACCCCGCAGGCCTTCCAGGGCGAAGACTGTGCTTGTCTCGAAGCTAAAAGTGAGAGTTAGATACAGACGAGGCCAGCTTCATAGGGCACCCTGCCAGCCCGGCCCTGCCCCAGCCTGTGAGCCCGCGGCCCGTGAGCCTGCCCGCCCTGTGAGCCTGCCTGCCGGCGCTTCAGGTCTGCAGAAGCTTCTGGGTGCTCCAGGAAGATTTCCCTGGGAGAGCCCCACCGCCCGCCTCCCCTGGCACAGGCTACATAGGCACTCGGAGCACTGAGCTCCCAATCGGGCAGGGGAGCCAGACAGGTAAACACAGCGACCAGGAAAGACTCTGAGGAGACACAGCCGCGGGGGTTATGGGGGGCGGGGGGGAGGTAGGGAGGGTGCCCTGAGCACAGACACTTAGCCTTTTATTCAAGTGCTTCTGAGGGAGACGGTGGCAGGGCGGCCAGACAGGCTGAGCTGCTCCCTGTGGGCACCGCCAGCAGGCCTTGCCCTCTGCCCTGTGGGCCTGTCCACTCCAGGGTCCGTGCCTGGCCTGGGGCCTGGCACCAGGGCGCCCAGCGGTATGGGAGGAGCAGGCACTGACCTCAGTGTCCCCCTGCAGCTCCAAGGACAGCAGTCAGGAGACCGGGTGGCTCCCCAAATCTGCTGCTCCTGGTGGACTCAGGCCTCTGTCCAGAGGGCCAGTGGGAGGGGACCTGGGAGCCTGCCCTTTGTCCAGGCTTCTCCAGTCCGGCCCCGCCCCCACCCCACCCCCCAGCAGAGGTGGCCCCGCTGTCCCTGCTGTTCAGCCCAGTGACTCAGGCACTGACCGGCCACCCCAGGCCCTTGGGCAGCCACGGCCACCCCTGAGGTAGAAGGTAGCTCACTGCCCATTGCACAGAGGCGGACAGCAAGTCCCCGGGCTGGTAAATGGCGGCAGGCGGACTGAAACCCAGGGCCTCTGTGGCCACGGCCGGGCCACTCTGTCTCCCTGCCCCTCAGGCTCCCCATCTGTGGGCTTGTGCGCGGGCGTGTGCACATGCGGGGAGGGGTGGCGGCTGACTCAGCACCCACTTTCCTCTGTTCCTATGAACAGGAAGGGCCAAGGCATATCGGGGGCCGTCCACCCTCCTCTCCCCCAGACCAGCCTCCGGGCTCCTCCCTGACTCCTAGGCCCGAGGGGCTCTCCCAAAAGGCCAGGCCCTCTGTCAGCACCCCTTTTTCCGACGGCTGACAGGACTGGCCTGCCCCTCTGTCCAGGGTGTGCCCCAACCCAGAGAAAAGCAATGGGGGAGGGGGATTTACAGAGTCCTCACTCCTCCGAGGACCCCCTGGTCCCCTGGCCCCCCGGGAGGGAAGCCTTGGCTCCCAGGGGGCTCCCAGGGGATTGTCCTGGTAATGGGCACAGTGGGCGAGACACAGGAGGGGGAGCCCAGCCCCCTCCTCTGGTCCTGCAGAGTCCAGGCCAGAGAAAGCAGGGCCGACCAGGGGCAGGGGCAGTGCCAGGCTGGACTTGAACCTGGAACCCTGGTCCCACTGCAGGGCTTGCCACCCCTCGGCCCACAGAACATCCTCACCCACAGGCGGGTAACCTTTCTGGAGCCCCTTTGTGCTGGCCAGGTGACACACCTCATGGGCAAGACCACAGGGCACCCAGTGGTCAGGGCCACTCAGCACGGCCAACCCGCCGCGGGCACAGACACCGCCAGCGCGGAGGAGCAAGCCCACGCACTGAGAGGACGAGGCCCCTGGGCAGCAGCTCCCCCAGCAGCGCCCGGCCCTCTCCACACCCGGAGGGAGCCAGCTGCCAGCACCCCTCCTCCAGGGGAAGGAAGCCAAGGCCCAGAGCAGCAGGAAAGAGTGGGGCGCGGGGAGGGGCCGAACCCACATGTGCAACGCTGTCCCAACCCCCAACTCTCCCATCCACTCCGCCACCCTCTCCGACACCTCACTGTTCCCCAGAACAGGAGTGGCAGGCCTCCCAGCCACGGCAGCCAGTCACTCACACTTCAGTGTGAATCAGCGCAGACGGGTGGCTTTTCTCCGTTGGCGGAGCGGCCAGGGCAGGAAGGTCCGGGCTGCCGGGAGGAGGTGGGAACAGATTCCCGCCTGAGTCCCGGAGGCCGCGACGGGTGGGTGGTGTAAGGGGCCCGGCGGAGGCCTTCCTGCCACAGGGGCTGGGGTCGCGGAGTCAGGACGACAGGGACGCGGGACCGACGCGACACCACCTCCGCCACGCCTAGGTCTCCGGGGCGCTCCCTGACAACCCCGAACGCGCGCTTCCCGCGGGGAGGCAGTGGCGGCACCGGGCCCCGCGCTGCCCGCCCCCTCGCCCCCGGCGCCCTACGGCAAGGACGGCAGCCCTGGCGACCCTGGCGAGCCCGGGGGCCACGATCGCGCCCGCCCACCCGCATCCCGCCGCCGCCCCTTACCCGCCGAGGCTCCGCTCCCGGCCCGCGGGCTCAGCTTCTCCGCGGCGGATCCCGGCTCGGCCTCCCCGCGCGCGGGCCCGCCCCGCCTGCCTCCTGGAGCTCCAGCCCACGCCCCCGCCAGGCCCCGCCCCTCCGGCCAGGCCCCGCCCCCACTCCGGGCCCCGCCTGCCTCCTGGAGCTCCAGCCCACGCCCCCGCCAGGCCCCGCCCCTCCGGCCAGGCCCCGCCCCCACTCCGGGCCCCGCCTGCCTCCTGGAGCTCCATCCTCCTGGAGCCCCGGCTGTGCCCGGACACGCCCCTTCTGTCAGGCCACGCCCCTCCTGCCTGGCCCCGCCCCGCCCCAGACTCCTTGAGGACTCCTCACCCGCGCACTGGTCCCCCAGGTTCAGCTCGCCGTCGTGGAGGCCCGAGGTTGGGTGCCGGGGCCTCAGGGTGCAGGGACCCCCACCTTTCCCCACCCCGCTCCCAGGGACAGGCGGGTGTTGGCCACCCAGGGGGGCCATGCACAGCACACAGTAGATGCTCAGTAAATGCAGATGAGAGAACACACGAAGCTTGTCTGTCCTTGGGCGTGTCCGGCCTGTGTCGCCGGGGCCTCCTGGTGGCCTCGGCAGCTGGGGCAGGGCCCGGTGAACCCCTCTGACCGAGGACTTGCTGGGACCCAGTGGAACGCGCGCCGGCACCTCAGCCACTTCCAAACGGGGACTCAGCCCTGGGGCTGGGGCCAGCCTGGACGCCCACGGCCCGGGATCTGGCTCCCAGCAAACAGGCCACCTCTCCCTTTGCCTCTGGGAGGCTCTCAGCCAACAAGGCCGCGCCCCACCGCCTGCAGAAACGGGGGGGTGGGGGGCGATTCCAGGCCCCCTTAGACTTAGACAGCCCTGCTTACGGGGCGGGGCCTAGGAGGAAGGGGCTTCCTGCGAGGAAACGGCTTGGGGGGGCCTAGGGGCCAGGTGGGTGATATGAGCGGTGGAGATAGAGTGCAGGTGTTCCAGGGAGAGGGAGCAAGACCTGCAAGCTGGTGAGCCTCTCAGAAAAGGGGCCCATGCCTGGGGGGTGAGGAGGAGGGAGGCTCGTCCCCATGAGGTGTGGGGGATGGACCCCCAGTCCCAGGTCCCAGGAAGCCATGAGCTGGGAAGGGCAGGCGCTGGCCGGGGGCCCAAGGGGCTGGGGGCGGGAAGAGGCCAGCCCAGCACAGGCTGAGCCCCACCAGGTGTTCTTTTGCTGGAACCAAGCCAAGGGGACACACGGGGGTGGGGCCGAAGGCGGGCCCTAGGGGTGGCTCAGGACTCGGCGATGGGAAGTCTGTTTGGACTTGGAGCTAGAGCCTGGCCGCTGCCTCCCCCTGCCCCTGCCCCCTGCCCCCAGCCCCTTGCTTTGCTACTGGGAGAGCCAGCTCAGTGTCACAGCCCGGGGCCCACCTCCATCCCAGCCCCACCCACTACTGCAGGGGACTGGCAGGACTGGCTTCATGCCTCGGACCCATTCCCTGGGCTGGGCTCCTGGGGGCAGGTCCACTGCCCACTGTGAGCACCGGAGGGCAACCTGCCTGGCTGCTTGTCATGGCCAGTGCAGGGGGACCCGTGGGTGGGCATCGGCTCCCTTCTCGGCCGCCCGAGAGGGTGTGGGGGACAGTCAGAGGGGGCTCCTGGGGACCAAGGGGCCAAGACCTCCCAACTTGGAAGGGCCCTGGAGGGTGAGGGAGTCCTGGGCTGGGAGGCCAACTCCAGGGCCAGCCCCCCCCCCTGCCCCTCTCTCGGCTGCCCCCTCCCTAGCGGCTGCCCCCTGACTGCTGGCCACCGGCCCCTGGCACCATCAGCACCCCAGCCTGGTCAGCTGCTGCCTCGCCTGAGGTTGTTTGGGTGGAACTTGTACACAGACGCAGTCAGGCAGCCCCACCAGGAAGGTCTATTTCCAAACTCCCCGTGGGTGGAGGGCTCGGCCCACGCACACGCTCGAGGCTCTATTTTTATACCTGACACCCTGCCCTCAGCCCCGGGGCCAATCTGGGACCTGAAGGGCCCCTTCTATTCTAGGGCTTCCGGCCCGTGGCGTGGGGGGTGGGTGGCTCACCCGGCCTTCCTCCTTCCAGACTCGGGGTTCCAGTGGCCCCTGTCCCCCACTCCCGAGCCCACGTGACCTTGGGGAAGGCCCTGGGGTCTGGAAGGGGAAGCTGTGGCCGTCAAGGCTGGGGCCTCACTCACGGGAGGGGGGGTGGTCCCACCACCAGCTTAGGGTCCGGGCAGCCGCCCCCCAGGCCAGGGCTGGGCACTAGGAGGAAGGACATGAGACAGGGTGTGAGGTGGCCGGTGTGACTGTGGAGCCCCCGGGCCAGAGGCGGGGATGAGGGACCCAGAGGCACTGGGCCCCCCCAGGCTGCCCCCAGGCCCCTCAGCCAGGCAGCCTGGACCTCACTAGGCACCCGGACCTCTCCACCCTGTGGGTGCTGGTGGGTGTCCCTGAACCTTCAGCACCTGCCCCGCCCAGGGCCGGGGAACCCTCCCTTCCCTTTCCATCCTCCATCCTCCATCCTCCAGGTGCGCTCCCGAGGGTCCCCAATCCATGACGGGCGGCTTGGGGTACAACCCCTTCCCAGGCCACTCTCTACCCATCAGCCCAACTCCTGACACCCTGTCTCTCCTCCCCTCCCCTCTGCCCTGGCTCAGCCCAGCCCGCCACCGCTGGCCCTGCTGCAGGCTGCTTCTGGGCTCTGCCCCCTGCTCCCTCCTCCCCCCCAGGACAGGGGGCAAGCCCAGGGGCAGGTGGACCGGCCTGTCCACTGCGAACTTCTGAGCAGAGCAGGCCCAGCGCTGGCCCTGGGGCGGCCGGGGGAGGGGGCTCTAGGGCAGGGGGCTGGGTCCCCGTGGGAAGGAGGCCAGGAGGAGGCAGGAGGGCGCACAGGGGGGACTGAGCCTGCTGGTGGGGGGCACTAGGCCTTCGCTGAGCGCCCGCTGTGCCCAGGCCTTCGCACCCTTGCCCCCTCGGTGGGTGCAGCCACAGGAGATGGCGGGGCGCCTCCCTTTCCAGGAGAAAACCTGCTCGGAGGGGCTCCCCCCGGGACCGGGCTCCGCGCCTGGGCGTCTGGGCGTCTGGCTGCCTCCTCACTTTCTCTGTTTCATGTTGAAAACGCGAGGGCAAAGCCGCCTGCGCCTCTCAGCGCCTCCCGAGCTGCTGCGGGGGTGCCCGGCGCCCCTCAGAGGCAGGGCCCGCTCAGCCGGACCAGGACTGGCGGGGAGAGAAGGGCGCCAGCCCGCGGGTGCGGCTCGGGGTTTGACCGGCGGCCCACGCACCGGGAGGTCGCGGGTTCGATTCCCGGTCAGGGCACGGGCCCAGGTTCTGGCTCCATCACAGCAGGGCCTGCAGGAGGCAGCGGTGACGCCTCCCCCCTCCCCTCCCCTCCCCTCCCCTCCCCTCCCCTCCCTCTAAAGTCCGTGGGAAACGTGCCCTGGGTGAGGATGGGCACCGCCAACGCGCCAGCGCCCTCACGGGGTGTGTGTGTGTGGGGGGGGACACATGGATTTCACGCTGTCTGCGTTTCTACGTTTCCGTGGAAACCGGCCCAAAGAGCGAGTCACCGAACAGGGGTGCGTGTGAGCCGCAGGCCGCGGTGACACAGCCCGCCCGCCCCCCGTGGCCAGATGAGCGCGGTGCCCACGGCCTCCTCTGCCTGCAGCGGCCAGAGCGGCCTGCTGCCCAGCCCCGCCGCGGGGTGGGGGACCCCTGGCAGGCGCCGTGCCCCGCGGGGTGGGGGACCCCGCTCCTGCTCGCCGTCGGGGTGGGGGACCCCGCTCCTGCTCGCCGTCGGGGTGGGGGACCCCTGGCAGGCGCCGTGCCCCGCGGGGTGGAGGACCCCGCTCCTGCTCGCCGTCGGGGTGGGGGACCCTGGCAGGCGCCGTGCCCCGCGGGGTGGGGGACCCCGCTCCTGCTCGCCGTCGGGTTGGGGGACCCTGGCAGGCGCCGTGCCCCGCGGGGTGGGGGACCCCGCTCCTGCTCGCCGTCGGGGTGGGGGACCCCGCTCCTGCTCGCCGTCGGGGTGGGGGACCCTGGCAGGCGCCGTGCCCCACCGCGGGGTGGGGGACCCCGCTCCTGCTCGCCGTCGGGGTGGGGGACCCCGCTCCTGCTCGCCGTCGGGGTGGGGGACCCTGGCAGGCGCCGTGCCCCGCGGGCTCCGCAGCAGGTCCCGCCCTCACTTTCCATCGCAACTTTCCGCCCGTCCTTTCGGTTTCGCCTTCCTCCCCCAGACAGCCCGCGGCGTCGCTGCTCCGCCCTCGGGGGCCACCTGCCGCCCGTCCCCGTCCCCACCGGGCGCGGCTCCCTGGAGGGACGGTCCTCGGCTCCGCTCCCGTCGCTGGGTCCACCCGCGTCCGTCCGCCCACAGCCCCGCGCCCGCGCTCAGCTCCCAGCCTCGCGCGCACCCGGCTCGGCCCTCCCTGCGTCCGCCGCCCGCGCCGCCTCCTCCCTGCGGCCCTCGCGCTGCCCCCCGCGCCCGCATCCACAGCGGCCTCCTCCCTGTCCCCCCGGGCAGCGCGGCCCCCCGCCCCCCCGGCCCCCCATCCTCCCAATCTCCCCCCCCGGCCCCCCATCCTCCCAATCACCCCCCACCCCCACCCCCGCCTCCCAGCCCCCCAGCCCCCGCCCCCGCCCCCCATCCTCCCAATCACCCCCCACCCCCACCCCCGCCTCCCAGCCCCCCAGCCCCCGCCCCCGCCCCGCAGGGCGCTTCCTCCTCGCTGTCGCTGTTTAATGTTCCATTGATTTGAAAGAGAGATTTACTAGTGTTTATGCATTTATTGTTGCTTCTTTTCCTTCGTTTATTTTTGTTTTGTTTTGCTTTTCGTGCCTTTAAAAAAAATGTTTTTATTGATTTCAGAGAGGAAGGGAGAGGGAGAGAGAGAGAAACATCAATGATGAGCGAGAACCATGGATCGGCTGCCTCCTGCACGGCCCCCACTGGGGATGGAGCCCAAAACCCGGGCCTGTGCCCCGACCGGGAATGGAATGGTGACCACCTGGTTCCTAGGTCAATGCTCAGCCCCTGAGCCAGCCAGGGCATTGGTTGCTTCCTGTAAGTGGCCTGACCACGGATCGAACCCGCAACCTTAGCGCATCGGGAGAATGCTCTAACCAACTGAGCTACCCACCCAACCAGGGTCTTCTAAACATTTAATAAGGGTTTATTTGAGCCAAACTGATGACATATGCGGGGGAGTAAGATCGCAAACTCTTGGGGAAGTGTGGCTGAGGGTAAAATCCCAGCTGAGAAGGTGTGCACCTCAGAAAGCCTGCAGTTCCCTCCCTGCCCCCCGCTGACCACGGGAGTGGACCTGGGAGCAGGCTGCTGAGGGACCTTTGTCCTGCAGTGACCGGAGGACATGGCCCCGGGTCCTGGCTAATCAGGTTTCCCGAAGAAATGCGCTCCCACGTCCTGCCTCAAGGGGCAAGGCCCGGCTTCCAGTCCTGGCCCTGAGGGACGTGGGGGGGGGGGGGCGGCAAGGCTGGGGTCTCAGAGCTGACCATGCACTGGGCTCTTGTTTTTTTTTTTTTTTTTAATTTATTTTAAAAAAATATATTTTATTGATTTTTTTTACGGAGAGGAAGCAAGAGAAATAGAGAGTTAGAAACATCGATGAGAGAGAAACATCAGCTGCCTCCTGCACTCACCCTACTGGGGATGTGCCCACAACCAAGGTACATGCCCTTGACCGGAATCGAACCCGGGACCCTTGAGTCCATAGGCTGACGCTCTATCCCAGTGATGGGGAACCTTTTGAGCTCGGCGTGTCAGCATTTTGAAAAACCCTAACTTAACTCTGGTGCCGTGTCACATAGAGAAATTTTTTGATATTTGCAACCGTAGTAAAACAAAGACTTATATTTTTGATATTTATTTTATATATTTAAATGCCATTTAACAAAGAAAAATCAACCAAAAAAATGAGTTCATAGGTTCTCCATCACTGCTCTATCCACTGAGCCAAACCGGTTAGGGCTTGTTGTTTATTTTTGTTTGTTGGAAATCCTCCCCCAAGGATATTTTTCCATTGATTTTAGAGAGAGTGGAAGAGAGGGAAAGGCTGAGAGAAACATTGATGTAAGAGAAACACATCAATGGGTTGCCTCCTGCACACGCCCTGACCAGAGCCCAGGCTGGGGAGGAGCCTGCAACCGAAGTACATGCCCCTGACCAGAATCGAACCCGGGACCCTTTGTTCCACAGGCTGACACTCTGTCCACTGAGCCACACCAGCAAGGGCTGGACTCTTGTTTTCATCATGGACCCTCCCCCTCCGTCTGATGTCCCCCAGCCCAGAGACCCTCTGTGGGGACCGTCCAAGAAGCCCGGGCCTGTGCCCTGACCGGGAATCGGAGGCTGACGCTCAACCACTGAGCCACGCCGGCCGGCTGCTCACTGCTTCAGGCACCCTCGCTTCTCCCTTGCCGGGGAAGGCGATATGGCCACAGGTTCTGGGGGTTGGGACAGGGACGCCTTTGGGGGGTCCTTATTTTGTCAGCCACACAGTCTATCAGGAAATATTCTTTAAATGTTTTTGTTGATTTGAGAGAGAAGGGAAGGGAGAGGGACAGAGAGAAACACTGATCAGATGAAACCCACAACCGGGGTATGTGCCCTGACTTGGAATCATGCCAGTCACGCTTCCGTGCAAGGGACAAAGCTCCCACCACCGGAGCCACACCCGCCAGGGCCGGGCTGAGGCACCTTTGGAATAAGCGGCACCGCCTCAGGAGAGCACACACCTGCGGCCTGTCCTGCACCCCGTCCCTGGCAACCTCCTCGCGTTCCCTCCTGACCCCCCCCCCACCCCGCCCCGCACAAAAGAAGCCGCACCCTGTCACTCTGAGGCACTTCCCTCACTGTTGACATCTGTCCTCTTTTTAGCTCAATAAAATTCTTTCTTCCAAATTATAAGAGAAAGTTTATTTAGAAAGTCACCGAGGAACGAAAGGTGAGCCAGCTGGGCTGGGTGGGCCCAGGAAACGAGTTACAGAGGCAAAGGAAGGGCCCTTGGAGCGTAGGAAAAAGAGTCAGAGAGAACACGCCTGGGAAAAGGAGAGAGGAAAGGGTGCCAGAGTGATGGGGGGGGGGGGGGGAGAGAGAAGCTCAAATAAATTTTTATAAAAATTCTCACCCTGGCTGGGTAGCTCAGTTGGTTGGAGCATTGTCCCAATATGCTAAGGCTATGGGTTTTTTGTTTTTTTTTAAAAAAATATATTTTATTGATTTTTTACAGAGAGGAAGGGAGAGGGATAGAGAGTTAGAAACATCAATGAGAGAGAAACATCGATCAGCTGCTTCTTGCACATCCCCCACTGGGGATGTGCCTGCAACCAAGGTACATGCCCTTGACTGGAATCGAACCTGGGACCCTTCAGTCCACAGGCCGACGCTCTATCCACTGAGCCAAACCAATCAGGGCAAGGCTATGGGTTTGATCCCTGGTCAGGGCACATACAAGGAGCAACCAGTGAATGCAAAAATAAGTGGAACAACAAATTGATGTTTTTTTCCTCTCTCTTCCTCTCTCTCTCTAAAAATCAATAAATAAAAGAAATTAAAGGAAACAATTCTCTACAGGTTTGGACATTCTTACACCAACACAGCGTTCAGTGACGAGAGCCCAGGCGGGGGCTGTGCATGCTCAGGCTGGGCGGAAAGTGGGGCTGGCACATACTCTGGGTCCTGCCTGAGGCTCTGCCCCCCAAACCTGGTGGCCCCTTAAAACACCAGTCACATCGCCCCCTTGTGGACACTCATGGGGGAAGGCTGAGGGCCCAGTGGGGTCTCCTGGAGACCCAGAGTGTGGTCTAGGGCAGGGAGCAGCTCTGAGGGGCAGGGCCCAGGGCCCTAGGCAGCCCAGCACCCGTCCCGTCTCCTCTGCTCTGCCTGGGCCCTTCCTTGGTGTGCAAAGTCCCTGGGCTCTGCCCATGAGCCCAGCTGCCTGAGGCGCCCGCACCCACCAGGAACGGAACATAAATCCTGCAGCATCTGCGTTTTGACCACTTGATCAAGAAATGATGCTGGCCAGTATGGCTCAGCGGTTGAGTGTCGACCTATGAACTGGGAGGTCAGGGTTTGATTCCCAGTCGGGGCACATGCCCGAGTTGTGAGTTTGATCCCTGGTGGGAGTCGTGCAGGAGGCAGCTGATCAATGATTCTCTCCCATCATTGATATTTCTCTCTCTCCCTCTCTCTCTCTCTCTCTCTCTGAAATCAATAACAATATTTTTTAAAAAAGGAAATGATTGTGCGGGTGGGTCAGGGGTCGTTTCTCCAGGTGGCTATTGAGCATTGAGGCCCGAGGTGTGTGGCAGGAGGGCCCTCCTGGGGCCTGCACCCCCCACCCGCCCAGGGTCCTGTCCAGGCCTCCCTCTGCTCAGCCCCACGCCCTCTGACGAGGGCGCAAGGTCAGAAAGGGCTCTGGGGACAGAGCGGGGACAAGCGGGTGTGGGACAGAAGGGAGGGGCCAACTCAGGCTCCCACCACCGACAGGGGGGCTGGAACTGCTCTGTCCGAACGTACCCCCAACCTCAGCCTCAGGGTCCAGAATTTCGTCCCTTTGCTGCCTTTAGGGGTAGATATGATGGTGCCCACAGCTGCTCAAATACACCAGGGGCGAGGTGGCCCCAATTCCTTCCCCAGACTTCCAGGTTCCCAGGGGTCCCCCGCAGGACCAGCGGAGGATGGTTTCCTTGGCTCCCCCTGTCTGGGAGCTGGGGTGGGGGTGGCACCCCTGTGTGCACACAGCCTGCAGAGGGCTGGGCTCCTGCCATGGCTCAGCTGTCCCAGCCCCTCCTGTGGCCTCTCCAGGGCTCCCGAGTGTCCTCATGATGTGCGTGGCTGCCCAGGGCCGGCCCTCCCAGGCGAGGCAGTGGCTGCGGTGCTTTGAGACCAAGCCCAGGAGTCATGCGCCTGGTCACCTGGTCCATCCGAGGCCGAGTGTCAGGCGATGGGGTCGCTCTGGAGGCCGCTCCCAGCTACAGGTTCCTCCCTACAACCCAGGTGCTCCTTCCCGAACACGGGTGACCCCCAGTGCCGAGGGACAGGCTCGGGCGCTCATCTCACAGCTGGGAACCAGGCTCCAGGTGTCAACCTGAAAAATACAACAGTCCGGCCCTGGCCAGTGTGGCTCGGTTGGTTGGGCGTCATCCATGCACCGAAAGGTTGCGGGTCCATTCGCGGTCAGGGCACATGCCTGGTTCCATCCTGGGTAGGGGGTGGGTGTGCAGGAGGCAGCTGATAGATGTTTCACTCTTCCATTGATGGTTCTCTCTCGTTCTCTCTCTTGCTTACTCTATCTCTAAAAATCCATTTTAAAAAATCTTAACAAAAAAATACTAAAAAAATAAAAAGTGGAACTCCGTTATTTTACCAGAAACGATGGGTTTAATCAGAGACGGCAAGGAATTGCAATTTGAGACAAGCCGCCTGAGCAATAAGCCGCCGCCAAGTCCAACAAACGCAGGAGAGGGACGTCATCGGATGGGTAAGGGAAGGGCTGTTTGGAAGGGAAGTCATTGGAGGAACGGGTGCGCTCAGGGTAACGACGGCCTCTTACCGCCTATTGGCCGAGTGGCTGGGGGAGCTGATTTCTCCCAGAAGACGCCATGTCCAGTAATCCTCCATGTCGCAGGGCGCAAAGCTCATGACAGAGACCTCAACCTGGACAGAGGGCAAGAGTCCCTGGGAGGGGCCAGGGCGTGTGGGAGGAGCTAAGGCACGTGGGAGGGGCCAGGCCATGTGGGAGGGACCATCGCTTGTGGGAGGAGCTAGGGTGTGTGGGAGGAGCTAGGACATGTGGGAGGGGCCATGTGGGTGGGAGGGGCCAGGACGTGTGGGAGGAGCCCGCCCCCTGAATGTCTAGAGCCCAGCAGGAAGAATTGTTCACAGCGGCCGTCTGGTGGGCAGCCCCTCCCCTCGACTTCCCTCAGTGTGTGCACCTGGCTCCCCAACTCTGCACATACCGGGTGGAAATCTTTTCTTTTTCACAAATAAATTCTTTTTGGTGACAATACCTAGTTGATTTTTGTAGGAGGGTGAACAATAGGTTTTTGGAAACTGTGACTTTAAGCAAAACGACATATAATGAAACCAATTTTACCCTAGGTTAGTTTGTATAAATAAGAGTTAAGTTCCAAGCTGCCTGGCCTGGTTCAGTGGTTAGAGCATCGGCCTGCACACCAAAGAGTTGTGGGTTCGATTCCTGGTCAAGGGCACATACTTTGTTTGGGGGTTTGCTCCCCACCTTGGGGCGTGTGCAGGAGGCAACCAGTGGATGTTTCTCTCTGTCTCTCTCTCTCTCTGTCTCTCTCTCTCTCCACTCCCTCCTCCCCTCCCTCCCTTCCTTCCACTGTGTCTGAAAAAGCAATGTAAAAAATATCCTCAGGTAAGGATAACAACAACAACAACAACAACAAAGAGTTAAGTTCCTGCAGCATATTTCTGGTCAGAAAAATACCAAATTTCTAAATAAAGACTCAAAACACTTCTAACACTAAACATTGAGATAAATATGAGCTACAATACATTTAAGAAAGATTAAGGAAGACAAAGATCACTGTTTTCCAGCCAGCTTATTCTAGTTCAGGGTCACAAGCGACCAGTCCTCCCGCGCAGGGTGCAAGGCTCCTGGGACCCCACCTAGGCAGGACGCCCTTCCACTGCAGGGGCACCCGCACCCGCACCCGCACCCACCCCGACTGGGACAATACGGACATGCCATTCAACTCACAAGGTAATCTGTGCACTTCGTTGAGATGCGGGAAGAAACACACACATACACACACACACACACATGCACACGGAACACGTGTCAATTCCAGAAAGTGGTCCCAGCTGGGAAACGACTTTTTTCTCATCAACGTTATAATTAAAGAAGAGGTTATCGGAGGACCAGCTGTACATTTTAAAAAACTGATTTCAGAGAGGAAGGGGGAGAGAGAGAGACAGACAGAAACATCAATGATGAGAGAGAATCATGGATCGGCTGCCTCCATGGGCCTGTGCCCTGACCGGGAATGGAACCGGGACCTCCCGGTTCATAGGTCGGCGCTCAGCCACTGAGCCCGCCGGCGGGGCCAGCTGCACATCCTTACCTGTTGGGGCCTATAATCGAGGACTCTCAGTTGGAGCCCAATGGACAATTCTCCCGGTAATGGCCATCAGCTGGTCCTGGGCGAGAGCGCCCCCTTCTGGCCAGCAGCCTCCGTTTGGTGAGGTTTCCTTATTCATTTTCACAGGGACCGGCGCCAGGTCACACATCACTGAGCAACGAAGACCGCTAAGAGCGCTTCCGTCCTCCACCACCGCCGGCGCCCAGCATGTCCTTCCTACGGGCGGGCCGGCCCTGTGCACTCCGCGCTCGCTCCCCACCACGCCCCTGCGGGTGGGGAGGGCACAGGCTCGCCGCCGGCTTGGCTGATGCAAGGCTCCGCCCAGCTCGGCTCCGAAGAGGCAAAGGGGCAGAAGCAGATGCAGCTCACGGCCCGGACGAGGAGGGGCACCCGCCCAGGGCAGCGGCCAGCAGCGATTCGGCCGGAGGAACCTTTTGAAAGACCGCACGTATGCTCGGGCATCATCGTGGGCAAAACTCGGACCCTGAAAAAGAAATAGGCGTGGAGCCACGGAAAATCACTGGGGAAAGGAAAGGGATGCTGAGAAGCGAGCGTGGAGAGGGCAGCTCCCTGCGGACTTCTTTCTGCTCCAAGAACAAGACACGTCCCTGGAGCAGGGCATGCGGGGGAGGGCGCCCCGTGCGCCCCGGGTGGGTGGGCACCTCGCTAGGCTCAGCTCTGGGGACGTCTCTCTCCCTGTAGCTCCAGGAACCGACCGGCGTGCAGCTGGGGCTGTGGATCAGCGCTCAGGTCCCAAACTTGGGGTCGTCTCTGACGCCCTCTTTTCCTCCCATCAGTAGCTACATCAGAGGCCGCTCTACCCCTGCCCACGTCCGGCCCCAGATGCGGGGGGAGGGAGCCGCTGGGATAAGCCAGCACCCGCGTGCGGGGACAGCCACAGGGCCCCGGACAGGATGGGGGACAGCCCGGCTCAGGGCGGTGGGCGAGCCCTGGGTCTCGGCGGTGGGCGTGACCGACACTCGGCGGCAGGCGGGGCCGGGAAATGGGCGCGTCCTGGGACTAGGAAGTGGGCGTGACCGACACTCGGCGGCAGGCGGGGCCAGGAAATGGGCGCGTCCTGGGACTAGGAAGTGGGCGTGACCGACACTCGGCGGCAGGCGGGGCCGGGAAATGGGCGGGTCCTGGCACTAGGAAGTGGGCGTGACCGACACTCGGCGGCAGGCGGGGCCGGAAAATGGGCGGGTCCTGGGCCCCCGGGGGGCGGGTCTACGCACTAGAAAGTGGGCGTGACCGACACTCGGCAGTGGGCGGGTCCCAGCTGTTGGCGGGGGCGGGGCTCGCAGACTAAAGTTCCGGGAGGTGGGCGTCCGGCCCCGACCCGGCGCGGAAGTGTCCCGAAGGCCGCGCGCTTCCCCGTCCAGGCCCGCAGACATGTCGTCGGGGGACGCGGGGCCCGGCGGGCGGGAGGGGGCCCCGCGCGCGGCCGCCACTCTCTGCGGCCTGTACCACGAGGCGGGGCAGCAGCTGAGGCGCCTGCAGGAGCAGCTGGCCGCCCGCGACGCCCTCATTGAGCGCCTCCGCGCCCGCCTGGCCGCGCTGGAGGGGGACGCGGCGCCGTCGCTCGTGGACGCGCTGCTGGAGCAGGTGGCGCGCTTCCGGGAGCAGCTGCGGCAGCGGGAGGGCGGCGCCGGCGCCGTGGAGGCCGCGCTGCGCCAGGTGCGCCCGCCGGCCGGGGCTGGGCGCGGGTGCGGGTGCGGGTGCGTGATGGGCGCGGGGCCCATCGAGGCCTCAGGGGCGTGTCTGCGCCCTTGGGAGTTACCGGGAATCGTGGGTGGGCGGGTAGTTCAGGACGCGGTGCTGAGTTTCCTACCTGAGGGCCACCTGCCGCCGGGCGCACTGCCCGTGCCATGGCGAGCCCCTCTCCTTTCCCGTCCACCCCCCCCCCCCCCCCCCGCCTCCATCCTTTGATCTCTGCTCTGAGTCTGCTTGTGTTGGCCTTTATTTCGTCCTTTACCTCCGCAGGTAGATGAGGTCTGGGGCACTTGTCTTCCTGCCTGGCGCGGCATTCCCCGCGGGGGATTTGATGGGCACTGAAATGCACACAGGGCCGGCCGGGGTGGCTCAGTGGTTGAGCATGGGGTCAGGGCACATGCCCGGTTGCTGCTGGATCCCCAGTGTGGGGCCTGCAGGAGGGAGCAGATCAGTGATTCTCTCTTATCACTGATGTTTCTCTCTTTCTCCCTCTCCCTTCCTCTATGAGAGCAATAGAAAAATATTTTTAAAAATGCAGAAAGGATCAAGAAAGGCTGATTTCTGTCTTTATGAAGCTCATAGCCTCATTGAGTGAATAGACATTGTAGAAATAACCTATTGCCTGTCGAAAATATTATGTGTAGCATATTGTCTTACGTTGTGAACACACGGTTTAACATATCGTACACAGCTTCATCTGCACATAGTGGGTGCGCAGATGTGAATGTTACTGACCATTGCTACTCAGGTGTTTATTGGGCCTTTTCCGCTGAGAAGCCTTTCTGTGGAAGTAGAGTGTGTGTGGACACCTGGGGATGGTTCTTCCCGTTCTCCCAGCACTGAGTGTAGGCTGTCATCTCCCGGGGTGTGGAGCACCGAGTTGTGCCAGGCCCGGTAGGAGTGCTTAGCCAGGATAACTGGCGTGGAGAGTGTGTGGAGCATGACACAGGAGGTGGCTGTAAGGTCAGATGGGGCAAAGTGTGACGCCTTTGCTGCCGTGCGAAGTGGGTAATTGCACGCTGTTTCACAGGAGGCTAGGCAGTGCAGAGACGATCGAGACCCACTTCCTGCCCTTTAATTGCAGGTCATACATGCACATAAGTGGTCACTCCTTGAAGCAAGTTGTGAAAGGGATGGAGGAAGGTGCCGTGGGGCAGTACTGAGTGTAGGGTAAGCATGGAACTAGGCCAACTTAAGTTTCCAGCCCAGAGCTCTGGTATTCTAATGTAAACTGCTTTTTTCCCTTTAGACATAATTGACATGTTAATTTCAGGTATACAACATGATTTGATATTTGTATATATTGTGAGATGTTCACATCAATCTAATTCATTCATTGACCAATTTTCATAAGTTTAACCATCCTTGCATTCTAGGAAAAGAACCCCACTTAGTCATGGTGTGTAAGCCTTTTAATATGTTGCTGAATTTGGTTTGCTAGTATTTTGGTGAGAATATTTTGCTGAGAGTTCATAAGGGGCATTGGGCTGTAGGTTTTATGTAGTGTCTCTGTCTTGGTATCAGGGTAATACTGGCATCAGAAATATAGGAAGTATTCCCCCTCCTACGGTTTTTTGGGGAAACTTGAGAATTGGTATTAATTCTTAAATGTTTGGTAGAATTCACCTGTGAAGCTATCAGATCCGGGCCTTTTTAATTAAAACTTTATTGATTGGTTTTGGAGAAACATTGATTTTGTTGTTCCACTTATGCATTGATTGGCTGCTTCCCAAAGGGGCCCTGACAAGGGATGGAACCACACCTGGCATATCGTGACGGCACTCTAATCAACCCAGCTGCCGGGCCAGCGCCTTCACTGACATTTGAAAGCTGATTTTTAAGACAAAAAATAAGGCTGGCAAGTCCTTCAGGGTCAACCAAACGTGCCCTGCGGATGGCCGTTGCCTGTGGTTTGTGTGCTGTGAGCAGGTGGAGGACGGCCCAGGTCCTGCTCTCTGTATTGCCCAGTCGGAACCAGGCATTTGCCTCCACGTGGGGCTGGGCCAGTGCCAGGCCTGGGGCATGTGGACAGAGTGCCCTTGGGGAGCTCTGTGAACGGCCCCCCACCACACACGCCCCACCCCTGCTCCTTGTTCGTAGAGATGTCGTTTCTCGCCGTTCCATTTGACCAGTGAGGAAGGGGGCTTCGAGGTCAGGTCTTGCCCAGGTCCTCCGGCCCGAGGCAGGGTGTGAGGGAGCTGCGGCTGACGGAGGCAGTGAGGCTGGGCGGCCAGTACCGCTGCCTCCCTACCTGGTCACACCAGCAGCTGCCCTAACCCACGCGCCTCCGCGTGCCATTGTGCAGAAGGGAGATGACAGAAGCTGCTCTTGGGTGAGTGGAGATGGTGTGGCGGGTGGAGTGAGGACTGAGATCGCTGTCGCCGCTCCTGCTCACGCTGTGGCATGGCTGGTGGGGACTTAGTTTGCCGCATCTGTGGTTCCGCGGGAGACTGGCCTTCTGGTCTTGTGTTCGCTGTAGAATTCCCTCTGTCGCATGTTGTATGGGTTTGTGGAATGACAGCGTTTCATATACAAACATGCAGTGACCCTGAGTAAACCAGTGTCAGACGGGCCAAGGACAGGCCGTCTCGGTCATGCTGCTGGAACGGCAGCTTTTGATCTGAGTAACTAGCATTTAATGGACATGAGCCCAGGGCAGACCTGTGCCTGCCACCTTGCTCTGTGCGCACTGCGGAGCCAGGGCGGGAAGTAGGTCCAGTGGGGGGTGGGCGCGGTGGCGGGGGACAGGGTAGCGACGCAGCAGCAGAGCCCAGGTGCCGAGGAGGCCGAGGAGAACACGGCAGGTGAGGAGGCTCCTGCGAGCTGTGGGGTGAGACCCGGGCAGGCCCTGACCAGCGGGCGGGCCTTCAGAAAGGGGTCCGTTATTGCCCTGGTTAGAGTGCCGTCCCCGTCGACCAAGGTTGGGGGCTCAGTCCCTGGGCAGGGCACACAAGTGTCAACCAGTGAATGCATACATGAGAGTAAGTGGAACAACAGATCAATGTTTCTCTCCCTTCCTCTCTCTCTCAAAAAAAGTTCAATTAAAAAAAAAGTGGTTGGTTTTTAAAGGAAACACACACATTCAAGGCCAAGCAGCAGGCGGGTGTGTGTTTGGGCTCAGCGCCACGGGAACAGCAGCAGCCAGCTGTGGGCAAACTACGGCCCGCGGGCCGGATCCGGCCCATTTGAAATGAATAAAACTATTGAAAAAAAAGACCGTACCCTTTTATGTAATGATGTTTACTTTGAATTTATATTAGTTCACACAAACACTCCATCCATGCTTTTGTTCCAGCCCTCCGGTCCAGTTTAAGAACCCATTGTGGCCCTTGAGTAAGAAAGTTTGCCCACCCCTGAGCTAGAGCCTGGCTCCACCTGGCTTCCTCCTCCTGCTTCTCATGTGGTGCGGCTACCACGGGGCCTGCACGGCCTCCGCTGACGGCACACAGTGGGGTGGGGGTGGGGGGTCCACAGGCCGTGGGCAGAGACCCCCGCTCAGCGGCCTCCCAGCCCTGGGGGCCCAGGCCGCCGGGAGGAGGCGCTGATGCCCGCTGCCCCCCCCCCCAGGGGCTTCTTCCTGGGTGAAAGTGAAAGTCGGGGTCTGGCCAGGAGCCCCGTGAAGCGTCCGTTCTCAGGCTGTCACCGTCGCTGCCAGCCCCGCCAACGCTCCTGTCCTGGGGGGGTGGGGGGGCTCGCTTCCCCTGCCAGGGTCTGATGGCCTCACCCCCTCCTGCACCTCCCGCCTGCCTGCCCCTCCCCCGAGGCCTCTGCGAGAGCCAGGTGGCCGCGCTAACTTAAGTTCTCCTTCCCTCTTCCTTCGTTTCTAGAGCAAAGTCCGAGGGAAGTGGGAAAGGAGGACTCTCAGAAATCCCCTGCGAGGGCAAGGTTTCCAGAACGTTCGCTGGGCACGGGCCAGAGCGTGCCGTCACGTGCTGGGCTGACCCGTGGAGGCGTTTGCATGGGGTGGGGTGGGGTCCCGAGTTCCACCCATTAGTGCTGAACCCCAATCCTAAAGCCACCGCGGCCGTGCGACTGTGGGCACTTACCCGGGTGTTTGCACGGGGACAGGAGGCAGCACATGGCGGCGGAGGTGGGGGCTGTGAACTGGAACCCCAAGTTCAAAAGCACGAGGCGGGCGGAGAAAGGCGGTTCCGGAGGGAAGGCAGGTTGGTAGGAGCACGCGTTCTCGGTGCCTGTAGAGGTTCTGGAGAGAAGTGCCCAGAGGGAATGGCTCCTCTCTGAGCGCCGCTGGTGGAGGGGCTGGTGGGAACAGGAATGTCGGTTTCCAGTTTAGGCCCCTCTGGATGTTGTTTTTGTAAAGGAGAAGGTTCTAGGTTCCTGGTGTCTGGTACCAGCAGGCCACACCCCTCCCTCCGCTTCCTCCCAGCTCATCTTCCAGGCTGTTCGCCGGGGACGTGGGGCGGCCGGGCGCTCCCGGGGCCTCCTCAGGGGGTTCCTTGAAAACGGGACGCCCAGGCTGAGGCCGCGGAGAAAGCAAAGTGCAATTGTAGGACTTTTTAAAAACGAAGCCGTTTCCTGTGACAGCGCCTCGCTGGGTGCTTCACGCAGCCGAGATGTCACCCTTCGCCGCGCCCAGGTGGGCAGGGCGGGCGCCCTGGGGCTCCGGGGTCCTTCTTGGCCTCCCGCCTCTGGTGGCAGTGCCCGCCTTGTGTTCTGCCTTGGAGATGCCACTCCCGTCTCCGCCTCCACGTGGCCTTCCGTGTGTGCACATCTCCCTCTGCTCACAGGGACACCGGTCATTTGATGGGGTCCCTTCTAGTCCAGTCTGACTCCATCCTAACTGTTCACTTCTGCTGAGATCCTGCTTCTGGGTCAGGTCGCCTCCCAAGTGCGGGCGGGGCCGTGGTGGCGTCTGCCCTCCCGTCAGTGCGCGCCCGCCGCAGGGTCCCTCGCTGCTGAGAACGGACACGGGCCTTGCTGGTGAGGATGGGTTTAGACGAGGCTCCGGCGGCCGCCAGCTGTGAGTCTGGAAGCTGACTGCGCCTGTGCCTGTTGCCTAGCGATGGGGACCAGGCTGCTTCTTGCTGTAGACCCCGGTCTCTGACGTGCTTTTCCTGAAGTAAATCCGCTTCTCAATCTTCCCAGGAAATTGAGAGGCTGTCGGAGCAGCTAGAGGAGAAGGAGAAGGAGACGCAGCAGCTGCGGAGCCAGCCGGGGCCGGGGCCGGAGCGCGAGGAGGTGGCCCTGCTGCGGCGGCGGGTGGCGGAGAAGGAGCGGGCGCGGGCCGCCAGCGACACCCTGTGCCGCTCGTTGGCCGACGAGACCCGCCAGCTGCGGAGGACTCTGGCGGCCACGGCCCACATGTGCCAGCACCTGGCCCAGTGTCTGGAGGCACGACAGGGGGCCGCGGGGGAGCAGAGGCCTGAGGTAGGCGTGGGGGGTGGGTGAGGGGCGCGGGGTGGGGGGCGGGG
This sequence comes from Myotis nattereri, assembly GCF_964212035.1. NCBI lineage: Eukaryota > Metazoa > Chordata > Mammalia > Chiroptera > Vespertilionidae > Myotis > Myotis nattereri. Next base: position 229,838,334 of record NC_138075.1, read on the forward strand.
GGCACGGTGTGGTGAGGCGCGGGCAGCGGGCCCCGCGCGCAGACCCAGCCGCTTCTGCTGGGCAGAGCCCGCCCTCAGGGCTTCCTTCTAAAATGATGGGACAAAAAAAAAGGAAAAGAAAAAAAATGAATAAAAAGGGGAAAAAATTAAAAAAGAAAAGTAAGTAAAATGAAATAAACAACGGGACATGCAGAGGCGACAGGAAAGCTGGGCTCACAGGGCCGCCCACCCGGCCTGCAGGGCCCCGGTGCGGGGACACGGGGACACGGGGCAGGGCTGGGCCCTGCGGGGCGAGGGGCAGGGCTCCCCGGCCGCCTGTGCAGAGGACTGAGCCGCAGCCTTGTGTGGCCCTGCGTCTGAGCCCGTGGAGCGGCCGCCATCTCTGAAGCTGGCCTCTGGCTCCAGCGCCCTCATCAGGAAGTGAGGATGGAGGGGGGGGGGGCGCGGGTGGGCCCCGACGGGGGAGCTGGGTTGGGGGAGGGGGCAGTGAGGCCACAGTGTCAGGAATCTCCTCAGATGGAGCCACAGGGGCTCCTGAGGGGGTGTCGGGAGCAGAGGGAATTAGGGGGCCATGGGCTGAGGCGACCTCCCTGCTCCTTCCGGCCGGCCCGCGGTGCGGGGAGGCTGGGCCCGGGAGGGCCTCTCGCTGGGCTCCTGCAGGCGGCTCCGCAAGGCGCTCCGCTGTGTCCTGGGCCGGCGGCCCCTCCGCGCTCAGCTTCCCGGGAGACTCCGCCTGAGAACCAGCGCAGCTGGGTGGCTCCCCCAAAGGGCACCTCAGCGCCACGTGTGCCAGAGACCGAAGGACAGGGCCCCTGGGAGGAGGCGTGTTCTCGTCTGGTTGGAGTCACTGTCCTTTCCCTGTGGAGATCCACAGTGGCCAGGCATGGGGGTCGGCTGGGCCGGCGTGGGCGGGCGTGGGCCGGCTGGGCCTGCCCCGCAGCCTCAGTCAGCATCACTTCCCAGCCCCGGGCCTGGCCGGCTGAGTCATGGGGCTTCCCCCGGTGAGTGAGGCCAGCACTTCCTGTGGTCGGGGATTCTCCAGAACCTGTCAGCAGGGCCCGCTGTGCTGTCAGAGGCAGGCTCTCCCTGAGTCTCCAGCTAGATCTGCCCCCTGTGAGGGCTGCTCTGGGATGTGGCTTCGGGTGCGACACCCCTGAACCGGCGTGAAATTGACCCTGAGTGTCTGGAGACCACGGGGTTGAGGGCTTGGAAGGGGTGAGCCCAGGCCACGGCCAGTCCTGCCCTGTAGCTCCGTGGCCCCTGCGGAGTGTGCTCGGTGGACAGTGGGCTCAGCCTCCTGCCCTGCTGACCTGTGATGGTGGCAGGTGGGGTGTGGCCTGGCCCCAGAGCGGGGTGGGCCTGGGGCACCTGTGACCGCAGCCCCTGGGTCTGGGTCCTTCCCCTCTGCTGCACGTGACCGACACGCCTGGTGACCGAGTCCTCTGTGTGCAGCCGGAACATGCAGGCAGGGACGCCTCTGTCCAGGCTGCTGTTGAGAAGCTCCAGGAGGAAAACCGGCTGTTGAAACAGAAGGTGACTCACGTGAGTGTCTGCTGTTCCCTCGGGGAGAGCTCGGCAGGCCCTGCCCTCGGGCCACTGGCTGACGCAGTGCTTTCCCCAAAAGGACGACAGAACGTCCCGTGGCTCCCACGCCCGCCAGTTCCCGTGTCCTTAGAGGGGGCAGGGTCACCGTCCAGACGGCTCCCGAGGCCGGAAACGTCCACTTGTGTTTAAGGTGCTGCTTGTGCGGAGGAGCGGCTCCTCCATTCCCGGGGACCCTCCCTCGGCTCCTCGCCCCTCAGTAGCTTCCGGCTCAGTGGGCAGGAGAGCGGCCCTGCCAGCCGCTCACTGCACTCGCCCGCAGGTGGAAGACCTCAACGCCAAGTGGCAGCGCTACGATGCCAGCAGGGATGAGTATGTGCGGGGGCTGCGGGCCCAGCTGCGGGGGCTGCAGGCTCCCCAGCCCGAGGCGGAGCTGATGAGGAAGGAGATTGCCAGGCTCAACCGGCAGCTGGAGGAGAGAATCAGCGAGTGTGCGGGGGCCGCGAGGGAGCTGGCGGCGGCGCAGGAGCGGGCGCAGATGCTGGAGCAGCAGGTAGGAGGGGCAGGACAGGCGAGTCCCTCCCTGTGCAGCCTGGTGATGGCTGAGGGCCTGCTCTCTTCAGGTCCTCGCCTACAAGGACGACTTCACGTCGGAGAGGGCGGATCGGGAGCGGGCACAGAGCAGGATCCAGGAGCTGGAGGATGAGGTGGAGGCCCTGCGCCAGGCACGCAGACAGGTGGGTGTGAGGGCCGGCCCGTGAGCGCTCAGGCCTCTCTCTCCTTCCCATGAACGCCAAGTCCTCTGTCTGCTCAGGCCCATTTCCCGCTCCGGCAGAGCCATCCCTGGCACCTGGCACGAGCGCGGTGGTGGAGACAAGCCTCCTGTGGTCCTGTCTGCGGAGGAGGTTGGCGTGGGGTGTGACAGCAGTGGCCGCCCCAGGGTTGTCTGCCTCCGGTGCTCACTGCCATGCACCCGGGGAGACGCCCGTGTCCAGGAAGGAGACCTGTGGCCCCAGGAGCTGCTTGGCCTCCGCTCTTCCTCCTGCCACCTCTTCTCTTCTGGGCTCTGGGCCAAGCAGGAAGCAGGGCGAGGATGGATGAGCCGAGACCAGCATGGTGGCCCCGGGCACAGCCATTACATCCTCTGCCTTTTCTCCAGGACCCCCAAGAGCCAGGCTCCTGCCGGATCCACACAGGGAGCAGAGCACCCAAGCGCGCAGAGACCCATGCTTCTGAGTTGGTGGTGCCTGGTGGCCAGAGGCCTGTGTCTGCACCCCAGGGCCTGGCCCCCCCTACAGAGGGCGGGTGCCCCGGAGCTGCCCGGAGAGGCCAGGGGGAGCTGCAGTGTCCACACTGCCTGCAGTGCTTCAACGACGAGCAGGGCGAGGAGCTCTTCAGACACGTGGCCGAGTGCTGCCTGTGAGCCAGGCGGAGGACAGGCCGGTGCTCTCGGCTTGCGACAGTGGGACCCCGAGATGCGGGTGGAGGGTGCTCTGGCCTTCACCTTGGTCCCCCTCGGGCTGTGGAACAGAAGCTGGGCTTTGGGCCCTCAAGCTGTCAGGCTGGGGCCGGAGTAGGAGCTCACAGGCCAAGGTGATGGTCCCGCCCCCACCTGCACCTGGGACGCTGCATCTCGCGGGAATAGGGGGCTGCCTGAGGGAACCTCACGTTGGGTCCCAGGGTGGAAGGGCACCCCAGGTTTGGAGGGCCGAGCACTGCGGCCTCGGCAGGGCCATGGAATACACTGTGTTGCTTAGTGTCTGTCACACGTCCAGAGGTGAGAGCCGTGTGCTTTGTAGCCACTTATTTTTATAATAAACACGTTTGCTGCAGTGGCTGCTGAGGCTGCAGGGCGGGGCCTGGGGCGAGGGGCCCAGCAGCACTTCACCTGGGCAGGAGCCAGATCAGCGGATGAGAGGCCTGCCTCCTGCTTGCCACCTCCTGGGGGACACCCTCTTCCCACTTCCCTTGAGGCAGGGACAGCGGCTGGGACAGCTGACTTCCATCAGGGCTTCTGTTCCTCACATGCACAGGGGCGCGTGGCCCCACCTTTCCCTCTTCTCTCTTGGCTCCGCTCTGGCAGTTCCCACTCCGATGCCGGCGCGCTCTCGCCTGTGGGTCTGTCCAGGGTGCTTCTCATTTCTTTACAAGCTTCACTGGCATCTTTTTTGTATCTTCCACTCCTCCCTCCGCCTCCTGCTTTCTGGCGATTCCCCTGAGACACAGAACTTGATTCCACCCACGCAGGCGAGCAGGTCCGAGGGGACGCTGCAGGTCTCCAGGGCTGGGTGCAGCCCCTCCTGCCGGGAACGCTGCCCCACAATTCCAGCCCCTTGGCCTCCCCAGATGCCAGTCTCCGCTTCTTCCACAGGCAGCCCTGGGCTCTGTGTACTTGCTCTCAGTGCTGGGCCTGCAACGGCCCCATATGGACCCTCAAAAGACCCCAAATAGCCAAAGAACTGGTGAGAAACAACCAATTGGGAGATGCCATGCTCTCTGATATCAAACTGTACTGCAAGGCTACGGTAACCAAAGCAGATCGGCACCAGCACCAAACATCCGGGCCAGTGGAACTGCCAGCCAGGTAGATCTTCGCTCAGGTGCGGTTACTCTCTGACACAGGGGGCGAGAACATATAGCGGCATAAAGCCAATGCATAAAGTAAATGGAAAAACTGGACCGATACATGCAAAAAAATGAAACTTTCTTATACCATATACAGAATAAGCAAGTGTAGCAGCTGAAATCATAAACTCCAAGAGCAGCGATTTTTAACCAGTGCGCCACAAGAATTTTTAAAACGCAATACCTGACCTCTTCCCCTTAGATTGTCAAGTAAAAAAAGGACCCAGCCAACACAATAGCCGTCTGGTGAATGAACCAAAATGATACCTATTTTTTTTGTCAGATGGGCAAAAAAATACATTCTTTTATTTTAGTAATTAGTTTGTGTGCCATGAGAGGAGAAAGGAGGAACCGCTGGCCTACAAACAGGCACTGAGTTTTCTGATGTTGCTCCTGGCGATATCTTTCTGGATATGTCTCCTCAGGGGAAGGCTAAAGAAGTAAACAAATGGAACTTCATCCAACCACAAAGTTTTGCACAGGGAAAAAACCAACAAAACAAAAAATCCGAACAAACGAGAGAAGACATTTGCCAATGATACAGCCAATAAGGGGTTAGTACCCAAAATGTATAAAGAACTCATACAACTTAACACCAAAAAAACCCCACACCAATCCAATGAAAAATGGGCAAAGGAACTGAACAGACACTTCTCCGAAGAGGACGAATAGCCAAGAGACTATGAAAAAATGTTCAACATCACTATCACCAAGAGATGCAAATTAAAACAATGGGGTGCCACCTCACACCTGCCAGATGGCTGCCATCAATACATCAATCCTTTCACCGCTGTGGCAGCAGCCATGAGGATGCTCAGACTTCAGAAGAGGCTTGCCTCCAGCGTCCTCCGCTGTGGCAAAAAGAAGGTCTGGTTGGACCCCATGAGACCCATGAAATCGCCAACGCCAACTCCCGGCAGCAGATTTGGAAGCTGATCAAAGATGGGCTGATCATCTGGAAGCCTGTGACTGTCCATTCCCGCAGGAAGGGCAGGCATATGGGCATAGGTAAGCGAAAGGGTACCGCCGATGCTTGAATGCCTGAGAGAGTGACCTGGATGAGGAGGATGAGAATTCGTCGCCGGTTACTCAGAAGATATCGTGAATCTAAGATCGACCGCCACATGTACCACAGCCTGTACCTGAAAGTGAAGGGTAATGTGTTTAAAAACAAGCGGATTCTCATGGAGCACATCCACAAGCTGAAGGCAGACAAGGCTCGCAAGAAGCTTCTGGCTGACCAGGCCGAGGCCCGCAGGTCTAAGACCAAGGAATCCCACAAGCGCCGTGAAGAGCGGCTCCAGGCCAAGAAGGAGATCATCAAGACTCTGTCCAAGGAGGAAGAGGCCAAGAAATAAAGCTTCGCCTCTCTTACCTGTACATAGTGGCTTTGGCAATTACATGGTTCAGTCATTTAATAAAAGCAGCCTTCATCTAAAAAAAAATACACAACAAAAAATACATCAACCCAAGTGCTGGCGAGGACATGGAGAAGGGAACCGTAGTGCTCTGCAGGTGGGAGTGCAGACTGGTGCAGCCACTGTGGAAAACAGTATCGAGTGTCCTCCAAAGATTAAAACTGGCCTGGCCGGTGTGGCTCAGGGGTTGAGCGTTGACCTGTGAACCAGGAGGTCATGGTTCGATTCCCAGTCAGGGCACATGCCCGGGTTGCGGGTTTGATCCCCAGTGTGGGGCGTGTAGGAAGCAGCCAATAATTCTCATCACTGATGTTTCTATCCCTCACTGAAATCAATAAAAATATATTTTAAAAAATTAAAAATGGAATTGCCTTATGACCCAGCAATTCCACTTCTGGGTATTTGAAGAAAACAAAAAACCTAATTAAAAAAGATAAACATACCCCATGTTTGGTGCCTGGGAAGCCCATTTTCATTGCAGCTTTATCCACAATAATCAAGAAGTGGAGTAAGCCTGGTCCATGGACAGACACAGAGAGATGTGGGACATACATGCGATGGGGTCCTACGTGTGCATAAAAGGAATGGAAGGTCACCATCTGCAGCAACACGGCTGGACCGAGGGCACTCGGTGAAATACACTGAGGGGCCGGATTATTATGACCACCTGACGTTTGTAGGCAAATTAGCTATAATTTCACACTGAAGTTGCTAGAGGGCCAGACCATTATAAATAGGGAAGCAGGTTGTTTACCACGACAAATGATTTTTTTGTGAAGATGTGGGTAAACAACGCGATTTAACAGCCTTTGAACGTGGTATATATTTGAACGTGAGTGGCCAGATTATTATGACCACCCCATCAGTACTTCGTTGGGCCACCTTTTGCCTTCAATACTGCGGCGATTCTTGGCATTGACTCCACGAGATGTTGAAAGGTGATGCGAGGAATCGGACACCGTGCCTGATGAATAGCACTGTCCAGTTCTGTGAGATCTGATGGTTGTGGAACCAGCTGCCTGGTGGCTCTTTTAACTTCGTCCCACAAATGCTCAATTGGATTGAGATCTGGTGATGGTGGGGGCCACCTAAGCAAGGTAAAGTCTCCCTCATGTTCTTGAAACCACTCCTGCACAATACGAGCACCGTGGCATGGTGCACTGTCTTGTTGGAAGAAGCCATCTCCATTGGGATATGCCATCAATATGATAGGATGAACTTGATCAGCAACGATACTTAGGTATGTTGTGCTATTCAGACGTTGTTCCACATGAATTAAAGGGCCCAAATCATGCCAGGAAAACATGCCCCAAACCATAACACTGCCCCACCAGCTTGAAGGGCTGTACTCATGCATGTGGGGTGCATGCTTTCATGCTGTTTCCGCCCAATTCTCACTCTGCCATCTGCATGATGCAACTGGAAACTGATTCATCGGACCACATGACTTTTTTCCAATGCTCGACCGTCCAATCCTTGTGTTCCTGTGTAAATTGGAGACGTTTTATCTTGGTAACTGCAGACATCAAGGGTGTTTGAACAAGCCTTCGGCTTCCATATCCCATATGATGCAGTGTACGGCTAATTTGCCTGCAAACGTCAGGTGGTCATAATAATCTGGCCCCTCAGTGTGAGGCAGAGAGGCAAGCACCATGAGCCCACGCACACGGAATCTAAAGAACACAACTAACCAACCAACCAACCAACAAGACACAGAGAACAGACTGACGGGGGATGTACATAAAAATAATAAATTTAAAAAGTAAAATTACTAGCTGAGGAAAAGATCAAAACCTCTCCGTGTGACGGGCTCCTGGCGTGGCACTTCAGGGCAGCTGGACTTCACGCGATCACGCGGCCCCAAACCAGCATTGCAGGGCACAGGCGAAGCTGCAAAACAAGAGCTGCCTCCAGGCAGGAAGCTGGGCCTCAGACCTGCTCCCACGCTCCCAGAGGGGACACTGCCCTGTGCTGCCCCTGCTCAGACACACCCTCAGGCCCTGGCCAGTTGGCTCGGTTGGTTGGATTTGGAGCATCATCCGCTCACAAGGTTTCCGGTTGATTGCCTGTCAGGGCACATACCCAGAGTGTGTGTGCAGGTTCCATCTCCAGCCCGTCGTGGGGGAAGGCAACCCATCGATGTCTCTGTCACCCCCTCCCTTCCGCTCTCTTTCAACATCAATGGGGAAATAAATGCCCTGAGGCAAGGGTGAACAGTGCCTGTTCCCACCGGCACAGGATGCCAGGGTGGAGTCTGAGGCCCCCAGGTGTCCCTGCGCAGACACCAGCAGCACTGACACTTCAGGCGGCCTGTGTCCCCCTCTGCAGGGTCCTCCCGGGAGCCACGCGCCACCTGAACAACAAGCCTGTGGCCACACTGGCTCCTGCCTGCCCTGTTCCCTCAGCTACTGCCCACCCTCGCGCCCTGCAGCCAGTCCCAGCCTCCCTGCTCCATGCCTCGGCTACTCTTCCCCTCCCCCTCCACGCTGGTTCTGGGGCTCTGACCCTCTGTCTGCCCTCGTTCCGCAGTGGACTCAGCCTGTGGGAGGCCTACGCGACTGACCGCAGCCCCGAGGATGGCAGTACTGTCCCTCTCGGAGCTCAGGCCGGAGCCCGAGTCCTTGCCTCCTCTCCTTCCCCACCTGCACCCTGTCCCTCTGGCAGGAAGCCTTGTGGGCTCAGAACCCTCGAGGCCAGAACACTCCAGGCCGGCCCACCTCCCCTTTCCCCGGCTCAGAGCCCGCCAGGCAGCTGCACAGAAGCAGGGCCTCGCAGGTTTTCCGGAGGCACAGTGGGAGCCGTGGAGTGTTCTAGGGGAGTGGCAGCTCTACGAGCCCTTTCTGAAAACTGCCTGAGACCTCAGAAGGGACCAAGCTGGGCTTCCTTTTTTCATTTTAAATACTATTCACACTCCTGGCTTACCCCCAACTTGGTATTTGCAGTTTTTTATCACAACCCCCACAAAGCTAGATGGGCACCTGCCTCCAGGGCCATGTGTCACCCCGGCCGATGGACCCTGCTCCTCTGCTCTGCCTCCGTCAGCCCACAGGTTTGAAGGTGATGGCTTCCCGGCACCCCTCTGGGTGGGGCCCGCCCACTGCCTCTCTAGCACTTACCACTTCCAGTTGAACTCTGTCCTGGGGCCTGGGCCCACATGGGGTGGTGGCCCAAGGCCCCTGGAGAGGGCAGCCGCCCGCACACCCAGCCCCGCCCACTCCCATCACCCCCAGCAGAAAGCAAGCAGACGAGGTCTCCTACTGTACTAATGTATTCCATCTTTCAAAAAGAAAGACATGATTTTAATATTACTTAACAATATGTTAAAAAGTAGCCAGGCAGGCCTCCGTGTTAATACAGTCGTACACTCTAACAGACTGGGTGGTGAGTACTGGGTGGGTTTGCTTTTGAACTTTCTCACTCGGCAGGGGTCGTACACAAGCTGGCTACAAGTCAGGGGTCGGACACAAACAGCGCAACGTGTACACTCTGAACAGTAGATTGTGGAGATCGGAGCGTGCCTGCCCCGCCCGCCCACCCATCTCGGGTGGGAGCTGAGTGAGGGCGTCACCCAGGGGGACAGATGACAGGACAGGGTGAGATGCAGGGGCCACGGAGCCACGTGGATGATGCAAACTCGTCTCTGGCCAAGGCCCAGGCCTCGGGGGCCACGGTGGCGGAAGAAGTGGCGGGAGCTACTGTCCAACCCGAGGGCACAGAGCTACGATCAGAGGCTCACAGACGACACGCACACAAGCTAACAGGGCGGGCGGGCGGCACATCCTCGGGCTGGGTCCCAGGCACTGTGGCCCCCCGGCAAGGCCTGGCGAGCTCCCGTGCGTCCCTCTCCGGTGATCCTCACTCAGTGGGCAGCAAAGGTGGCCTTTTTCAAGCTAAAGTTGGACCAGTTGATGGACAGTCTTTGTCGGGTCTGCCTGGCGGAATCCAAGCAGAATCTGGAAGACAAAACACCAGTCACCGGAGCTGGAGCTGCCTGGGCTCAGTGCGGCCCCCACGCCTTGCCGCCCGGCCGCACCTGGTCCCCGTCCTCAGGACGTGGCGGGCGCCCGTTTGGGTTATCCTTTCCACTTGCCCTGCAGGGAAGCTGCCACGGAGGTTCTGATGAGCCCGTCTGGGCACCCGGGGCCCCACAGCCCCGGGGAGGGGGCGCTGTGCTGCTGCCATTCTCAATGAGCGACACCGGGGATGCCAGCCTGCCCGCGCTTAGCCCCAAGTTCACAGGCGCCAGTGACTTGAAAGGAGACCTTTCACAGCCCCAGTCGCTCCCTCTGGGCCTCGGGACAGCCACAGCCTCCGCTCTCCTGCTCCAATCACACACTGTGCTCAACAGCATCTGCGAAGACCACGGGTGCCACCTGCTTCCGTAACAATGGGCAAGCCTGGTACTCAGGGAAAGAAGGACATTTCCTTCACCTTTCCAGCTCGACTCTGGGTGGCAGAAATCTGAACGAACCTGAAAATGACTATATTGTTGCCACGAGTCTGGCAGATAAAATGAGTGTTTGCCGACACTCTGGTTCATTGTCCAAGCGCAGCACCTGCAGCCCACGCCCGTCCAGGGAGGGAGGCCTGTGCCGTCGCAGAACCCGGCTCTCCTCCTCGCCACAGCTGCAGACCCGCGCTGGTGAGGCACCTTTCACCTCGAGAGCTCCCCCTTCTGCGCCTCCTGTCCCCCTTGACGCTGGCAAGTCCTCTGATAGCCCGTGCCCCGCCCCACAGCAGCCAGGACGCTCACCTGCGCTGCCCCTGCCCTCAGAGAACAGCTCCGCCCCGAACACAGGCCAGGCCCCTATGACCTGGCGGGTCCTGCTGCCGACACCCTGCTCCTCTCCCACTGTGCTCCAGACCAGTCACTTCGCCCCAACGAGCATGCCCCTGAGGCTGTGGGAGCAGACACTGGGCTCCGCCCATCGGATTCCAGGTCTGGGAGCCACCCCCGTTCCCAGGTGATGCTGTGGCCCTGACCCTTTTGGGAACCACTGCTGTAAACCAGTCTGCACACACGGGGGAGGGGAGGGGAGAAGTGGACACGAGTGAGAGTAAGAGTGAGGGTGAGCGTGAGGAGGTCCGTGTGTGCCGGGCCTCACATGCAGGAAAGCTGCAGTCAGAGCTGCGGGGCCACGGCGGGGCCTGCGGGAGCCAGACAGCCGCTGCCGCTCACCTTTTGAAATATTCCACTTCCCTCTCCGTCTCATCCATGTCCACACTGTCCAGGTCGATATCTTTAGGCAGAAAGACATCATCTGTGAAATAAAGAGGCAAGTCGAATTATAAGCGTAGGCATCTGAACAGAGCAGAACTCTGATTTTATTAAACTGCAACAACTTCACAAACTAAAACTTGCTGGCGGCCGATCCCGAGTGGCGCCATTAACTTGGGTCTCCGCCGGGAGGCCAGAGGGGCCCTGAGCCCTCCGCCCAGAGGCTGTCCAAGCCCTTGCTGGAGGGAGGGAGGCGGGGCAGGAAGGCCCCTCACAGGAAGAGGGCAGGAGGCCGGGCCGGCAGTGGCTCTGCTGGCGTTCGGTTTGTAGTGCAGCACCGGCCTCACCAGGAACCCCACTGCCCTGCGCACAGGGGGCTCTTTCACGAGGCCGTCCCGGGCCGCAGCCTGAGTCGGAGTGAGGGGACGGCGGGCCGCATGGCTCAGGCACAGCCTCAGCACCAGGCCGGTGAGGCGAGGCTCAACCCCTGCAGACCTCAGCCGGGACCATGTGCTGGAGGCGAATAAAAAGGGGCTCCCTTTCTTCCTATCACTTGACAGGAGCATGACCAAGGCGTGGCTGACGTGCAGAACAGCAGCTAACACTTGCGATGGCGCACAGCACAGGGGGAGTGCCTCCACAACCGCGAGCTCACAGAAACCCCCCGAAAAGCTTCCCCTAAGGACCTAAGGACGCGCATGGCCACAGGACCACACCCCTCCCCGTCTGGCTCTCCCTCCCCTGCCCCACACCTCTGGCCTCCAGGGTCCCTGTGCTTCCAACCACACCTGGATCCCACACCACCAAACCCCCAGCCTACCTGGACCTCCATCCTGAGCTCTGTCCCTAGAGTGCCTCCCCTGTGCATCCGCCCTTCAAGCATCTGACCCCCCTCGGGCACCACCTCACCCCTTGGCTGCTGCAGGCCACCTCCTTCCTCACTCTCAAGTCAGACCTTACGCCTGGCCAGCAAGTTCTGGCAAGTTTCTCATGAACCCCACCGCCCCACAGCGTCATTTTCATGACACTTCACCACAAGTCTCATCGCAGTCACCTGCTTCTGTGGCCGATCAAAAAGTTACAAAATGAACCAATTATGTATGCAGATCCCTAGGTAAATAAATTAGAAAATCTAGTTTAAAAGGGTAATTTACTACGGATATGCAGTTCACCAAAATTAACCTCATTAGAGACAGAAATACTAACTAGACCAATTTCCAGAGGAAAGCAAGTATTATCAAGGACTCCCCCCCGAAGCATGAACCCCCGAGGCTGCACAGGAGACCCCCGTGTCCTCCAGGCCGGGCCAGGCATGCAGGCGAGTGTTCTAGACACTGACACTGACAGCAACCGACACGAGCGGGGACACAGCGGGCACAGCACTCGCATCACAGACTCCCCCAGCTTACCGAGCGAGCTGCCGGCTCTGTCTCCCTTCTTCTTCCGGCTCTTCTTGCTCTTGCCGCGGGGCTGTGGGGAGTCGGCCGGCACCGGCTTGCTGCTGTGCGCAGGCTCCCCGGGGCAGGCGGGCTCCGAGGGGCCTGGGCTGGCCTTCCCCTCCTTGACGTGGTTCAGCTGCTTCTTGTTGTTGTTGTTGCTGTTGGCTTTCCTGTCCTCTCGCTTCTGCTCCGCCAGGGAAGTGAGGTCGAGCACTTTCGCCTTTGGCTCAGTCTGAGGCCGGGGTCTGGGCTGGCTCTCGGAGGCTCTGGGGGGCTCCACGGGCCTCCTGCCAGCCTCGCTGCCGGCCTTCCCGGCCTGTTTTGGCTTTTGTTTGCCAGTCCCCTCCTTGTGGTGATGCATTATGTCCAGGAGAAAGGACAGCGGCTCCTGCTGCTTCCCACTGACCCCGTCGGGCAGGAGGAGCTTGGAGTCCCTGTTGTCCCCGGGCTCTGCCTCCGGCCTGGGGTCAGCCTCCGGCCCAGGCTCTGTGTGGTTGGCGTGTCTGGACGGGGAGTGCGGTGAGGTTTCTGGTTCTTCGTTCTGCTCGAGGGAGCCGTTGTGCATGTGCACAGGGTCGGGCAGGGACTCTGCTGCCGCCTGCAAAGCCCCTGCCAGCATGCTCAGCTTGGGACAGTCCTTGCTCGGCCGCTCCTTCTTCTTCTTCTTCACGGCGCGCAGCTTCTGGAGCTCCTGCAGCCGCTGCAGCTCCGCCGTGAGCCGCTCCTCCTCCTGCTCCTGCTGCCTCTGCTCCTCGCGGACATGCTCGTGCTCCCGGGCCCTGGCCTCCGCCTCCAGGCGCGCCTTCTCCTCCAGCTGCCAGGTGAAAAGAGAAGGCTGTTTGAGATATCAGTAGGCAATTGAAAAATTAACACATATGGAAAAATAATTAAAAAATGAATCATATAGTAAGAACAGAAACCCTGCCTGGTCAGCGTGGCTCAGTGGTTGAACTTTGTCCCATGTACCAAGAGGCCACCGGTCTGATTCCCAGTCAGGGCACATGCCCAAGTTGCGGGTTTAGTCCCCAGTAGGAGGCGTGCAGGAGGCAGCCAATCAATGTTTCTCTCTCGTCGATGTTTCTATCTTTCTCTCCCTCCCTCTTTCTCTAAAATCAATAAAAACATTTTTTAAAAAGTTAAAAAAAGCCCTAACCCGTTTGGCTCAGTGGATACAACATCGGCCTAGGGACCGAAGGGTCCCAGGTTTGATTCCGGTCAAGGGCATGTACCTTGGTTGCGGGTACATCCCCAGTAGGGGGTTGTGCAGGAGGCAACTGATCAATATTTCTAACTCTCTGTCCCTCTCTGTAAAAAAATCAATAAAACATATTTTTAAAAAAGTTTAAAAAAAGAATATAAACCAAAAGGGCTATAATAAGCCAAAAGCTCTTATTAAAACACTAGAGGCCCGGTGCATGAAATTCATGCAGGGGTGGGGGGTGTACCTCAGCCCGCCTGCCCCCTCTCACCGTCTGGGAGCCCTCAGGGGCAGAAGGCGACCTGGTGATCAGGGTTAAGGTGATGCCCCCATCACACCTCTGCTGCTTCCACTGCTGGCAGTGCAAGCCTCAGCCGGCCCTGGTTACCTGAGCCTTGGGCAGCCCTGGGCAGCTGGGCAGCCACCATCCTTGAGGGTGTGGCAGTCAATTAGCATATTCCCTCCTTACTGGCTGTGGGCGCTGCCATCTTTGTGATGGCGTGAGGGTCAATTAGCACTCTTTATTAGATAGGATACCTACCCCAAGTTATTTCACATATAGACTTACTTTATTTGGGGAAGGTGGTAGTTAATCCCTCATAGCCACTGACCAGACACAAAAAACCAGGTGGAAGCTGCTGCCTGCCCTGCCCCCACGCCCGCTGCACATGGAGGTGACAGCCAACGGCACATGACTGTGCCCAGCACGCACCTGCCCAGGTGAAAGCTGAGGCATTTCTGTGCATCAACAGGACATGCAAACAGGTGCCCTAGGAAACAAACTCCCCTCCCAGCCTGGCACGCGGCCGGCACTCCCGAGCTGCCGTCACTAGTGTGCCAGGAGCAATGGTTTCTCCACGCCGCAGGGCATGCTGACAGCAGGTTCCTCCTGCTTATCCTACGGCGGGACGCACCTTTTCATCGAGTGAAGACTCCCTCCATAGGGACGCCTGTCCTAGCAGCACAAATGGAAACGCTCCAAAGGGGGCGCCTGTCAGACGCTCCGGCAAAAAAAAAGTGCATGGGCTGAACCGGTTTGGCTCAGTGGACAGAGCATCGGCCTGTGGACTGCAGGGTCCCGGGTTCGGTTCCGGTCAACGGCATGTACCTTGGTTGCGGGCACATCCCCAGTAGGGGGTGTGCAGGAGGCAGCTGATCGATCTCTCTCATCAATGTTTCTAACTCTCTATCCCTCTCCCTTCTTCTCTGTAAAAAAGCAATAAAATATATTTAAAAAAAAAAAGTGCATGGGAAGTGGAGCCCTCCCAGCTGAAGCTAGTTCCTACATTTCAGTAGGCGTTCATTTAAGACCGAGTTATCTTTTTGAAAACATTTAATATAAAATTATGTTAAAAATAAAATGATAGGTTTTAAAAAGCTAGCTTCACAACTGAAGCAAATTTCACAGTAGAAGCCCCAGCTGCCCCGCAGGTGGCCTGGTGTCGGCTGGCAGGTGCCTCCTGGCGCAGGTCTGAGAACTCCCCAGGACGAAGCTACAGTGAACCCACAGCCCGCCGGGTGCCACCTTCACTTCAACAGCTGACTAGGAGGGAGACACAAAGCAACCTGTGGGTGGGTCGCCTGCCCAACGGGGTGCTCAGGAGAGCACAGGGTGAGTGGGTGCTGAGGGGGCCACGGTGGGCCTGTGGCATCAAGTCTGGATTCAGACTGTCCGCAAGGATAGAGGACAGGAGACCAGGGTGGGAGCCCCCTGACAAGCGTAGAGCCAACCCCAAGGCTTTGAGTGCCTGCCCAGGACGTCCCCAGGGCTCTGGACCCCTCCCCTCGGAGAGGCAGGGTACTTCCGATGGCGACACCTCGCTCTCCCCACTCCTGTGGGCTCTGCAGACCAGGTCTCCTGGGGCAGAATGGGCTCTCCCCCAAGTCCCTGGCAAGCCCCGCAGGTTTGGTGGGTCTGCCCCTCAGCAGGACAAGCACAGGCCCGAGAGCCACATGCTGATGCGGAGCCCAGGGGACCTGCGGGCCCTCCTCGGCCTCTGCCTGACCTCACGGCGACCTCACCTGCTCCCAGGGCAGCCCTTCTTGCGGTCAGACCCCTGCAAGCTGCCATGTGCCTTGGCCCTGATCTGCCTGCTGAGGGCTGGCCCTGGACCTGACGCCTCGAGGTGGCTGCATGAGGGAGACGGCTGGGCCTGCTGCCCGGGGCTCCGTGGGGAGCCCTCCAGGAGAACTGGGGTGGGTTCCTGAGGAGGCGTGCAACGAAGGACAGGACACCTTGCAGTGACTGGCACACAGTCCCTGAGGGCCCCACTCACTTGCTGGACCTCAGGTCAAGTCCAGTCACACCCACCATGGGGTGGACCTGCCTCTGACACATCCCAGCCATGAGGTGAGGTGGGCACTGTCCAGGGCTGCCCACACGGCATCACCTCCTCCGCCACCTGCACATCGACGCCACGGGCCCGGCCTCTTCCATGCAGACAGCCTCTGTCCCCGCCTCCTATCAGAGTCACTCGTTCAGCCAGTCACAAGCCCACACCACCCCACTTCCTCTGCTTCCCTGGCACAGAGGCAGAGGGTCTGCACCCCGCCGGCCAGCCAGGCAAAGCCACAACACAAAGGGGCGATGCGTCCTAGGCACAGCGTGGGGCTCCCCACAGCCTCCAGCTCAGGCCAGAGGCAGGCAGGGCTGTGGGAGCCATGCTGTGGCCCCGCCGTCACAGTCCCCGCCGCCCTGGCGCGGGCGCAGGCTACCTTTCTCTGCTTGTGCCTCGCCCGCTTGGCGGCGCGCGTGCTGCTCACGGGCTTGGGCTCGGAGCTGTTGATGAACTGCAGCAGGTCCTCCACCCGGCGGTGGTCCACCATGCTCTCCCGCTCCGACAGCTGGTCCGCCTTCTTCGGCTGCTCTTCCTTCCGCTTGGTCAGCCGCAAGCGCAGCTTCTCCCTCATCTCTGCGTAATTCCTACTTGTGGGTGCGGCTGGAGGCTAAGACAACACATGAAAACGTGACTAGATTAAACTTCAAGTTTCAATGACTTGGAAGAGAAACTTCAGACTATTTCTAAAATTAAAGTTTTTGTTATTACCCAGTAATACATAAAAAAATAAGGAAATAAGAGAAACAAATGGCCGGAAAAAAGAAAATCTATATATTCATAAAAGATCTGGTAAATTATATGCAGCTATGTATAAAAGTTAACTACTTTTAAATCAGAAACAGCTAATTACACATACTGATCATCTCCTTCTATGTGAACAGTGTGGTCATCTTTCCTGTCGTGCCCACGTCCACCCTTGTATCTCTGTACCCACTGCAGGCTCCTTGCTCAGAGCCGAAAGGAAAAAGAACTGCCCTCCACCCCACGGCCAAGATTTCTGACCAGCCCCAAGCACACCACCGAGGAGGCGAGGCGGAGCTAACGGAAGACCCACTCGCCCCCGGCCACCCGCTGGGGGCTGGCGCGTCCTTGTCCACGTCCACCTGTGCCAGTACCCTTTGTGTTCAAAAGGGAAGACAACCGTGTGCACATGTGTCCCCAGGAGGCGGCTGACAGACCGGACACCCTGGCTGCCCACAGCTGGGCACTCTGTCGACCCCTATCCAATCATCTACTGTAAAACTCACCAACGGGCAAAAATGCCGTGATGAAAGCCTTATAGCTAAATCTTTGGGCAAATGTTTTCATTAGACCTTTAGGCCACAGCAGTTCTCAACCTGTGGGTCGCGACCCCTTTGGCGGTCGAACGACCCTTTCACAGGGGTCGCCCAAGACCATCCTGCCTATCAGATATTTACATGACGATTCATAGCAGTAGCAGCATGACAGTGACGAAGTAGCAACGAACATAATGTTATGGTTGGGTCCCCACATGCGGAGCTGTATTTAAAGGGCCAGAAGGCTGAGAACCACTGCTCTAGGATAAGGACAACCTAGAAGTGGAATTGCCGTGTGAGACCAGACCTTGGCTTGAACTATGTTGCAAGTAAGTCCCCTGAATCCCACCCGGCCTCGCAGCCTGTGTGTGCTGTGACTGTCCCACACTGACACCGCGCGGCACTGACAGCTGCTGTCCCTGTCCCGGGCAGCACGCACTCACCCCGCCGTGCCCGAAGAATTCACAGTAGCAGCAGTCACAGTACTTGCCCTCCTTCTGGTTGGTGGAGGTGGAGGTGCTGGAGCTGTGCTCGGAGCAGCTGTCCTCGTCTGCGCTCTCGTCCCCATCGTCCTGCTGTGGGTCGTAGACGCCATTCTCGCAGCGGTGCCCTTCGCAGTCCGGGTCACTGCGAAACCGCACACGGGCCGGTCAGCAAGCAGCCACCCCTAGAGGCTCTGCCCCTCACCACCAGACCCGGGTCCACACGGAATGGGGGCCGCAGTCGGGGGGCTGGGAGGCAGCGGGGCAAGGCGGTGCGTGAGGCGGGTGGTCACACACAGTCTCTCTACTGTCCCCACCACCGCTTTATTCTGGGGGGTGGGAGGTGGCTTTCAACAGGCAAGTTCAAAGGTAACAAAAGCTGTCTTCACATAAAAACTGCGCAGCCCTGGCCCGTGCGGCTCAGCGGGCTGGGGCGCTGTCCGTACACGGAAAGGTGGAGGGTTTGATTCTGGTTGGGGCACGTGCACAGGTGGCAGGTTTGGTCCCAGCTTGAGGCACGTGCGGGAGGAAACCAATGGATGTTTCACTCTCACATGGATGTTTCTCTCTCTTTCCCCCTCTCTCTTCCTCTCTCTCTAAAATGAATGAAAACATGTCTTCGGGTGAGAATTAAAAAATAATAAACGCATGACTTCCATGCACACAGGCACCTTAAGAAAAACAACAAAAAACAAAACAACAAAATAAACTGTCCAGCCCTGGCCAGTGCGGCTCGGTTGGCTGAACGTCGTCTGGTGCACCAGGTGGGGGGGATTTGGTTCCCGGTCAGGATGTGAATACGGGAGGCAACCGACAGATGTCTCTCCCTCGCCCTATCCCTTCCTCTCTCTCTGAAATCAATAAAAACATATTTAAAACAAAACAAAACTGTCAAGAGTTTGCTGTGTTGCACTTTGCTCAGCGTGTAACAAGTACAACTTAAAAGCCACCCAAGGCGCGTTCCCTGATGGGTCGGGGGGAGGGGGGACTGTGCACCCACCCAGTCAGCCCTGCTCTGCACCAGCCTCCCCACCCGGCTTCTGCGGGCGTCCGCCCTCCCCACCGGCACCAGGGGCAGAGCTCCCACCGCTCTTCCGGTGTCAGGAGCACAGCACCCCGTCTCCAACGTGTCCTGGCCTCTACCGCCAGGACCGGGCTCACCTGCAGACGCTTGGAGGTGCGCTGATGGGACCGTCTGTGCTGGGGGCCGTGGGGGCGACCGAAGCAGGACAGAAGCTCTTGCGCGTGTCCACAAACCCAGGAGAGGTGGCGGCACTTTTGGGGAAGGCGGGGGCTGCAAGGTTTGCCAGGTGAGGCGTGGAGGCTGGTGCGAGGGGGGCAGGGGCGAGCGCGGGGAGCGGCGCCAGGCCGGTCGGGCTGTTCCTCGGGGCGGTGGGCACCGCGTGCCTGTGCTCCTCCTTGCTGATGCCGTGGAAGACCTCACCTGCGTCAGACATGGAGTCGTGCCGACAGCTCAGGTCAGACACACAGTCCTAATCCTCTTAGGACTTTCTACCCATTTTTTTTGTCTAATTATGTTCAAATCTATAGAAAAGTTGAAGGAAACAGTCAAAAAAACACCCAATACCCTTCACCTGAATGCATGACCAGTTACCATTTTGTCCTTTTTCCTTCATTTCTGACACACACGCCCCTACTTACTTTGTTTGGCACAGGCCCTGGAAAGGATGCACACGTCACTGTGACCACACAGCACCTCGCACCAGACACCCGCCACGAAGGACGCTCTCGGTCCTGAACATCCCCCCACCCCCCGCACAGCCCTTTCCTGCATGTCCTTCCGAGCTGCCCCGCCCGCGCTAACTCGCCCTGGCACCCCTCTGAGCAGAGCAGCGGCCACCAGCTGCAGGAGTCCCAGGTCAGACTGAGCAGACATCCTGGGCCCGCGTCCCGCCAAGGCCATGCTGTGCCTCCTCCCTGCCGCCCAGGAGCACCTGAGGCTGCTCCATGGTGGTGAGGCCACCTCCAGGCAGGGCACCCTGCTCTCCCTGGTGAACTGTGAGAACACCCAAGGTTCTCACCACCACTGAGGTGCCACCCGGCTTCCCCTTCCCTCGCTCTTGCTCACACAGCGACCATGACCTTCTCCTCCCCAGGCAGCAGCAGCCGCCCCACCAGTCCCTCCTGAGCACCAGGACTCCTCCCTTCCCCCATGTGCTGGGAGCTTCCCTGACGCTCTGCGCTGTGCACACGGCGCCCTGGCCAGCGTGGCCCTCTGTGCCAGCTCCCGGGCCCCACCACCTGCCCGTCTGATGGCTTCCCTGCTTCCTGCTCTCCTGTGGGCTTGGATCCGAGTGTGACAGCACACCACCTGCACACCAGCGATGCCCACAGGCACACTGTCCATGAGGTTCTGCTTTTAGATGTCTGTGCTCACAACAGCAGGTACAGAGATGAAAGGCAGAACCCATGTGGCCAAGCCCCAGAGGACACGTGACAGTAGGATTCTCTTGGGCGTGAACACAGCTAATGACACCGAGCCTCCGGCCAGGCCAGCTCAGGGCGATCCCCGAGATGCAGTGAACGCCGGGCCGCCGAGGGCCGCGCCAGCAGTAGGCCTTACCTAAGGAAGGGGGCCTCTTGGACGACACTTTGAACTGGCTATTGCTTGACTGCACCGTGGTGGCCGTGCAGGACACGGAGGAGGTGGCTGAGGAGGTGGCCATCACCACCTTGTTTGCTTCCATGAAAGCATCTTGGAAGCTGTACAGGCATTTCTTTCTTGCAGCGTTTCTTTTCTCTTTACATTCCAGACCTGTGGGCGAGCCACTGCTCGGCGGTGGTGGGAGGGTGTCGGGTCTTGTTTCTGAGAATGTTGGCCCTAATATTTCACTCCCTTTAGAGACAAAAGGGAAAATTAAGGCTTCTAAAGAAGCGACATTTAGCTACAATTAAAGAGCACTCGCAGGTTACACTCTTCCTGCTGGGGCTGTTCTGCAGTGAGCCTTCTGCTGGGACGACTGAGTGCGCTGGCGTTTACGCAAAAAGAAAACTCGCTGAGCACCTGCTGGTCAAGACCTGTGCTCGGTGCTCCCCACAAGTCGTTTTCTTTCATGTCTTAGAACTGCCTTCTGAGCTTGGTAGTATTATTCCCATCCTAAAGATGAAGAATCTGAGGCTCAGAGAGGCTAAGCAACTTGCCCAAGGTCACACAGCTAGAAACCCTTTCTAGGCACAGACCAGACAGATGTCCAGTCTAGCGTGCTGTTCTGAACACATGCAGGGGCTGGGCGTGGGGCTGCCAGGGGCTCTAACCACGTGAAGACAGAGATGAGGGGGAGGTAGCAGCCCCTTAGGCGCCCGGCTCTCAAGTGACAGCTGCGCCTCAGCGGCTGGGAGGGCGGAGTTGTTAGAGGGACAAGTCCCATTAAGGGTCAGTACAGAAACAGAGAAAAGGAAGGTAAGTGACAACACTTGAGTCGGCTGTGGCACTGCTGCCCCACCCTGTGCACTGGGCCATGTCTGGTTACCACCCCTGCTCGAGAACCAGTGGCCGAACCCAAACCCTGGAGACAAGACCCTCAGCAGCACTCGGCAGCAGAGCTGGGCGTCAGCTGGGCCCCTGCTACGGCCGTGGCTGTGACAGATGTGGAGGGAGGGGGCAGCATGGCGGGCCCAGGGCCGCCCATGGAAGGCAGAGGCCGGGGAGCAGCAGCCTGGGCACGGCTGCACGAGGGCCCGCCCTCTGGGGCTTCCAGGGGAGAACACAGCCAGATGGCCATCCACTCAGCTTGGGTCATCGGAAAACTTGAATAAAGTTTGAACAGGTTCCTTACCAGAAATTGTATCTGGCAGGAAAGTGCCAGGACTCCAGTTCTTATCATTCATCACTTCTGATCCCCACAGACTTATAAACTTAGAACTATTCCACTCTGGAGCAGTCCCAAAACAGCTTGGGTAAATATGGTCTTGAAGAGATGCATTGAATACCTGATGCTTATTTGTGTGATTCTGAACAGGTGCTGGCGGTAAAGCCTACAAGAAAAAAGTTCTAATCACATATCAACATTCATATCTGCTCACCCAGGCCGTGAGGCTACAGACGCGTCACTTCTGGAAGCCTTGGGGGACGCGCTTGGCGAACACGTCTTACAGGGCTGGTGGCGCGTCCACACCACAGGTCACACTGAAACCAGGTGGGAGGTGAAAGCAACCGATGCCTCAAGAAATACGTGAAGCAGCCCCGAGACAGCTCAGGAGCTTCTAACACTCCCCTCGCCACACGGTCAGCGTGGTCACTGGCCTAAGACCTGCTCCTCGGGCTACCCCCTCTGACACTGTCATTATTACTGCTAAAAAGGAAACTCTGGAATCACCGAAAAAAACATGGCAAACCCTTACACGGTGCTCTCATGTGGGCCAAGGGCGTGCACTCTGAAGAACTACTCGTTTGGGCAGCCCCGTCCCAGGGAGGGAGCAGGCGCCCTCCGGCCGTCCCTCCCCTCCCTCAGCAGCCTCCCCACCTGCAGGAGGGGCTTCTGAGTGGAAAGAGAGCGGTGACTCCCGCTTCCGATGCCAGCGCGTCCCACTGCGTTTCTGATGCAGTCACAGTGCTAACTGTGGTCCCGCTGTCCTTCCTGCTCACCCAGCCCCTGGACACACTGGCCTTCCCTTGGTCCTCCAACCCCCAGCTCCTCCTTGACCCCGATCTTCACTCATGCCGTGTCCATGTTCTAGAACATCCTCTGCTCTCGGTCTCACTGAATGACAGTCACCCTTCAGGCCTGTCACTTCCTCAGAGAAGCCATCACTGACTTTGGCCTCACCACCTAACACCAAGACCAAGCCATGGGCCTTCCATTAAACACAACAAAGCCACCTTTTTCCCTCTTAGCACTCATCGCACTTGTAATTCAAGACTTACTTGTGCCCAGTGGTTCAATGTCGGCCTTCCCTCCAATTCTGTAAGCTTCACGAGGGAGCGGGCCACCCGGTTCCTGGCCAAGGCCGGGCCCTCGGCTTTCCCCAGCAGCCCTGGGCCCAGGACCGCCCGCTGAAGCTACAGCCTGCCCTTGGGGACCACGCCTGGGAGCCCCACCCTCTGGGACACACAACTGAGCAGAGTGCTGTACACTCGAGAGCGGGGCAGCTGGGTTTGGAAGGATTCCCAAGAGCAGGTGATGGTTTGGCAGAACCCTGGGGCCTAGCTAGGGTGAGAGGAAGGGGGCAGGCCACAGGGGCCAAATGAGATAACTTTGTGTGACTTTTGTGCTGAGGGGACTAGGGAGCTACAGAGGGTGGTAAGCAGCAGGGGCGATGACCTGGTTGGGTGATGAGAAAGACCAATCTGGGCAGGTGGGGGAGTGAGCCACAAGAGGAAAGGATGAGAAATGGTGAGTGACAGCCACAAAGATGAGGACAGAAGGAAGCCTGGTGTCGTCGGGACAACAGCTGTGACTGGACGTCTGGCTCCTTCCTGGCAGGTGTCAGGGACGCAGCTGGGTGTGAACTCTGGTCCCATTCTCAGCCTCAGGCTGCGGTCTCAAGGGTTCAGATGTCAGCTCTCCCTTTCACTAGCTGTGTGACCTTAGGCAAATTACTGCACCTTTCTGTGCTTTCGTTTTCTCCTAAGTAAAATGGAAATACCTACCTCCAGGGGCTGTGGGAGGGAGGAATCAGACAGTGTCTGTCAAGTGTTCAGCACACTGCCTGGCCACGGTAACCATTTGGTGCTATGTATGTGGACCACCACCCTCCCTAAGACTGGTCCCCACACACAGACCCACCCCACGCAGGCTCTGCTGCCCTCCCGGGCGTCACTCCATGTGGGCGGTTTTGTGCCCCTCCCGACCTTGACCGGGCACAGGGAGGAAAGATGCAGGGTGAACTGGAATGAGATTCGAGACTTGAAAGTGGGAAGAAACAGGTTTGCATTGGCCACGCAGGGTCACGGTGGGAGCCTGAGCTGGCCGCTCTGCAGGGGACCCACGGCAGAGAGAACAAGACTGGACGTCTGCAGAGGAGAGGCACACCGCGAGCTGCTGTGCTGAGGGCTGATGGGAAGTCACTGACTGGCAGGTTCTGAGTCTTGAAGACACTCTGCTAAGGGGCAGAAATGCCCAGCAGGTGGAACCAGCGGCTCCTCCCAGCCAGCCCAGCTGGTGACCTCGGCACAACAGAAACACCTGCAGGGCTCCTCAGCTTCTTCTCAAGTACTTCCCACGCAGCCCCCCAGGCACGGCGTGATGCCTGGTTTCACCTGGAGAAAGCCTGGCTGACAACCTGGACCTACAACCACATGGGTCCAGAGAGCTCTTCTTACCCTTCAAAACCCTACCCCAGCATCACCTCCTCTGCAAAACCCACCCCTAGGCTCACAGTTAGTGTCCCCTCTTCACGAAGACTTTCCTACTTGGCACCTACGCTTTCTAAGGCAGATCAGAGCACTGGATTTTCAGGTCTGAGCATGTTTCTGTCTTCTCTTGAGCCTCTGAGGTTCCTGACCACGGGGACCAGGCACACTGGTCTGTGCTCCGAGTGGGAAGCACGGGCCTGCCACGAGTGGGATGGAAGAGTGCTGGGGGGAGTCCAGCCTGGAGAGGTCGGGCCCGGCTGTGAGACGGGAGGTGGAAACGTACGTGAATGGCTCTTCATTCGTTTCACACCTTCCGCTAAGCAAATCCACTCAGGAGACCCAGCTATTCCTCCACAGGGAGCGAGGGCGCAGGACAGGCTGTGTCTGCACGCATGCTTTCGCATGAGACACCGACCAACCTCGACGTCTGTGGCTTTCTTCAGAAAGACAGGCGCCTGCCAGGCTCACGGATCTTGGCCGCACCACGGGCAGCACACCCGTGATCCAAGCATGAAAGAAGTCCCTCATCGTGGGAGCGCTACTGCCCAGACACCGACCCCTCCAGGGCTCCACGCTGCTTCACGAACACCAGTGCTGAACTGCTCTCCACTCTTGAGACAGAAGTGGTTCACAAGAAAACAACCCTTTTGCTTTAAATGCAAGCTCCAAGGCACGCAGGCACCCAGCCAACCAGTGGCCTTCACTAAGCCCGCTGAGTCCACGCACACGACCAGGCAGCCCCAGAGCCACGTGGGCAGGGGCAGAAGATGGCGAGCCACGGACACACGCACGGGAGGGACTGCCCACACCGAGCTTCAGAGGGAGACCACAGAGGCAGGACGCCACGTGTGCTTCTTCCTCCTGAGCTCCGCCCACTCCTGCAGAGGCAGGAAAGAGGCGAGGGCACTGCTCTGCTCGGTGCTGCCAGTTCTTGGGCCAGAAGAACTGAGCACGGCCTCTGAGATCAAAGCAGACACAGGCCCCCACAGGCCCGAGTGCAGCCCATCTGCCCCGAGCTGCTGAAGAGCTTTCCTCTCCCTCAAATTCCCACCTGCACTGCAGGAGCTTGACCGAACCCTCTGCAGTGGGTGTGCTGAGTGGCTCCGAAGGGAGGTGACAGACAGGAGCGGCCACTTCAGCAACTCCCCTCGGTGCATCGCAGTCCCTGAGGGCAGCCTGGAGACCACCTCCACAGAGTCCTCGGTCCCACACGGAATTCAGGACCCCTCTCCCCTCCATGCCTAGACCCTCTGCTCGCGCGGGGAGTGTTTCCCATGTTTTCCAGACCGAAAGGACGGGATTCAAGTTGGGAGCCTCAGAGGCCAGTCCAGAGTCTGGCCCTGCAGCCGGGACCCACTGCTCCTGGGGCAGGCAGCAAGCCCGGGGTGAACTGCCCCCCAGCTCACACGTGCGCTTCTCCGGAAGGTCATGCGCAGTTCCCCTCTGCTGGGGCTCTGTCCACTAAGGGGGATTAAATGGCATGAAACACTTTTGTAACAAGTGCTGAGCCACAGAGAAAGCAGGGAAAGCCTTTCACAAATAAATGATAACATGACAAGAAAAAACAGGGCCAGGTGGAGGTGGGGAGAGAGAGGGCTGCCCCAAGGGCTCACACACCAGATCAAAGTGGCGGGGGATGGATCCATGGTCCCACAGGCAGGGGAGCGGGAGGGCCCGGGGGTCAGTGCCCCTGGGGTGCCTGACGCCAGCGCACGGAAGCCTACGTCTGTGGAAGCACCCTACGTGGGGCTGGGGGGTTTCTCAGAGGAGGATGCACGGAACAGGAGCTCGTAATCACAGTTACTACACGTGTACGGAGCCACGCAGCAGCAGAAGCAACAGAGGTCTACAGCCTCAAGGCTTCGTTCAAAGAGAATGACATGTAAAGGCTTCAAGAGAAGCAAGAACATGATCGAGGAACAGGAGTACATGAAAAGTTGCTAACATATTTGAAAAATAAATACTGAAGCTTAGAAATAAGAATTAGACTTGGAATTAAAAACTCAAAATTTAATTAACAATTAAACTCAAAATTAAACTTAAAATTAAACTCAAAATTTAATTTAACACAGTAACAGAATCACTTAACTTGGAGACTGATCCAAAAAGGTTCTCAGAACGGACTGAGAAACAAGGAGACGAGAAACAGGAAGGCGAGCTTCAGAGTGAAGAACAGAACTAGAAGGATTCATCAGAGGTTCAGAGAGACATGACAGAAGGGTAGAGAGAGAATAAAAAGATAAAATGGCTGAAAATTATCAGGCAGGAAATTGAAAATGATTATTATGCTAAGGCTTTGAATGGAAAAAGTAGACAATATGCAAGAACAAATGAGTAATGTGAAGAGATGGAAACTCTAACTCTAAGAAATAATAAAAAAGAAATGCTAGAAGTAAAAAACACTGTAAGAGAAACAAATTCTGCTTTTGATGAGCTAGCTGATCAGTAGAATGGACACAACCAAGGAAAGAATCAGTGAGCTTCAAGATATGTCAACAGAAAGTTCTCAAATGTGTTTATAATACAAGGAAAAGGAGAAACAAGAATAAAAACTCACCACCTTGCCCTAACCGGTTTGGCTCAGTGGATAGAGCATCAGCCTGCAGACTCAAGGGTCCCAGGTTCGATTCCGGTCAAGGGCATGTACCTTGGTTGCGGGCACATCCCCAGTAGTGGGTGTGCAGGAGGCAGCTGATCGATGTTTCTCTCTCATCGATGTTTCTAACTCTCTATCCCTCTCCCTTCCTCTCTGTAAAAAAATCAATAAAATATATTTTTTAAAAAACCACCTTACCACCATCACCAAAAAACCCAAAAAAAACAAAACCACAAAAAACAAAAACAGAACAAACATCCAAGAATGTGGGACAATTTCAAAAGATGCAACATACAGTAACTGAAACACCGGCGGGGGAGACAGAAGAAATATTTAAAGCCGTAATACTGAGACTTTTCCAAAATTAATGACAGACATGAAACCAAAGATCCAGGAAGCTCAGAGAATACTAAATAGAACAAATACCCCAAAATGTACACCTTGGCACATCATATACAAACTGCAGAAAACCAAAGATGAAAGGAAAATCTTGAAAGCAGTCTGGGGCCAGGGGAGAGAAGGAGCCCATGTGTTTATAAAACAAGGAAAAGAATTACAGAGAACATCTCATCAGAAACCACTGAGCAAGTAAAGAGTGAAGTCAAATATGTTTAAAATGTTGAAAGAAAAAAAAAAACCACCAACCTAGAATTTGGTATCCAGCGAAATTATCCTTCAAAAGTGAAGGAGAAATAAAGACTTCCTCAGACAAACAAAACCTGAGGGAACTCATTGCCAGCAGACATGCCCTGCAAGAAATGTTAAAAGATTTTCTTCAGACAGAAATAAAATAATATAGGTCAGAAACTTAGATCTACATAAAGAAGGGAGAGCAAAGGAGAAAGAATAAATAAAAAGTAAAATAAAATCTTTTGTATTTCGTATTAATTAACTAAAATACAATTTTGTTTAAAGTAATAATAGCAACAAGGTACTATTGGTGATTATGGATAAATGAAAATAACGACAGTGCATTGCAAGGGATGGGAGGGCAGGGTTGCGAATAATCTGTTAAAAGGTACCTACACTACACATGAAGCAGAACAGTGTCATTTGAAGGAGACTTAGATTAGTTAAAATGTACCTTCTAATACAACTGTTAAAAATGTTCAAAATAAGGATAATTGATATACTAAGAGAAGAGATTAAATGGAATCAGAAAATTCTCAGCCAGAAGTAGAAAAGGCAGAAAAAGAAGCATCTGGCACCAAGTAGAGAGCATTACTGTGCTCGCTTCGGCAGCACATGCATTAAAATTAAAAAAACTGCACAAACATGACTGCTCTTAATCCAAACACACTGAGCCCTGCCCAGTGTGGCTCAGCTGGTTGGGCATTTTAAGAATCAATTTTAAAAAAACTTTGAAAATAGATATATATTTTAAAAAAATCACTTTAAATGGTTTAAATATACCAATGAAATGACGAGATGATCAGATTACATAAGAAACACACCGAGTTCACAGACCCCTTTCAGCTAAAAGAAAGGGACGGACATGTCCTGTACTAACACGAAGCAGAAGCGGGAGCAGCTCTATTCACTTGACACACCAGACTGTAGAGCAGGGAAATGTCAGGATATTCCCTACTGATAACAGGTCCATCCCCCAAGCACGTGCAACAACCCTCAACATGCAAGCACCTGGCCACACAGCGTCACAGCATGGAGACAGGAACGGAGACAACCACAAGGAGACAGAAGACCCCGCGGTGGTGGCTGGAGACGTCGGCCCGCCTCCGTCAGAGGGACAGAGCCAGCAGACAGGGCTCAGCGGGGACAGAGCTGAATCAGCGGCACCCCTAACTCACAGCACGGAACTGACATGCACAGACCACATAACCGCCATCCAACAGCAGCAGGTCGCACATGCTCCTCAAGCTCACATGGAACTTTCACCAAGTTCGACCCCACTCTGGACCCTAAAGCACACCCTCACACACTGGAAATAATTGACACAGACAGTGCCTGTTCTCAGAGCACAACAGAAGTGAAGGAGGAACCAATACGGAAAGGTCGCTGGGAATCCCCAGTATTTGGAACTACCCTGTCACCGTTTTGATTTCTTTTCTAGCATTTTGTTACTGTATTTTCTCCTGCAACTACCTTTAACTTACCAATAACTCACACCTCACATATAAGTCAAATGCATCATTGGTATGAAGACATCAGAAAATAGAAATCGTCTTCAAGTTTTCCTAATTTTAAGAAAGTAAAATTTTCATAATACTCATCCCAAACATTTTACTTACTAAAGATTCACCCACAATGGCCAAAGTATGAATCACTACGACAATGATATCAAGTCTTAAAAGTGACAACTTCCATTTCCAGAGCAGAAATTCCTGAAGGCCCTGACAAGGCAGAAAGGGAAGCAGGTCAGAAGTGCCTGAGTGCAGGCCTGCCCTCCACACTCAGCACCCACTGCCCCCTCCCAGCTACAATCGGGCATCACACTGTGTACCCTGGCCTCTGAGACCTGCTCCGACGGCACTGAAGTGTATACCCTTCTAAGGCAGCCTGTCTGCTCTCTCCAGGAACTTCTACCACCTCTTACGGGGCTGTGAACACCTTGTGCATTCAAGTACAGATGCATCCGCAGCATTCAACTAAGTGAACCCAACTCAAATAATACAAACTCACTCTGTCAGACCTGGTGGGAGACGAGGCAAGCTTGTTTAGAGAAAAACATTTTTATAGCAGGTAAGAAGAAAGTATTTTGCCAAATGCACCTTATTTTTCCAAATAAAGAAGACATCCAGCTAATGTACTTTCAATGCATCAGTAAACAATATTGACGTCAACAGCACAGTGGCTGAAACAGAGCTCCACGGCCTGTCCTCCGATTCGCCTTTATGACCGTGAGTCTTCTACAGCCATCGGCGGGAGTGAAGTCCACCAGGTATCAAAGACACAGATAAGCTCCCCAGTTGTTATTTCCTTCCTTATCCCTCTGTAGACTGCCTGGACATCTGAGAAAAGCCCACAGGCCCGGCCGGCGTGGCTCAGTGACTGAGCACTGACCTATGAACCAGGAGGCCACAGTTCAATTCCTAGGTTGCGGGCTCGATCCCCAGTGTGGGGCGTGCAGGAGGCAGCCAATCAATGATTCTCTCTCTTCAATGATGTTTCTATCTCTCTCTCCCTTCCTTTCTGAAATCAATCATTTTTTAAAAGCCCAAAAGCCTGGGGAAGGCAGTGGAGTGTTTAACTGGTGTCCCAATCCCCTTTGGGAATAATCAATCTCACAACTTGACTTGAAGATTTTCAGGAACTAACTCTGGCACAGCTTCTGCCAACAAGAGAGTTTATAAGAGAATATTCTATACCTTCTCTCAGAACACAGGAAACAGAACTCTCTTCCGGTAAGACAGGGTGAATACCCCCCCCCACCCACCTTACACATGCACCCAGGGGGGCAGAGGCTGCACACTGGGCAGACCCTGAACACAGCCTGGCTCTGGTTATAGCAAGGCCTCAGTAAACGTCGCCGCCAAGTTCTGTGACTTTACGCAAAACGATGTGTAAGAAACCAGTTTACCCCACGATAATCAACATAAACAGAGTTAGGCTCCTATAGCATCTCATTGAGGTTATAATGAAACGATGTTTTGACCAAAACAATGTTATTCCAGGACCTGCGGTCTATACCTGAAAATGCTACTTAAACCGCTCTATTAACAAAGGCACCGTTCCAAGTTCAAAATGAGGAATATTCAACCCAACACAATTTAAGCGTAAGTGTGGGTATAGTTCCCAAGTACTTACTGTAATAGAACATGGTAAAAGGATTCCATTTCATTCTAAAGAGGTGGTTTGAATCCCTGATGTGTGCCCTTGCCCAGCACAAAACAGCGAAGCCCACTCCTGGGCTTTCCCCTCACAGTGCCACCCTTTGGGGAAGAAAACGTGCACAGGCTAAAAAGCCCCTCTGTGCCATGCCCTCCCTTTCGACCCCAGTTGAGAATCATTGTTTAAATTAATCAATCAGGAGAGTTTAGGAAATATTCTATTTTTGGTTGATTAGAACTAACCTTGAACCAAAATAACTGATAAAAATAGAAAATAGCAGGTGCGGTAAGAGTTAACAAAGGTCAGCTAGAGACGCAAGGCTGCTACTAAGCACAAAAAGTGAATCCAACCTAAAATCTCCCTGCAGCGTCTAAGACATTCAAAATAAACATGGGTTCTCAGAGAAGAAAAGCACACAGAAATCAACTTCCCCTGGATCCCCGCTCCTGTCCGGAGCAGTCCTGCCCAACTGGTGCTGGGAGCCCACCTGCCTGCCCTCCAGCTGCCTCACGCCGCCTGGCCAGGATGCTCTAGTGCACGGCACGCCGGGTCTCTCCAGCCTGTTACTTCCACAATCCTTAATTTTGTGCTAAGAGCACAAATGTTTCAGACGCGGAGAGCCCAGCTTGGGTGAAGAGCTCATGCTTCCCATCACAGTAAGAGCCCGGCCCTGGAGCCATGACTGCCCCATGCGTAGCCCGTCACCTGAAAACCTTCCCGTCCTGGCGCGTTCTGAAGGGATAAGCCACGGCTCCCATGACCGACTAGAACTGTAAGGGAGGGCTAAGGCTCCGGGCGCCCATTTCCTATCTAGAGCGGATGCTGTCCTTTATGAGCTGCCCATCTGGACTTGCGTCTGTCAGGCCCTTTCTGCCCAACTTACCTTACTGTGTGTGAAGGGGGGTGCTGCGTACAAGGTGGGGTGTATCAGAGGGCGAGGCAGGTGTGGGACCGTGTGCAAGGGCACGTGCCCATGGATGTGGGGGTACAGGTGCAAGGCGGGGTGTGCGGGCCTCTCCGGGGTCAGGAACTGGTGGCTGGAAGGAAAGGCGCCGGCCGTCATCGCCGACAGTGGCAGCCCAGAAGCTTCCTGCTTGCACACGTGGCACTCGCAGGTGTTGGCAGCTGGCTCCGCCTGCGGGGAGAGAAGCCCTGCTCACTCAGAGGCCGGGATGGAGGATGGAAGCAGCGCCAGCCCATGCTGCTGAGCAGTCATCCGACACCCGCCTTGGCCCGAGCCCTCCTTGTGAGCGACATGAGGGACCCAAGAGCTCAGGACGGCAGGAACCTAAAGAGAGGGGTGCACGCCCCATGCCCCAGTGGGGGCCTGCATCCTGGGCTGTCTGAGCAGAGGCGAGGGGACTGGTGAAGATGGCAGAGTGGGGGAGGGCGCCACAGGGACAGCACAGGGCGAGGCTTCGCTGGCTCCCATGCGTAAGGCATGATCTCTCTGTACGCACGAGGGACGGACTCCGCGAAGGTGCAATGAGGGGTCACACTGAACAAAGGTTCTGGAAAGCAACCAGAGGGGAACACACTGAGAAGCGTGACCTCCTGCAAAGCTGTGGGGCCGGGGGGGAGGGCACAGGAGCTGCCTCTGGCCTGGGCTCTGCCCACACCCTGAACAAACTAAAACACAACTAGAATTGCCAGCAGAATTAAAAGGGTGCATGAAATTTGTTTAATGCAAAAAAAAGGTAGGAAAGGGAAAACAGGAACAAAAACCATGAGACAGAAAAGAACAGCAAAAGGCAGGTGTAAATATCACCAATCGTTACGTTAAATATAAATGAAGCATTCCAAAGAAAAGGACACGATAGCTGGACAGGATAAAAATGCAAGACCCAACTCAGAGAATAATGAGCAGAGCAAAGCTGAAGAATACAAGACCAATATATAAACATCAGCTGTATTTCTATAAGCAGCCAACAATCAATAGAAAATTGAAATTAGGAGATACCATTTACCACAGAATCAAAAAACACCTGAACTTAGGAATAAATTTTAAAAATATGTTCAAGCCTCAAAGACTATAAATTTTTAAAAGTCAGAGAGAAATTAAAGGTGACTTAAATAAGTAGAAATATACAGCATGTTCACAGACTGACAGGCTGCTTGTGGTTAAGACTGAATTTCCCCAAATTGACCTATATTATCCCACAAATAAAAGACTAGGCCCAGCCCTAGCTGGTTTGGTTCAGTGGATAGAGCGTCGACTGTGGACTGAAAGGTCCCGGTTCGATTCCGGTCAAGGGCACATGCCCAGTTTGCAGGCTCAATCTCCAGTAGGGGTGTGCAGGAGGCGGTCAATTTTCTCACATTTCTCTCCCTCTTCCTTCCTCTCTCTCCAAAAAGAAATATATATATATATATAAATATATAAAAATAAAAACTGCTTGAACATTTATTATATAGCTCCATGTGACTAAGAAAAAAATAATAGTCTGATAAAACACCCTCACCTCTGAGTAACAGAAAAACAGGTATCTATCTACCAGGGGGAAAAGCTCTTCTAAAACCACCCTTTGCTGATTTAGCATCCCACCTTTTCATGCTCAGAAAACTCTCCCCTGGCTTCTATTCAAGAACTCCGCGCCATCACCCTGTCCACAGCTCCTGGGTGTTGTAAAACCAAGACTGCTGGTTACAGGTTCAAGGAAGAGAAAAAGTCTAAAAAGGAGGTTATGAGGGATGGACTTTTATTTTGTAAGTCAGCCTTGATTCTCTCCAGTGCTAATTTTCAGAAGTTATTCACAATGACCTGATTTTGTATTTAATAATGCTCAGGTTCAGAGAAAACAGGCACAGAGAAAGGGACCTTTGGCAAAACCAAAAACGTGAAGAAATGAAATCACACCTGCTGAGCGGGGTAAGATGGGGGGGGACTGTCCACTTTACTGTCCTCCTTTGTGGGACTTCCATTTTCTAGGGCCACGGCTTCCTTCGGGGCTCCGGGTGGCTCCCCCCCACTCCCGCCGTCCGCCTCTTCATCATCAGCTTCTGAAGAACTGGCACTGGTGCTGCTCCCCTGTGGGGACTTTGGAAACAAACAGGACATGGAGCGCTGCATGCTGGCCACCACCCTGTGGCATCCCTGCTCCGACGAAGGGACACGGCCGTACCTCATCTTTCAGGGCCACGCTTTCCCCGTCACCATTTAACTCGCTGTGGATTCCATTCATGTTGGCCACCACCTCGGTGTCGTTGTAGTTATTCAACGGATAAATATCAGCAAACTTAGCTGACAACGGAGCCACATCTTCATCGTCACTGCAGCTGAGACAAGCGGAGATGGTCACCACGAGCCGTTCATGGGCACAGACATACTCCCGACATGCTCTCCTTACAGAGGCGCTACCCCAGCACCACTCACACTTCCCCAGGTCGCTGTGACCTCAGCACAAGAGCCAAGTACCCGGAAGGTTCCGTCTGGGCTCGGTGGACGAACGGAAAACAAGACTGCAAAGGGGAAGATGAAGGAGACCACAACAGCTTCATTTGATGAATGGGTGCGGCATTTCCATTCAACCTGGTGCACAACTGCCCTCCCTGCCATCGCTGAGCAGACACAGTCCAGGTTCAATGAAAATGAAAGGTGCAGCCCTAGCTGGTGTGGCTCAGTTAGTAGCGCTGTCCCATGCAACAGAGGGACGCCGGTTCGGTTCCTGGTCAGGACACATGTTCAGTTGTGGGCTCAATCCCCAGAGGGGGGTGTGCAGGAGTCAGCCAATTGGTGTTTCTCTCTCTCCCTCTCCTTTCCTTTCTCTCTAAAAAAAAAAAAATCAATAAAAACTTATTTTAAAAAATTAAAGGTGTATAGCAAGCATGTCAAATTCGTGGCTGGTGGGCCGTGAATTTGCCACGCTGGTATACAGGGAGCCATCTTAGGCCTTTAGTGTTTGTTTTTATAGCCACTGAAGTGCTAGACACAGCCAGCGGAACAAAATTTTAAAGGCACTATGTGCCAAAATACTGAAGTTTCTTACCAGCAGACCACTGCTGGTCAAGTCAGCCATGAACTCAATTACACATCAGCTTTAGCAAGACTTCCAAGCAATGGGCAAATGGAATACTGACTTAAAAAATGCAAGCAGACTTCAAGGCTAGGGCATCAGGTGGGCACTTTAACACGGGTCGCTTTCTGGTGCACGACCAGAGCCGGCACAGTGACCTTCAGTGCAAAGGGCTCGGGACGGACCCCCTGGGTGCACACACGGCGGTGCGTCCACAGCCTCAGCCAGAGGTGATGCTGTGGCTCCAGGAGAGTGTCCACAACTGCCAAACTCAGGCATCTTCCACTTTCAGAAAAACAAGATAACACATGACAAGGCTTCACACCCTGGAGCTCACCACGGAGGCACAGAGCCCACCCAGGTGACAGCACTCGGGCTCCTGAGGGCCACGGCCCCAGAGGTGACGAGGCGTGCCCCCTGGTCCGCACTCACACCCACTCCTGAGCTATCAGCATCACAATCCAGGCGAGGAACCCGAGGCTCAGGGATGTGCTTGCAGGGAATGTGGGACACAGACAGTGAACCCTTCGGGGCTCACGACCGGGACTACCCGAGTCCTTGCATTCCTGGGGTAAGCGTGACCCTGCCCTGGCCAAGAGGGACACCCGCACGAACCACAGGCCTGGGAGGCTCCTGCTCACCAGCACCTTTGCTCTTGACGGGTGTTTATTTTCCATTTCTTTTAAGGTGACGAAACAGGGTCCAGGTTTGGGTTTACTGATTTCCTGCTTTCAACTTTGCTTAAAGGAAGCAGGGGCCTCCCCGGAAGGCAGTGGTAGGGGACGTCTGTAGGCACAGCTGTCTGCCGCTCATCGCTGCCCTGCTTAACCCTCCGGAACCTTCCTTATCATAAGGTCCAACTTACAACGCTGGGGCCGAGCCGCTGTCGGTGAGGAGGAGCCGGGGGTGCTGCTGGATGGTGACTGGAGAGCTGGAGCCTGACCCCGAGCTGGCGGACGACACGCTGGGCGGGCGCATCTCAGAGACACAGTCGGAAGCAGGGCCCACCTGCAGGGGCAGCGGGTGGGCGTGGGTGTCGCCGGGGGCAGGGGGGTCCACGATGCCACACGTGAGGATGTGGGAGAGGCTGCAGTCGTCACAGGCACACCTGGGTGGGACGAGGAACCGTGACTGAGACAGCCAGGACGGCCAGGCCACGTGGCCCCAGGCCCTGGGCGCGGACTCACCTTCTCCGGTAGTGGCAGTTGGGGCAGTCGGGCACACTCAGCCGTGACGACAGCACATGCCTCATGGCATCTGTGAAGTTGTTCTCACCAGTGACTGCCTTTTTGCTGGTTAACTAGAGGAAATTAGAAAAGCGTAGGTCACTTCCGCAGGGCATGTCTCCTGTTATTATGTGCTTCATATTTTTAACAAATGTTTTTACTGATTTTTTAGAGGAAAGGAGAGGGACAGAGAGAAACTTCAACTGGCTGCCTCCTGCACACCCCCTACTGGGGATCGAGCCTGCAGCCTGGGCATGTGCCCCAACTGGGAATTAAACCAGTGATCTCTCAGTTCATGGGTCGAACAAAGCTCAACCACTGAGCCACACAAATGCTTCATACTTTTCAGTCACTATGGTAATGTGTGTCATGCTCACTTTTTATTTTCTTTGTTAATCCTCACCCAAGGATATTTTTCCCATTGATTTTTAGAAAAAGTGGAAAGGAGTGGGAGAGACAGAAAGAGACACTGATATGAGAGAGACACATTGACTGGTTGCCTCCTGCACGCCACCCCTCAACCCCCGTTGGGACCGAGGATCAAGCCTGCAATGGAGGTACATGGCCTTGACTGGAATTGAACCCAAGATCCTTCAGTCCCCAGGCTGATGCTATCCACTGAGCAAACCGGCCAGGGCTGTGTAATGCTTATTTCGACACCGAGGCTCACAGCTTCCTGAGTGGCCAGGAGCGAGGTCAGCAGACGGGAGTGGGCAGGTGGAGCCTACACAGGCCTGCGACCAGCAGCCCTGACGGGCCCTCACGGCAGACATGGCACAGAGATGAATCACAAACCCAAGGAGCAAGGCTCTGGCAGAGTGGACAGGCAAAGGAACCGAAGAGGGGAAGCCATGGTGCCAGAGGGAGGGGCCTGCAGAGCTGAAGGGGCCATGGCCGGAGCAAGCCCGGAGGAGGAGGTGCTGGCAATGCTGCCAGGGGCAAGGAGGGCATCCAGGCAGGGGGCGAACACTGAGCTGGGCTCCCTTGCAACACGTCTTAAAAAAAAAGATTTTTATTAATTTTTAGAGAGAGAGAGAAAGGGGGAGGGACAGAGAGAAAGAAACATCGACAAGAGAGAAACATCATGGATCGGCTGCCTCCTGACTTTCCCTACTGGGAAAGCCTGTGCCCTGACCGGGCATCGAACTGTGACCTCCTGGTTCCTAAGTCAACACTGAACCACTGAGCCACACCGGCCGGGCCCTCAACACTTCCTGAAGACCCGCTGACCCTGGGCTGAGCAAGAGGGTGTCTCAGGGGACCAGGAGGTGGGCCCGGGCCTGAGTGGGCCGCCTGCAGGACAGCGGGCTGAGCAGAGTGCTGCACCAGTGCCCAGGGGTCACAGGCACTCACGAGGCAAGATGGCTGCCTGGACGGTTGGCCTACAGATGGCAGAGGCGAGTGGGAAGGAAGCAGCCAGCAGCCAGGAGGAAGGCCAGTTGGAGACACCAGCAGCAGGAACGAAGCCTGGCCAGACAAAGGGGTGTCTGCGAGCTACCTAGGAAGCAGCACTTCAACTTCTGATGGACTAAGCGAGCGCATGGACTCGAGGGAAGGCGCGTGGATCCGCCCTGGCAACGGAACAGTGGCAGCTGGAAGGGCCATTTGGCTGGACGGGAGCCAGCGGGGGAGGCTTGGGGGTCGGGTGAGCGAGCCGGAGATGGTGCCGTCTGTCTACCTGTGGCGCGTGGCACAGACCACGGAAGTGAGGATGCGGGGAGGGGGAAGGTGAGGCCAGGAGACTAAGAAAGCCGGGCAGCAGCTGGAATTTGGATGAGAGTCAAGGGAAGCCAAGTTTCTATGAAGCGTGTCCTGAGGCCCCCGCAGCAAGGCCCCCCAAAGTACTGTCAAGAGGTTGGTGGAGGGCCCAACTGCTGGAGGAAGGAAGGCCCCGTCCCGTGGGGAGGTCAGTGCACGTGGTGGCCTCACTGCGTCACCAGAGAGTATAGACTGGACAGGGCGTCACCCGCCCACGAGCGGCTGTGAGGCTCACAGTGCTGGTCTTTTAGAGCCACTTGCTATGCAGTGAGCAACCACCCCTTGATCCTGGCCTCACCTGCTCTTCAAGGAAACGCCTGTGTCTGAAAAGCTCCCAGTCTTCTGTGAGTGTGCGCTGCCTGGTGTGCACAGCCATCTGATAAGGGAAGCAGCACAAGCTCAGCGCCAGCAGGTGCATGCAGGCCTCTCCAGGGGAGATGTCAGATGGTCAGTACGGCAGCCCGCCACGGGACAGGGCAAGTGCTGCGGGACAAGGGCAGGTACCACAGGACAGGGAGGTGTGCCACGGGACAGGGCAGGTGCCACGGGACAGGGCGGTGTGCCACGGGACAGGGCGGTGTATCGTGGACAAGGGCAGGTGCCTCGGGACAGGGCAGGTGCCTCGGGACAGGGAGGTGTGCCACGGGACAGGGCAGGTGCCTTGGGACAGGGAGGTGTGCCACGGGACAGGGAGGTGTGCCACAGGACAGGGCAGGTGCCACGGGACAGGGAGGTGTGCCATGGGACAGGGCAGGTGCCACGGGACACGGGCAGGTGCCACGGGACAGGGAGGTGTGCCACGGACAAGGACAGGTGCCACGGGACTGGGAGGTGTGCCATGAACAAGGGCAGGTACCACGGGACAAAGGCAGGTGCCTCGGGAAAGGGAGGTGTGCCACGGGACAAGGGCAGGTGCCACGGGACAGGGAGGTGTGCCATGGACAAGGGCAGGTGCCGTGGGACAGGGCAGGTACAGTGGATAAGGGTGGAACCAACAGCACCTCACACTAACTCAGAATCACCATAGAAATGAGTGCAAATTATAAAGAGAAATTAAACAATGCGTGTGCCTCTGTCAGTACCGTAAGCGAAACTGTCACGTACTGAATGTCCATTATTGCCCTGCACGTGCTGGGCATGAAGACAGGAAGACGACGGACAGTCCCCGTGAGGGGCTCAGAGCAGGACGGCGGCCTGGAGCCCGCAAGTGGCCGGTGTGGCCTGAGGACCGTGGGCCGAGCAAGGCAGACAGGGTGAAGCCTGCGTGACCCACTTATGGGAGCCCGAGGAGCCCAGAGACAGGAAGCAGAAGGGGGGCCAGAGGCCGGGGGGCCGAAGTGGGGAGGGCTGTGGCTGTTTAATGGGGACAGAATAGCAAAGTCCTGGAAGTGATGGGAGAGGCTCACCACGATGAGTGCACTCCCTTGGGAGCACGGCACTCGGAAATGAGTGAGATGACAAAAGTCAGGTCACGTGCACGTCACCACAATCAAAAGAACAGATGGAGGAGAAAATAAGAGTGGGCTCAAGGCACTGTCTTACTTAGGAGGGGGAGGCTCTTCAGTGACTGAATCCGATGTTTGTATAAATGTAATCTATGTATTCTTACAATGATTAGAAACTTAAGAGTAACCATTAAAGGATAGAAAGGGGATACATTCTTCTTCCAAAATGTATCCAATCCTACAGTCAAGAAAATGCTACCCCTAAACCCTCCATACAAGAATAATTTCATCAAGTAAAATTCTTGTATTTGAAAAGAATTCTAAGTAGTTTAAATTATTAGAGAAGAAATCTATGTTGAAGTAATGGACAATGAAAGCCCCACAAATCAAGTTTTATAAGATGTGCCCACAACGCAGAAGAAAATGCATCCGTTTAAACGCACTGAGAGCAAAGCAGATCATGAAGGACTGAGAAGTATGCGTTCAATGTAAGAAGCCAAAATGACCTAACAAGACAGGAAACCAGCCAAAAGGTAAAGCAGAAACGCCTGGGAAAAGAAGGTGCCCAGCACCGCGGAAGCTGGTTCTGCCAACGCCTCGCAGGCTGACCCAGGAACCAGGGGCAGCGCAGAGAGCGGGAGGGGGACAGGCCACACAGAGCAGACGCTTCTCCGCCTGTACAGCGGACACCTTCCCACCGAAGGACGCTGCCAGCAGGGCCTCCGCAGCGGTTTTAAAGGGAGTCGCCCTGAAAAAGCCTTCGCGGCTTGGCGAGCGGCGCAGGCTCCGGGCTTCTCCTGGCCTCGCAGCAGCTCGCGGGCGCTCTGCGGGGACCGCTGGGCATCGCACTGCCCTTTCGTGGAGGAAGTGCGTCTCTCAAACGTGACCGTGCGGCAGGCCAGGAGGACTGGCCTTCCACCGCTTCCGCGGCCCCGTTTCCACCGCCCCCTGAGCACGCGCTGGGGCCGCCCACCCGAGACGCGGAGGGAGCTTCCTAGGCCAGCAGCAATCTGTGGAGCTCACTCATGAAGCAGAGACCCCACACAGGCTCACACATGTCACATGCACGGAAAAGGCCGTGAAAGATCTGCAGTCCTGCTCCTCCTCCCTGCAAAACAGATCAGGCCCAAAGGTTTGGTTTTGTTTTGTTTTTGGAGGGCGGTTCTAGCGAATCCTTTATGGAACAGAACAGAATTTATTCTTGAAAAATCCAGAAACATGGAAAATTCCTCAATTTGTTCTCTGAGACTAGCATAACCTTCATACAAAATAGATGAGAACCTAAAGACAAAATCCCACACACAATAGCTCAGCGTTCGTGTCTGTGCTGCCGCAGTGAGCACCACAGCGCCTCAGAACAGACAGAGAAGTCCCAAATAAACATCGCAAATTAAATCTCGTGATGGATTAGCACTAACATCTCACTCCCTGGCCGGGAGGCTCAGCTGCTTGGAGCATCATCTGTGCACCAATGGGTTGCGGGTTCTAGTGCTGGTTGGGGCACATACCCAGGTGAGGGTTTGATGCCAGGTCGAGGTGCGTATGGGGGGCAACCAGTAGATGTTTCTCTCTTACGTTCATGTTTCTTGCTCTCTCCTTCTCCCTTCCTCTCTCTCTAAAAAAAAAAAAAAAGGGTAATATGTCATAAATTAGCAGGGTTTAATCCCAGGAATGCAAGGATGTCTAAAAATTAGGAAACCTTAAAAAAAAAAAATTAGGAAACAATCTCTTAATTCTTTTGGAAATGTATAAAAGGATAAAAAATATACAATCAAATTTAATATCTATTCGGATTTTTAAACAAAAATAACCATAATAAGTTGGATAAAAAAGGAAATTTCTTTAACTTGATAAAAAGCATCAGCGATCCGTGTGAGAAACATGAGACAATGTGAAAAGTCCAAACTCCTTCGAAGCCAGAACCAACCAACCGGAGTTCCAGCGCTGGAGAGAGACAGAACTAGTATTACTTGTAGAAGACATCCTGACGCAGAGATTCACAGCCATCAGCTAGAAACTGCGGAGAGCTAAGAGCCCGACAAGGGCTGAACAGAACCGCCTGGCGTACACATACCAGCACAGCTGTTCAGGAAATTTACTCTGCCATGTACTCTGCCACTCGTTATAAAGTACCCGGAGTAAGCTCTGTAAGAAGTGCAGACACCAAAAGCCTAACACAGGCTACAAAACCACCTCGCAGGGGCTCTGCAGCATCTTCTTGGATGGAAGTTTCAAACGGGTGCCAAGTCCCAGTGGTACTGTATGGCCTGCAGGTTTTAGGAAATGCATTTTTCTTTTGCCAGCAGCTGTTAAGAGATGGGCGGGCCGAGGTGCCACCTGGAAGCCTGTTCCTGTCACCTAGGAGGCCCTGGCTGCCCAGCCTTCAGGCCCCTCTCCCCCAAGAGCCCCCGAACGGCTGGCTATGTTCAAGTCTGCGTCCCCTTCTAGCCAGCGAGGGACAGAGACGGACTCTGAAGGTCACATGTGATGTGCACCCCTGGCTCTCGACAGGTGTTCAGTCAGCAGTGAAACGACGACGAGACTCAGCAGCTCCCCAAGGCAGCAGCCGGTAAGGGACCAGGGGCGCGGACAGGCGGATGGTGACCTGGACCCCTGCTGCCGAGTCCTGCAGGCACCCCCCCCCCCCATACACACACATGCACACATACCTGTTCATCAACGTAGGCGTCGATCCGCTTCTGGCACTCCAGCCACTCGGCGGCGACCCTGCGCAGCTCCTCCTCAGAGCGCTGGTACCGCTGCAGCAAGGTGCTGTAGGCGTCCTCGCTGCAGGCGTCGTGCGTCGTGGTCCCCAGCCTGTGGAGAGAAGGCTTTCAACAAAGAAAAGGGTCCAAAGGTCTGGGCAGCACCAGAGGGCAGCTCCTGTGTGTCACCTGCCCCAACATGACATGTGGGACCCACCCCACGCCACACAGACTGCTAGGAGGGATCATGAAGGACACGTGCAGGCCCCAGAACAGAGCCTGGCAGGAAGGAGAAGCTCCGAGAAGGAGCAGCTTCTAAGAAAAAAGTCAGTGGTGAGTATCACTGTCCCAAGATGACTAAGACCCAGCTAGCAATTCCATTTACTAAATGTGGGGCTGTAAGCAACATATTTAATGAGAAATATACTACTTTTGACCTGGTTTTCAAATTAAGTAAAATAGAAAATCCAATTCAAACAAAAATATAATTATATGCTCATTCATTCTGTGTTTTATCTTAAGAAACATGGTAAGACGGCAAATGAGGACATGAACAGGGAGCAGAAGACACAGGCCCAGGTGAACACTGCGGAAGCCACAGCGCGTCGGAGAAAGATGGCGACCTGTGGCGAGTGGGGGTGGGGTGGGGACAAGGGGCCTACAGCTTCTCGCTGGAAACCGCTCACTGGGCTCGGCGCTCTGGAGCTGACCCGCCACTGCCTTCCCCACAGCCGGCGGCTTCCCAGCGAGGACGCCCGGGCCGCACTGCTTCCGGGGGGCACACACAACGCCCGCAGGAGAAGGGCGTGCGCACACCCGGGGCGTGCGCAGGTGCGGACCAAATACCTGATTTGCGACACCAATGCTGGCAGGCTGCTCTGAAGAAGAGGCTCCGAAAACACCAGGTTCTCAAACAGGTGTTTGTTGTGCAGCTCCCACGTCACCTGGAACTTCTTCAGGTGCTCACTCTCCTGGTCAAAAAATAAGCAGAAGACGCACCGAGCTGCTGAAGACCGAAATCCCCCGGACCGCCCCTCCCGCTCCCCGCCCCAGTCCCCCAGGCCCAGCTCCGCTCACGAGGACTCGGGTGGAGGTCTCTGCCTGCACCACACAGCCCACTGGCCTCGCGCCTGCACTCGCACACAGAAACAGCGCAGCGAGATCCACAGGCCAGGAAAGGGCAGAGAAAGAAGAGAAACCACTGCACATACTTGATAGTCATTCCTTATAATTAGATTCACCATGTAGCGAAAACCCTCCTTTTCCGTTACTTAACCCTTTGCGGTTGTATTAAATTGGGACATGGGTGTCGTACTGGTCGGAATTAATTTCCATTGAAAGAGCAGTGATACGTAACATGCGAGATTATGAAGGATAAACAAGATTCATTAATTCTTTTCTGGAACTACGTCACTACTAGTAAAATCACTACAAGCATTATCACTTTCTACGTCAGAGTCAGTATTCAAGGTGCCAAAAT
Organism: Myotis nattereri; assembly: GCF_964212035.1. Lineage (NCBI taxonomy): Eukaryota > Metazoa > Chordata > Mammalia > Chiroptera > Vespertilionidae > Myotis > Myotis nattereri. Next base: position 229,881,200 of record NC_138075.1, read on the forward strand.
AAAACTCTTCACCGTTACTTTCAGATTCGCAGTCCCCTTCTTTCGGTAACTTTCTTTTTGCCATTTTGGAGTATTATTTTGAAATATCTTAACAAGCGAGAATGCCTAATTACAGTTAAACGTAATTTGTAAAGCTTTATTTGAAATTCTGCGAAGTATCTCCGAAGCTTGTTGATTTCTTCACTCTCAAAAGGAGACTGACTCGCCACGGGTTTCGCATGGCGCGTGTGGAACGACCGCGTTTGTTTATATTGAGTTTCGATATCTCCGATTTGTCGGGACAATGTTTTGGTTCGTGACAAGGTCGCTTAGACACTTAAGAGCTTTCAGAGAAATTATGAACTGATACACGAATGAATAGAGTTAAGATTCATACGGTTCCTTGCTGCGGTGGCTGAGAGCAGACATACGACCGGAACCGTACAAAAGCTTTGGTGGCTGAGAGTAGACAAATGACCGCAAAGGGTTAAATGCAGGCACGTTTTCTTGCCTCTTGAGAAACCTCCCCTGACAGAGGCGCACTGTTCCACGAGACACCACGTAAGTGGGCAGCAAGCGGCGACATGACCTTCCCTACTCGCAGCCTTCACTCCTGACAGGACTTGCAAGAACTGCACGTGCGAATCCATGCTCCCATGTGCAAGCTCCATGCACGGCCTGTGCTCAAGTCACCTATGGCCCTGGGGAGGCTCCTGACCGAGCGACTGCCACTCGGGAACCTGCCTAAGTTCCACACGTCATTGCGCCTCCTTGGGGTGACACACAGTGATCTGTGCCCATTTCCAATTCAGCCAAAGGGAGCTGGGATGCCCTGAGCTGGGATGGCAGCAATGACCCGACCTGCACCCAAAGCCCCCACTGCCTGCCCCAGACTAGTGCCTGGCACAGGCGGACAACACTGGAGGCAGAGCTGCCCCCGCTGCTCACCAGCCCTGCGGTCGGGACCGTGGAGGTCCACCAGGGCCTGGCATCTCAGTGCCCACCCTCCTTGGTGGTGTCCCTGCCCTGTGCCGGCTCCACCTAACGCTTTCCCCACACACCAGCTCCACCCACACCTCCCTGCTCACACCCGGCCGCCCTGGGAGCCAGTGCTCAGCAGAGGGCAGTGGGGCGCACCGACCGCCAGGACCTGGGAGGGGTGCACTCAGCCTGTCACCCAATGTGCTGTAACAACATGGCCACAGACCACAGCGTGGAAAGGACACGTGCCACGGACTTCAGCGGAGACCCCTGTGCGCAGGCACTGGGCCAGGCACAGGGACACAAAGGCTAACGCTGCAGCCCCCAGGGCACAGGAGAAGGCGGTGATCTGACTGACGACCGTCTCCACAACAGAACAGCAGGAGCCAAGGCAGCTGCAGACCAGACCCAGGCCAGCTGAGAGGCGCAGGACTGCCCAGGAGTCGGGTCTCACCTGCCCCGCCCCCTACACCTTCGGGACAGGCTGTGGGCCCTGCCGGCAGCCTGCGAGCACGGGCACTAGCACAGGCACTAGCACAGGCACTAGGCACAACCCTGGGGCACAGCTGTGGCTCCAGGGCTGAGCTACTGGAGGTAACAGGCCAAGATTCGTTCCTGAAGATGCTGGGTGTGTTCTGTGAGATCTGAAGCCACCCTCCCAGTGAGGCACGTGGAAACTGAGGTCCCAAACGCCCTCACCGCCTGGACCCAGGGGGACGGTCGCAGGTGCTGAGGCAAGTGTCTCTGAGGCCAGTACTGCTCACACCAGCGACCCTGCGCTGGGGCCAGAGATGCCGCAGCTGACGTGTGCTGTCACAGCGCTACGAGTGGTGAGCCTGTGTGAGGACGGCAGAGCCGGGCCAGGGGCAGAGGCAGGAAGGAAAAGTCCGTGGTTCCGGGCTTTCTGGCCTCCCCAGCCTCACTCCCCACATTCCAAGGCCGACGTGTGGAGTTGGAAGAGGAGGGTGTGCCGTCAGGTCCCACGGCAGACCTGAGACACAGGGTGTGCAGCCTTCGAGTGTCCCGTGAACGGAAGCTTCAATCTCATGGCCATCACAGCCTGGTCAGGCATTTCCCAGAGGACTGGAGGCGTAAGTTAGGTCTAGTTCCCACTCTATTTCAATGCTTGATAAGGAACACATGACCCTCAACCTGCTTGGCCCCAGGGCGCGTGCAATGAACCCCTCGAGTGCACTTCCCAGAAGGTCACGCTTGGGGAAATACCTTCCAGGCAAACGCATTCCACGGGCCTGCAGGCTCAGGACGAAGGGGTGTTGTTTCTGGAGAAGCTGAGGGCAGAGAGTTAGCCGGCTGGGTCACACCGCAGTGACCGTGCTGCTTCCAGGAAAACACAGGACCCCATTTGCAGCCGATCACCCAGCCTGAGCTTCCAGGAACTCGGAGTTAGGGAATCTGCCCCGGCCGCTGTGCCGCGAGGCTTCTCCAGCTGAAGGCCTTTCTGAGGAGCAGTGGTCATTTCCACACGGAGACTCGTGTTGCTGAAGACATGTACCCGGGGAGCCAGTGCGTCCAGTGATCGACATGTGCCGTGAGGAAGCCGCGCGTGAGCAGGTCCAATCCAAGTGTGAGCTACGCAGAGGGTTCCGCAGCCAGTGTGGGTCTGCTGTGCCACGTGGTTTCAGAGGCTACAGTTTCCGTGGGAGGTGCACTCGGCTCTGGTGGACTTTAAGAAAAGTCCCACCATCTGAAAGGCTGCCACCCACTCCTCCGTCCCCAATACACATCTCCAGGAGGCCTTCCTCAGGGCCCAGCCAAGACAGCCTCGCACAGCAAGCTGTGCGCAGAGCAGGGGAGAACCCAGGGCCAGACACTAGAAATGTGCAAACATGTAAATAAATGCGTTCGCCCCTGGCCGGTGTGGCTCAGTTGGTTGGGTCAACCCTTGCACCAACAGGTTGCTGGTTCGATTCACAATAGGAGTACATGCCTGGGTTTCAAGCTTGATCCCTGGTAGGGTGTGTGCAGGAGGTAGCCAATTGATAGTTCTCTCTCATCAATGTTTCTCTCTCTCTCTCCCCCTTCCTCCTCAAAATTAACAGAAACATATTTAAAATAAGTAAATGTGTTGCTTTGAAAAAATTAATGTTTTATTTAAAATATGCTATTTGTGCCTTGGCCAGATGCTAAGTGGTCAGAGCATCCGCCTAAGAGTCGCAGGTTCAAGTTCTGGTCAAGAGGACGTACCTCGGTTGCAAGTTCTCCAGCCCCGTAGGGGTGCGTGAGGGAGGCAACCAATAGACGTGTCTCTCTCCCATCAGTGTTTCCTCTCCCTCCCCCTCCCCCCCTTCCCTTCCACTTTCTCTAGAAATCAATGGGAAAAAATATCCTCGGGTGAGGATATACAGTAAATATTGATTAAAAGTCCACATAAACAAAAGCTCTTTGGGGCCCTGTTTGTAAGCTTAAAGGACCCAAGTCCCAAACTATGGAGAACTGCTCTGAGACGCTGACTCAGAGTTTACCTTAGCTCAGTTCTGCAGACTCTTCAGACCATGGGGATCACAGGACGGGCCGGGAAGGACTCTGTGATCCGTCTGTGAACCTTCTTGGATCCTCATTTGAACAATCCAACCACAAAGAGATTTTTGAGCCAATGGGGAAAGTTTTATATGGACTGGGTGTTAATCCATAAAAACAAACCACTCTCAGCTTTGTGGGTGTGACAATGGTCTATGGGTACGTAGGTCATGGACAGCCCCGAAGAGTGGCCTATGGCTGCTTTACTGGCAGCCCGGAAGCACGCAGGGCAGTCAGCCCAAGCTCGAGTTTCCCAGCGACGCCAGCAGCACCTGTCAGACCACGCACCTCTGCGGCAGCAGCTCTGTTACAATCTCCAGGAGGCGACACTGTGGCCCCCTCCCCGTCACCGACCCACCCGGTCAGAGGGCGCATGTCCCGCTGCCAATCCAGTGCTCGGAGCTCTGCGTCACCTCACACTGAGGTGCCATCACTGGTGGTCCCAGCATCACGTGTAGGCCCCACCCTGGGAGGGACGCAGGCCGCAGCCCGGGGTGAACGTGGGCTTTTGAGCATGTGAACTTCTCAGCCCTGAGGCTTTTGCCTTTCCTGCCACCTTGTTCAGTCTGTTACCAGCACTTCCCTGTTTCCCTGGGGGAGAGAAGTGCTCCGAGAGCCTCGCTGCTGGGCCACTGGAAACCAAAGTGAGTATCGCTACGTGTGAACAAGGTGGGATGAATCACTGCCAAATAGCTGTATTTTGCGCTTAAAATTCATGAGGTTTTTTTTCAAACCACAAGAAAACATTTCTGTGTAAATTGCTAGGGATTTGCTCTAATAAATGTGGTTCAAACTCACTTTTGTTAGCGTCACAAACAGCGCTCTGACAGGCCGGGCCTGCATGGAGGCGGCACAGCAGGGCACCAGGCAGGTGCAGGCGGGAGCGCGGGAGCCCCAGGTGCTGTCACAGAGAAGGCGGCGCGGGATCTGGACCTCTGGGCAGCAGGGCGAGGCCCAGGAGGCAGAGGTGGAGGCAGGGCTGCAGGTGCTGCTGCAGGCGCGGCCCCGAGGCAGCGTGGCCTGCTCAGCCCCGAACTCCGCTTCTCTGACACGGTCCTGACACGGCCCACGGCCCACCACTCACCAGCTGCTTTTCTATAACGAGTGCTTTCCTTGAGGTCGTAGGGAGTCACGGAGGAATGCCAACATCTACTGCATCAACGCTCAAGGGAGGCCCTTGGGCCCGAGATTACTTGCAAAATGGTGTTTGTAAACTTTTCTGGTGAAAAGTCTATCAACTTTAGAATCACATACAGACCACTAGGGCTTAAAATCTTAGGAGCCACTTACTATATTTGTTTCAAAGTGTAGTTTTATCACTAAGAAAGCACCCAATACCAGCCCAGTAAGGACCATTTAATAAAATTTAAGTGATAATAATAATAAAAAAAAAACCCCAGCCCAACCGGTGTTGCTCGTGGTTGAGCGTCGACCTATGAACCAGGAGGTCACAGTTCGATTCCCTGTGTGGGGCGTGCAGGAGGCAGCTGATCGATGATTCTCTCTCATCATTGATGCTTCTCTCTCTCTCCCTTCCTCTCTGAAATCAATAAAAATATATTTAAACACACACACACACACACACAGGCCCAGACTGTTGTTGGTGAACAGGTGCTTCTCTGACAGGAGGCGAGAGGCTGTCTCTGGGGAGCAGGTCAGCTTCCAACCAGCAGGCCTGTCTCCAAATGACCTCAGCACATCCAGTTTCTAGGAACTCCATTTCCACAGCACGCCCCCCGCCTTTACTCCTGGTGGTGGTCCAAGACCCAAGGGTGGGGACGGCACCTGACCGGACAGCACCCACCCTTCCTCCGGCTTGGACTGTCCAGTGAAAGGACTGAAAGGCCCCATGAGCAGGCGCCCCCGCATACATCCCATCCAACACGGGCCTCTGTGTACAGTAACGACAGTGACCAGCTGACAATGCGGACATTTTTCCTTCTTGTCCCTGTTGACCACACACTGGTCCTCACTGCATCCTGTCCCCTGCCTGCCTCGCTCCCTAGGCCTCACGCTCTCCAAACAGTGTTTCATGACACGTCACTGCCTGTCCATCCACTCAAGACTTATCAGCAGCAGATAGGGAGGGGGGAGGAGAGGAGAGAAGGCAGGCTCCGCCCGGCCCCCGAACATCACAGGGAGGGGATCTGGACTGCACACGACACCACCAGGTCTCAGCCTCACCCATTACACAGCTTAGTTCCCAACAAAGCCCAGAAAGGCACACGCTCTTACCAGAGTGCCCAGGAAGGTGCTGATGGTGCGTGCCGCCTGGCAGAGGGCGCCATACTCCTCGAGCAGCAGGGAGATGAACTGGTGGGCCTGCGGCGGGCCCTGGAGGCCAGACGGCGCCCGCACTCGCGCTGCAGCTGACAACTGCCGCAGGAGGCGGACCTTCATCTCCAGCACGTACTCTCGGGCTTGCTGCTCCAGCCGCTGGTACAGCTGGTAGGGGTCTCTCTCGCAGAGCCTGCACAGAGAAGGACAGTCACCACTCACCCGGGACCCCGCATCACCCCTCGAGCACCTTTTTATATCCATGAGCATCTTTCCTGAAGCCTTTCCCCAGGAGCCCACCTGAAATGCCACCACCTTCTCACACCGGGAGAGAAACATTCGTCCAAGGCAACAGAGGGAGACAGGCAGAAAGTGTCTGGAACTTTCCCACGCCATCCATAACAGCCAGGAAAAAATACATTTATTGAGACCTTACTCTGTGTCAGCACTAACTCATTTACCACCTGGTGGGCTGACTCTCACCTGCACTAACTCATTTACCCACCTGGTGGGCTGACTCACACCTGCACTAACTCATTTACCCTCCTGGTGGGTTGACTCTCACCTGCACTAACTCAGTCACCACCTGGTGGGCTGACTCTCACCTGCACTAACTCAGTCACCACCTGGTGGGCTGACTCTCACCTGCACTAACTCAGTCACCACCTGGTGGGCTGACTCGCACCTGCACTAACTCAGTCACCACCTGGTGGGCTGACTCACACCCGCACTAACTCAGTCACCACCTGGTGGGCTGACTCGCACCTGCACTAACTCAGTCACCTACCCACGTGGGCTCTCACATTACTGAACACTGAAGCCTACGGAGCCAGCAGGTGGCAGAGCAGAAACAGCAGTGCAGAGGCGGCTGCCGGAGATGGGCCTTCTGCACCCTGGACCACTGAAGTGAAAACATAGGCGGTTGAAGACAAGTAATATGTTTGAATGCTGGTATGGTCACAGGTGAACAGAGTGACCCTAATGAGGTAATCTCAGGGTGGGGGGCGGCCACGGACTGCTTCTCCTTCCTGCCAGGAACGCAGTGCACAACCCAAAGGGGCTGGCGTTATTTTCAAAATTAGGGGAAATGTACAGACAGCATATCTTATTTAAATCATCCCACCAGAAAACCAATAAAAGAATAAAATAAAACTTGTAAGCTGAAGAGCAAGAAAAAATTAATGCATCCCCCGGCCCAGCCACAGTAAGTTAACACTGTCATGCACTGCTTTTCTGACTTGCTCTGCAGTACTTGGCATCACTTTTCATCGTGTGCCTCTGAGGAGCCTGCAGATGGAAACCTAGGACACGGCAGCAGCAACCCCACCTCCAGCTACACCCGGTCAGTGGAGTGGCCGCTGTGTTAGCCACGAGCTGTAAATACACGGCGCCTCACAGCTCCTGCTCTTTATAGAGTGAATCCTTCCACCGCTGGGCACCACATTTGGCCAAAAGAGAAAAAGGTGAATTATCGCCTACTCCACTTTATTTTTTTAAATATGTTTTATTGATTATTTTTAGAGAAAGGAGAAGGGACAAGGAGAGAGAAACATTGATGTGAGAGAGAAACACTGATCGGTTGCCTCCCATACTCGCCCCAACAGGGGATCAACCAGGCGATCTAGGTATGTGCCCTGACCGGGAACCAAACCAGCGACCTTTTAGTGCACAGGACAATGTTCAACCAACTGAACCACACTGGCCAGGGCACCTATTCCACTTTATCCCACTTTAAAATGGCCACACCATCTAGGCTGTAAAAGACAAAGGCCACGTAAAATCCTGCAATGGAACATTGACACCTTATACAAAATGTGGCTAGAACACAGTAAAAACCACTGTGGATTAGTACACTCCGCAGAGATAAATTGATTTTTTAGCAGAATAATCGAGCACAGCGGTCGCCAACCAAAGGTCTGTGGACCATGGTAGTCCGTGAGGTCCGAAAGGTTGGCAATCACTGCTCTAGCAACCTGTCCGTTGAAACAGAATGCTTTTCATCTGCTAAAGAAAACCCACACAAGATTCGAGTGACACAGGGACAATCAAACGTACAGGTAGAGTGGACACCTCCTTCTTAGACATCTAATGAGCATGGCGAAATTAGTCACACATTTCATCCTCTTTCCTTGTCCATTGTTGACCTTATGAATGTAATGAAATGACCGTCGTACTTTTGCAAGTAGATCTTCTTAAAGTTATACACCGAGAGAAAGGAGGGTGCCGGAGATGTTGTCATCCACACGTACTTGCACTGCACTGCCCCGTGTGGTGGAGGCCATGCCGCCGTGCACACGCACACACACACGCACACATGCAATGTGGTTGGTGGGCAGCAATTTAAGAAAAGAAAGGTGAGTGTCACGGGTGATGTGAGGAGGCCCTGAGACTTTAGATAGGGAACCTCTTTGAGAAGCTGCCTGAAGATTAATGTGAATGATGGAAGGAGAAAAAAAAAGAGAGAAACCCTGAAAAGGGAAGAACACGCCAGAGAGAGAAGAGAAAATGCAAGGCCCTAGGGCAGGAATGAAGGGTGTGGGACAGGAGAGGAGGCAGGAGGTGGTAGCAGAGCAGATCCCGCAGGATGCGAGGGCGGGAGAGGAGAGGGTCCCCTCCACCAGGAGCCCAGCCCCGGAAAGGGGCCTCACAGACATCCCTCCTGACTCATCGGGATGTAAACACCAAGTGCTCTGGGACACAAAGACTAAGCAGAACACAGTACCTACAACCGCACGGGGACGTGGACTTACCCAAGCCTAACAGTGGGTTTCACGATTAGATAATGTGCTTCCCAAACCTCAGCCACCCACAGGCCACTGTCCCATCTCTGCCAGACGTCCCTCCGCTACACTAGCTGCTGCATATTTTCTATCAATTGCCTTTGAACTCACTTTAGGCTCTTCCTAAGCCGTGAAGTCACGGTTCTCATGTGCAGGTTGCCAAGACCTTCCTACTGCTCACTGGGAAATCTAACTGCAAAAACGGTACCTGGCCCCCCTGGAACCAGCTCAGCAACAGCAGGGGTTCACAGGTCAAACCCCAAACACACCGGCGGAATCCATCCACCAGTCAGCACAGCCCACGGCCAACCACTACTCCCGTGTCCGGGATAAACTAAGGCACAGCAAGCAAGAGTTTATAAAACCCCCGAAGGTGCCGCATTCAAAACGTGAGGAAAAGAAACCAATATGAGAACCAATCCATGAAATGTATAACTCAAATTTATCACTTTTATTTGGAACATTTCAAAAAAGAGAAAAAAGATGCTAAGACTATAAGGAAAAATAAAATTAGGTCCACTTCAAATTCTGCGTTGTCATGAGCATGGGGGGTCTGAAGAGCAGGCGCCACATGTAAGCCACTGACGTCTGAGGCACCCACGGGCAGGCCTGGCCACAGCGCTGGCCACTCACGTGCAGTGCCTGTTCCCTGGCTGCCGTGCTGCACGGAGCCTGCGTGGACGGGACAGCTGCCCAATGTCTTCCTCAGGCTAAGCCAGTGCTCAGCAGCACCCAGCACAGAAGGACTTAGTGTCAATCTCAACACGAGAAGTGGCAGAAGGGTGACTCCACTCCCACTATGTGGGCAGTAAGGGTTTCAGCAAACCAGAGCTTGTAACCTGACACAGAGGGCTCCCTCCTGCCAGGTGTCTGCTGAGTCCCCGCAGTGCACCCAGACCCTGAGAGCACAGCTCCCTGGGCACCGGCGAGAAAGGACAAGACACAGGGGACACGTGTACCTATCCACGAGCTCCTTCACCCCCTCCTTATCAGGCACCAGGGACTGGTCTTGGTCGTCTGCCAGTGGGGTCCCCGCCTGGCGGTAAATGCAGCGGACCATGTAGCGCACTTCAGACCAGTAGTTCTGCAGCTGCTGCGGCTCCCGGTCCGTCTCTGCCGAGATCTCTCTGTGAGGCAGCACAAGGCAGGGGGTCAGGGTCAGTTAGCACCACCCTCGCCATCCCCGACTCCATCACGGCCCTCCCGTCCACACCCACTTCCTTCCCCACTCCATCCGGCTCTGCTGTCGCTGCAGCGAGCTGGCACAGCCCCTGGGGTGCCTTTGGTCAGCCAGTCCCCGAGACCTCGTCTCTGGGAGATGTTGGCCCCCTCCCACAACAGGGATAGGGAATGCTGACCAGCCCCGCTCCCAGACCTCCACTGCCCGGGCCCATTAGGCAGCTCTCACCCCCACCACGGCCCAGCCCCAGTCCACTCCACCGACCCTGGGTTCCAATGACTGAGTCCTGGCTCCTGTCCCTCCTGAGGACTCGCTCCCTCCGGTCAGTCCTCAGGGCGGGAAGGAGGGAGGAGCTTCACTCGCCCGGTCTCCCTGACCACCGCCTGGCCACTGGCTCCCCCTCAGGAGGGTGTGGCCTTTAGGAAGAAGCCGGTCCTGCCCAGCCCCAGCACCCACTCTCCTGCATGCCCACCGTACCTGCGCTCGCTGCAGGCCTCACAAGCACAAGACGTGTCGGAGGGCAGTGGCTGGGTGCCCAGAGCCAGCCTCCCGCCGCCTGCCTCTGCCGGGGACCCGCCCAGAGGGCCGTGGAGAAGGAAGTCCTGGCCCTGCTTGAAAGAGAGAACAGCACAGACTCATGTTTAAATGCTCATGCAAATTTCAGAAACATGCCTTTTAGAAAACACACAAAACAGAGACACTGGAACTTTCTGAACGAATGTTACACAGGACTTTTTCTCTCTGGCACCAAGGGCAGAGTCACGTGGAGAAAATGCATGGTTCCTCCTCTTGTCACCCCTCAAGTCTGCCCATCCCCGAGGGCTGGCGTCACTCCTTAGGCGGGTGGCAGGCAGCCGGTGAAGCGGTGCTCCTGTTCTGCCCACCTGGCTGCAGCGCTCAGACCACACACGGGTCTCCCCTGCTGCCGGCCGAGTTTAACCAGGGCCACCTCCTCCTGGGCTCCTGAGCCACAGCCAGTGACTCCAAAGTGAGCCAGCATGGAACTCCCGCGTGGAACCTTCCACACCTGGAAACAAACGACCTTCCTGACCACGGGCTTCCAGGTTCCAATGCAGACTCTGCTCTAACCTCGCTGCACTCACCCCCTTTGCCTGGAGCGCTGATCCACTCAATCCTGAAGACAATTCTCTCTACCTGTCATGCCTCAGCGGAAAAATCAACACCTACTCAGGGAGCAGGCTGAACCAGCCATCAACTACCTCTTCAGCCCACCCTCCCAGCCCTGCTCTGTGAAGGGCGGGCCCTGCACACTGCTCCTTGGCCAGTGGCACCATGTCCAGCCTTGTCAGCAGAGGGTGCTGGAGGGGCACTGCGGGGGCAGGTCTCCCCCTGGTTCCCTGCCTTTTCTCAGCTTGCTCCTGCTACCCAGGGGTGTGAGGGGGACCCCATGCTCGAGTGGCTGCTCCCTGGATCCACCAAGACCCTTCTAAGTTCCTTTCACAGATCTGGGTAGCGAGTTCTCTATGTAAGCGTGTGCCTGTTCAAATGAGTGGTGTGGTGACCTCAATCACCTTTTCTGGCCTGCTCTTGCTGTGTTCCACACCAACAGCCCTGCCGGGCACACAGGACAGACTCGGAGCAGCAACCAAGAACCGGGACAGCAACGATTCCTGCTGACAAGGGATGAGGTGAAGGCCTTATAAACAGGGCACAAGATGACGAGTAAGTCCTTAAGTGTGTACTCAGCTGATACAGATTTTAACTTCAGTTACTGCATTTGGTCCAAGTCCAATGCAGCTTAAAAGAATACAACAAAACCTGCCACTCAACGATGTAAAATGCACAAGGTCCAGCATCCAATAACAAAACCAAGAAGCAGGAAAATATGACACCTAACCAGGAGGGAAACTAATCAACAGAAAGAGACCCCAAAATAACTGATGTGAAGCTACCAAGAGACAAGGATCTGAAACTGGAGATTACAGATAAACTCCACGTGTTCAAGAAAGTAGAGGGTAAGCATAAACACGAGAAGAGAAAGTGAAGGTGTAAAACACAAGCAAACAGAACTTCTAGAGATGAAAAACATCCTAAAAGATCAGATGACCACTCTGGGTCATTCATCTCAGTCCAGGGGATGGAGCACTTGGTTGTTGAAACAGCCGTCCAGTCAATCAACAAATATCTCCTAAGCACCTCCCATAAGTGAGACCCTGCACAGGGTGCTGGGGACATGGCCGCGAACAAGACACATCCTGGCCTCTTGGAGCTGATGTGCTGGTGGGTGAAAGTGTATTAGTTTCCTGCTGTAACAAATTACCACAAAGTTAGTAGCTTAAATAGAATAACACAAGTGTATCCTATCTAATAAAAGAGAAACATGGTAATTAGCATACGACCGCTACCCTTCCCATTGGCTAATCAGGGCAATACGCAAATTAACTGCCAGCCAAGATGGCGGCCGGCAGCCAGGCAGCTTAAAGCTAACATGAGGTTTGCTTGCTTCAGTGACGGAGGACTCCAACGTTCCCCGCCTGCTGCTGCCGGCCTCTGAGCTGCAACTCTAAGCAACTATGTTACAAATATAGAAGCTAAACAAAACCCCAGAAACCTGCTTTAGTCGGCCGGGCTTCAGCCAGCAGGATCGCAACATTGTTTCAAATACAGAAGGTAAACAAAGGCCAGAAACCTGCTTTCAGCAGCAGAGGCCTAAGGGCTGGAGCCAAGCCTCAGAGCTAAAGCTGGCCCAGAATTAAAAAAAAAAAAAGAAAAAAAGGTGCAGTTGGGAGCTTCCGTCACCCGCCAGCCTGAAAACAGCCCTCAGCCCCTCACCCAGAATGGCCAGGCACCCCAGTGGGGACCCCCACCCTGAAGGGTGTGTGACCAGCTACAAATAGCCATCAGCCCCTCACCCAGGCTGGCCAGGCAACCCAGTGGGGACCCCCACGCTGATCCAGGACACCCTTCAGGGCAAACCAGCCGGCCCCCACCCGTGCACCAGTCCTCTATCCTATATAGTAAAAGGGTAATATGCCTCCCAGCACCAGGATCAGCGGAGCCGCGAGGCCTCCCAGCACCGGGATCAGCGTGACGGGGCAGCGCCCAAACCCCCTGATCACCCTGAGGCTCTGTGTGTGACAGGGGGCAGGGCCACAACCTCCCTATCCGCCCTGCTCTGTTTGTGACAGGGGAAGGCGTCCCAACCCCCTGATCAGCCCTGCTCTGTGCCTGATAGGGGGGAGCTCCCCAACCCCGTGATCGCCCTGCGGCTCTGTGTGTGACAGGCTGCGGCGCCCCACCCCCTGACGGCCCTGTTCTGTGTGTGACAGGGTCCGGTGCCCCAGCCCCCTTATCGGCCCTGCTGTGTGTGTGACAGGGTGGGGCACCCCAACCCACCCCCCTCCACGAGCCCTGCTCTGTGTGTGACGGGGTAGAGCCATAACCTCCCCATCGGCCCTGCCCTGAGTGTGACAGGGTGTGGCGCCCCAACCCGCTGATCCGTCCTACTCTGTATGTGACGGGGCGGTGCCCCAACTCCCCTATCAGCCCTACTCTGTTGAGTGACAGGGGGGAGCTCCCCAACCCCCTGATCGGCCCTGCTCTGTGCGTGACAGGGGGGAGGCTCCCCAACCCCGATGGGCCCTGCTCTGTGCATGACAGGGGGGAGTGCCCCAACTCCCTGATTGGCCCTGCTCTGTGCGTGACAGGGGGTGGCGCCGCAACCTGCCCATCGACCTTGCCTTGAGTGTGACAGGGGGCGGTGCCCCAACCCCCCAATCGGCCCTACCCTGAGTGTGACTGAGGGTGGCATCGCAACCTCCCTATCCGCCCTGCTCTGTGCATGACAGGGGCGGCGCCCCAACTCCCAATCAGCCCTGCTCTGAACACGACCAGGGCTGCACCTAGGGATTAGGCCTGCCCTCTGCCACCCAGGAGCAGGCCTAAGCCAGCAGGTCGTTATCTCCCGAGGGGTCCCAGACTGCGAGAGGGCACAGGCCAGGCTGAGGGACCCCCTCGTCCCCCCGAGTGCACAAATTTTTGTGCACCGGGCCTCTAGTTGTGTTATAAAAAAAAAAACACCTTAAAAGAATATATAAACAAGATAGGCTTTAAGAGATCAAACACAGTAGAGTATCAATAAACCTGAAGATAAGTGATAGAAATAATCCAAAATGAAGCACAGCAAGAATCAAGACTAAGAAAATTAACAAAGCATTTGTAAGAGAAAATTAAGATGTCTACCTCACAGGTCAGGGTGTCCCACATAAAAAGGGGATATATGAACTAGACAAAACACCAGAAAGGATGTAGCCGGTGTGAAAACCACCATCAGCCAATTTGATTTAACTAATAATATTCATAGTACTATCTTTCCCACAAGAGAACATAAATTCCTTCAAATGCACATGAAACATCAACCAAGATTAGCCAATAAAACAAATGTCAACAATTTTTAATAATTAAATCACATGAATAAGTTCACAGATTATAACAGAATTGAGCTAATAATCAATAACAAAAAGAGCGTCAAAAGGTACAAAGTCCTGGGGATGTAATGTACAGCATGGAGACAACAGTTAACAGTACTGTGTTGTGTGTTTAAAAGTTGCTAAGAGAACAGATCTTAAAAGTTCTCATCACAAGAAAAAGTAATTGTAACTAGGTGGTGATGGATGCCAAGTAGACTTACTGTCATGATCATTCTGCAATACATACAAATATCAAGTTGTTACGTTGTACACCTGAAACTCATATAATGTTGTATATCAATTGTACTTTAAGAAAAAAGAAGATATCTGGCATGAACACGCTCCCAGGAACAAACTGGTATTAAAACTAAAATAAAGAAAAACTTCCTGAATAATCAATGGAAACTTCGCAGGAGAGAACCCTGATACCCAAGGACCGAAGGTGGAGACGCATAGAGACTGGTAGGAGGGGTGGAGGGGCAGAGGGGCGAAAGGGCTGGCCGGGCACCCACAGACGGCACTGAAGTCCCAGAGAGATATCTCAGCTGTGGGGGGTGCCACTGAGAACTCTGGGGTCTAATCCCCAAGCTGGGCCCCCCAGCAGAGAGCACCAGAACTGAGGAGGGTACCCGCATAACATCTAGCTGTGAAAAACAGTGGGGTGCTGTCTGCCAGGGAGTGGGAGCTGAACGTTGGGGCACCCTCTTAAAGGGCCAACACACAAAATTCCCTGTGGAGCCACCCACCTGGTGCTCTGGCAGAGGGAGGGTGAAGTGGACTGGAGCTGTGAGAGCAGAACCCAGGACAGGGGACTCAGGACACAGAGCTCAGAAGGCAGACACCCCAAGTTTCCTGGTCTGAGTCATTCCCTCACACAGAGGAGGACATCTTTCCCACACAGACATCTACCTTGCCTGGGGGGAAGACAGTGGACACACCCTAATGGAAAACACCTTGCCCTGAGGACACTTAAGAGATTAAAAGTAACAATTAGCCTCCAGGCAGAAGCAACTGTCGCTCCGTGTAGAAAAAACTCTCCCCATTCCTGGGGACAATTGTCTGGGGGCAATTTAAGTAGGCATCCTATCAGTCTATTGGCAGAGCGGTCTCTGGCGGATTTGAGTCTATGCCTGGTCCAATTAGTCAGAAACAGCCTTTAACACTGTCCGGCACAAAAGATTGAGAGGTGTAGAGAATCCACCTAATATATAGTCACAAATCCAAACAAAAAGCCAAAATGAGGAGACAAAGAAACAACCCTCACATGAAAGAACTAGAGAATTCTCCAGAAGAAGAGATAAATGAAGCAGGGATAAAAATTTATCTGAATCAGAGTTCAGAGTAATGGTGGTAAAAATGCTCAACAGCATGAAAAAAGATATAGTAACTACAAAAAAAAGAACACTCTGAGATAAAGAATGACATAACACAAAGAACACATTGGAAGGAATACACAGCAGATTAGGGAAAGCTGAGAATCTACTCAATTAATTAGAAGACAGAGTTGGAAAATATCACGCAGAGAACTAAAAAGAAAAAACAAAAAACAGGACGACAGCTTAAGGGAGCTGTGGGACAATGTAAAATATAACAATATTAGAATAGTAAATGTGCCAGAAGAGGCAGAAAGGGAGAAAGCAATAGAGAAGGTGTTTGAAGAAATAATAGCAGAAAACTTACCTAACCTGGAAAAGGAAAAAGTCACACAAGTTCAGGAGGCACAGAAAACCCCAAACAAGAAGAACCGAAACAGACCCACAACCAGACACATCATAATGAAAATGCCCAAAATTAAAAAGACAAATAAGAATCTTAAAGGCAGCAAGAGAAAAGAAAACTGTTACCTACAAAGGAGTTCCCATAAGGCTGACACTTGATTTCTCATCAGAAACTCTACAGGCTAGAACAGGGGTGGGCAAACTTTTTGACTCGAGGGCCACAATGGGTTCTTAAACTGGACCGGAGGGCCGGAACAAAAGCATGGATGGAGTGTTTGTGTGAACTAATATAAATTCAAAGTAAACATCATTACATAAAAGGGTATGGTCTTTTTTTTTTTTTTTTTTAGTTTTATTCATTTCAAACAGGCCGGGTCCGGCCTGCGGGCCGTAGTTTGCCCACGGCTGGGCTAGAAGGTAATGGCATGAAGTACTCAAGGTCATGGAAAGCAAGGATCTGAGACCAAGATTATTATCTCCAGCAAGGCCATCATTCGAAATAGAAGGTCAATTAAAGAGCTTCCCAGACCAAAAAAAAAAAAAAAAAAAGGCTAAAAGAGTTCATCACCACCAAGCCAGCATTACAAGAAATGCTAAAGGGATTGCTGTAATGAGAAGAAGAAACAGAGAGACACCTAGGCATACAGAATTAAAATGGCAATAAATAAGTACCTATCAATAATAACCCTAAATGTAAATGGATTAAATGCTCCAATCAAAAGGCATTGGGTAGCTAAATGGATACAAAAATATGACCCAACTATACACTGTTTCAAGAGACCCACCTCAAAACAAAAGATATACACAGGATGAGAATGAAAGGATAAAAAAAAAATCTCCATGCAAATGAAAAAGAAAAAAAAGCTGGAGTATCAATACTCATATCAGACAAAATAGACTTTAAAATGAAGGCCATCAGAGAAACCAAGATGGCGGCATAGGTAAACACCAGAGTTTGCTGTATCAAACAGCCACTTCAAAAATACAACTAAAAGACGGAATGGGCATCATCCAGAACCACAGGAAGGCTGGCTGA
This sequence comes from Myotis nattereri, assembly GCF_964212035.1. Lineage (NCBI taxonomy): Eukaryota > Metazoa > Chordata > Mammalia > Chiroptera > Vespertilionidae > Myotis > Myotis nattereri. The sequence continues at coordinate 229,898,119 of NC_138075.1, forward strand.
GTGGAAATTCTACAACTATAAGGAAAGAGAAAAGCATACCGAGACTCAGAGGAGGCGCAGTGCGGAAGTAAAATACTAAGGTACAGAGGCGCACACGGAGCGGGCTGGCGGCTGAGGGCACAGTTGTCCTTTTCAATCGGGGGGGAGAGTCTCAGGCTCTGAGCTCCTGTTCCGGGCAAGTCTCTGGGGACCCAGACTCATACGGGAGAAGCGGGACTGTCTGGCATTGGTCAGAACTCGAGGGCAGCTTTCTCTCGGAGGGGCTTGCAGTGATTGCCAATTCACTGAGAAGCTAGGCCTCTGAGAGCAGCCTAACTGCTAGCCCCGCCTTATTGATACCGTGGGACCCGCCCCACCCAACCCTGCAGGGAGGCTTTTGCTGGATAGCCTAAGGTAGAGGCTAGATTACCACCTCCCTAGAGAACCAGGAGCGAGTGTGCCCAGTGGTCAGAGTGGGACCATCCAGTTTGCAGCTCCGTGGAACCATAAAGGACACACTCAGGGGGCAGACTCAGTGAGCACCAAGGCCCCATTGAAGCAAGTCTTGCCCAGGAGGGGTGTCTCCAGCACAGAAGTTCTCCCACTGCAGACACAGCTGATTCTCACAACCAATTGGCCTGGAGGTCAATTCCTCCCAGTGATACCAACAACAATCAAGGCTTAACTACAACAAGACTGGGCACAAAGACCACAAGGGGGTGCACCAAGAGTGTCCTCCTCAGGTAATTGGGGAGACTGAGCCACTGGGCCCTAGAGGACACTTAGCACAGAAAACCACTTTATCAACACAGGGAAGCATAAAAAATGTGTAGACAAAGAAAAAGGACACAAATGACAGAAATGGAGGAAAGCAAACTACTGGATATAGAGTTCAAAACCACACTTTTTTTTTTTAAAATATATTTTATTGATTTTTTACAGAGAGGAAGGGAGAGAGATAGAGAGTTAGAAACATCGATGAGAGAGAAACAACGATCAGAGAGAACCAAGATGGCGGCATAGGTTAACGCCGGAGTTTGCTGCTTTGAACAACTACTTCAAAAGTGAAACTAAAAGACGGAACGGACATCACCCAGAACCACTGGAACGCTGGCTGAGTGGAAGTCCTACAACTAGGAGGAAAGAGAAACGCATACGGACACTCAGAGGAGGCGCAGTGCTGAAGTCAAATTCTGAGGTGCGGAGTGCACGGAGCGGGCTGGCGGCGGAGGGCGCGGTTGGCGTTTTCAATCGGGAGGGAGTCGCAGACTCTGAGCTCCAGATCCGGGCGAGTCTTTAGGGACCCAGACTCAAACGGGAGAAGCGGGACTGCCTGGCTTCGGTCAGAGCGAGTGCAGCTTTCTCTCCGAGCTTTGCAGCGGGTGCTGGGACTCAGAGAGGCAGAGCCCCTGGGGACAGGACTGAGAGCCGCCATAACTGCTCTCTCCGGCCCACCCTGTTGATCCTGTGCGACCCGCCCCGCCCAAGCCCTGCACAGAGGCATTTGCCGGATAGCCTCAGGCAAACGCCAGATTAGCACCTCCCTAGAGGACAGAAGTTCTCTCACTGCTGACACAGCTGATTCTCATAGCCACTTGGCCTGGAGGTCAAACCCTCCCTGGAATTAGCTACAACAATCAAGATTTAACTATAAGACCACAAACAAAGACCACTAGGGGGTGCATCAAGGAAGCATAACAAAATGCGGAGACAAAGAAACAGGACAAAATTGTCAATGGAAGATATAGAGTTCAGAACCACACTTTTAAGGTCTCTCAAGAACTGTTTAGAAGCCGCCGATAAACTTAATGAGATCTACAAGAAAACTAATGAGACCCTCGATGTTATATTGGGGAACCAACTAGAAATTAAGCATACACTGACTGAAATAAAGAATATTATACAGACTCCCGACAGCAGAACAGAGGAGCGCAAGAATCAAGTCAATGATGTGAAATGCGAGGAAGCAAAAAACACCGAAACGGAAAAGCAAAATGAAAAAAGAATCCAAAAATGCGAGGATAGTGTAAGGAGCCTCTGGGACAGCTTCAAGCATACTAACATCAGAATTATAGGGGTGCCAGAAGAAGAGAGAGAGCAAGATATTGAAAACCTATTTGAAGAAATAATGACAGAAAACTTCCCTCACCTGGTGAAAGAAATGGACTTACAGGTCCAAGAAGCGCGGAGAACCCCAAACAAAAGGAATCCAAAGAGGACCACACCAAGACACATCATAATTAAAATGCCAAGAGCAAAAGATAAAGAGAGAATCTTAAAAGCAGCAAGAGAAAGAAAGTCAGTTACCTACAAGGGAGTACTCATACGACTGTCAGCTGATTTCTCAACAGAAACTTTGCAGGCCAGAAGGGAGTGGCAAGAAATATTCAAAGTGATGAATACCAAGAACCTACAACCAAGATTACTTTATCCAGCAAAGCTATCGTTCAGAATTGAAGGTCAGATAAAGAGCTTCACAGATAAGGAAAAGCTAAAGGAGTTCATCACCACCAAACCAGGATTATATGAAATGCTGAAAGGTATCCTTTAAGAAGAGGAAGAGGAAGAAAAAGGTAAAGATACAAATTATGAACAACAAATATGCATCTATCAACAAGTGAATCTAAGAATCAAGTGAATAAATAATCTGATGAACAGAATGAACTGTTGATTATAATAGAATCAGGGACATAGAAAGGGAATGGACTGACTATTCTTGGGGGGGAAAGGGGTGTGGGGGATACGGGAAGAGACTGGACAAAAATCGTGCACCTATGGATGAGGACAGTGGGTGGGGAGTGAGGGCGGAGGGTGGGGCGGGAACTGGGAGGAGGGGAGTTATGGGGGGAAAAAAGAGGAACAAATGTAATAATCTGAACAATAAAGATTTAATTAAAAAAAAAAAAACATCGATCAGCTGCCTCCTGCACATCTCCCACTGGGGATATGCCCGCAACCCAGGTACATGACCTTGACCGGAATCGAACCCGGGACCCTTCAGTCCGCAGGCCGACGCTCTATCCACTGAGCCAAACCGGTTTCGGCAAAAACCACACTTTTAAGGTTTTTCAAGAATTTTCTAGAAACTGCTGATAAACTTAATGAGACCTACAAGAAATCTAATGAGACCCTCGAGGTTGTGATAAAGGACCAACTAGAAATTAAGCATACACTGACTGAAATACAGAATATTATACAGACTCCCAACAGCAGGCTAGAGGATCACAAGAATCAAGTAAACAATTTGAAATATGAAGAAGCAAAAAACACCCAACCGGAAAAGCAAAATGAAAAAAGAATCCAAAAATATGAAGATAGTGTAAGGAGCCTCTGGGACAGCTTTAAGCATACCAACATCCGAATTATAGGGGTGCCGGAAGAAGAGAGAGAGCAAGATATTGAAAACCTATTTGAAGAAATAATGACAGAAAACTTCCCCTACCTGGTGAAAGAAATAGACTTACAAGTCCAGGAAGCACAGAGACCCCAAACAAAAGGAATCCAAAGAGGACCACACCAAGACACATCATAATTAAAATGCCAAGAGCAAAAGACAAAGAGAGAATCTTAAAAGCAGCAAGAGAAAGAAAGTCAGTTACCTACAAGGGAGTACTCATACGACTGTCAGCTGATTTCTCAACAGAAACTTTGCAGGCCAGAAGGGAGTGATGAATGCCAAGAACCTACACCCAAGATTACTTTATCCAGCAAAGCTATCATTCAGAATTGAAGGTCAGATAAAGAGCTTCACAGATAAGAAAAAGCTAAAGGAGTTCATCACCACCAAACCAGGATTATATGAAATGCTGAAAGGTATCCTTTAAGAAGAGAAAGAAGAAGAAAAAGGTAAAGATACAAATTATGAACAACAAATACACATCTATCAACAAGTAAATCTGAAAATCAAGTGAATAATCAGATGGACAGAATGAACTTGTGATTATAATAGAATCAGGGACATAGAAAGGGAGTGGACTGACTATTCTTGGGTGGGGGGAAAGGAGTGAGGGAGATGCGGGAAGAGACTGGACAAAAACCGTGCACCTATGGATGAGGACAGTGGGTGGGGAGTGAGGGCGGAGGGTGGGGTGGGAACTAGGTGGAGGGGAGTTATGGGGGGTAAAAAGAGGAACAAATGTAATAATCTGAACAATAAAGATTTAATTAATCAAAAAAATAATAATAAAATAAAATAAAATAAAATGAAGGCCGTCACAAGAGACAACAATGGTCACTACATAATACTAAAGGAATCGATATAACAAGAGGATAAAACCCTGGTAAACCTATATGCACCCAACATAGGAGCACCTAACTATATAAAGAAACTTCTAAAGGACTTTAATGGAGAGATTGACAACAATACAGTCATAGTAGGGGACTTTAACACCCCTTTGACTTCACTGGATAGGTCTTCCAGACAAAAACTTAATAAGGAAACAGAGACTCTAAAGGACACACTGGATCAGATGGATTTAACTGACATTCACAGAACATTTCACCCCAATGAGCCAGAATATACATTCTTCTTAAGTACACATGGATCATTCACAAAGGCAGACCACATGTTAGGACATAAAACAAGTCTCCACAAGTTCAAGAAGATTGAAATCATATCAAGCCTCTTCTCAGATCACAGTGGAATGAAATTAGAAATCAACTACACTAGCCCTGGCCAGTTTGGCTCAGTGGATAGAGTGTCAGCCTGAGGACTGAAGGGTCCCAGGTTCGATGCCGGGTTGCGGGCACATCCCCAGTGGGGAGTGTGCAGGAGGCAGCTAAATCGATGTTTCTCTCTCATCGATGTTTCTAACTCTCTATCCCTCTCCCTTCCTCTCTGTAAAAAATTAAAACACCCCAAATCATTCAAACACATGGAGGCTAAATAGCATGTTATTAAACAATAAATGGGTTACCAACGAGATCAAGAAAGAAATGAAAAAATTCCTGGAAACAAATGAAAATGAACACACAGCAACCCAAAATCTCTGGGACACAGCAAAAGCAGTCCTCATAGGGTAGTTCATAGCACTACAGGCATACCTCAGAAAACAAGAAAAATTAATAATGAACTATTTAACCCTACAATTTAAAGAACTAGAAAGAGAATAACAAGAAAAGCCCAGAGTAAGTAGAAGTAAGATTAGAGTGTTAGGGGCAAAAAAGGAATATTGGGGATGGGCTATGGTTGTGGGAAACATTAATCATGTTCTGTTACCATGACTGCCTTGTGTTGCTTAAAAAGAAAGGCCATTCTGACCTGGCTGGGAGTTGTACACCCTCAGGACCTGGGTGTCAACCTTGGAATGTGGTCCATTCTCATGGAAAGATTAACAGCCTTCTTGCCCAAACAATGGAGTCCCACTCTAGCCTCCTACTTCCCCATGCCTGAAATCTCTACTTCCCCATGCCTATATTCCAATTTCCCTGTGTAATCTTTGTCCTACCCTACATAAGCAGCTGGCTTATGGGTGGCAGCAGAGCAGATTTTTGTGGATGATCTGCTGATTTCCCATACTGCCGGCAGTATTGGAATAAACAGTTCTTTTCCGAGTGCATAAGGTTTGTCGCTTCCCGCCGACCTGATTTCTGCCATAAAAAGAGCAGAAATAAATTAGAGCCTAAAAAAATCAATGAAATCATGAGCTAGTTCTTTGCAAGGATAAACAAAATTGATAAACCATTAGCCAGACTCATCAAGAAACAGAGAGAGGACCCAAATAAATAAAATCAGAAACAAAAGTGGAGAAGTAACTGACACCACAGAAATACAAAGGATTGTAAGAAAATGCTATGAACAGCTTTATGCCAATAAGCTGGACAATGCCAATGAAACAGACAAATTCCTAGAAAAATACAATCTCCCAAAACTAAATTAGGAAGCCTCAAAAAACCTGAATAGGCCAATAACAATTGATGAAATAGAAGCAGTAATTAAAAAAACTCCCACCAGGAGACAGAAATTGGCACAGAACCTACACAGAACATTCTCTAGAGACAGAAGAACTTCGCTGGAGAGAACATGGCAAAAGATCCTGGACAGAAACAGGCCTCAGAACCTAGAGACAGAACCTAGCGAGAGAACATAGCAAAAGATCCTGGACTGAACCTGACTACAGAAATTGGCAAGAGAACCTGACTAGAACCTGGTGACTGAACCTGGCTGGAGAACCTGGACAGAACCTGGCTGGAGAACCTAGGGAGGGAACATGGCTACAGAACCTGGCTGGAGAACCTGGAGAACCTGGCTGGAGAACCTAGCAAGAGACCATGGACACAGAACTTGGCTGGAGATCCTGGCTAGGCTGCTGATCAACTGAACGCTGTCTCCGTGTCATTCCTTCTTCGCTGACTCCGTCCACACCTTTGGGGACCCCTGGACCCGCTGGGGTTGGACCCCAGCAAATACTTTTGCAATATCTCTGGTTCTACCATTTAATGTGAGTAGGAGTTATCAGCTACAGGGTTACTTTTTGGTGTTAAGCTCTAGAAAATATCCTTGTTAAAGAATCAACTGAAAATTCTCATAGAAGATTTGCTTATAAATTACTCTGCTTATAAAATAACCCTTTTGTATATAATAAGGTTAGATTATGAAATATGTTGGGAGAAAATTATTTAGACTACATAAGCTCAAGTTTTCTCATTTGTATGATAAGGAGAAATATATATATATATATATATATATATATATATATATATATATATATGATTAGGAACATTTTATTTTTTAAAAAATACTAGAAACATCCTATATAATAAAAGCCTAATATGCAAAAAAAAAAAACCCAAAAAAAACAAAAAACCTCCCACCAAACAAAAGCGCAAGTCCAGACAGCTTCACAGGGGAGTTTTGCCAAACATTCAAAGAACTAACACCTATACTCCTCAAACTATTCCAGAAAATCCTAGAGGAAGGAACACTTCCAAACTCTTTTTTTTTTTTAAATATATTTTATTGATCTTTTACAGAGAGGAAGGAAGATAGATAGAGAGTCAGAAACATCAATAAGAGAGAAACATCGATCAGCTGCCCCCTGCACACTTCCTACTGGATATGTGCCCGCAACCAAGGTACATGCCCTTGACCGGAATCGAACCTGGGACCCTTGAGTCCGCAGGCTGACACTCCATCCACTGAGCCAAACCGGTTAGGGCCCAAACTCTTTTTATGAGGCCAGCATAATCCTAATTCCAAAACCAGATAAAGACACTACAAAGAAAGAGAATTACAGGCCAATATCCCTGATGAACATAGATGCTAAAATCCTCAAAAAATATTAGCAAATCACATCCAGCAATATATTAAAAAGATCTACACCATGATCAAGTGGGATTTATTCCAGGGATGCAGGGCTGGTACAGTATTTGCAAATCAATAAATGTGATAGATCACATATCGCTTCTCGGCCTTTTGGCTAAGATCAAGTGTAGTATCTGTTCTTATCAGTTTAATAAATGTGATAGATCACATAAACAAATTGAAAGACAAAAATCGTATGATCACATCGATAGATGCAGAAAAAGCATTTGACACAATCCAACACCATTTTTGATAAAAATTCTCAGCAAAGTGTGAATAGAGGGCGCATATATGATCAAGGCCATATATGACAAACCTACAGACAACATCATACTCCATGGGAAAAAACTAAAACCATTTCTCCTAAGAACAGGAACAGACAGGGATGCCTATTTTCACCACTCCTGTTTGACATAGTGCTGGAAGTGCTAGCCATAGAGATCAGACAAGAAGAAAAAATAAAAGGCATCCAAATTGGAAAAGAAGTAAAACTCATTAGTCACAGATGACATGATATTGTACATAAAAAACCCCAAAGACTCCATCAAAAAAACTACTAGACTTAAGAAATGAATTTGGTGATGTAGCAGGATACAAAATTAACATCCAGAAATCTATGGCTTTTTATACACCAACTAGAGGCCCGGTGCACAAAAATTTGTGCACTTGGGGGGGGGGGGGTCCCTCAGCCCGGCCTGTGCCCTCTCGCAGTCTGGGACCCCTCGGGAGATAACGACCTGCTGGCTTAGGCCCACTCCCAGGTGGCAGAGGGCAGGCCCAATCCCTAGGTGCAGCCCCTGGACGGGCTCAGAGCAGGGCTGATTGGGGAGTTGGGACGCCACCCCCTGTCATGCACAGAGCAGGACCAATAGGGGTTGAGGTGCTGCCCCCTGTCACTCACAGAGCAGGGCCCATCAGGGGGGTTGGGGCTCCGTACCCTTTCACGCACAGAGCAGGGTCGATCAGGGGGTTGGGGAGCTCCCCCCTGTCACGCACAGAGCAGGGCCGATCAGGGGGTTGAGGAGCTCCCCCCTGTCACTCACAGAGTAGGGCCGATAGGGGAGTTGGGGCGCCACCCTCTATCACCCACAGAGCAGGGCTGATCAGGGAGTTGGGGTGCCGCCACTGTCACACTCAGGGCAGGGCCGATGGGGAGGTTATGGCTCTACCCCGTCACACACAGAGCAGGGCCCGTGGGGGGGGGGGGGCAGGTTGGGGCGCCGCACCGTCACACACAGAGCAGAGTCGCTCAGGGGATCGGGGCGCCGCACCCTGTCACACAAAGAGCCGCAGGGCGATCAGGGGGTTGGGGAGCTCCCCCCTATCAGGCACAGAGCAGGGCTAATCAGGGGGTTGGGGCGCCTTCCCCTGTCACGAACAGAGCAGGGCGGATAGGGAGGTTGTGGCTCCGCCCCCTGTCACACACAGAGCCGCAGGGCGATCAGGGGGTTTGGGCGCTGCCCCCTGTCACGCTGATCCCGGTGCCGGGAAGCATATTACCCTTTTACTATATAGGATAGAGGACTGGTGCATGGGTGGGGGCTGGCTGGTTTGCCCTGAAGGGTGTCCTAGATCAGGGTGGGGGTTCCCACTGGGTTGCCTGGCCAGCCTCGATGAGGGGATGATGGCTATTTGCAGCTGGTCACACACCCTTCAGGGTGGGGGTCCCCACTGGGGTGCCTGGCCAGTCTGGGTGAGGGGGTGAGGGCTGTTTTCAGGCTGGCAGGTGACTGAAGCTCCCAACTGCTCCTTTTTCTCTTTCTTTTTTTTTTATTCTGGGCCAGCTTTAGCTCTGAGGCTTGGCTCCAGCTCTTAGGCCTCCGCTGCTGAAAGCAGGTATCTGGTTTGTTTGGGTTCTATAATTGAAACAATGTATAACTCCAGCTCTGAGATCCCGGCTGGCTGAAAGCAGGTTTCTGGGGTTTTGTTTAGCTTCAAACTGCAAGCTCAGAGGCCGGCAACAGCAGGCGGGGAATGTTAGCTTCCTCCGTCACTGAAGCAAGCAAGCCTCATGTTCACTTCAAGCTGCCTGGCTGACGGCCGCCATCTTGGCTGGCAGTTAATTTGCATATTTCCCTGATTAGCCAATGGGAAGGGTAGCGGACGTACAGCTAATTACCATGTTTCTCTTTTATTAGATAGGATAATGAACTCACAGAAAGAGAAACTAAAAAAACAATCCTATTTACCATTGCACCAAAAAAATTAAGATACCTAGGAATAAACTTAACTAAGGAGGTAAACGACCTGTACTCGGAAAACTACAGGACGTTGAAAAAGGAGATAGAGGAAGACATAAACAGATGGAAGGATATACTGTGTTCATGGATGGGTAGAATCAACATCATTAAAATGTCCATACTGAGGGAACCAAGATGGAGGCATAAGGTATAGACCTGTGTGTGCTGCCTCCCACAACAACACTGAAACTACCAACTATAAGACAAAACAGCTATCATCCAGAACCATGGGAAGGCTGGCCCAGTGGAAGTTCTACAACTGGAAGGAAAGAAAGAAGCACACTGAGACTGAGTAGGAGGTGCAGAGAAGCCAAGACCAGAGGTATGGAGTCGCACGCCAGGCGGACTGCAACTGGATGCGCGTTTTTTTTTCAATCGGAAGGGGATACAAGCTCTCGAATCCACTGAGCTTGTTTGGGGCAGGATTCTGAGGTCCCAGACACCTACGGGGAGAGGCGGGACTGCCTTGCAGTGGGTCGGAGAGCGAGGGTAGCTTTCTCGCGGAGCTCCTCGCCGGCACTTGGGGACGCAGAGACGCCATTGCTGTTTGCTCCGCCCTGGTGATTCTCGGAGACCCCGCCCTACTCAATTTACATCCCCACCCAAGCTGTGCACGATGTCTAGTGCAGTGATGGTGAACCTATAACACGCGTGTCAGAGGTGACACACGAACTCATTTTTTTGGTTGATTTTTCTTTGTTAAATGGCATTTAAATATGTAAAATAAATATCAGAAATATAAGTCTTTGTTTTACTATGGTTGCAAATATCAAAAAATTTCTATATGTGACACGGCACCAGAGTTAAGTTAGGGTTTTTCAAAATGCTGACACGCCGAGCTCAAAAGGTTCGCCATCACTGCCCTATGCTCTTAGCAGCACAATTCACCATAGTTAAGATTTGGAAACAGCCCAAGTGTCCATCAGCAGGTGATTGGATTAAAAACCTGTGGTACATCTACACAATGGAATACTACACTGCAGTAAAAAAAAGGACTTCTTACCATTTGCAACAGCATGGATGGACCTGAAGAGCATTATGCTAAGTGAAATAAGCCAGCCAGAGAAAGATAAGTATCATATGACCTCACTCATTTGTGGAATATAATAAACAACATAAACTGATGAACAAAATAGAGCCAGAGAAAAAAAAATTTTAGAATATAATAGAAGTAATCCTGTTATCTGAAGATTTTTAATATTTCCTATAGCTTTTGGTAATGTTATTCTATTTAAAATATTTTTTCTTAAAACATTAATGTTTATTGCATGTAAAATCATATTTAAAATATTTTCTTGAAATGTTTATGGCATGTAACATTATATTTAAAATATATTTTTCCTGAAATATTAATGTTTATTGCATGTAACATATTTAAAGTCGTTTTTCTTGAAATATTAATGTTTATTGCATGTAAATGGCTAATTATTTTGTATCTACAATCTGGTAATAGATTTATTTTGTATATTGTAAAAGAAATAAAAGAAAAAATAAAGGTAAAAAAGAAAAAGAAGCCGAAACCGGTTTGGCTCAGTGGATAGAGCGTCGGCCTGCGGACTGAAAGGTCCCAGGTTCGATTCCGGTCAAGGGCATGTACCGGGGTTGCGGGCACATCCCCAGTAGGAGATGTGCAGGAGGCAGCTGATGGATGTTTCTCTCTCATCGATGTTTCTAACTCTCTATCTCTCTCCCTTCCCCTCTGTAAAAAATCAATAAAATATATTTTTTAAAAAATTTATAAAATTAAACACGTGTGTCAGAAAAGAAGGTCTCAAATCACTAATGTAAACTTCTATCTTAAGAAACCAAAAGAATAACAAATTAAATGTACAGTAGAAAAACAGAAATAATAAACTTAAGAGCAAAAATTAATGGAATAGAAAGTATTAAATCAATTCAACCAAAATGTGGTTTTTTTAAAGAGCAATAAAAATGATAAACCTCTAGCCAGGTTGTCAGGAAAAAAAAAAAAGAGAGAGAGACAAAACTCAACCAAAGTATCAGGAATGAAAGGAGTGGGGTTGGTGCAATCACTACAGATCCCATAAATTGAAAGAGATAAACTTTATAAAATAAACTGAACTCCTAGTTCAAAACCATCCCAATAAAGCAACCCTGGGTCAAGACAGTGTCACCGGGGAAGCCTACCAAACATTTAAGCAGAAATCACAGGAATACTACACAAACTTTTCACAGGAGAAGCAGAGGAGAGAATGCTTCCTAGTTCATTCTATGAGGTAATACTCTGACACCAAAACCACACAAAGATATTGTGTGACAAGAAACCTACAGACTAAGAAGCCCTGTGAACATAGATGCCATACTCCTTAAAACGTTAGCAAATCCAATAGAGCAGGGGTCCTCAAACTGCGGCCCGCCGAAAACATTTATCCGGCCCACCGGGTGTTTTTGCCGCCGCTGCCTGTTGCTTAGCGGCTGACTAGTTTTTTTTTAAACTACAGTCCGGCCCTCCAACAAGGGGCAGTGAACTGGCCCCCTGTTTAAAAAGTTTGAGGACCCCTGCAATAGAACAACCTAGAGAAAGCATAACACATAGATCACAACCAACTCTGGAGTATCCCAGGAATGCAACGTGCTTTCAACATTTAAAAACCACCATAACTAATTTTAACAAAAGCACCTCCATGATCATCTCCATAGATGTAGACAAAGTTTTACAAAATTAAATATCCATTCCTGATAAGACTCAGCAAACTAAAATCAGAAGTATACTTCTTCAACCTGATCTGCAAAAACCTACCACTAACATCATACTTAACAGTAAATGACTAAGTGCTTTCCCCCTAAGACTGGGAACAGGCAAGAATGTCTGCTCACATCACTCCTATTCAGCTTCATATTAGAGGTCCTAACCAATGTTACAAGGCAAGAAAAAGCAAAAGTCATACAGATTGGAAAGGAAGAAACACGTTACTTATAGAGGACATGACCATCTACGGAGACAATCCTAAGGACTCTACCAAAAGACCACTAGAATAAATGGGATTTCATAGGATATAAACTCAATAAACAAAAAAGCAGTTGCATTTCTATATACTAGCAATAAACAATTGGATATTTAAAAATGTTAGAAGCATAATTTAAAATACCAAGAAAAATGTGAAATACTTTGGAAAGTTTTCAATACACCACATGCAAAGCCTCCAGTGTGAAGACTACAGAACTGCTCTAAGAATAACCCTGAAAGACCTAAGTTAATGAAGATCCATGCCACATGCATGGGCTGGAAGACTCACTATTAAGATGCCCATTTTCCCCAAACGGACCTATAACACAACACAGTGCCAGCTAACATCTCAGCAGGTGTTTCTGTAGAAACTAGCAAGACGATACTAAACTTTTTATGGAAATGCAAAGGACCTAGAATAGCCAAACACTTATAAAAAAAATAACAAAGCTGGGAACCACTACTACCTAATTTCATAACTTAGCTTCTCGAATCAAGACAGTAAGGTACTGGCAAAAGGACCGTATCTACGCAAAGTGGAACACAGAGTCCAGAAGCAGACCCTCTCATATGGCATCAATTGATTTTTTAAATAAAAATGCCAAGGTAATTCAACGAGGAAAAACAGTATTTTCAACAAACAGTACTGGAACAACTGGACATTCACATACAAAAAGGATGAACTGCAACTCTTTACAAAGACACAAAAGTTCACTGAAAATGGGTCACAGATCAAATGTATAAGCTCAAACCATAAAATATCTAGAAAAACCACAGACCAAAAGTTCTTTAAATCTGAGGCAGCCAAGACTTCTCCCATAGAACACAAAAGCCCAAACCATTTCAAAGTTGATAACTTAGACTTGACCAAAATGTAAAACTATTGCTCTACATAAAAGAGTGTTATATAATGCAAAGGCAAGCCACACACCGGGAGAAAATATTTGAGAAATGTATCGAATAAAAGGCTTGTATTCAGAATATATAAAGATCTCTCACAACTCAATAAGATAAACAAACCAATTAAAACCAGGTAAAAGATGTGAACAGCCATCGAGATACAGGTGGGAAAAAAGCAATAAAAAGATGCTCAACAAGCCATTAGGAAAATGCAAACTAAAGCTCTCTGGGCTAATACTGAGCCACTGGCATGGGTATCATTGAGGACTGTCAATACCCAGCCTAGGCGAGGATGGAGGCCAATGGAGACTCGCACACGTGGCTGGGAAACAGCACCAGCACTCTGAAACACAGCATGATGGTTCCTTGTGACATCAGACATACACTTAGCCTATGACCTTGAATCCACTCCTAGGTCTTTATCTAAGAGAAATGAACTATGTTGACATAAAGACATGTACTGAGATGTTGTTAGGAGCTTTATTCAACAGCCCAAACCAGCAAACACAAATACTACTACTCTACTGCTGGTGGAGAAACAAATGGTGGTTCATCCATACAGTGGAATGCTATCTGGAATAAATATAAAAGCCCAGAAACCATTACGGAGGAACGACCAGAACGGCCGGTCGCTGTGACACGCACTGACCACCAGGGGGTAGATGCTCAATGCAGGAGCTGCCCCCTGGTGGTGAGTGTGCTCCCAAAGTGGGAGTGCCACTCAGCCAGAAGTTGGGCTCAGGGCTGGCCAGCACAGCAGTGGCGGGAACCTCTCCCGCCTCCGCCTCCGCAGTAGCACTAAGGAGTGAGCAGGTGGGCGGTAAGGAGCAGGGAGCCAAGTGGTAAGGAGCAAGCAGGCGGGCCGTTAGGAGCGAGGGGCCCCTAATTGCAGGAGGGATGTCCCGGATTGCGAGAAGTCGCAAGCAGGGCTGAGGGACACCGTTGCCCCCCACCCTGCCCCATGCATGAATTTCGTGCATTGGACCTCTACTTTAGAAATAAAAAGAAATTAACACTGGCACACGTAGTGACATGGATGAATCTCAAAAGCATATATTAAGCGAAAAAGCCAAAGACCACCATTCCGAAGATCTTTCTGTCCTCTCATTCTGACAATTCTGGACAGTAGTGACAAATTACGTGAGCATCCACTCCATGAAGTTCATTATAAAGGGACGGTATGTTTGTATTATGACAAACATTCAAGAGAAGGGCGAATATCAGCATTTTAAATGGATGGTTTCAATTGGGGCTGTATGCCTTCTGTAGGGTAACTAGTAAAGAATCTGGCTCTTAGTGTAAAATGCAGGACTTACATTTCAACCACATACATGAGAACCCAGACACAACTGCTAATGTCCAGAACCAAACAGAGCCTTTAGCACAGTCAACCCTGAACACACAAAACCAGAACCTGAATTTGCCGAGCAGTCGTCCTTGTGGCCAGATGCTGCTGGGCTGGCTACAAGACCTCTTTACAAAAAATTCCCCAAAGCGCCACTTCCCACCCAACCAAACTTCTTGCTATTTAAACATCTACTAAAGTCACATGCGATATAACTTGTGCTTTTGAGTCCTTGTGTAAGTAGGAAAATTCAAGTTGGTCTACAACTTACACACACACACACACACACAAAAAAAAACCCTGAAAATTATTAAAATTCAAGTACACATTGTTTTAAAGAAAAAGATGAATGATTAGCTGAAACTAAACTGCTGAATTCAACACAGGCCTGGTACTGGCTACTAAGCAGCAGGTTCTCTGAGGCAGGCCTGCGGCCGGAGGTCTGTGTAAAGCACCCCAAGCAGCCCTCCTCTTTGCCTGTCTCAATTCTCCTGCCCAAGCAGCCCAGGCCTGCGATAGGTCTTTGCTCGGCCTCAGCACAGCATCGAAGTGTGGAGACAACCTCCGGTCCTTCCTCACAGCCTTGACCTGACAAGTCCTACCCAGGCCCCAGGTCATATAAGTCAGGGCCAAAGCTCTCCACTCTCAACACACCTTCCCCCATTATCAGGATACGAAGTGTTTCAACCGCTTCAAAGACCATGAAAATCCATCCACAGCCCCCCAGGTGTGAACTTTACTGTGCAGGACGCGCACGTGCACATTCTGGAGTCCTGAAGCATGGCCTTTGCATAGTAATCAAAGGTAGCTTTGGATCTCCACATGGCAATGCATTAAACTTGACCTTAACTCCACACCATATAAATTTTTTTTATTATTATCTAAAGTTTTACATTTGTCAACCATATAAAATTTTAATTTCGATCCCAGGTGGGTTGTAGGTCTATGCCAGTGATGGCGAACCTATGACACGCGTGTCAGAGGTGACACACGAACTCATTTTTTTGGTTGATTTTTCTTTGTTAAATGGCATTTAAATATATAAAATAAATATGAAAAATATAAGTCTTTGTTTTACTATGGTTGCAAATATCAAAAAATTTCTATATGTGACACGGCACCAGAGTTAAGTTAGGGTTTTTCAAAATGCTGACACGCCGAGCTCAAAAGGTTCGCCATCACTGGTCTATGCAAAGCAGCCTGGCCGGAGTGGCTCAGTGGTTGAGCATCGACCCATGAACCAAGAGGTCCCTGGTTCAATTCCCCGTCAGGGCGTATGCCCAAGTTTATGGGCTTAATCCCCAGTAGAGGGTATGCAGGAGGTAGCTAATTGATGATGTTTCTCTTTCATCAATGTTTCTATCTCTCTATCCCTCTCCCTTTCTCTCTCTCTCTTAAAAAAAAAATTGGAATGCAAAACAATACAAGCATAAAACCGTGCTGTTCAGTAGTCCCATATCATGTGTGACTACTGAGTATTTGAAAGGTGAGCAGCATTTTGAATATTCAGTATGAAAATATAGAAAAATCTCACTAATATTTTTTATATTGAGTACATGCTGAAATAAGCTTGGATATATATATACTGAGGTAAAACATAATATCACCTGTTTCTTTTTAGTTTTGGTAAGGGGTTACTAAAAAATCTGCAGTTACCTATGTGGCTTACATTCGTCATTCACATATTCCTTTGGACTGTGCTGCCAGAAGAAAATACATACTAAAAATGCAGTTGTGATTTCATATAGGAGAAAAAACACTAATAAACAGAACTAAAGAAGGCAATAACTACTAAAATTTTTTTGAGCAATTTGGCTAGATTAAAAATGAACTAGTATTCATCCAAAGGCAGTGTACACATAGCGAAAAGGGAAGCACATCGGAAGCGGGTGATGTCTGCGGGCATAGAGCCGACCGGGGTCTGACTAAACACAAAGGAACGAATGCCACGCGGCAGTAAGAAAGACAACCCAACAGAACGGTGGTTCTCACCGTGTGCTCCACGGGCCCCTGGGAGTCCCGAGCACCTTTTCAGTGGGGCCACTGGTGAGAACCGTTTCCATATTCACTCCAAGATGCCACTGACTTTCCCACTGTGCTGACATTGGCCGTGACGGTGGGTGAAGCTGCCGGCCCCTCGGCAAGAAGCGGCTACACAGCCAGGTGTACGGTGCCGCGGCATTGCCCACCACGCGCTCAGTTTAAAAGCACCAGGTCTCCGTCGGAGTGCCCCTGGGCAGCAGGGCCATGAATGTGTTCCAGCCCAGACCTGCAGCCACGCCTCTGGAACCTTCCTTGTGAGGAAACAGGAAGTGCACATAAAGCGTCCCCAGGGAAAGCACCTCAGTGAGGAGCAGCATCAGCCACGAGCCGCCTCGCGTGGAAGGACGCCTGACAGACCCAACGAGATGACTCAGACATGGCCATTAGCCCGTTTTCTCAAAAATGAATGAAATGAGCCTGTCACTGAATGAAATGTGGCCATCACTGTGGGCAGAAGCTGCTCCGCGCGTACATTTCTGATGAGATGGAGATGGTGCTAACAGACATGATGTCCAGGACTGGACAAGGAGGGGTGCTGCATCAGCTAGGTCCCTAACTTGGTCAGCCACTGCTCTCACAAATGACCGATGGGTGGTGTTCCAAAATCACACACGGGCAAGAGACTCATCCAGAGAGCATGGACTTGACTTTAACAGCAGAGGAAAATCATAAAGGTTGCTTGACTCTACACTGTAACTAACCATTAAAACACAGTTTGCTTAAGAAGAAAATGCAGTTATCTAAAAACAGGTATTAAAATATTCTCTTCATATACTTCAATCAAAACAACCTATCACAACAGATTGAGAATCTAGCATCTTCTATTATACAAACATTAAAAAGATTCTCACAACAATGCTACTCTACTCACTAAATTATTATTTTTTAAAAAATAATTTTTTATTGATTTCAGAGAGAGAGAGGAAGGGAGAGGGAGAGAGAGAAACATTGATGAAGAGAGAAACATCAATTGGCTGCCTCCTGCATGCCCTCCACTCGGGATCAAAGCCACCAGCTGGGCATGTGCCCTGACTGGGAATCGAACCTGCAACCTTTAGGTGCATGGGATGACAACCAACTGAGCCACACCGACCAGAGCCCTCACGACATTATTTTTGTTTCAGAAAATAGTTTTCATTGAAAAATATGCTACTGCTCTTAACCTGCAGGTCAGTTCACACTCTAAATCCCGTGACTCCTCCTCCACGCGTATCCACAACAACGGGCGAGCGTGTGCTCCAGGTACAACACTCAACAGCAAAACCTGGAAACCACGCCATGCCACGCGTCGGAAGGTGACAACAAAGAAGACGCGACATCTGTGAATCTCCAACAAAACACATAAGACACAAAATGCTGCTGCCGCACGGACGTCTGTATCACGTTCCGAACAGCCGGAACGCCAAGGAAAGCGTGGGATGGGGGGCAGGCATCTGGCTAACCCAGCGCAGGAGAGAGGGGGCCCTGTGAGAAGGCGGAGGCCGGCCAGGGGCAGAGAGGGGATGTGGCTGAGGGCAATGCTGGGCTCGGGACCTGTGTTGGGGAGAACGAAACCCACCCGCCCGCAACCCTTCAGTGACAAGGGTCAATTCCACGATTAACAAGTAGGACAAAGGAGGCCAAGTGAAGCCTGCCTCTCTGCGGACATACAGGCCCCATCCAGGGACTGAAAAGGAGGCGAGGGAAGGAGTTCACCTAGGACACAGCAAGTAGCTCATTAGGACAAAGGGGCCTCAGATGGTTTCAGTGCAAGAAAAAGAACAATGCGTCCCTAGCCGGCTTGGCTCAGTGAGTAAACCTTCGGCCTGCAGACTGAAGGGTCCCAGGTTCGAATCCGGCACATGCTCAGGTTGCAGGCTCGATCCCCAGTAGGGGGCATGCAGGAGGCAGCCGATCGATCCATGATTCTCTCTCATCATTGATGTTTCATCTCTTTCTCCCTCTCCCTTCTTCTCTGAAATCAATAAAAATATATTTTTTTGCCGAAACCGGTTTGGCTCAGTGGATGGAGCGTCGGCCTGCGGACTGAGGGGTCCTGGGTTCGATTCCGGCTGAGGGCATGTGCCTGGGTTTCGGGCATATCCCCAGTGGGAGATGTACAGGAGGCAGCTGATCGATGTTTCTCTCTCATTGATGTTTCTGGCTCTCTATCTCTCTCCCTTCCTCTCTGTGGAAAATCAATAAAATATATTTAAAAAAATAAAAATAAAAAAATAAAAATATATATTTTTTAAATAAATAAAAAATATTTTTAAAAAGAGGAAAAGGAACGTGTGAAGATTTAATCATTTTAACCTATAGTCACCCAGCACAGCCTTGAAACATGTCAATCAAGATGGAAATAAGAAAGACAAACGTACATGCATGGTAGGAGACTTGAACGGATATTACTCTGAAATTGAGAGAGTTAAGCACACAGAGAACCAATCAGAATACAAAAGGCTTATGAGCATAATTAACAAGGTTCTCCATCTCAACCCTGAAGAGACATTTTCAAGCTCTCACGGACATTCATGAAAACTTAACCACAGGTTAGTGAAACTGACCACAGACCATGACCTCTAATTCTAACAGCAGTAAAGTAAAAGCATGATTAAAGGTAATCCTAGAGAGATATGTTTGGTTATTTATGAATAGTAGATAATTCATAGTTCAAAACAGAAATACTGAAAATTGGATAATACTTAAAATTGAGCCAATACAACTAACATTTCAAAATCGAGAGCATCCATTAGAGGTTTCCAGCACATACCAGAGAACAGAAACTGGTGGGTAAGAAAGAACTCAACTTAGGAAGGCCGGGGAGTAGCCACAGAAAGAAAGGAGAAGCCACGGCAGCTGTGGACCGAGTGGGATGAAGGCCCACTGCCTCCTGCAGGCCTCCGGGCATCGGCACGGGGACAGGCCCTCTCACTCCTTCTCCCACGTAGCAGGCTGGGCAGGGCTCAGGCTCCCACAGGTCTCCAGGTGAGATGAGCACAGGAATGCAGCTCCCCAAGCAGATGGCACCCAAGCTCAGGCTCCAAGACACTTGTCAGCAGCCCTCAGAAGCTGGAGCGCAGCCCCTACCTCTCGAGGCATACGCACCCCTCTCCCAGAACACGACACTGGGCGAGCCACACGTCTCACTTACTGACAGTGTCCACCGCTACCTCCTTGGTGCAGAGCAAAAGGAACCTCTCCAGAGGAACAGACAGGATGTGGTGGCAGTGGATGCCTCTGGGAGGAGGAGGATGGCGAGGAGGCGGTGAGAGGGACAGTGACTTGCTGCACTCACGGGTACCTCCCAACGTTTACTGTGTGTCCCACAGCATTCACTAATCAAATACGTATCGCACGCACATCAAGCTGCAGTAACGCATGAAACAAAGTGAGAGATATTTTAAAAATTAAAAAGCTCTTCCTTGAAAAGACAAAATTGACAGACTTCTAGCCAAGACTGGTTAAAAAAAGGGGGGGGGGCAGAAATATGAGGAATTCCAAGAGTTGCATCTACAAATATGGTCAGAATTAAAGAGACTGTCTGCACACAAGTGCATACCGGTAACTGATAATTTCTAAGAATATAATTTACCAAAGTAACCTGAGAAGAAATGGAAACTTCAAACATTAAACCAGAAGTTTTACATTTACAGAGACATGCATGGTTTGAAGGGAGCGAAAGGAGATGGTGACAGCGGGAAGGGAGGCTGGGCAAAGGCGGTTATTTAACAAGTGGACAGTGCTAGAGCATCTGCACTCCCCTGGGCATGACCCAGGAGAGAAGAAAAGATCTGTGACATGAAGAGGAAAAGAACAGCCCGGCGGCGTGGTCAAGGTTGAGCATCGACCCACGCACCAGGAGGTCATTGATTCAATTCCCGGTCAGGGCACATGCCTGGGTTGCAGGCTTGATTCCCGGGAAGGGATATGCAGGAGGCAGCCGATCAACGATTCTCTCTCATCATTGATGTTTCTCTCGTTCCCTTGCCCTTCCCTCTCTGAAATCAATAAACATATGTTTAATTTAAAATAAAAATAATAAAATAAAGAGGAAAAGAATAACCACGCATAAAGCACTGGGGGGATGGAAAGGGATAGGTACCTGGAAGCCCCAGGGAAAAGGCCTCCCCAATCATGAGGGTAAGAGGTGAGAAGGGCCTTGGCCCTGAAGTGGGGAGCTCAACAGCTGAGCTGAGCAGGGCAGAGATGGATTGGGGAGTTGGGAAGAGAGAAGAAAGGTTCCCACCTCCTGGGGTGTGGTGACGTAGCCAGAGCAAAGTCCAAATCCACAAGCAACCCCACGTCCATCAACAGTGAATGAGGAAACGAATCGTGTGCAGCTGGACAATGCGTGCAGCAGTACACACAACTATGCCGAGTTACAGGAGACTGTGACCTCGGGAAAAGAAAGACGGTGGGGACGGAATCAGGGCGATGGTTGCAAGGGCTGGGGGGAGAGGGGAGGTGCTGCCGATGACAGTGAACAAGGGAGCTTGGGTGGAGGTGGTGGTTACACAACTGCATAGGTTTGTCAAACTCACTGAACTACATTCACTTTAAAAGGGTGAATTTTATCACATGTAAATTATATGTATATTTTTAAAGGCCAGCAATTTTAACCAGCTTGAGCAAAGAGGCCAACTTTATGAAAACAACAGGAGGTCTAAGTCTACAAACACAGGCCAACGAGACACCTGGGTGATCCTGGGGTCACTTTTTTGATGAGGAGAAAAGCCTCATTAGATAATCCATTATCTGGGGCAAATTGGGAGTGTGGAAGCGAGACTCCCTGAATGGCAAGAGAAATCGGAGATGCTTCCACTTGCGTCCCAAACCAGAAGAGAAGCAGCAACCCTTCCCCAAAGGCACCGCAGGTGGGACAGGACTGGACACAGGAAGGAAGGGCAGCGAGCTGGAGACAGAACGCTCAGCTGCGAAAGAGCTGGCACGCCGCCGACAGTGCTCAGGAACAAACCAGCGCCGGTGGCACTAACATGCCGTCTGCAGCAACAGGGGGGACCAAACACCTGAGGTGCACACAGAAAGGAAAGAAGAAAATGATAAAAGCAGAAAGACCTGAGGGTGAAAACTCAACACTGCCTACCCACCTTCTTAATCTCCAATGAGGGATCCCACGGTCTGCTCCTTTCTTTGTTCATTCAGTTATGTACTCATTAATTGGAATACTCTGGGTACCTAAAATATGCCAGGCTCGGCACAGTTCTTGGTAAGGAAACACGACACACAAACAACTGCCCTCATGGAGTATGCTCCAGTGAAGGAATACAAAGTGAACACGGCCCTAGCCGGATTGGCTCAATGGATAGAGCGTCGGCCTGCGGGCCAAAGTGTCCCGGGTTTGATTCCGGTCAAGGGCATGTACCTCAGCTGCAGGCTCCTCCTCACCCCGGGCTCTGGTCGGGAGCCTGCAGGAGGCAACCAATTGATGTGTTATTCTCACATCGATGTTTCTCTCTGTCTTTCCTTCTCTCTCCCACTCTCCCTAAAAATCAATGGGAAAATATCCTCAGGCGAAGATTAACAAAAAACAGCCGGTTTGGCTCAGTGGATAGAGCGTCGGCCTGGGGACTGAAAGGTCCCAGGTTCGATTCCGGTCAAGGGCATGTACCTGGGTTGCGAGCACATCCCCAGTAGATGTGCGGGAGGCGGCTGATCGATGTTTCTCTCTCATCGATGTTTCTAACTCTCTATCTCTCTCCCTTCCTCTCTGTAAAAAATCAATAAAATATATTAAAAAACAAACAAAAAACAACAACAAAAAAACCAAAGCGAATACACAGTGATCAGAAAGAGGCGCCAGAGGGACAGAGCAGGAGAAGGGGCGTGTGGGAGGCCAAAACCCATTTCTTTTTAGGTTTAGTTATGAAAGCACTACTCCAGAAAATGCCACATGATTTGGGGTGCTGCCTTCAAGGAAACCCCAAAACAGAAGTCACTGGCTCAGTGGCAGGCAGCAAGGAGACAGACAAGACCAGAGAGACTAAGGCAACGTACACTGTGCAGCAGCCGCTCATTCACCAGGGACCAACCGAGAGCAGTCTTGGGTCAGAAGACAGGCTACAAGGACAACTGCTCCCAAGCAGAGATCAACGGAGCAGAGAAGCCCTCGATGGTGGGGCCTCAAATGGCTGCAAAAGCCAACTCCTTCCAGAACCCAAAGAGCAGATTTGAAAGCCCTTTCAGAGGCAAGGCCCCCTAAGCCACAGTCTGCGCCAACAATGAGATTAAGGGGGTGGCCTTCCCACGCAAGCCTGGGCCTCAAGAAAGCCCCCATTTAGCTGAGACATGACATCCAGGTAAAGGAGGAAACCAGGACTTGAGAATTGCACCTGGGAAAGAATTTCGGGCGAGTTACCGGCACATGGAATTGTCTAGATTAAAATTAAACACATGAAAAGCCTTCCAGCTTTTCAGCAAACTGCTTTGCCAAAGAAATCCTGAGACCAGACTACAAAGCTTATCTTTGAGCCCCCCAAACTTGCTCACCAAGTTGTGTGACCAAGGGGGGCAGGTTCACTACCACCTCCTGCAGGTGTGACAGGGAAGACCCAGAGGAAAGCCCAGCAGGTGGAGAGCGGAGCAGGGACCAGAGGATGGCACAGGAAGGAGTTGTTCCCAGAAAACAGACCCGTATCAACGATCTCACTGCCCAATAAGCCCCGACCCGCTGGCTAAGGAAGTCAGGGAGCGCGGGCGCTCTGCAGGGCACTCACCGCTGGCTGGTCCAGGCCTCCGTGCCTCTCCTCCTTCTCCACGGTCCGCCTGCAGTCAGGGCACACCCACAGCGGCAGGTGCAGCACGCTGTTGCCCTTGGGAGCCACGGAAAGCGCCAATTTGCTCGCAGTCTTAATCCCACTCTCTAGGAAGGAAGAGTCTTTGCGTTCGCTTCTGCACAGCAGGCAGTAGTCCCCGGCGGGGTAGGGTGGAGTTCTGTGATTCATGCCAAAGTTAAAAGGAGTCTGGAATAGAAGAATGTTTTCTATTTTCAATACATAATCCACAAAACCAAGATCATTAAAAAATATATGTAGCTCTAAAATTACAATGTGTGTGTGTTTATGGAACGAAACATCAAATAGAGAATTTGTTGAAGAAAACTGTACCTAGAGTTCTAGGACCTCATCATACTTCAAATAAAACAGTGATGCCACAGGAGCATCTTAGGAGGAGTTAGAAACTCTCCCTCAAAAAAAAAAAAAATAGAAGAAGCTCCCTCTGGCCCTGCACCCAGATTCTGTATTAGCTCCCACGATGCAGTGGGTCCCAGTGTTCTGACTGAGGAAGCACCAGGATGCTTCGCATCAACCAAGTTCAGAGTCACCACTCTAGGTCTGTCTGCATTGCTCAGGCCCAGGGCGCAAGTCAGCAGGCTCCACCCACCTCCGAGGCGGCTACTGGCGATCACTCCCCACCCCTTGCAAAACCCAGCCTCCCTTCCAGCTTGACAGCCACCCAATCTCGATGTCCACTTTTTCAAACAGGTCTTAAACTATAGGGTGAGGGTGGGGAGGAAGCCTCCGGGACAGGAGGAAGAAGCAAGATGATCACCCTATTCTCTCCAAAAGATTGCAGGAAAAGTAAAATTGCCTTTAAAACACAAACAGGCTCCCAAGTTAAAAACAGGCCTAATGTAAAGGCGGCAGGGGCAGGTGGAGGTGGGCAAGGGGGGAGATAAGGGACATCAGTAATAGTGTCAATAAAATATGTAAATAAAAAACAGGCCTAATGTCACAAGGTCGGCAAGCAGGCACCAAGATTTTAACCCTAATCAGCGTGAGCCCAAGATGAATCATCTGCACCTTAGAGGAAACATCTGTAAATCCTGAAGAGGTTCGAGAGAGCACACCTGGGCAACAGGTGAGCAGGGAAGCCAGGTATGGCCTTGCAGAGGCAGGCAACTTCTGCCACAGCACATGCAGGATGGAGGCGACGGAAACCTGCCCCCCTCCCCCACCGCAGGCCCCTGGCCCTCTGGAGTGCCCCGGCCACAGGATGAATCAGGAGGGAGGCGGCCCAGGGCTTGGCGGCTGGAACTTTGGGCTATTTCACATCCCCAGTTTCCCCACAGGCCCCCTCCAATGCCCACCCAGCCCACCAGGCCTCCATCGGCCCCCGGCTC
Source organism: Myotis nattereri (assembly GCF_964212035.1). Classification (NCBI taxonomy): domain Eukaryota; kingdom Metazoa; phylum Chordata; class Mammalia; order Chiroptera; family Vespertilionidae; genus Myotis; species Myotis nattereri. The sequence goes on from NC_138075.1 coordinate 229,923,019, forward strand.
CTCCCTGTCCTCCAGCACTGAGGCTCACACACGCCCGTGTTAACTGGACCAGGTGCACCCAGCTCCACTCCAAAGCCCAGAGAGGCCTGACAGGATCAGGTGCGTAAACAGGGGCTGAGAGATAACTGAACGAACGACAGCAGCACGTGGGCCAAAGAGGGCCTTGCAGGGGGCCCTTACCTTCTATAACCAGTGGGCAAGCTGCTTACGCCTGTCACATCCACAGGGCTGCAAGGACTGACCCAAACCCAGCTAAGCAGCCATGTGAATGTCTGGGGTGTGAGGGGAGAGAACTGAGCACTCTCTCTCAGTGGTATTCTAGAAGGCTCCAGACTGCTCCTCAAACAATGGAACATCATGGGAGTCACTGTTGTTCTCTGTCCCAACAGATCTGAGAAGTCTAAATTATGACCATTTCCCACACCGTTCTGCCTTAACCCTATGTAACCCAAAAGCCATTTCTTGTCCCTAGTCCTGGAGAACAGCCCACCACCAACAGAACTGCCACAGCCTTCATACCTTTCTAGGCCATTTTTACCCACAAAGGAGATGCTGGTTCCAAGGTTACAAAGGCCCTCAAGCCAGAAATCAAAAGAGCCAGCACTGACTTGAGAGCATCCAGTTCAGCAACCATGCATCTGCCTGTCCACCCAGTGTTTCCTGGGAGCCCACCATGTGCCAAGGCACTGGTCCAGGCACTGGGAACAAGTGGTGAATAAAACAAAGATCCCGGTCCTGAGAGTTAATGTTCTTGTCAAAGACAAATAAAGAAGACAGGTAAGTAAAGACTCATTAGGAGAACCACGATGACAGTGTAGGTAAATGCCAGTACTCGCCGCCTCCCACAACCACATCAAAATTACCACTAAAATACAGAACAACCCTCATTCAGAACCGCCTGAAAGCTGGCTGAATGGAAGTCCTGCAACTAGAGAAGGAAAGAAGAAAGCACATCAAGATTGGTAGGAGGGACGGAGGTGAGGGACAGGCTGGTCCAACACCCACGTGTGGCGCTTTTTTAATCAGGAGGGAGATCTCTGTTGCAGAGGCTTCCTATGAGGAGCAAGGGGCGCTAGCCCCACACCAGACTCCCAGTCCAGGGTTCCAGAGCTAGGAAGAGAAGTCCCCGTAACTTCAGGCTGTAAAAACCAGTGAGGATTGTGACTGAGTGGCACAGAGGCTGCTGGAGACCCAGGCAATTCCTCTTAAGGGACCAGCACATAAACTTACTTGGACTCACTTCCACGGGGGCAGTGGCTTTGGGGGATCCAGGGACCTATGGGGAGGAACTGGATGGTGTGGCATCAGGGCAGGAACTCAGGGGCGGCTTTCTCCCAGTCAAGGATGCTCGCAGAGGTCATTGTTCCTATGCTCACACACACACACACACACACCCGTCGCAGACCTGACTGGCAGCCATATCTGAGTTTCCATCAGACTGGCTCACACTGTTCGCTCAGCCTGGTGATTCCCTGAGGCCACACCCCATCCAATTTTCAGCCCCACCCAAGCTGTTTGCAGCAGTTCTGACATATGAATGGCCTATCCTGGCTCAGGCTTCAGACATTCCTAAAATCTCTCAAACAAGCAGCAGCTGGCGTCAGCATACCCCAAAACTATCAATGAGAGGCCTAAGACCCAGTGCTAGCACTAGCCTACCTTGCTTCACAGCTTGCCCTCACCTGGCATTTCCAAGCCCAATACAAGTAACAGCCATCTGCAGATAGCTCTGTAGCTCCTGCAGGGTGGTCCCAGGCAGTGGCTGACTGTGTACCACCTGGGAGGCACCAGACCCAGTACACCTGGCAGACAGTTTCAGACCATAGTAGACTACAACTCTACACATCCACAAGCGACACAATCAAGCGGCAGACTCAGCACCATAGCTCCACTGAAACAAGTCCTGCTCCATAGGGTGTCTCCTGCACAGCAGCTCTCCCACTGTAGTTGCAGCAGCCTGGTCTACATAGCCAATTGGTCTGGAGGTCAACTCGTCCCAGTGATGCCAATAGCAATCAAGGCTTAACTACAACAAAACTGTGCACACAGCCCACACAGGGGCGCACCTAAAGTGTCCAGCTCAGGTGACTGGGGTAGCTGAGTCACTAGGCCCTATAGAACACCTACTACAAAAGGCCACTCTACCAATTCCAGGAGACATGGCAGCTCTACCTAATACAAAGAAACAAATACAGGAAAGCAGCTAAAATGAGGAGACAAAGAAACATGTCACAAACATAGACCAGAAGAAATCTCCAGAAAAAGACCTAAATTAAATGGAAGCAAGCAGACTACTGGATACAGAGTTCAAAACAATGGTTATAAGGTTGCTCAAGGATCTTTATGAGAATTTCTAAGACATAAAAAAAGTCCAGTCAGAAATGAAGAATACACTAACTGAAATGAATAATTTATAGGGAATCGACAGCAGAGTAGAAGATGCCAAGAATCAAATCAACGATTTGGAATATGAGGAAGCAAAAAACACGAAATCAGAAGATCAAAGAGAGTAAAAAAATATGAAGATAGTATAAGTAGCCCCTGGGACAACTTCAAACATACCAACATTCGCATTATGGGGGTGCCAGAAGAAGAAGAGAGAGCATGACAGCGACAACCTATTTGAAGAAACAGTGACAGAAAACTTCCCTTACCTGGTGAAAGAAATAGACTTACAAGTCCAGGAAGCACAGAGAGTCTTACACAAGAGGAACCCAAAGAGGACCACACCAAGACACATCATAATTAAAATGCCAAGACCAAAAGACAAAGAGAGAATCTTAAAAACAGCAAGAGAAAAGCAGTTAGTTACCTACAATGGAGTGCTCATATGACTGTCAGCTGATTTCTCAACAGAAACTTTGCAGGCCAGAAGGGAGTGGCAAGAAATATTCAAAGTGATAAATAGCGAGGACCTACAACCAAGATTACTTTACCCAGCAAAGCTATTATTTAGAACTGAAGGTCAGATAAAGAGCTTCACAGATAAGAAAAAGCTAAAGGAGTTCATCACCACCAAACCAGTATTACATGAAATGCTGAAGGGTATCCTTTAATAAGAGGAAGAGGAGGAGGAGTGGGAAGCAGAGGGAAGGGGAGGGGGAGGATAAAAAACATGACTAATAAAATGGCAATAAATACATATCTATCAACAATTGTATCAAAAAATCAAAATAAATATAATGAAAACAATAAACTGATGAATAAAACAGAACCAGAGGCATGGAAACATGGACAGACTGATGAATCTTGGGGGTAGGGAGGGTATGCAGGAAGAGATTAACCAAAAATCTTATATACATACTAGAGGCCCGGTGCACAAAAATTTGTGCACTCGGGGGGGAGGGGGGTCCCTCAGCCCGGCCTGTGCCTTCTCGCAGTCTGGGACCCCTCGGGAGATAACGACCTGCTGGCTTAGGCCTGCTCCCGGGTGGCAGAGGGCAGGCCCAATCCCTAGGTGCAGCCCCTGGTCGGGCTCAGAGCAGAGGGCCGACTGGGGAGTTGGGGCGCCACCCCCTGTCATGCACAGAGCAGGGTAGATCGGGAGGTTGTGATGCCACCCTCAGTCACGCTCAGGGTAGGGCCGATTGGGAGGTTGGGGCACCGCCCCCTGTCACACTCAAGGCAGGGTCGATGGGGAGGTTGAGGTGCCACTCCCTGTCACGCACAGAGCAGGGTCAATCAGGGGGTTGGGGAGCTCCCCCCTGTCACTCACAGAGTAGGGCCGATAGGGGAGTTGGGGCACCGCCCACTGTCACACACAGAGCAGGGCAGATCAGGGGGTTGGGGTGCCGCCCTCTATCACCCACAGAGGAGGGCCGATCAGGGGGTTGGGGCACCGCCACTGTCACATTCAGGGCAGGGCCGATGGGGAGGTTATGGCTCTACCCCATCACACACAGAGCAGGGCCTGGGGGGGGGGGGGTTGGGGCGCCGCCCGCTATCACCCACAGAGCAGGGCCGATCAGGGGGTTGGGGCGCTGCCACTCTCACACTCAGGGCAGGGCCGATGGGGAGGTTATGGCTCTATCCCGTCACACACAGAGCAGGGCCCGTGGGGGAGGGGGGGTTGGGGCGCCGCACCCTGTCACACACAGAGCAGGGCTGATCAGGGGGTTGGGGAGCTCCCCCCTATCAGGCACAGAGCAGGGCTGATCAGGGGGTTGGGGCGCCCTCCCCTGTCACGAACAGAGCAGGGCGGATAGGGAGGTTGTGGCCCCGCCCGCTGTAACACACAGAGCCGCAGGGCGATGATCAGGGGGTTGGGGAGCTCCCCCCTATCAGGCACAGAGCAGGGCCGATCAGGGGGCTGGGGCGCCGCCCCCATCACACACAGAGCAGGGCCCGTGGGGGGGGGGTTGGGGCGCCGCACCCTGTCACACACAGAGCTGCAGGGTGATCAGGGGGTTGGGGAGCTCCCCACATCAGGCACAGAGCAGGGCTGATCAGGGGGTTTGGGCGCCTTCCCCTGTCACGAACAGAGCAGGGCAGATAGGGAGGTTGTGGCTCCGCCCCCTGTCACACACAGAGCCGCAGGGCGATCAGGGGGTTTGGGCGCTGCCCCCTTTCATGCTGATCCCAGTGCCAGGAGGCCTCGCAGCTCCGCTGATCCTGGGGCTGGGAGGCCTATTACTCTTTTACTATATAGGATAGAGGCCTGGTGCATGGGTTCAGGGCGGCTGGTTTGCCTTGAAGGGTGTCCTGGATCAGGGTGGGGGTCCCCACTGGGGTACCTGGCCAGCCTGGGTGAGGGGCTGATGGCTGTTTTCAGCTGGTCACACACCCTTCAGGGTGGGGGTCCCCACTGGGGTGCCTGGCCAGTCTGGGTGAGGGGCTGATGGCTGTTTTCAGGCTGGCAGGTGACTGAAGCTCCCAACTGCTCCTTTTTTTCTTTTTCTTTTTTATTCTGGGCCAGCTTTAGCTCTGACTCCAGCTCTGAGGCCTCTGCTGCTGAAAGCAGGTATCTGGTTTGTGTTCTATAATCGAAACACTGTATCAACTCCAGCTCTGAGATCCCGGCTGGCTGAAAGCAGGTTTCTGGGGTTTTGTTTAGCTTCTATATTTGTAACTATGTTTCAAACTGCAAGCTCAGAGGCCGGCAGCAGCAGGCGGGGAACGTTGGTTTCCCCCGTCACTGAAGCAAGCAAGCCTCATGTTAGTTTCAAGCTGCCTGGCTACCGGCCGCCATCTTGGCTGGCAGTTAATTTGCATATCGCCCTGATTAGCCAATGGGAAGGGTAGCGGATGTACGCTAATTACCATGTTTCTCTTTTATTAGATAGGATATGCATACCATGGACATAGACAATAGGGTGGTGAAGGCCTAGGGTGGAGAGGGAACCAGGTGGAGGGGAGAAATGGGACGGGGGGAGTGGGGAGACACCTGTAATACTATCAAGAATAAAGATTTTAAAAAAATACAGAACACCAGATAGTGGTGACTGAGAAGGAGAAAACAGAGCAGAAAGGAATGCCTGGAGCTGGTGATGGTACCCTTTAGCGTGGCCAGTGAGGGCCTCCTCCAGGAGACACCTGGACACACTTGAAGTGTGAGCTGGTGGAAACCACACACATATCTGCAGGAGGAGCATTCCAGAGAGCAAGCACAAAGGCCCTGGGGCAGGAGGGGGGAGGGAGCAGTGAGCCAGGCATGGTCTGGTCTCCTGTTCTAACAAGGAGAAGGCTATGTGCACAGAAGAGATAAAATGTGACAAAGGAGTGGAGCAAGGAAGTGGGAGAAGCCACCTAGGAGTGAGGTGGCCGTGAGGTCGCTGTGACGGGAGAGCTAACAAGACCTCTAAGGAAGCAGATGTCAGGGACGAGGAGGAGGAGAGGCAAGGACAGTTGCACAGCGTGTGGACTAATCGTGTGGAGTGGCTTCCACAGAGGTCTGAAATCCACTAGATGCCAGGCGTCCTGAAGGCTCTGACAACAGGATGCAAAGATGAATAGGAGGGAGGCCCTGCTGGTTCCTGAGGGACAGCAGACACACACAGACATGACCACTGCACCTCCAGGGGCAGCAAACTCCTCCAGGAAGAAAAGAAAGTTGCCAAGGGTGCAGAGTGGGACCTTAGGAGGACATGGTTCTAACAAGAGCAAAGTTAAGTTTTGAAAAACATAAAGCCGCCATGTGAAGATCTGGGAGAGCACTGGGAGCCGAGGAGCAGCAAGCGCGAATGTGGGCAGGTCAAGGGGCAGGATGAAGGCCTAGGCTGGGGAGGTTTCTCAGAAGGAGATGGCATGGCCAATTTTCATCTTAAAAAGAAACTTTGCTGCATGAAAAAAAATGAACCCTGGGGAGGAAACAACGTACGTAAGGCTGTTCCAGGTAGTCCCAGGCACAGGTGGGAGGCATGAAGGAGCAGAGCAGTCAGACTTGCCGGTGTGGAAGGTCGAGCCACAGGACTTGCCAATGGACCTGAGGATGCCATGAGGACAGGCCCAGCTGCCTCAGTACTAGATGCCGACAACAGAGATGCGGGGCGGGGCAGGGGGACAGGCTGGGACAGTGGAAGAACCACGGGTTTGCTCTGGGCCTGCACGTATGAAATGGGTATTAGACATCCAAACAGCAGGGAGGTTGTTTCTGAATGAACACTCAGGGCAAGGATGCAACTGGACATTTAATTTGGGATCCCCAGCATGTGTGGTCAGGAAAGCCATGGAGCTAGCTGCAATCATCCATGGAGAGATCATAGACAATGTCCTGAAGCAAAGTCAAAACTGCTTGACGCTTGACCAACATGCTCAAATACGAAGCCAGTTCTCCCAGGAGGTGAAACTCTCCTCTCCACTCCTTTTTCAGCAAAGCAAGTAACGAACAGGTTACTACAAAACACACATGCACACACAACAGCTGACTACAATGCCAGTTACTCAAACACCAATGCCCTACCAGGTGGTTACTCTCCTAACTGTGATTAAATGTGAAGCACAAATATAAATTCCAATGATCTTTTTAAAAACATTTTACAGCTGTACTAAAGTAGAACTGAGGCACAATAAGCTGAAAATATCTGCAGCATGCACTATGAATAATTTTGACATGTATACACCTGTGAAAACATCACGATAATGTTATATAATAAAAATGTAGTATCCAAATTGTCCCCTCAACCAGAGTTCTTCAGGGAGTTCGACCAGGGGGCGGGCCGGCCAGGGGAAGGGAGAGAGTACCCGGCTGGAGGCCAGTAGCCGCTGGGGACCTTACCAGTGCACAAATTTCGTGCACTGGGTCTCTAGTCAAGATAATGAACACTACCATTACCCACTCCAAGTTACTTGGTGCCTCTTTGTACCCCACGTCTACTCCCTTCTCCGCCAATCCTACCCCGGTCACAGGTGACCACTGGACTGAATTCTGTCTCTAAAGCAGTGGTTCTCAACCTTCCTAATGCCGCGACCCTTTAATACAGTTCCTCATGTTGTGGTGACGCCCAATTTCATTGTTACAAATTGAACATAATTAAAGCATAGTGATTAATTACAAAAACAATATGTAATTATATATGTGTTTTCTGATGGTCTTAGGCGACCCCTGTGAAAGGGTCGTTTGACCCCCAGAGGGGTCTCGACCCACAGGGTGAGAACCACTGTTCTAAAGATTAATTTGCAATTTCTAGAACTCTATATAAGTGATTCCAAAAGTGGGCGCTACCGACCCCTGTTGGGCGCTGCAGCGATCCAGGGGGGGCGGTGATGGTCACAGGTGCGTTTGTTTTAACTTTTTTTGTATTACCTTTCTATTCTGAGTTCAATAAATAGTTTCATAATTTCAAACTTCAATGTTTCTAATTTACACCTTTCTTTACTATATTTTACGAAAAAGGTAGAAACATTAATACATATATCTTTCTGTTTAATTGCTATTAAAATTTAAAAAAAATTAATTTCCAGGGGGCGCTGAGTAATATTTTTTCTGGAAAGGGGGAGGCAGGCCAAATAAGTTTGGGAACCACTGCTCTATATAAATGGTACCACACAACATGTTCTCTTCGGTCTGGCTTGTTTTGCAGAGTATCGGTATCTGGAGGTGATCCCATGTGTGCATGTAGCAGAAACGTTAACCTTTTCATTACTGAGTAACACTGCACTGTGTGGGTGAGCCACAACTTTTTTATGCATTCTCCCATTTGGAGATATTCTGGTTGTTTCCAATTTGGGGCTAATACAAAGAATAGCTGCTGCCTTGACCGAGTGGCTCGGTTGATTGGAGTCGACCCATACACCCAAAAGGCCACAGGTTCAATTCCTGGTCACGGCTCGTAGCTAGGCTGTGGGTTTGATCCCCAGTTGGGGCGTGTACAAGGAGGCAACCAACCCATGTTTCTCTCTCTCTTCCTCTCTAACATCAGTAAAAACCTATCCTCAAGAGATTTTAAAAAAGAAGAACATTCATGTTCAACTCTTGGTGTGTGGTAGGTGCACATTTTTTTTTTTATCCTCACCCAAGGACATGTTCATTGACTTTAGAGAGAGGAAGGGAGAGAGAAACATCAATTTGTTGTTCCACTCATTCATGCATTCATTGGTTGGTTCTTGTTATGTGACCTGACCAGGGACTGAACCCACAACCTTGGTGTATTAGGACAATGCTACAACCAACTGAGCAATCCGTCAGGACATGCATGTCTAACTTTTAAGAAATTTCCAAAGTTCTCCCAAAGATCACTTTTGGAGCGTTCTGGTGAACTACATCCTCATCTATGTGGCTAGTTGTTTAAACTGTAGCCATTGTAATGTCTGTGTGGCAACTGTCTCACTGTGGCTTTCCCTAGTAATTCTGTTAAATATCCTTTCACAGGCTTATACAGTATCTAGTCCAATCTTTGGCCTGGCTCAGGCTTATCAATTTTATTCATCTTAAAAGAATTAATTAGCTTTTGGTTTCATGGATTTTCCATATTTAAAATTGTTTCTCATTAATGTTTGCTTTTATGTTAGTATTTCCTTTCTTTGGAGGTGTATAAATGGCTCTTTGATCGACTTTCATTAATCCTTGCCTGAGGATATTTTTCCATTGATTTTTAGAGAGAGGGAAAGACAGAGAAGAGAGAAATATCGACATGAGAGAAACACATTGATTGGTTGCCTCCTGCATGAGCCCCCACCGGAGCTCTGGTTGGGGAGGAGCTTGCAACCAAGGTACGTGCCCTTGACCAGAATTGAACTCAGGACCCTTCGGTCCACAGGCCGAGGCTCTCTCCACTGAGCCAAACCGGCCGGGGCTGATATACTTTCTTAAGGTGGAGCCCTTTCCCTTGCACAGAGGTGGTGAGTGCTATAAATTTCCTTGTAAGTATTGCTTTGACTACATTTTACAAATTTTGACATGTTGTGTTTTCATTCTCAGTTAAAAAAATTTTCTTATTTCCCTCTTGATTTCTTCTTTGACTCATGGGTTCTAAAAGTATGGTTTCCTAATATTTGCCCTTTCTTAAGTATCTTTCTGTTACTGATTTCTAATATAATTCCATTGTAGTCAAAAAAGATACTCTGGGCCCTGGCCGGGTAGCTCAGTTGGTTAGAGCATTGTCTGGATATGACAAGGTTGTGGGTTCAATGCCCAGTCAGGACACATACAAAAAGCAACCAATGAATGCATAAGTGGGACAACATATCAATGTCTTTCTTTCTCTCAAATCAACAAAATTTTTTTAAATTTAGGGAAAAAAAGAAAGAAAAGATACTTTGTATAATTTTAATTCTCCCAAATTCATAGAGATATTTTTAAGGTCCAAAATATGATCCATTTTGGTAAATGTTTAAAAAATGTGCTTATGGCCTTAGCTGGCTTAAGCTCAGTGGATAGAGCATCAGCCTGCGGACTGAAGGGTCCCAGGTTCAATTCCGGTCAAGGGCACATGCCTGGATTGCGGGCTTGATCCCCAGTGGGGAGCATGCAGGAGGCAGCCAATCAATGATTCTCTTTAATCATTGATGTTTCTATCTCTCTTTTCCTCTCCCTTTCTGAAATCAATGAAGATATATTTTAAAAAATTAAAAAATACCTTTTAAAAAATAACAAAAAAACCTGTGCTTATGTATGCTGCACGCTGGGAGGCGACTGCCCCGTTTCGCTTACAGCACGGCAACATGGGCCCTGCTGACCCTCTCCATGCCCAGCTTCACCTAAAAATCCCTGCCTCACGGGCCTGCTCTCGGAGCGCGTGCTATGCCTGTCAGAGCTCGGGGCCCCTCTGCGGCACGCAGTTAGTTCACTTTCCAATTACTGAAGAGCAGCCCGTTTCACACAGGGTCCCAGACGTCTGCTCCTTGAAGGAGAAGTCATCTCTGCCCTACTGAAATGAGCGTCATCTGACCAAATGTACGCTCTGGCTCTTGGGGAAACGGCCCAGGAGTGGACTGTTTCAACAGAATGAAAGAGTATTAATATAAAAATATGTGCCTGTTACTACAGAAGCCCTGAGAGAGGAGGTGACCCGGCTACAAAGCTAAGAGCTGAGTGCCGGGCTTTGTGCTAAGTGCTCAACATCGATTTCCTCCTGTAACTCTAACAATGACTCTGAAGGTAGGGACTATGACCTCAAAAGCTAAGGAACAGAACCAGGAAGTAAGCTCACCCAACAGCACAGAGTCCAGGTTCACGCCCAGGCCCCTGAATCCAGACCAGTGTTCCAGCACACGGTCACCTGCCTCTCCGCCAGCAAACTCGCCTGGGGGGCCAGCGGCACCTCCTCCTCTCGTTCCACCTGGAAAATGCCCCTCAGCTTTCAACAGCATTCACGCCTCCCCTCCCCTCTCAGACCCGCTCCCACAGCATCTCAGAGCTTCCCGCCAGGGAGACGTGTCTCTGTCCTGATGAACTGACTAAACTCCGTGAGACCACAGACATGGTCCCAATTACATGCCTTCTACTCACCCTCCCATAGCACCGCTCAGAGCAGGCCATGTCCCCTGAAGGAACAAGCAGAGACTCTCGGCCTTCGTGGCTTATCATCCATCGCTCCCAGTGGTTCTCCGAGTGACGGCCTCCAATAGAAAAGGCTGCCTGCTGCCACAGGAGCCGCCTGAGCTGCCTGCCCACCAGGGCACCGTGTGCAAGACGACCCTGAAATCCCACGTGTACTGCACAGTTCCGTGGCTGCACTGCCACTCCTTCAGAAGTGGCCTGTGGCCTCTTGGGGAACTCCTACGACCAATAACTGAGGAAGAAAACGCTGAGTCTGTTTACAAATGGTGCGAAAGGACGTGTGGCACCAGTCAGCAGCAGGTGCTACAGCCGACACTGCACTCAGATGGGCCTGAGACCGCGTGGGGAGGGGAAATCCAACCTGGGAGTGGAAGTCTGGAAAGTACCCTTGGCTGTACCCTTTGTCAGGAAGGAGAAATGGCCACACATGCAGAGCTACACCCAGCCACTGAGAGCAGCCAGTGTTCGGCGGGGTGGTCAGGAATTTGGAAAGAAGATTCAGGGGTAAGTAGTGGCAGAGAGATCTAGAGAAGGAATCTGAGTTGGCACCAAGTGCAAGGGTACCCGTGTTCCATGTGAACGCTCAACAGTGACCTCTGCTGCAGAAGCAGCTGCCAACGCCCAGTGGACAAGGTGACCTGCATGCGTATGTCTCTCAGCCTCTTTCCCACCACTTACTCCATGGGCTGCCACCTGAGCTGCCATGGCTGCCATCAACTTCCACCAAGAACATTCTGGACTGTCCACCGCTAGGCACCTGCAGGGCACGGCTTCTCGGTGGCTTGGCATTCTGTGATTTCTCCAGCTCTGAACTCAGGAAGCAGCAACATCAGCAGGAGCCCCAAGGAGCTAGGTCACAGCTTCCTGCACCCTCTCCCAGCCCCACACTGCCCTACTCCAGGGTACACACTCACGCAGATGGTTACTACGGTGCCTGACACAGAGTCACACACTCACGTAAACGGGTGTGACAGTGCCTGACAGAGAGGAAGCGCTCTATAATTGCCAACTAATGCTCACACATATGAATAACTGGTTTTGGCAGAGCCATTCAGCAATTGTTGCTTACACTGTAAATTAATGCCAAAAGAACCGTATAAACCAATTTCTGGTCTCAGTCCTGGGCTGCTGCTGCTTCTATCACTGCTGTCCAACTCTCCTACAACACACACGTCTCTGGAGAGCGGAAACCACTCCTCGTTACCTCCCTTACAACCTGACCATGCCAAGCCACACACGACAGGATTTATGGTGTTCTTTCAATGTTACAATCACACTTTCTGGTATGTACTCAATCATCAAAAAAACCTCAATAATTTGCGCAATGAAGAAATTTGCATTCTTTAAGCTGTTTCTTCTAGAAGCACAAGCTCCTGACACCAGACACCCCTTGGTGGTTCTGGTCACCACACCTTTAGTCCTACCCCCACAGACCAGATTCTACTAGTTTCTGGGGCATCATCCTGAATTCTCACTCAGGGAATGGTCCCTGAGCACACTCACTGCAAAGCTTGCTCCGAGTTTGCCTGCTGTGGTTCTGTTCCCATAGAGATGTGCTGCCCTTGCTCACTCCCGGCCCCTCGATGGCTAGGTCAGAGCTCTCGCTAACCCAGGGCCAGGCCAAGGAGCAATGCATATACACTGAGGGGCCAGATTATTATGACCACCTGACGTTTGTAGGCAAATTAGTTATGATTTCGTGCTGAAGTTGCTGGAGGCCAGACCATTATAAATAGCGAAGCAGGTTGTTTACCACGACAGTAGAAGTGATTTTTTTCTGAAGATATGGGTAAACAACGCGATTTAACAGCCTTTGAACGTGGGATATATTTGAACGTGAGTGGCCAGATTATTATGACCACCCCATCAGTACTTTTGCCTTCAATACTGCGGCGATTCTTCTTGGCATTGACTCCACAAGATGTTGAAAGGTGATGCGAGGAATCTGACCCCATGCCTGATGAATAGCACTGTCCAGTTCTGTGAAATTTGATAGTTGTGGAACCAGCTGCCTGGTGGCTCTTTTAACTTCGTCCCACAAATGCTCAATTGAGATCTGGTGATTGTGGGGGTCACCTAAGCAAGGTAAAGTCTCCCTCATGTTCTTGAAACCACTCCTGCACAATACAAGCACCGTGGCATGGAGTATTGTCTTGTTGGAAGAAGCCATCTTATTGGGATATGCCATCAATATGATAGGATGAACTTGATCAGCAACGATACTTAGGTATGTTGTGCTATTCAGACGTTTATAATGATCTGGCCCTCTAGCAACTTCAGCGCGAAATTATAGCTAATTTGCCTACAAATGTCAGGTGGTCATAATAATCTGGCCACTCAGTGTATTGAAGGGGTGGGGAGTAGGATTAAGGCCTATTATCTACCCAAATAACTCTTTGGTAACCAGAATTAACTGATGAATTAATGTTGCTTCTGATTTTGATGTTGTATAATCAACACAAAATGATTATGTAATAAAAAATGCTGTGTATGTAATATTAACTTAAAATTCCTCTGCTCTAAATTTACTTAAGGCCGTTTAGATGTAAACATTAATACTACAAGAGAGGTTACCACCTGGCTGATGTGGCTCAGTGGTTGAGCGCCGACCCTTGAACCAGGAGATCATGGTCGATTCCCACTCAGGGTACACGCCTGGATTGCAGGCTCCACCCCCAGTAGGGGGTGAGCAGGAGGCAGCCGATCAAGGACACTCTCTCATCACTGATGTTTCTACCACTTACTTTGTCCCTCCTCCTTCCTCTCCCCGAAATCAATAAAAAATTTAAGAGGCTATAGCTCCTGAATGTTGGAGAACCTTAGGGCCCTGTTCTTGGCCTTTTCTTACACGTGCTCCCCACCAACAGCATCCACCACCGTCAGTAACACACAGCCCCCAGAAGTTGGTTTGGGGCTCAGCTGTCTGGCACAACTGCCTAACCCCAAGGCGCTCACCATGTCCACAACTAAACGGATACGCTGAGGCCTCCCATGGCATGGTCCATGCAGACTGTGCCCCACCTGCCCCGGGGGGAGAAGGTCCTGCCCCTTTCTCCACATCCCATGAGCAGGAACCAAGGAGGCAAACCGCAGACCCGTCAGATGCTGCCCCACACCTGACCCCAGGCCTCCAGCTAGTCCTCCTGCTTCAGCCTCCGCCCCTTCCACCCACAAAGCAGCTGGAGTAATTCTTTCAGAACCTAAGCCATAGCCTATCACTCTTCTGCTCCAAATCCTCCCATGTTCTCATCTTAACACTCTGAAAACCAGCATAGTCAGAGTGACAGACAGGCCCTCCACATCCGTCCAGGGCAGAGCTGAGGAGCAGGCACTCAGCAGGCACTTGTGGGCGAGGGAAGATGTGACACATGCCGGGCCAACAGGCAGCGCCACATGGAGGGCGTGAGGGAGAAAGAAGGGTGCACGCCCCACACCCTTTAGCAGTGAACAAGGGCTTCAAACAGATTCCCACATCTCCAACTACCCAAGCCCATTCGAGGGGCAAACTCGGAAGGAGGGGAGAGGATGAGCAGAAAACAGAGAAGGAAAGGAAACGGACTAACCTGACGCAGAGCGCGCTGTGAACTGAGAGTACTTGGTCCTAAACAAGTGTGACTCCCAAAGACAGGAGTTGTCCCCTAAAGCCAGCCCTGGTCCTGTCCCCTTCACAGAGGAAACCGTTTCTGAAGTCAGACTCCTAAGAATCAAATTCAACCCCATGGAGCTCAAATGTGCCCTTCTCTCCGCCACCATCACTGTCACCTCTCCCGGACATGAGGAGCAGCTTCCCAGCCTCCCTCCCTCCCTCTGCCCACTGTTACTCTGCAAACCCCCCTCCTCGCCACGACCAGAGTTGTCTGCCCTGCTCTTCACAGCCCTCCTCTGTCAACAAGTGCTGAGGTCCCAGCCGGGAGCACCCCTTCCTCCAGGCCCCAGGTCCGCACACCAGGCTGGGCCTAGCATTTGCTCCCCGCCTCCCTGGCCTACTGACAGCTCCAACCACTGGCAGTCGCCAGGCCCAGACTGCAACCTTTAATCTCACCTAATCTCTCATTGTACCAATCAGACCACAAGAGGTTCTCTCCAAGCCACAGGCTGAATTCCTGGCAAGGCTGGGAAGATGCCTGCCAGGTCCCCGTCCTTCGGTCGGTGCTGCGAGGCTCCGCCCAGACAACCTGGTTTCCACCAGGCGCCATGGGGATCTCATTTAGGGGGAAGGGTATGAGAGAAAAAGCCTGAAATGTTACTCTGGGCTCAACCTTGAGCTGACACTCAGGCTGTACAATCTTTGGATGTCCTGCCTGAGATTCAGAGTGGCAAATAGAAAGTTCTGGTCTAGACTCACTCTTCCAAGACATCTGTAAGAAAGAAGGGGTTTCTCCCCAGAAGCCACTGACAACCTTACAGTGCGCAGGTGCGCTTTCCACACAGCAGTGCCCTGACCTGACCGGTGTGTGCCTCCAAACATGCCGGGGGGGCTCTCGTCCCTCCCGCCTCAGAGGGACCACCAACCCCGGGGCAGACAGGCAGCCCGTCACAGCATGGCCATCGCATGGCGAGGCCATAAAAACACCATTGGGCCCACTTGTGAGAAACATGAACCAAAATGCAAAGCCAAGTCAGCCCGGCTGCCAGGAGGAAGAGCTGGGGCTGGGCACGCAGAGCCACCAAAGAGCAGGGCGGGCAGCCACCACGGCAGGAGAGGCAGGATAGCAAGTGGGGCCACCTGCACAGGGCACGTCTCAGCACTTACACTGGGCGGCCTTCCGTCTCGAAGTCAAAAGACCCCTGGCTCATCCAGAGAACAGACAGGAGGGGCGAGGGAGGGGCAGGAAGGAGAAGGGGCCCTGACGTGGTCGGCACTTATCCTATACTAAAGGCCCGGTGCACAAAAATTTATGCACTGGGGGGAGGGAGGGGGGTCCCTCAGCCTGGCCTGTGCCCTCTCGCAGTCTGTGACCCCTCAGGAGATGACTACCTGCTGGCTTAGGCCCACTCCCCGGGTGATTGGGTCTAAGCTGTCAATCAGACATCCCTCTGGCAGCCTGGGAGCCCTTGGGGGAAGTCCACTTGCCAGCGGGGAGCAGGCCTAAGCTGCAGTCGGACATCCTTAGCGCTGCTGAGGAGGCAGAAGAGGCTCCCACCACCACCGCTGTACTGGCAGCTGTCAGCCTGGCTTGTGGCTGAGCAGAGCTCCCCCATGTGGGAGCTCACTGACCACCAGAGGGCAGCTCCTGCATTGAGCGTCTGCCCCCTGGTGGTCAGTGTGTGTCATAGTGACCAGTCATTCCCAGTCTTTCTGCTGTTAGGGTCAGTTTGCATATTACCCTTTTACTATATAGGATAGAGCCCTGGTGCACGGGCGGGGGCCGGCTGGTTTGCCCTGAAGGGTGTCCCGGATCAGGGTGGGGGTCCCGCTGGGGTGCCTGGCCAGCCCGGGTGAGGGGCTGATGGCTGTTTGCAGGCTGGTCACACCCCCTTCAGGGTAGGGGTCCCCACTGGGGTGCCTGGCCAGCCTGGGTGAGGGGCTGATGGCTGGTTGCAGCTGGTCACACCCCCTTCAGGGTAGGGGTCCCCACTGGGGTGCCTGGCCAGCCTGGGTGAGGGGCTGATGGCTGGTTGCAGCTGGTCACACCCCCTTCAGGGTGGGGGTCCCCACTGGGGTGCCTGGCCAGCCTGGGTGGGGGGCTGATGGCTGTCTGCAGGCTGGTCAAGCCCCCCTAAGTGGGGACCCTCACCTCATGGAGGTTTGGCCAGCCTGGGTGAGGGGCTGATGGCTGTTTTCAGGCTGGCCACACCCCCTTTAGGGTTGGGGGTGGTCCTCACTGGGGTGCCTGGCCAGTCTGGGTGAGGGGCTGAGGGCCGTTTTCAGGCTGGCCAAGCCCACCTGGGGACAGAAGCTCCCAGCCTCTCCCTTTTTTTTTTTTTTATTCTGGGATTTATTTACCATCTATAATTAAAACTTTGTAGCCTTGAGAGGAGCTCAGAGCCGGCCAGGGCGGGCGGGAGGGAAGCTTGGCTTCCTCTATTGCCAGGGGCAACCCATGCCTCCTGCTTGCTCCAGCTCCATGGCCACGGCCGGCTGAAAGCAGGTATCTGGGGTTTATTTATCTTCTATAATTGAAACTTTGTTGCTTTGAGTGGAGCTCAGAGCTAGCTGAGGCAGGCGGGAAGTTGGCTTCCTCCATCATTGGGGCAACCAAGCCTCCTGCTTGCTCCAGCTCCGTGGCTGCCGGCTGCCATCTTGGTTGGATTAATTTGCATATAGTCGCTCTGATCGGCTGGTGGGCATGGCTTAAGGCATAGCAAAGGTACAGTCAATTTGCATGTTTGTCTGTTATTGGTGTAGATCAGGGGTCCTCAAACTTTTTAAACAGGGGGCCAGTTCACTGTCCCTCAGACCGTTGGAGGGCCAGACTATTGTTTAAAAAAAACTATGAACAAATTCCTATGCACACTGCACATATCTTATTTTGAAGTAAAAAAACAAAATGGGAACAAATACAATATTTGTATTTGCATGTGCCCACGGGCTGTAGTTTGAGGACCCCTGGTGTAGGTAATAAAAGAGAAACATGTAAACTGTCTGTCCCTCTGCTATGCTCACCAGCCAATCAGGAGTGCGTATGCAAATTAACCCGAAAAAGATGGCAGATTGATTTGCACACACAGGCGCCGGGTGGAGAGCAGAGCGGGAGAGCTGGCGGAGAGTGGAATGGCTTGGGGAACTTGGCCCCCCAACCGCCAGACAGAGAGCAGAGAGGGAGAGCTGGTGGCTTGGAGGATTTGGCAGAGTGGGAGGCCATGAGACGAAGACAGAGCAGGAAGGGAAGCACCAGGAATTCTGGGAATCATAGTTCTGGTGGCAGCCCCAGCACCAGAAGCGGAAGCCCAGAGCGTGGGGAGAACCAGGAATGCTGGGAATAGTAGTTCTGGTGGCAAATGGATCTCCTAGACCAGCTGTGGGCAAACTACGGCCCGCGGGCCGGATCCAGCCCGTTTGAAATGAATAAAACTTAAAAAAAAAAAAGACCCTACCCTTTTAAGTAATGATGTTTACTTTGAATTTATATTAGTTCACACAAACACTCCATCCATGCTTTTGTTCCGGCCCTCCGGTCCAGTTTAAGAACCCATTGTGGCCCTCGAGTCAAAAAGTTTGCCCACCCCTGTCCTAGACCAGTGGTCGGCAAACTCATTAGTCAACAGAGCCAAATATCAACAGTACAACGACTGAAATTTCTTTTGACAGCCAAGTTTTTTAAACTTAAACTATATAGGTAGGTACATTGTTATTAACTTAATTAGGGTACTCCTAAGGCTTAGGAAGAGCCACACTCAAGGGGCCAAAGAGCCGAATGTGGCTTGAGAGCCGCAGTTTGCCGACCACGGTCCTAGACACTTTGCTCTAGTGACTAGAGCAAAGTCAGCCTGGAGCAAGTTACTGTTGCGGTGGGGAATGGAGGGAAAGCAAAGATGAGAGACATAAGTAAAATCAGAGTGTCTAGGAAAAATTAAAGGGAAGATATCCTAAAACTTCCAGGAAATCTCCACCAATAAAGCAAAGAAAAAAAAAGCCTCTAATATTCTGTGAGCAACAAACCAAACTGAGTTGGGATCTCAGACAATTTGCTTACATGATTGCAAAGACAGACAGAAACTCCCGGATTGGAGAGGGTGCAAGTCGGGCTGAGGGACCCCCACACCCTTCAGTGCATGAATGTCGTGCACCGGGCCTCTAGTGTGAGAATAAAAAAGGCACCTTTTCTGTCAAAGAACAATTTAGACACCGCCATGTTGGCTTGCAGCTCCCTGGGGGCCGCCATCTTGAAACAGCAAAGGCCAGACCCTCCCTTTCAATCAGCCAATTGCAAAAGATTGTACACCTGAGCTCCAATCAAGAGTGAGGAACAGGTCACATGGGCCAGGGATTATAAAGCCGAGCAGCCCCGCCTGCTGGGTGTGCGCCCTTCCACATAGACGTAAAGATGTTGGCCTTGCTGCCTGGCTCCAGAGTATGTTTCCTGTTCCTCCAGGACTCTGAATTGGGGGCTCGCCTTACTTCTTACACTTAGAGCTCCCACTTCCACCTGGGAAACATAGATGTACCCCACCTGTGGGAGCTGGACACCATCGCCCTCCTAGCAGATGGCACAAAAGCTCCCAGGCCAGGCGTGAGGGCTGAGCACTAGCCTGGCCACCCTGCCAAACCCTGCTCTAGGAAGGAGCGCCCCGCGTCCTGCGCCTGAGTAATGCACACACAGCCTTACATCTAGATGTCAGCATGGGACTTGAGCAACGAGGGAGGAAGTTTCAACTACTCCCCTCACGCAAGCAGGCTGGAGGACCCGTTCTGCTGTGACTCATACCAAAGGAGTAACGGATGAGGTGACCAAGAGCATCTCTTCTTCCCCAGTTCATGGCACCATCAGGAATAGTGCAAAGGGAATGGAGGGAAAATGGCGTTTGGCTTATTTTGATGTCTGAGCATGTCATCAAAGCTTTTGAAGGAGGCTCACAGAGCTGCGCCTTCAGCTCAGAATGACTCGGAACTTGGAGCTGGAAAACCCGCGGCGGCTCCCATGAGGCCCTGCTCCCTCTCAAGTGGGAAAGCCAAGCACCGCGCTCAGTCCTGCAGGGCTGGGAAGAATGAGGCGCCTTGTCCGAGGCAGCGCAGATTCACAGTCTCCAGCCTAGCAGACAGCGACCAGGATTCCACAGGCTCTGCTGCCTGACCACCCAGAACCTGATCCGAAAGAACTGCTGGGCTACCTAGTGCGGCCACAATTTCAGAAGACTGTCAACAGACAAAAGTGGAAGTCACGCTTTAAATTTCTGTTACTTAAGCCATCGCTGGAATATCTCTGATGACTGTGAATCAATCACCCAGCATCTGAGCTGGAGCGCAGCCCCACTTCCAGGCGATTCTGAACTGGATGCAGTCAGATTACACTCACCACCCCAACATGCCAGTGCTAGCATTCTGAATCCCAGGACCACCCACAAAGGTGTGGCTCTAACCAGATTCTACAGGATCTGTATATATAAAAGGCTAAGTGACCATCGGACCGCCCGGTACATATGATGCGCACTGGAAATTTAAAAATAAACATTGACTCACACATGTGCGATACATATAAAACTCTCAAACAATAAATAAATAAATAAATCTCTCACTGGCACCAAATCACATGTGATGCCAGAATGTATCTGAAGACCAACTATTGGCATACATGCCTCTGAAGCTGAAAGAAAGCAGCATCGTCAACAGAAAATGTCTGAAGACCAACTATTGGCACAAAAGATTGCAACCTAACATAATCGAAGCTGAAGTATTAACAGGATCTGCAGAAGGAGAGGCTGTTCTGATTCCAAGAACTGATTTGTCCCCGTCTGACACTGGCTTCCCATTTAGCTTAATTCAGACAGTTTCCCGTGATGCCAGCATTTGTGATGACTATTAATAAATCACAAGGACAAACTCTAGACAGAGTAGGAATATTCCTACCTGAACCCATTTTTGGACATGGTCAGTTATATGCTGCTTTCTCTCAAGTTCGAAGAGCGTGTGACATTAAAGTTTAAGTTGTAAAGACTTCATCACAAGGGAAATTAGTCAAGCACTCTGAAAGTGTTTTTACTCTTACTGTGGTGTATAGGGAGATATTCGAATAAGTTTAATCAATTTATCAGTCATTGTTTTTATCAATGTTGTTTTTATATGTTTTTATACCATGTCTTTGTTGTTGTTATATCATGTTGTTTATTAATCAATTTATCAATCATTGTTTTTATCAATGTTTTTATATCATGTTTTTTTATTTTTCTATGTCTTTGTTGTTTTTATGTCAAGTTGTTATTATTTATTAATCAACTAGAGGCCCAATGCATGAAATTTGTGCATAGATAGGGTCGCTAAGCCTGGCTGGCAATCAGTGCCATTCTGTGGGGCAATCAGGGCCCCCCCAAACCCCCCGCTGGCAACCGCCTTGGCCGGCCTGGGCCTGCAGGCAGCTCCTGTGTTGAGCATCAGTGCACGTCATAGCGACTGGTTGTTCCACTGTTCGGTCGATTTGCATATTAGGCTTTTATTATATACGGTTTGTATACTATTTTCATATACATTTTACTAATTTTCTTTCACATCTGACACTTCTATTATAAAGAGCAAATAGTGATATTAAAATAATTTGTACTTTAATTTTATAATACTATATATACTATTTTGACATGTAATCTTTTGCAGTAATGTAATTACCACACAAATCTTTCTTCTAATTAATTGCTTTTCAATGTGCAAAAATCCATGCACCGAGCCACTAGTCTTCTATATATAAAAAAGGCTAAGTGTTCGTGCTCCATGTTGGGCGCCAAAAAAGAGAAATAAAAAAAAAGGCTAAGTGACTGTCTGACTGTCCGGTACGGTACATATGATGCGCACTGACCAACAGGGGGCAGACACTCAACGCAGGAGCTGCCGAGCTGTGGTGACTTGGCAGCAGATGTTTTCTGGTGATGCACCCCGGAACCAGAGAGGAAGGAGGCTGATTCTCAAGGGGCCGTGCAATTCCACATTCAGCCATGAGTTATGTTGTTGCTGGGGCACTGTGGGCCCCAAAAATAAAATATTTCTTCTAATTAATTTCCTTTCATTGTGCACGAATCCATGCACCGGGCCACTAGTATTCTACATAATCCTATCTAATCAAAAGGTAATATGCTAATTGACCCTCATGCTGTCGCAAAGATGGCGGCGCCAAGAACTAATAAGGAGGGAATATGCTAATTGACTGCCATGCCCTCAAAGATGGCGGCGCCCACAGCCACAAGATGGCGATGCCCAGTCCCCTCAGCCCCGCTGCACACCTGCCTCCAGAGTCCCCCAGTCCCCTCAGCCCTCCAGCCCCCCAGGGTTGGCCTGAGATGCAGGCAAGCCTCGGATGGCATCTGCCCAGCCGCCCAGGGCTGCCTAAGACTCAGGTAACCAGGGCCAGCCGAGGTTTGTGCCCAGGGCTGCCTGAGGCTCAGGTAACCAGGGCCAGCAGTGGCAGCAGCAGAGGTATGATGGGGGCATCACCTCCCACCCTTGAGGGCTCCCGAACTGTGAGACGGGGCAGGCCAGGCTGAATTTTCATGCACCGGGCTTCTAGTATTCTACATAACATTCAGGTCTCCTATTTTACTTTATTGAAATTTGCTAAAATTAAAAACTGAGTGTCACGGGCCTTGGCACCTGCTATCTCCTCAATCTAGAACATTCTTACCCAGATGTCTGCTTTGCTTCCTCACTGCCTCTGGGCTCTGCCACCCAATAACACTGCGGCACCATGCTCACACAGCTGGCCTCATCGCTCACCACCCCTAACTTCCGGTCTCTTCCTTCTTTATTCACTGATGTATCATCAGTGCCAAGAACCATGCCAGTCACATAATAGGTTTTTGGGGGCACAGGGTGTGCAAAAAAAAAAATGCATATACATGTGAACAGCTGATAGCTGTTAAATGAAAATGAAATGTATTTTAATAAACTCCGCCTTTATGCCTTTATAATTATTTGAAGTGTGTGTATACATTTTTGGGGAACACCTTATACATGGCGAATGAATGAGCAATTTAGTGAAGCCAGATCTCAGGTGTGCCCAGACTGAGTCTTCCTCTTGGCCTCAAGAATAATTTAGGATGGCCCTGGCCAGTTTGGCTCAGTAGATAGAGCACCCGGCGTGGACTGAAGGATCCCAGGTTCAATTCCAGTCAAGAGCATGTACCTTGAGTGCAGGCTCGATCTCTGGCTTTGTTTGGGGTGCATGTGGTTGTTTGGGGTGCATGCAGGAAACAACCAATCAATGTGTGTTTCTCACTCACATTGATATTTCTCTCTGTCTCCCCCACTCCTTTCTACTCTCTAAAAATCAATGGAAAAATACCCTCGGATGAGGATTAACAAAGAGAATGATTTAGGATGTTCAACACCAGAACTGTCAGCATAAAAACTGGCAACAAGAACTAAGCTCACACCTGCATGATTATGTTTAAACTAGAGGCCCGATGCATGCACCGGTGGGGTCCCTCAGTCTGGCCTGCAGGGATCGGGCCAAAACCAGCTCTCCGACATCCCCCGAGAGGTCCCAGATTGTGAGAGGGCGGTTCTTGGGTGACACACTCTGGGATCAGGCTCCCTCCTCTCTGGTTCCAGGTGTATCACCCAAGAACCGGCACTGCCAAGTGACTGCAACTTGGCAGCTCCTGAGTTAAGCGTCTGCCCCCTGGTGGTCAGTGCGTGTCATAGCTACTGGCCGGTCGGTCAGCTGGTCACTTAAGCTTTTATATATACAGAGGACTAGTGGCCCAGTGCACGAAATTCATACACATTAAAAGGGAATTAATTAGAGGAAATATTTTAATATTGCTATTTGCCCTTTCTCTATAATAGAAGTGTCAGAGATGAAAGAAAATTGGTAAAATGTATAGAAAATCTCCCTCATGTCAGAATCTGGGGCGTGCCACGGGACCCAGAGTCAAGTCCCCACCCACCCACGCCTCGAAATCACACGAGACCCAGACCCAGCCGGCCCCACCCCTGTCAAGCCCCGCAGGGCAGGGAGCACAGCCTCAGGTCCCCCAGCCGGGCGCCAGGTGGGGGACGCGGCCTCAGGTCCCCTCACCCCAGCGCTGGGGTGGGGAGGGGCAGGGCGCGTCCTCAGGTCCCCCGGCCCCGGCATGAGGGCACGACAACCATTTGCATATTAGCTCTTTATTATATAGGATATGACTGAATAACTACTTTTGGACTGCTTCTGTATTACTGCTAAATAAAATCCAATTTTTAGAATATTTTATTCCATCACTGTCAGCAACAAAATCCATTAGTTTCTCAACCCCACACACAGGTTTCTGATCAGCTAGCTAGCTCTTCACAAGAGTCTGGATGAGTAAGCTCACGAGTGCTTCAATAGATAACTAGGACAGTATGAAACAACTGTGTTAGCTTCTGGAGTGGCCTAAAGTCTTAGTCCGGCTCAATCCTGAGTTTCTGTGCCATAGGAACAGGAAGGAAGCAATCTGAACAGACCCTCTGTATTGCACCAGGGAGCCAAGCTGGCCGAGCTATTATCTTTCTTAAATGTATGTACAGTTCATGTTGATTTTAATATTTAATATTAGAAATGTTTTGGGTCTTTATTTAGAAGTTTGGTGTTTTGTAAGCAGGAATATTCTGAGATGACATCTGCACTCGCTCTTCTACTGCACCTTGTCTGCCAGGCTCTGGCTGCGAGAGGCTCTCATCCTCCCAGCTCTAAGCTTCCTCCGTCTTATTGGAAGAAAGCACTTGTCCCTTTTTCCAAAGCGAATCCTACACTCCAGGGGTTCCTAACTGATAGATTTTACTGAGTCTGTTAACCCATGGAAACTCACTGCAAAATTTATGTGACCACGTTATCTTGAAGTCTTTTCAAAACCTCTCTTTTCTCTCTGGGTCTCAAATCTTTCCCCCTTCATCAAGTTATTTTCCTTAGCCTTTGAATTCTGAGTTTCCCATCTTCACTTCCCTCAGTCTTTTTCTTGACCGGGCTTAACCACCTAAGGTATCTTTCTATCTGACTTTTTCCTATCCTCTGTCACCACATGACTTAAAAGTCTGCCTAATCAGACTGGTTAATACTGGCTGCTTCTCCTGCCTTCCCCCTCAGTCCTATTTTACTCCCTCACCCAGCTCATCTTCCCTCTAATCCACCCTCCCAGAGGTCAGTGAGTGATCAGCTCCCTACCAAGTCCTGTGTTTATTTTCAGTCCTGATACCTTTGAGCCAATTGCATATATACACCTTTCTGGAACTCTCTTGCCTTCCTTTCTATGTGACTGTTCTGGGTCTTCTGACTCTGGCACTGCCCTTGGCTTGGTGAGCTCACTTCTTCCTACACTTAGACACTCACCTTGCTGCAGGTGATTCTGTCAGTTCATCCTCTCAAGGTCAGACTTACACTTGATATGCTCACCTATGCTGGTGGAGGCTGCTGGCGATAGCTGGACACTGCAGTGGCCGTCAGTAAGTCCTAACATGTGGTTGCTGCCCTAGCGTGACAGTTGAGGCCTTGTTTTCCCTCACCTGTGGCAAGGTAACTCAGCTTGTCCATGTTTAGACTAAACTCTTCTTTTTATGTTACAAACCCGTGCTTAGGTATTGCTGATTTGTTTGCTAGCTAACTTATCAAAATACGTTTTTTCTAGAGATCTCAGGCCAGCTGCATGTGGCTGTGCCCTGGACAGGCTCCTGTTGTCAGGTCAGGTTTTGTGAGGGGACCCTGGAGCTCTTCTCCGACTTGTTGACTGTCACTTCCTTGGGCACACACTCTCAGAGACTGCCCATCACCCTGCCAGTCTCTAAGGGTGGTGTGCCTTCGCCGCACGTGTCCGTCCTTACATTTTCCAATAAGGCCCCACACTGCACAGACGTGTCGCCTAGGGATCCTGACAAGCACTGGCATTTGATCCGGACCCAGTTGTGAATCTGACATGATTCCTGAGCATTTGTTCACGTGCAGGGTGTTTAGCACAGCCCGTGTGGCTCAGTGGTTGATCGTTGACCTATGAACCAGGAGGTCACGGTTCAATTCCCAGTCAGGGCACATTCCTGGGTTTCAGGCTTGATCCCCAGTAGAGGGCATGCAGGAGGCAGCCGATCAATGATTCTCTCTCATCATTGATGTTTCTATTTCTCTCTCCCTCTCCCTTCCTCTATGAAGTCAATAAAAATATATTTTTTAAAAAATATATTTAAAAAAGTAAGGTCATTATTTTCCAGCCTGTTTATTCCAGTTCAGGGTCATGGCTGGCCAGAGTCTATCCTGGCAGCTCAGGGCACAAGACGGAACCCCACCCTGGACAGGATATCCTTCCATCGAAGGGGCGCCCACACTCACACCGAGACAATGTGGACATGCCATCCACCTCATGGGCACAGGGTTGGGATGTGGGAGGACACGGGAGGACCCAGAGAAGATCCATATGGACATGGGAGAACATGCACACTCCACACAGACAGGCCAGGCCAGGAATCCATTACTTTTCCACAAAATTGTAACTGAACGACGTTGAAGAAAACGTCGTTATTCAGAGACGGCTGTGCTGGCGCGGCATCTGTGAACAGGCAAGCAGAGGCCAGCGCGGCTCCGTTTGTGGAGAGGCACTCAACCGCCATGGCTGGCTGACGGAGCCAACCTTCCTATCGTTCTTGTTTAAAACTGAGATTTACTTGACATATCATTCTTTTAAAGGAAGGGAGAACATGGACAGTAGCTTCAATTTAAGCCAGTTTATGCCTTTAAAAACAGAAAACAACATTATAAGCATGATCAAGAATTCCCTGATGGCCCGGCCAGAGGGGCTCAATTGGTCGAGTGTTGTCTTGTGCAACCAAAAGGTTGCCAATTCGATTCCCAGTCAGGGCACATACCTGGGTTGTGGGTTCATCTCTGGTTGGAGCACGTATGAAAGGCAACATATGGATGTTTCTCACATGGATGTCTCTCTCTCTGTCTCTCTCCTTCCCAGCTCCCTTGCCTCCACCCCTTCCTCTCTCTAAGCATGTCCTCAGGTGAGGATAAAAAAAACCACTCACTTACGGAATTTCTTTATCGAAGACAACCACACAGCTTTGGCGAGGGAGTGGTAACTTCTCCAAGCTGTCCTGACCATCAGCGAGGGGTGCATCTGCACTGACAGGTCACCCCGCAGTAGCCTCTAAAGAGGGGCTAAGCTCTCAGCAGGAACTTGCAGAGAATGTCTGTCTACTCTGTTGGGCTACTTGCACCGCAGATGGATAATTACCAAGTATTTCTAGAGAAAATAATTATACTGCAGCAAACTATTAAGTAACTAGTAATTTTACTGAATTTTAGCATAAATATAAAATTACTATCACTTTAAACGTGAATATCAAATAGCTTTTGTAGGACTTCCTTGAGGAAAATAAAAATTAATCTTCCCATTTCAAAGATGAGTCAACTAAAAAGAGTAAAAATTTAAATTTTGGGCCACTAAATGCAATGTGGTGTCTTAGATTTGATCCTGGAATAGAAATAGGATATCAATGGAAAATTTAGTGAAAACCAAATTAAGTCTGTAGTTAATAATATTGCAGCAATCTTAATTTCTTAGTTTTGACAAATATACCAAAGTTACATAAGATAGCAACATTAGGGAAAGGTGGCTGAAGGGAATATGGGATCTGTCTATACTAACTTAGCAACTTTTCTGTAAGCCTAAAATTATTCAAAAATAAATAAAGAGCTCTGACCAGTTTAGATCAGTGGATAGAGCGTCGGCCTGTGAACTGAGGGGTCCCAGGTTCGATTCTAGTCAGGGGCATGTACCTTGGTTGCAGGCACATCCCCAGTGGGGTGTGTGCAGGAGGCAGCCGATCAATGTTTCTCTCTCATCGATGTTTCTGGCTCTCTATCCCTCTCCCTTCCTCTCTGTGGAAAATCAATAAAATATATTTAAATAAATAAATAAAATAAATGAAGAATTATTTAAAATAAAATTTTATTTTTAATAAACTCCAAAGCCATAATAAAGTCCCCAAATTTCTCATTCAGTTTCTAGATGTAACTAATATTGTATTCAAAATAGTCACACAAAAAAATGTTCTGTGCATTCTACAAATATATGTAAAAAGTAATTTTCAGCCCTGACTGGTTTGGCTCAGTGGATAGAGCGTCAGCCTGCGGAGTGAAGGGTCTTGGGTTCGATTCCAGTCAAGGGCATGTACCTTGGTTGCGGGCACATCCCCAGTAGGGGGTGTGCAAGAGGCAGCTGATCGATGTTTCTCTCTCATCGATGTTTCTAACTCTTTATCCCTCTCCCTTCTTCTCTGTAAAAATTCAATAAAATATATATATTTTTTAAAAAAGTAATTTTCACAGAAAACATGATAATTCAATGTCACAAACATTTTGGAATTACTCTAAGATCATTGAGAAACTAAAATCGGCTTCTACAGTAAAAAAATAAATGTAGCCCTGACCGGTTTGGCTCAGTGGATAGAGCGTTGGCCTGTGGACTGAAGGGTCCCAGGTTCGATTCCGGTCAAGGGCATGTACCTTGGTTGCAGGCACATCCCCAGTAGGGGGTGTGCAGGAGGCAGCTGGTCGATGTTTCTCTCTCATCGATGTTTCTAACTCTCTATCCCTCTCCCTTCCTCTCTGTAAAAAAATCAATAAAATACATTAAAGAAAAATAAAAAATAAAAAAATAAATGTGTTGTAGGGTTGCCTGTGGTGTTCCTTAATTATAAGCTACAAGTTATTCAATTTCCACTCATGTTGGTTAAACTTTAGTTCTCTAAAGCAAAAACAGCTTGCGTCTCCACACTAGTGCACGCCAGCAAACCAGTTCAGAGCCTCTAGGTCAAAAAGTCCCATAAGGAGAGCTCTACAATGCAAAGAAGCACCCCGTACTAGTTCCAATTAGAAATTCGATTAGTAATTCAGCCAGGCTAGTAAGTATACTTGATAGATTCATCATGTAAAAATATAAATATAATGATTAATGAAAATTAACCAAGCAGATGTCTATTAAGAAACCCACTTCAAATAAAATTATGTAGATGGGTTAAAAGTAAAAGGGTAGAAAAAGATGTGCCATGCATATACTAATTAAAAGAAAGCTGGAGTGGTTGTTCATATCAGATGAAGTAAATTTCAGAGCTAAGAAAATTACCAGAAATAACAGGGACATAAAAATGACAAAAGAAGTCAATTCACCAAGATGACATACAATCTTAAATAGATATGTACCAAACAACAGAACTTCCAAATACATGAAGCAAAATCTAAACAACCTGTAAGGAGAAAACAAGAAACCAACACCTTTAGTCAGAGACTTCACACTCCTTTCTCAGCACTGGACAGAACTGGTACACAAAAATCAGCAAGACAGAGAACTACAAACATCACCACCAAGCTGAGTCTGATATTCAGAAAGCATTCCACTCAATAAACATATTGTAAGCGCACAGTAATATTCGCCATGATAAATCATAATATTTCAAATGTTTTAAAGAAATAAAATCACACAAAGCATGTTCTCTGACCATATTGGAATTGGATTGGAACTCGATAACAGAATGATAACAGAAAATTAAATAACATACTTCTAAATAACCCATGAGTCAAAGCGGAGATTCAAGGGAAATTAGCTAAGTGAAACAAAGTACAACAAACCAAGATTTGTGTGATGCCACTAAAGTATGGCTTAGAGGGAAGTTTATAGCACTGAATATGTATATTAGGAAAGAAATATAGTATCAAATCAATAATCCAAGCTTCTCCCTTAAGAAATTAGAAAAAAAAATCAAAATAAATCCAAAGCAAGCAATAATGCAAAGGTTAAAAAAAAAAAAATCAAATCCATGAAATCATAACCAAAAAAACAAGAGGAAAAAAATAATCAATAAAACAAAATGCTGGTTCTTTGAAAAGATTAAAAACATGAGGAAACTCTGGCAAGACTGGCAGTAAAAAAAAATAAAAAATAAGACAAGCTACCAACATGATGAATAAAAGAAGGGACACCCCCCCAAGTTAAAAAGATAATTTAAGGACCACCACAGACAACTCTACACACACAAATTCAACAACTTAGATGAAATGGACAATTATTTGAAAACCACAAACTACTAAAAATAGAAACAATTCCTAATTTACTTTATGAAGCCAGCATCATACTGATATCCAAACTAAACAAGAAAATAAGAAACTGCTGACATATATCTCATGAAAACAGGTGCAATAATGCTCAACAAAGTATCCGTCAACTGAATCCAGCTATTTAGAAAGAGCAATATACCATAACCAAGGAGGGTTTTTATTCTAGGAATGCAAAGATGGTTCAATATCCAAAAATCAATAATAATAATATCTACCATAGTAACAGTGTAAAGATGAAAGATAATATGATCATATCAATGAATTAAAAAAGCATTTGACAAAATCCAACATCCATTAACAAAACTGTCAGCAAACTAAAAACAGAAAAGAATTTCATTACCCCAACAACGGGTAGCTACAAAAAGTCTACAGCAGGCATCATACTTCAGGATGAAAGACGGAATATTTCCCCTAAAATCAGGAACAAGGAAACTGTACTAAAGCCTAGTCAGTATAACAAACAAGAAAAAAATCACTATTCACAGACAATATGATTGTCTCCAAAGAAATCCAAATGAATCCACACCCCACCCCCAGGATTTATGATTTTAGCAAGATAAAGGGAGCCCTAACTAGTTTGGCTCAGTGGATAGAGCGTCAGCCTGCGGACTGAAAGGTCCCAGGTTCGATTCCGGTCAAGGGCATGTGCCTTTGTTGCGGGCACATCCCCAGAAGGGGGTGTGCAGGAGGCAGCTAATCAATGTTTCTCTCTCGTCGATGTTTCTAACTCTCTATCCCTCTCCCTTCCTCTCTGTAAGAAATCAATAAAATATATTTTAAAAAAAGATAAAGGAATAGGAGGTGAACACACAAAATTATATTCCTATATACTAGCCATAAATAATGGAAACTTGAAAAAACACCATTTACAAAAGTTGAAAAAAAAAAGGAAATATTTATGTATAAACCTAACAAAACATGGACAGGATCTGTATGCTGAAAATTACAAAACACTGATGAAAGTAATCAAAGATGTCAAATATATCTCAATTAAAAAAGAAATCTAAGCCCTGGCCAGTATGCTCAGTGGTTGGAGCACTGGCCCTCGCACTGAAGTGTCACAAGTTCAATTCCTTGTCAAGGGCATGTACCTGGGTTGCAGGTTCAACCCCTGGCCCTGGCCAGGGTCCCTGCGGGAGGCAACCAATTGATGTGTCTTTGTGACATCAATGTTTCTCTCACTCTCCCTCCTCTACCTCCGTCCTCCCTCCCATTCTCTCTAAAAATCAATGGGAAAAATATCCTCAGGTGAGGATTAACAATAAAATACACTGAAGATGACTAGGTACATACCACATTCATGGAGTGGAAGTCAACAAAGTAAATATATGTCAATTTTCCACCAAATTGATCTATAGATTTAAAGCTATTCCAATTAAATCCCAGAATTATTAGTAGTAGATATAGGCAAGCTGATTCTAAAATGTATGGGAAAGCAAAACAATAAATAGCCAAAACAATGTTTTTAAGTTGGAGGAATCACCTTGTCCAAACTTAAGACTTCTAGTAATTAAGACAGTATGGTATGGGCAATGGGATAGTTCCACAGATCAATGGAACAGAATAGAGAGTTCAGAAATAACCCACACAAATACAGCGATCTGATTTTTTACAAAGGTGAAAAGTCAGTTTAATGGATAAAGGATATTCTTTCAACAAATGGGTTTGGAACAACATGGCATCCATATATTTTTTAAAAAGATCCCTACCTGAATCTGATACTTTACACAAAACTAATTCAAAATGAATCACAGATCTAGGGACATAGAAAGGGAATGGACTCACTATTCTTGGTGGGGAAAGGGGTGTGGGAGATGCGGGAAGAGACTGGACAAAAATTGTGCACCTAGGGATGAGGACAGTGGGGGGGTAAGGGCAGAGGGTGGGGTGGGAACTGGGTGGAGGGGAGCTATGGGGGGGAAAAAAGAGGAACAAATGTAGTAATCTGAACAATAAAGATTTACTAAAAAAAAAAAAATCACAGATCTAAATGTAAAACTATTAAATTTTTAGAAGAAGACATAACCTGAGGTTTTATAAAACAAGAGTTCTTAACATGATACCAAAAAGTATGATCCATAAAAGAAAAAACTGGTAAGTTGAACTTCAAAATTAATGCTTTTCTTTGCAAAAACAGTTAACAAGATAAAAGATGTTATGAACTGGAAGAACTGTTTCAATTCCCATATCTGACAAAGGATTCGTGTCCAGAATTATAAAGAACTCTCAAAACGAAAAAGAAAACCACCTGATTTAAAATAAGGAAAGCCCGGCCCGGCCGGACTGACTCAGGTGGCTGAGCATCGTCCTGTGCGCCAAAAGGTGGTCTGTTCGATGACCGTCAGGGCACACACATGAGTGGCGGTTTTGACGCCCAGTGGCGTAAGGAAGGCAACTGATGTTTCTCTCTCTCCCGCCCCCCACTTTCTCTCTCGAAGCATGTCTTCCAGTAGGATTTCCTTTTTAAATAAACCAAGTCTTGAATAAACACTTTGTCCTAGAAGATACAAGAATGTCAAATAACCAAATAAACACATGAAAAGTGTTCACTATCAGTAATAAATAGGGAAATACAAATTGAAACCACAATGCCTCTACACACCTATTCATCCATTAAACTGGTTACAATAAAAACTACTGCCGACATCAAGTGCTACAAGGGTGTCCAGAAGCCAGAGCTCACACGTGGCCGGTGGAAGTCACAATGGTAAGTCGCTCTGGAAAACCACTCAGAGGTTTCTTACGTTTCCACACAACCGAGCTCCCACTGCCGGGGAGACACCACAGAGAAATGAAAATTCACTTTCACACAAAGACTTGTGCACAGATGTTTATAAGACTCTGTTTACTATCACCAAAATGTGGAGAGAACCCCAATGACCACCATAGGAGAATGGATACACTGTGGTATATTTACACAGCGGAATACTACTCAGCAGTAAAAAGGAACACACCACTGATGCATGCAACAAATGAACCACAAAGTGACTATGCTGTGTGAAATAAACCAGCCTCGAAAAATTACACACCCATGACTCCATTTATATGACTGCTCTAAAAGGCAAAACCATAGTAACAAAGTACCAGCTGGCAAGAACTTAGGGGTGGGAAGAGTGTAAAGGTTCAGGGAGCATGAGGTGCCCACGCTGCTCTGTATCCTGTCTGTGGTAGTGGATACATAAATCCATGTACGTGTCTAAATCCAAAGAACTGTACACTTTCAAATACCAATGCTATTATATGTTCCTTTTTTAATTAGCAGACAATAAAACCATTTAAAAAATTGTCTGACAGCATAAAGTCAAACTAAGTGTATACCTAGCTACTCCACTCTGGACTGAAACAGGTACTCATGCCTACCACAGGCCACGTACAGGACTGTGCATATCAGCTTGATTCGTGTCCGCCTTAAAATAAGTAACCTCGCTGAAACCGGTTTGGCTCAGTGGATAGAGCGTCGGCTTGCGGACTGAAAGGTCCCAGGTTCGATTCCGGTCAAGGGCATGTACCTGGGTTGCAGGCACATCCCCAGTGGGAGATGTGCAGGAGGCAGCTGATCGATGTTTCTCTCTCATTGATGTTTCTAACTCTCTATCTCTCTCCCTTCCTCTCTGTAAAAAATCAATAAAATATATTTTTTAAAAAAATAAGCAAACTAAACACCCATCCATGCTAGGATGGATAAGCTGTGAATACCCACACAGCGGACAACGGCACCATGAAGAACAACGGTGACTGCTCCATCAGTAACACGGACACGTTTCGGATGGAATGTGAAGCCACACAGCATCGGCACAGGGGACTTCTACATGAAATTTGAAAACAGGCGAAACGTGAGAATAATGGTGCGAAGCCTTTATTGAGGGGAGCAAGGGGGGATTCTAGGCACTAGGACTCGTCTATGTCCTGAGACAGTGGTTATATGGGGACAGATACAACACTGAGTCACAGACGTGCTCCACAGCTGTACAAATTACTGATCTCAGTTAAAGCACATGCGGTTCTCTTCTAGCTCTTTCTCTGACCTACTCCCAGATCACTAAGGCAAATATGAACTGGAGAGTTAGGACTGAACCTCGTTTTCTCATGGGAGCAATTTCTACAACACAGAAAAGGCCTCTAAGTGCACCCCAAGATCCATGACTGCACCATAGAATACACTGTTTGATGGCTTTAAACATTATTAACATTATCTCCATCTTGCCACCTTTTCAGCAGTGAAAAAGAACCCACGTTATTACAAATGCCCCCTACACTACCACGTTTCTCTGACTTCAAAACTTTAATACTGCTATTTTAAAATGTACTTCGATCCCTACCCCAAATGGCTTCCTTTTATAAATCTCTAACAGCATTACAAAAATAGCCCTTAATTCCTATTTGAACCCTCCATGAGTGTAAAGTGTATGTAATTTGATATTCCAACAGCTAGTGGCATGAGACAATTACCATAATAGAAAAATTATGACTTTTGTAAATATGTATATCACTTAATTTTGCACACCCATTCAGAAAATAATTCTGATGGTCTAAATATTTTCATAAAATACCTATATGTTTAACTGTTAAAACATAGAAATAGCCAAATTAGTTTTATTTGAAAAAGAAAAAATTTTGGTAATACCAGTTTGTGAAAGCATCATTCCCTTTTTTGCTAAGTAATATTCACTGTAGAAAAGCCTTAAAGCTTGAGTCTTTTTATTTTTTAATTTTTTAAAATTGATTTCAGAGAGGAAGGGAGAGGGAGAGACGAGATAGAAACATCAATGATGATCGGCTGCCTCCCGCACGACCCCCCCCCCCCAGCCCCCAGGGATCGAGCGGGCAACCCCAGCATGTACCCTTGGCAGGAATCAAACCCAGGACCCTTTAGTCCACAGGTCTACGCTCTGTCCACTGAGCCAAACCAGCTAGGGTTAAAGCTTGAGCGCGCGCACGCACGCGCGCACGCGCACACACACACACAGGTATTTACAAAAATGGGTCCAGCCCAGCTGGTGTGGTTCAGTGGTTGAGCATCAAACCATTCATCAGGAGATGACAGGTTTGATTCCCAGTCGGGGCACATGCCTGGGTTTCAGGCTTGATCCCCAGGAGGGGGCATGCAGGAGGCAACTGTTCCATGCCCCTATTTCTCTCTCCATCTCCCCCTCTCCCCAAAATCAATAAAAACACATTTTAAAAAAATTGGTCCAGCCCTGGCCGGTTTTGATCAGTGGTTAAAGCATCGGCCTGCTGACAGAAGGGTTAGATTCCCAGTCAAGGGCATGTACTTGGGTTGCAGGCTCTCCCTGGCACCAGGCTGTATGTGGTGCATGCAGGAGGCAATCAATTGATGTTTCTCTCTCACACAGATATTCTTCTCTATCCCCCTCCCTGGCACTCTCTCTAAAAATCAGCGGAAAAAATATCCTTGGATAAGGATAAAAAAAAAAAAAATGGGTCCATAAACTTTTATATTTTGTAAGCTGCTTTCTTCACTTAATACAGCATGAATACTATAAAAATCACATTTTAAAATAGAAATGCAAAATAGTAACATATATTCATGATATCCTTCATCCACCAACTTTCCATTTGGGGGACACCTACCACACAGGCTGTTCGCACAGGCCTTGTCATGACCCATGACCATGGTTTTTTTTAACTAATTTGAGAGAAAGAGGGAGAGGGAAAGAGAGAAACATCAATGTGAGAGAGAAACATTGATGGGCTGCCACCTGCAAGCCCCTTAGTGGGGATCCAGCCAGCAACCTGGCATGTGCCCTGACTGGAATCAAACCTGGGACCTTCTGGGGCATGGAGGGCACTCAGCCAACTGAGCCACACGGGCCAAGACCCAGGTTCTTGGCTTCTAGCCGTGCTGCTTCCCCATTCCGCAGGTGGGGAAGGCGTGACCAGTGTCACCCTGCAGCGCGTCCCCAGGCAAGTCCCGCACGGCCTCCTGAACAGTCAGGACCCTGCACTCAGCCAGCACCGGGCGCCATGGGCGCCGTGTAGCGCCTTCCCTGCGGTCACCTGTTTACCTCGCTCGGGTGGTGACCCCAGGAGCTGGTGCCACATCACCTACGGAGGCAGCGAGGCTGACACCCGCCTGGGGACAGATCCCTCCCAGTGTGCGCTCCCAGCTTTGTCTCCCTGCTTATGTCATCGCCCCCCTTTCTCTGTAGAAGCCGCCATGTGCCCTCCTCGGGTCCAACACTCAGTGCTGCGCCCTGCACACAGGCGGGGGGCTGAGACCCCTGAGAAGAGCCAGCGCTGGCGCTCTCTCCTCCTAGGAACCTGCCTGTGACCTGCGTGGGATGAAGAGCAGGACCCGGGAGCCAGCGCCTGCCCGGGACGCAGATGACTGAGCTGAGCTCCATGCTGCCAAGCAAAGGGAACCATGAAACCCGGGCATCGGGATCTCCGCGGCACCGCCAACCTGCCTCTATTGAATCCATGAAATGGGTTCTAGCTCACGGCCAGCACCAGCCAGCGTGACCCCATCTTCGCGGAGGCTGTCCACGGGCAGATGCTCCCCGCCCCCAGCAGCAGCCAGCCGGCGCGGAGCCTGCAGCCTGGAACCCAACACCGGCGCTCACCTGACCCCAAGAACGACAGCCGTCTGCTCTCCGGGTCCCAGGACAAGGGCAACCGCTGGAGAAGGCGAGTCCAGGGTCCGGCCCAGGGTCCTGACCAAGCGCGACCATGTCACCTACAGACGCCCAGCAGCTGCGCTGCCCACGCCGCAGGGACCCGCACTGTGGCCGGACTCGCCGCACGCATCCCTCCCCGAGCCTCCCGGGCCCCGGTCTGGGCCGCTCCCCTCACGGCCGCTCCAGCACAATATTCTGCATCTTCCGTCAACCGATTTCTGTCTCACCCTTTGGCGCACAGACACCCCGGAAGGAGCCCTTGAATCGCGAATGTCTTTGAAACGACAGCTCTAACAACTTCGGAGAAAACCCATTGTTTCTGGAAACGGCTGCGCCGACGGCGGGCCTCCTGCGGGGCTGGCCCCGGAGCCGCCGCGGCCGGAGAGTCACCTGTCACCGCTCCGCCCCGACCCGAGCGGGAGCCGCACCCACCGGAGCCCGGGAACTCCGCCGCGCAGGCTGCGGGCCGCGCCGCCCGGGAGGCTGTCAGGTGGCTCCCCAACGCCCCCCCGGAGCAGGAGGACGGCCGCCCCAGGGCCTCGCCGGACCGTGGCCGCGGCCGGCAGGAGGGCCTGGCCACGAGACCCCCAGCCCCGACCGGCGGCGGGTCCCGCGCGCCCCTGACGCTGAGGCTCGCGCGGCTGCACGCGAGCGATCTCCAGGGCGAGCCCCGCGCGCCGAGGCAGCACCACCCCCGGGGCCGTGACAGCCGCGCGCAGGTGGGCAGCGCGGCGGCGCCGCGCCCGGAAGATGCCGGGCCCGCGGGAGGGTGTCACGAGCCGCCGCCCGTTACCCGCGGGAGCGGCCCCGCGCTCTCCCCGCCCCCGCCGCTTACCTCGAAGTAGCCTCCGGGGGCGGCGCCGCCCGCGCCCGCGCTGAGGGGCCCGTTGGCCACCGCCGCGCCGCCCGGGGCCGCCAGGCCCGCGGCCTGGGTGCCGCGCAGCGCCGCCGCCGGGCTGGCCTTGCCGCCGCTCGCGCCGCCGTGGCCCCCGCCCGAGCCGCCGCCGCCGCCCCGCTTGTTCTTCCGGCGCTTGGCCCCTCGCTTAGTGTCGGCCGGGCTCATGGCGGGCGGCAGGCGGGGAGGGCGGGGAGGCTGTGGCGGCGGCGGAGCGCTGCGGCCGGCCGAGGGCGGGGGACGCTGCGCGGGGTCGAGTCCGGGAGGGCGGGCAGAGCCGGGCGGGCGGGAGCTGCCGGGTGGCCGCAGGGCGGGAGAAACGGCGAGTCCACCGGGCCCGGCGCCGCCGCTGACCAGAGTTAGAGTCCAATATGGCGGACACAAGGGGAAAGGGATCCCAGTTTACGTCGGGGGAGGGGGAAGGAGCGGCGGGGAGGGGGTGGGGTGTGGGCGCCCTCCCCCTCCCGCCTTACTCCGCCCTCTTGAGCGCCGCTGCCCCTCGGCCTTGCACGCCCCCTCCCGCCGTTAACGTCAGCCGGAGCGCAGGGCACGCCGGGAGTTGGAGTCCCCGCGTCCGCGCGGCCCCTGAGGGCGCCCGGAGGGAAAACTACTCCTCCCGGCAGGCCGTGTTCTGTCCGGAGCGCCGACGCCGCGAGGAGCTGAAGCGAGGGAGCGGGATGCGACGCCAACGTCGCCGCCGCGATCCCTGCCTCCCGGCCCCGCCCGCGCCGCGCGGCCTCCTGGGAGTTGTAGTTGGGCGGAGGGGCTGGGCCGGCGCGAGGCCGGGTCCCCAACGGTGAGAGAACTACCGGGCTGGAAGAGAGGAGTTCCGCCTCTTGACAGGCACCGCGACTTCCCCGCGCTCTCCTGCCGGCCGACTTGGGGCCTCAGGCCGAAGGGCCCCCCGGGATGCTCGAGGCCAGCAGCCCCGGCTCTGTCCAGCCGGGAATGGCCCGGTGACCTTGGGCCAGCCGCTGGCCTGAATGCAGGTGACTCCGTGGGGACGATAGGAGCCCCCCTCGCG
Source organism: Myotis nattereri (assembly GCF_964212035.1). NCBI lineage: Eukaryota > Metazoa > Chordata > Mammalia > Chiroptera > Vespertilionidae > Myotis > Myotis nattereri. The sequence goes on from NC_138075.1 coordinate 229,961,219, forward strand.
GGCCTGGTGGGATTCCGGAGGGCGCCTGAAAGCGCTCGGAGCTGCTGCCCCGAGAGCCCCCAACCGCCGTGCTCGACTGACGCCGCAGAGGCCGAGGCGCGCCAAACCGCCTTTGGCTGCGAACCCCCGCGCCCTTCCCGGCTGGCCCGCCCAGCACCCGTCCGCCGCCGTCCAGCGCGCTAGGTGTCTGGCGACCCTGCAGGGTCCCGGGAGGGCCCGCCGTCCCCCCGGCCTCGCATTCACCCAGCGCCCGGCCCACGAGCCCGGCCAGACCCTGTATCTGGACCCTCCTTCCAGGGGCGCCTGGCCCACCATCACGAGCCCAGCTACATCTCTGCGCTTGGACCCAGACAAGAGGGCACCCTGCGCTCTCAAGGGTCCCACTTATCCCACAACCGAGACACAGAAGACGTTTCCCCTCCTTGGTTCCCTGAGCCGTCGCAGGCCCCAGGTGCAGCAGAGCTTGGCACCGGGTGTTGGGGGAGGGGCCCCATTGCACCCTTTCCTGGGCCCTACAGCCTTTAGCTCTGAGCCTGCCAAGGCCTCGCCGTCCCCCTGGCCCCAGTTGCACCCACAGTCTTCGAGCCCTCCGGCCCATCCTTCCCGCCATAGCCAGAATGAGCTAATGTGTGTGATCCAATCAACCCTCTGCTTGAAACCCTGCAGACTCCCCCTTGGCGGCTGAGCAAAGGCCCCTCCCCCTCCCCGGCGGTCGTGTCTGGCCCTGCCTGGCACTCCAGCCCTCCTCTAGGTGGACAACGTCTTGGGCGTCCCCACCCCACACAGGCTGGGTCAGACACTCCCTTCTCGTTGGCATTGGATTGGGATTCTGGGTGTCCACCAGTATCCCCAGAAAAGAGAGGTCTCGGGGGGACCAGGGGAGAGCATGGGAGTGACTGCCTCCCAAGCAAGGGCTGTGTACATACCAATCCAGGATTTGCTGGGTGAATGAATGACATAATGACCATTTGTCAAGCCACTATGCACCAGCCATTCTGCCTGCTGCTGTGTCATCTCATCCACTCTTGAGATAGCACCATTAGCCTACATTATGGATGAGAAATTGAAATTCATATGTTAAGGGATTTGCCCAAAGTAAACACCAGATAGTCAGAGGCCTGGCCCAGATTCCAACTCAGGTGTGGCTCAAGTGATACAATGAGTTCCTCTGGGGTCTGGGAGTCTCCTGCCTCCTCCTTCCCTCAGTCCCTCAGCCGCCCTCTCCCCGTTGCCGCTGACGCCGCTGCTGATCACCTGCCCTGTTCTGTGCTGCCCCCGGGTGGTCAGTGCACGTCATAGCGCGTGGTCGAACTCCCAAGGGGACAATTTGCATATTAGCCTTTATTATATGGGAGGATACTGCTGGGATCCATGGAGGGTTTTAAGCAGAAAGTGTCATGATAGGGTGTGTGTGTGTGTGTGTATATATATATATATTTTTTAATCCTCACCTGAGGATATTTTTCCACTGATTTTTTAGAGAGAGTGGAAGAGAGAAGGTAAGAGAGAAACATTGATGTGCGAGAAACACATTGATTGGCTGCCTCCTGTATGTGCCCCAACCAAGGCCTGGGCCGGGGAGGAGCCTGCAACCCAGATACGTACCCTTGATTGGAATCAAACCCAGGACCCTTTGGTCCGCAGGCTAATGCTCTATCCGCTGAGCCAAACTGGTGAGGGCTAGTTTTTAGAGAACTCTGGCTATTGTGTCAAGAATGGATGTCGGAAAAGAAAGGAAAAAAAATAAAAGAAAAAGAATAATAATTAAAAAAATAAAAAGAATGGCTGTCAGGAGCAAGATTGGAGGCCAGGACACTGGTGTCAGCCCCATGGAGTGCAGAGGAGGCTCCTGGGAGAAGTGAAGCAAAGGCAGGAAGCAGTGTTTCTCAACCTTTGTTTTTCATTATCGCTCCCTAAGGAAAAATTAACAAGAAATTAAGATAAAAATAATTAAATACTAAATACAATTTTGTCTGGTGCGGCTGAGCTTTGGAAGGCCACAAGCCATTACAATATCTAAGATTTATTTCTCCCCGAGAGTCGGTTTTAACCCCCTGGGGTCACTGTTCTCCAGAGAAGCACGACCAATAACACATGCAGATGGAGAGCGGCTGTGATAAGGAATTGGGTCACAGCAATGGAGCCTGACAAGCCCCAAGACCTGCAGCCAGCAAGCTGGAGACCCAGGAAAGCCCGTGGTGTGGTTCCAGCCAAAGGCCCCACGTTCAAGGCCCAGGAGGCCCTGATGTGCCAGTGAGCCCAAAGGTGGGAAATAAAAACAATGATTCGTGCCCAGCTGACAGGCCACGGGCAGGCAGCAGGAGTTCCATCTTCTCGCTCTCTCTCTTTTTTTAAATCTTGATTGTTGAAAGTATTCCAAGGAGTTCCACCTTTCCCATTCAGGCCCTTTTGTTCTATGCAGGCCTTCAACTGATTGGATGAAGCCCACCCTCATGGAGGAGGGTCATCTGCTCAGTCTACAGATACAAATGTTCATCTCATCCAGAACCACCCTCACAGACACATCCAGGTCCTTTGACCAAACGCCCGGGCTCCCTGTGAGCCCGTCAGCTTGCCACAAAGTTAACTCCCACCCGGGAGCATGCAGGCTCCAGGGCCAGAAAGGGTGCTCTGTACTGAGAAGTCAGAGCTCAGTCTGGCAGGAGTTCCCAGGGAGGGGTCTTGAAAGAGTGTGGCATGGAGAGAGCCGCTCAGCCCACGCTCCCCAGCCGCTTTGGCCCAGTGGATAGAGCGTCGGCCTGCGGACCAAAGGGTCCCGGGTTTGATTCGGGTCAAGGGCATGAACCTCAGCTGCAGGATCCTCCCTGGCCCAGGCCCTTGGTCAGCGCACATGCAGGAGGCAACCAATCGATGTGTTTCTCTCACATCTATGTTAAGTTTTATTACTTTCATGTACATATTATTAGCCAAGATATAAATACGTACTAGTAACCAGACAATTTTATAAGAAAAATCAGGCGAGTGAATGACCTCACAATGCATGACCAGTAGGCATTACACAACAATGAGGCAGCCTTACCTCGCCAGGCCTTGCTGCTCCTGGTGGCACTGCGTCTGCAGATGGAGGAGTGGACACCTCTGCCCAGGCCACTTCCTCGCCCGAAGCAGGGCCACAGCGGCAGGTCCCACCCGAGCAGGTTCCGGAATTCTATGCGGATTCTAAAACAGTTCAGGAACGGATATGGATATATTAATGTTTGGGGAACTAACGAATTGGGCAGTTCTTTGTTGTTGTTAATCCTCATGTGAGGATACTTTTCCATTAAATTTTTTAGAGAGAGTGGAAGGGAGGGGGAGAGAGACAGAGAGAGAAACACTGATGTGAGAGAGACACATCAATTGGTTGCCTGCCACACACACCCCAACCAGAGCCGAGGATCGAGCCTGCAACTGAGGTACATGCCCTTGTCAGGAATCGAACCTGGCACCCTTCCGTCTATGGGCCGGCGCACTATCCACTGAGCAACACCAGCCAAGGCGTGAGGCAGTTCTTGCCACCCAAACCTGAAGGCTGCAGGTCAGTAAACTTCCCGTGTGGAGCTTCTAATCAGCTTTGAGACATGTCACTGTTGCCTGGCCAGGCAGCTCAGTTGATTAGAGCATCATTCCCCATTCACCAAGGTTTCAGATTTGATCTCGGGTCGGGGCACATACAAGAATCAACCACTAGCCTGACCGGTTTGGCTCAGTAGATAGAGCATCGGCCTGTGGACTGAAGGGTCCCAGGTTTGATTCGGTCAAGGGCATGTACCTTGGTTGCAGGCATATCCCCAGTGCGGGGTATGCAGGAGGCAGCTGATTGATGTTTCTCTCTCATCAATGTTTCTAACTCTCTATCCTTCTCCCTTCCTCTCTGTAAAAAATCAATAAAGTATATTTTGAAAAAAAGAATCAACCACTGAATCCATAAATAAAAGGAACAACAAAGCAATGTTTCTCAAATCAATACATTTTTTTAAATGACTCCAGCACAGATATAAAAAATGTGTGTATGCAGGGCAGTGACAAACTTCTGTAATGAATTGAAAAAATTTCACGACACTGCTTTATAGCTTCAAAGACATTTAAAAAGGAGTCTTGGAAATAAAAAACATAGCCAAAATTATTTTAAAAATCTCAACACAAGTGTTGCAAGATAAAGGTGAGGAAATTATTCAGATAGTAGAGGAAAAAAAGACATAGAAAATAGAAGAGAAATTAGACCTAAACTTTCAATCTAGGAAATCCAACAACTTTCCAATAAGTGTTCTGGGGGGAGGGAGGGAGAGGGGGTGGGCAGGTAGTGGAGGGAAACAACTTTTGAACAAGAAAATACTATTGACCAAAAATAAGGGCTTGAGTGCCCAGATTGAGACTATCCAGGGCATGATTCATTATAGAAAACCAGAGGTAAACCAAACAGCCTAAAACATCGAAAAGGAAGTCACGCTTAAAAAAAAAATAAAAGGCAGGTGAAAGGATCTCACTAAATGTCGTAACAGTAATATTCAATGCTAAGTAACAGAGCAGGGCTTTTAAAGTTGTGTATGGAAATGAAATACCACACAGAACTGTATGGAGAAAACCCACAATTCTGGACAGTCAAACTGTATTTTTCAGGTCATCAGACTGTGACGTAGTAACACCCTCCAGTACTCCTAGACCTTTCCCACCTACAGCCCGAGGCTGCTACACATCCCTTCCCGATGCGACCTCAGAGCTCACCCAACCATGAGAGCAATGGAGAAGGGCTGGGGCATTTAAAGGAGAGTGAAATTGTCAAAGAAATCCACCGGAAGGCTTGCAAAGCAAAGGTAAGGAAATTATCAAGAATGAAAACAAAGACATAAAATAGGAAAGAGACAAGTTCAAGAAGAGGTTGGACGACTTCCTAATAGGAGTTACAGCAAAAAAAAGAAAAAAAATGTTTTCAAATAAAAAACTTGTATTTACTTAGAAGCATTTAGAATGTCAACAAAACAGCTGCAACTTTTTTTTACAATTACAGAGTGGTAGTCAGTTAACAGAACAATTACTTCATACTAGTGACCCGGTGCACAGATTCATGCACAGTGAAAGGAAATTAACTAGAAGGTGGCCGGCAGGGCGGGACTGAGTGAGATGGGCCGGACATGCCCTGGAGCCAACCTCCCAGCATCTGTGGAGTGAGTGGGGTCCCTCAGCCTGGCCTGCAGGGATCAGGCTGAAACCAGCTCTCCGACATCCCACGAGGTCCCAGAGTGCAAGAGGGCACTCTGCAAAGTTGCTATCGTACAGGGTGTGAAACACAAATGCAAGTGTGGAGTAAACCAGATCGAGGCCGACAGTGCCCCAGCAACAACATAACCCACACGCAAAGGTGGAATTGCGTGGTTTTGTTAGTAATCGGGCTCCCTCCTCTCTGGTTTCAGGGTACGTTAACCGAAAACCGCCATTGCCAAGTCACTGTAGCTCAGCAGCTCCTGCACTGTCTGCCCCATGGTGGGCAGTGCACGTCATAGCAACCGGTCAGACAGGCAGAGGGACACTTAGCATATTAGCCTTTTATATATTCACTGAGGGGGCAGATTATTATGACCACCTGACCTTTGTAGGCAAATTAGCTATAATTTCACGCTGAAGTTGCTAGAAGGCCAGACCATTATAAATAGGGAAGCAGGTTGTTTACGACGACAGTAGAAGTGATTTTTTTCTGAAGATAAGGGTAAACAATGCGATTTAACAGCCTTTGAATGTGGGATATATTTGAACATGAGTGGCCAGATTATTATGACCACCTGACGTTTATGGGCAAATTGTATGGGATATGGAAGCTGAAGGCCTGTTCGAACACCTTTGCTGTCTGCAGTTACCAAGATAAAATGTCTCTAATTCACATAGGAACACAAGGATTGGACAGTCGAACATTGAAAAAAAGTCATGTGGTCCAATGAATCAGTTTCCAGTTGCATCATGCAGATGGCAGAGTGAGAATTGGGCGAAACAGCATGAAAACATGCAGCCCACATGCATGAGTACAACCCTTCAAGCTGGTGGGGCAGTGTTATGGTTTGGGGCATGTTTTCCTGGCATGATTTGGGCCCTTTAATTCGTGGGGAACAACGTCTGAATAGCACAACATACCTAAGTATTGTTGCTGATCAAGTTCATCCTATCATGTTGATGGCGTATTCCAATGGAGACGGCTTCTTCCAACAAGACAGTGCGCCATGCCACCGTGCTCGTATTGTGCAGGAGTGGTTTCAAGAACATGAGGGAGACTTTACCTTGCTTAGGTGGCCCCCACAATCACCAGATCTCAATCCAATGGAGCATTTGTGGGACGAAGTTAAAAGAGCCACCAGGCAGCTGGTTCCACAACCATCAAATTTCACAGAACTGGACAATGCTATTCATCAGGCATGGGGTCAGATTCCTCGCATCACCTTTCAACATCTCGTGGAGTCAATGCCAAGAAGAATCGCCGCAGTATTGAAGGCAAAAGGTGGCCCAACGAAGTACTGATGGGGTGGTCATAATAAATGGCCACTCATGTTCAAATATATCCCACGTTCAAAGGCTGTTAAATCGCGTTGTTTACCCGTATCTTCAGAAAAAAATCACTTCTACTGTCGTGGTAAACAACCTGCTTCGCTATTTATAATGGTCTGGCCTCCAGCAACTTCAGCGTGAAATTATAGCTAATTTGCCTACAAAGGTCAGGTGGTCATAATAATCTGGCCACTCAGTGTATAGATAAGCTGCCATCAGAGACAACTGAAGATGAGAAAATTACCATCCCCTGCCCTAGCCGGTTTGGCTGAGTGGATAGTCTCAGCCAGTGGACTGAATGGTCCTGGGTTCGATTCCAGTCAAGGGCACATGCCCAGGTTTTGGACTCAATTGCCAGTAGGGAGCATGAAGGAGTCAGCCAATCAATGATTCTCATCATTAATGTTTCTCTCCCTCTCCCTTCCTCTCTGAAATTAATAAAAATTTAAAAACCAACCATCTCCATAGATAACTAGTTTGTGCTGAGCACCAACAAGAGCCTGCTGTAACTTTCCAGGCCAGTTTACAACCCCTATAGTGTAGCAGGCAAGGTTAGTGGCTGCTGAAAATACCACCTGCACAGGTGACCGAAAGACACATTGCTGGTGTGTGAACGACACAGAAGAGGACACGGGCAGTTTAAAAACACATCTTACGTGGCCTTACATTTCTATTTTTAAGGGAGTTGAGTACAGGGGGGTTAAATGCTCTATAGACAAGAAAACAAAACTGCGCTAAAACCAACTTATTCATCATCTTCACCTCCCTCTTCATCTGCCTCCTCTTTCTTCTTGTTCTTGTCTTCACCTGACAGCTCCCTTTCCAGCCTCATCAGCTCTCCTTAGCTCGCTGTGCGGCAGGCAGTGTCTGCTCTTCTTCCTCCTTCAGCTCGGCAGCCGTCCTTTCCTAAGGCTGCTTGCCATCCGGGCCGGCGGCCGCCTTGGGAGTCCACACCCCCAGCTGCTTTGCAGCGTCACCGATGGCCAGGCCGCGATGCTCTCCTTTGATTTGGGGCGATATTCGGAAAACAAGCAAAAGGCCCGAAGGCAGCCTCTTGGGTGCACTGGGACCCTTGGCTTTCCTTTTCGATTTCCCTTTCGGAGGAATTTCAGTTTCATTTCTCTCTCCTAACGGGCCTTGTCCGCCTTTGTCATGTCTTCACATTTTCCTTTCTCTTTAGGAGACAAGGGCTTCCACCTTTCTGAGCTCTTCTTAGGAAACGCTGGGAAACTGACTGAGCATCGGGTGCTGCTGCTGGTTCCTCCCGGCAGGTTTGCTCCAAGAAAGCGCACGTGGCATTCTGCCTCCGCTTCTCCTTTGCCGTGTTTCCTTCCTTCTCCTCAGCGAGCAGTCACCCAGTGCCTGGCCGCTCCCACTTGCCCGGCACTCAACAGTTTTTAAATGAGAAAATAACTGAGTCCTGGCAGTGTGGCTCAGTTGGTTGGAGCATCGTCCCATACATGGAAAGGTTGAGGGTTCGATTCCCAGTCAGACCACATACCTACGTACGCATGTGGTATACAAGTGACCAATGTTTTTCTCTCATATCAATGTTTCTCTCTCTCTCTCATTCCCTTCCCTTTTCCCTAAACAAAACACGAAGGAAGAACCAGCCCAAACTGAATGGGACAATGGGAGGAAGGTGAGAGGAAGAAGGCTGTGATAGCGGGAGTTATCTGGTGTCTGAGACTGAGAAGCCTGGGTAAATGGCAGGTACAACAGAACCTGTCAGTCTCGAGCTGCTCAAGGAACAACGTATAGTCATGAGTATGGACACTTGTTAACTGATTTAAAAAAAAAAATCTATTGATTTCAGAGAGGCAGAGAAAGGAAGAAAAAAACATCAATGAGAGAGAACCACTGATCAGCTGCCTCCCACACGCCCCCTTCTGGGGATAGAGCCCACAACCCGGGCTGTGCCCTGACGGGGAATCAAACCATGACCTCCTGGTTCATAGGTTGGTGCTCAACCACTGAGCCACACCGGCCAGGCTTGTTTACTAATCCTGTCTAATAAAAGAGAAACATGGTAATTAGCCGTACGACCGCTACCCTTCCCATTGGCTAATCAGGGCGATATGCAAATTAACTGCCAGCCAAGATGGCGGCCAGCAGCCAGGCTACTGACACAAACATGAGGCTTGCTTGCTTCAGTGACGGAGGACTCCAACGTTCCCCGCGTGCCGCTGCTGGGCTCTGAGCAGCTAAGAAACATTGTTACAAATATAGAAGCTAAACAAAACCCCAGAAACCTGTTTTCAGTCAGCCGGGATCTCAGAGCTGGAGTTGCAACAAAGTTTCAAATACAGGAAGTAAACAAAGCCAGAAACCTGCTTTCAGCAGCGAGGTCTCACAGCTAAAGCCGGCTCTCACCTCCAGTGACAGCAATAAATCCAAGAATAAAAAAAAAAAAAGGAAAAAAGGAGAGGTTGGGAGCTCCAGTCACCCGCCAGCCTGAAAACGGCCCTCAGCCCCTCAGCCAGACTTGCCAGGCACCCCAGTGGGGATCCCCACCCTGAAGGGTGTGTGACCAGCTGCAAACAGCCATCATCCCCTCACCCAGGCTGGCCAGGCACCCAAGCGGGACCCCCACCCTGATCCAGGACACCCTTCAGGGCAAACCAGCCGGCCCCCACCCATGCACCAGGCCTCTATTCTATATAGTAAAAGGATAATATGCCTCCCAGCACCGGGATCAGCGGAGCCGAGAGGCCTCCCGGCACTGGGATCAGCGTGACGGGGCAACGCCCAAACCCCCTGATCAGCCCTGCTCTGTGCCTGATAGGGGGTGCTCCGCAACCCCCTGATCGGCCCTGCTCTGTGTGTGACAGGGTGCAGCCCCCAAAACCTCCCATGGGCCCTGCTCTGTGTGTGACAGGGTGGAGCCGCAACCTCCCCATCGGCCCTGCCCTGAGTGTGACTGAGGGTGGCATCACAAACTCCTGATCGGCCCTGCTCTGGGCATGACAGGGGGGAGCTCCCCAACCCCCTGATCGGTCCTGCTCTGTGTGTGACAGGGGGGAGCTCCCCAACCCCCTGATCAGCCCTGCTGTGTGTGTGACAGGGTACGGAGCCCCAACCCCCCTGATGGGCCCTGCTCTGTGTGTGACAGGGTACGGAGCCCCAACCCCCCTGATGGGCCCTGCTCTGTGCATGACAGGGGGCAGCGCCCCAACCCCCTGATCGGCCGACTCTGTACGTGACAGGGTTGGCACCACAACCCACTGATCCGCCCTGCTCTGTGCGTGACAGGGGGTGGCGCCGCAACCTCCCCATCGACCCTGCCTTGAGTGTGACGGGGTGGCGCCCCAACCCCCCAATCGGCCCTACCCTGAGCGTGACTGAGGGTGGCATCGCAACCTCCTGATCCACCTTGCTCTGTGCATGACAGGGGGCGGTGCCCCAACTCCCCAATCGGCCCTGCTCTGCGCCCGACCAGGGGCTGTGGGGCAGGCACCTAGGGATTGGGCTTGCCCTCTGCCACCCGGCAGTGGGCCTAAGCCAGCAGGTCGTTATCTCCCGAGGGGTCCCAGACTGTGAGAGGGCACAGGCCGGGCTGAGGGACCCCCCTCTCCCCCCCGAGTGCACAAATTTTTGTGCACCGGGCCTCTAGTCCTATATAATAAAAGGCTAATATGCAAATTGACCGAACAGCAGAACCTCCAGTCTCTATGATGTGCACTGACCACCAGGGGGCAGATGCTCAACACAGGAGCTGTCCCCTGGTGGTCAGTGCACCAGAAGTTGGGCTCACAAGAAGGTGCAAGCTGGGCTGAGGGAGCCCCCGTAGCCTCCTCCCCCCCAACCCCCCCCTGCACCGGGCCTCTAGTTTAACCATATCAGCTATATGGATGATTCATGAAAAAATAGGTTAAGGGAATTGGAGAGCAACTAAAGACAAAGTTGGGGGGTCCAGTTTTTAGCGTGCTTTCAGTTCTCGGGGTACTGGACTGAGTAGTAGGGCAGAGGGCACTCCTGGGGATGCTTTTGAGGCTGGAGACAAAGAAGTAGAGACTTGGGGCTAGGATCCCAGTGAGATGGGATGAGTAAGGCCCTGAGCCTGAAAGTTTTTCCTTTGAGTCATTGCCACATTCTCAAACTGTAGGCAGGAAACTAGGAGACACTTTCTAGAAAGACCCCGGAGAGCAGAGCAGAGTCTCTGGCCATTTCAGCTGGCTGAGAAGACAAGGGTCACAGACCAGGACTGACCAGGGGGAGCCCTTCATGGTATCACGAAAGTGGAAGTGAAGCACTGTGAGACAGCACCTCACCGACACAACGCCACCTTGCCCAGCTTCCCGCACGGCGGGCCACAGCGAGAGCCGCGCTCTGTGCGCCTGGCGGAGGAGGAGGCCACCTGGAGCCTCTCCACTCGTTTATGCTTAAGTCCAACTCTCAACTGAAACTTCCTAGGCGTGGCAAGGCAGAGCCATTGGACTGAAAATAAAAAACAAAAGATGACAAAAACAAACCCATAGGCGAGTCATATATTGGAGTTAGAAGGCAAGGACTGTATACTAGTAATAGCTGCAATGAACATGTTCAAGAAAATAGAGAAAAAAAGTTAGAGATGAAAGGATGGGGAATTTCACGTGAGAATTGAGCTGTTTAAGAAAATTAATTGGGGGGGGGAAGAGATCAACAAGATCAACAAGAGAGGAGGACTTGTATGCATGCATATAAGCATAACCAATGGACATAAGACACTGGGGGGTAGGGGAGGGCGGGGGAATGTCAAGAGGGTTGGGAAGGAGACATATGTAATACTCTTTGTAATACTTTAAGCAATAAAACAAAATTTAAAAAAAAAAGAAAATTAATTAGGCCCTAGCCGGTTTGGCTCAGTGGATAGAAAGTCGGCCTGCGGACTAAAGGATCCCAGGTTCAATTCTGGCCAAGGGCACATGCCTGGGTTGCAGGCTCAATCCCCCTCAGTAGAGGGCGTGCAGGAGGCAGCCAATCGATGATTCTCTCTCATCATCGAGTCTCTCATCCGTCATTCAGTCTCTCTTCCTCTCTGAAATCAATAAAAAATATATATATAAAAAATAAAGATGGTGTATGAAACTACATTTAAAAAAAGATAATTAGAATTCAGATATAAAATAACGAAAATTAACAATTCAATAGATTTTAAGATTGAACACAGCATGATAGGATTGATTAATTGGAAGATAATCCAATATAAAACATCCTAGCCTGGCTGGTGTGGCTCAGTGGTTGGGCATCAACCTATGAACCAGGTCGTGGTTCAATTCCCAGACAGTGCACATGCCTGTGTTGCAGGTTCAATTCCTAGTAGGGGGCGTGCAGGAGACAGCCCATCAGTGATTCTCCTCATTGATGTTTCTATCTTCTCTCCCTCTCCCTTCCTCTCTCTGAAATCAACAAAATCTATTTTTAAAAAATCTTAATGTTTTATTTAATATATTCAAAACACCATGACTTAAACATGTAATCAATATAAATTATATTAAAATTAACCTTATGCTTTTTTTCATGTCAAATCTTCAGCATCCTGTGTATATTATACCTCCAGATTCTCTTCATTTGCATTCACCATGTTTCTTTTTTTAATTTATATTTTTATTGATTTTTAGAGAGAGAAGGGAGAGGGAGAAACATTGATGTGAGAAGTATCAATCTGCTGCCATCTGTATTCCCCCTACTGGGTACTGAGCCCGCAATCCAGACACGTGCCCTGACAGGGAATTGAACCTGCCACCTCCTGGTGCATGGGTTGACGCTCAGCTACTGAGCCACACTCCTGGAGCATGGATTCATCATGTTTCAAGTGTTGGAGCCCCAAGTGACTCATGGCAACCATATTAGGCAACAACTGGTAAGTTTTTGCTGCCCTGGCCAGTGTGGCTCAGTTGGTTGGAGCATCATCCCATGCACCAAAGGATAACGGGTTCCATTCCCAGTTAGGGTACATACCCAAGTTGCATGTTTGATCCCTGGTTGGGGCGTGTATGGAATGCAATCAATTGATGTTTCTCTCTCTCTCTCATATCAATGAAAACATATCCTTGGGTGAGGATTAAACAAACAATGAAGATAAAATGGCATTTTCAGATTAACAAAAATAGTGAGCATTAACTGCCAATAAGAATTCACTCAAAGAAATTCTTCTTTGGGCAGAAGAAACATTATTCCAGATGGAAATGAAGAAAGGAATAAAGACCAAACACATACTTGTCCTATCATGTCTGTCTAGTTTCAGTTAGCATCATGTTACCAAGGCTCATCCATGTTTTATCAGAATGTCTTTTTTGCTTATTTCCTTTTTGATGATAGCCTTCCTAATGTGTGTGAAGTGGTATCTCTTTGTGGTTCCGGTTTATATTTCACTCATAATTGACGATGCTGAGTTACTTTCATGTGCCTATTGGCCATTTGTATATCTTCTTGGGAGAATTATCTATTTCAGTCTTTTGCCACTTTTTAAATTTTGTCTGATTTTTTTTTGTTGGTCTTGAACTTTCAAAGCACTATATATATTGTGGTTATTAGTCCCTTATCAGATAGCTGGCTTGCAAATATTTTCCCCTATTCTATGGGTTGGTTCTCTTTTCACTGTCTTGATAGTGCTTTGATGCCTAAGTTTTTCATTTTAATGAAGTAGAATTTATTTTTCCTTTTGTTGCCTTGTTTTTGGTGTCATATTTAAGAAACCATTGGGAACAGTGTGTGGAATCTCGGAGGGAAGGCAAGGGGAGGGTGGGTGGGTGGGAGGTGATCAACCAAGACCTTGTATGCATATATGTAACCCATGGACAGACAATAGGGTGGTGAAGGCCTGGGGCGGGGAGGCTGGCTGGAGGGGGTCACTGGGGGGGAAAGGGGTACATATGCAATACTTCCAATAATAAAGATTTAAAAAAAAAAACACATTGGTATATCCAAGGTCAGGAATATTTGCCTGTTTTCTCCTAAGAAATATAGTTTTGACTCTTAAATCTAGGTTTTTGATCCATTTTGCCTATGGCTTAAAGACCGAACTTCACTTTTTTAAAAAAATATATTTTATTGATTTTTTACAGAGAGGAAGGGAGAGAGATAGTTAGTTAGAAACATCGATGGGAGAGAAACATCGATCAGCTGCCTCCTGCTCATCTCCTACTGGGGATGTGCCCGCAACCCAGGTACATGCCCTCGACCGGAATCGAACCTGGGACCTTTGAGTCCGCAGGCCGACGCTCTATCCACTGAGCCAAACCGGTTTCGGCACAACTTCACTTTTTTAAATATATTTTTATTGAATTGAAAGGGAGAGGGAGAGAAACATCAATGATGAGAATCATTGATCAGCTGCCTTCTGCACACCCCCCACTGGGGATCAATCCCACAATGCTGGTATGTGCCCTGACTGGGAATCGAACCGTGACTTCCTGGTTCCTAGGTCAACGCTCAACCACTGAGCTATGCTGGCCGGGGCCAACTTCATTCTCATACATGTGCATATCCAGTTTTCCAAGCACCATTTGTTGGAGAGAACTTTCTTTCCCCATTGGGTGGTCTTAAAGCCCTAGTGGAAATCATGTGACCATGGAGGTGAGGGTTTATTTCTGGGCTCTCACTCCCATTCCATTGGTCTGGGGTGGAGGCCTGTCTGTTCATCCTCAGGCTACCACCACAGTTTTTATTCTTTGTTGATTTCAGAGAGGGAGAGGGAGAGGGAGAGGTAGAAACATCAACCATGAGAAAGAACCACTGATCGGCTGCCTCTTGCACACTGGGGATTGAGCCTGCAACCCAGGCATGTGCCCCAACCTGGAATTGAACTGTGACCTCCTGGTTCAACCACTGAGCCACATCAGCCGGGCTTCCTCATATTATTGATAGTGTATAAAAATACAATTGATTTCTAAGTTTGTATCCTGCAACTTTGCTGAACTCCTTTGCAGGCTCTAATAGCTGTATGTGTATACTGTGGGTTCTTCAGAGTTTTACATATAAGACCATGTCTTCTACAAACAGATGCTTTTCCTTTTTCCTTTACAATTTGGATGCCTCTTACTTCTGCCTCATTGCTCTGGTTAGAGCAGCCGTGGGCAAACTACGGCCTGCAGGCCACCGTTTGAAATGAATAAAACTAAAAAAAAAAACAGACCGTACCCTTTTATGTAATGATGTTTACTTTGAATTTATATTAGTTCAAACACTCCATCCATGCTTTTGTTCCGGCCCTCCAGTCCAGTTTAAGAATCCATTGTGGCCCTCAAGTCAAAAAGTTTGCCCACCCCTGGGTTAGAGACTGCAGTGCTATTATGAATAGAAATGATAAAAGTGAGCCTCTGGGTCTTGTTCCTGACCTTCAGGGAAAAGCTTGCATTCTTTCACCTTCGAGCACATTAGCTACAGGCTTTACATAAATGGCCTTTATTATGTTGAGGTACTTTCCTTTGATCCTTGGTCTGTTTTTATCATGAAAATTTGATTTTATCAAATGCTCTTTTGCATCAGCTGCGATGGTCATGTTTCCCCTCCACACTCTACTCGGCAGCTTGCTGGGTGGGTTTTCAGAGGCTGGGCCCTTCCTGCATCTCTGGGAGAAAGCCCTTGTGGTCCCAGTGTGTAACCCTCTTACTGCTGCTGAATTCGGGGCTAGCAGTGTGCTGAGGGTTTCTGCCTCAATGTTCACAAGATATGACTCTGCACTTTTCTCTCCCTGGAGTTGTGTGTGGCTTCAGTATCAAGATAACACTGACCTCACAGAATGAGTTAGGAAGTGTTCTCCTGTCATCTCGACATTTTTGGAAGAATGTGGGAAAGAGCAGTCTTCCTTCTTTTCTACATGTTTGGTAATGTTTCCCAGTGAAGCCACCTGGTCGTTGGCTCTTATTGCTTGGGGTTTTGAGTAGTTTAAATATCACTTATTGCAGGTCTGCTCATTTTCTATTTGCTCTGGAGTCAGCTTTTGTAGTTTGCTTCTAGGAATTTCTCCAATTCACCTAGATTACCCAATTTGTTGGCATACAGATATTCATAGTAGTCTTTTTTAACCTTCCTTATTTCTGCAAAGTTTAATAATGTGCTCTTTCACTGGTTTTAATAATTTGAGTCTTCTATTCTTCGTCAATTTAGCAACTTCTGTTGTCCTTGATTTTCCATAGTTTCTTATCCTCACTATCATTTATCCCTGCGTTAATCTTTATTACTTCCTTCTGCTGGCTCTGGGTTTGGTTGACTCTTCTTTTTCTGGTTGCTTGGGCACACAATGGAAAGCTGACTTAATCTGCTTTGATGTAGACATTTACAACTATAACACCCCCGGCACTGGTCTCATTGCATCCCATACACTTTGGTACATTGCATTCTCGTTTCATTCTTCTCAAGGTATTTTCTACTTTCCTTTGTGATTTCTTCTCTGATCCACTGGTTGTTTAAAAGTGTTAATTTTCACATATTTTTGACTTTTCCCAGATGCTTATACCCTAAGACTCAGTCATTTCACACTGAAATATATGCCCACTAGCTAGCTATGTGAGCAAAACTGCACCAGAAGAGACAGACACAACGTTCGCTTTTGGCTATTAGCCAAAACACATAGTGACCGAGAGCATAAACAGAGGCGTATTCATGAATGAAATACTACACAGCAAGGAAGACCAACAACTGCACATGAAGAAATCAAGGGCACCCACCTCCAGAAAGCACAAGTGATCCACCTGCTTCACGTTCAGAGGCAGAACGACATTCTACAGTCAGGCTGTGTTCTTCCAATTAAACTGTAAGGAGTAATTTCTGTAAAACTCACATTAGCAGTGACTCGAGGGAGAAGGTCGAGGGTACTGGCCAGGGAGAGGGGCTCCAGGTGCTGGCAGTGGTGTTTCTGGCTGCAGTTGGTTGTCTCCTGGGCATTTGCTTCATGGTACTTCATTAAGATGCACTTTTTTTTTTTTAAATATATTTCATTGATTTTTTACAGAGAGGAAGGGAGAGAGATAGAGAGTTAGAAACATCGATGAGAGAGAAACATCGATCAGCTGCCTCCTGCACATCTCCCACCGGGGATATGCCCGCAACCCAGGCACATGCCCTTGACCGGAATCGAACCTGGGACCCCTCAGTCCACAGGCCGACGCTCTATCCACTGAGCCAAACCGGTTTCGGCATTAAGATGCACTTTTGAGATAATCCAATGAGTTGTGTGTGTGTTGTACTTCGCAGTATAAACGGTAAATATATATTAGCCCTGAGTTGGTAATATTAAACACCTCCTAAAAGCAAAGACCAACACTTTCCAGAGGAATCCACCCTCAACCCAGGCCTCAAGGACTCTCCAGTCTACCAGGTTACAGGCGCACAGAGGGAGGAAAGCTCACAGAGCGTAAGGAAGTCCTCAGCGATGAGGAAACTTCAGAACTGGACCAGACTCGGATGCTGGACTTGACAGAACACGAAACTGAGACGTTTCTAACAAACATCCTGTCTAATAAAGAGGGAATATGCTAATTGACTTCCCTGCCCTCAAAGATGGTGGTGACCACAGCCAATAAGGAGGGAATATGCTAATTGACCGTCATGCCTCAAAGATAGCGGTGCCCAGTCCCCTTAGCCCTGCCAGGGCGGCAGGCACACTGCAAGGCCAGGCCTGCCCCCAGGTGGGCCCAGCCACTCTGCGTGCCTGCCTCTTGAGTCCCCCAGTTCCCTCAGCCCCGCAGCGGCCCAGGGCCGCCCAAGGCTCAGGTAACCAGTGCCACCGAGGCTTACACTGCTGGCAGTGGCAGCAGCAGAGGTGTGATAAGGCACCACCTTCCCCTGATCACCGGGTTGCCTCCTGCCCCTGAGGGCTCCCAGACTGTGAGAGGGGACAGGCCAGGCTGAGGGACTCCCTCTTCCAGTGTGTGAATTTTCATGCATCGGGCTTCTAGTTACAAATAAAAGGAGCCCTGGTCAGTTGCTCAGTGGTTTCAGTGCTAGCCCCAGGACAGAAGGGTTGCAGGTTTGATTGCTGGTCAAGGGCATGTACTTCGGTTGCAGGTTTGCATCCCAGCCCCCCAGTTGGGATGCGTGTAGGAGGCAACCAGTCAATCTCTCCCCGCCACCCCCCACCCCCCCGCCTCTTCCCTTTCACGCTTTCTCAAAAATCAATGGAAAAAATATCCTTGGGTGAGGATTAAAAATAAAAGGCATAAATTAACATTAGTAATAAAAAGATGCTGTAGAGATTAACTATATTTTATGAAACCTTTTATGCCAAAAACTTATAAAGAGACGAGATGTATGAATCCTCTGAAACCTGTAACTTAACAGAACTGATTTTAAAAACTGTGAACAGTTCTTGCCCTGGCTGGTTTGGCTCAGTGGATAGAGCGTCGGCCTGTGGACTGAGGGGTCCCAGGTTCAATTCTAGTCAAGGGCATGTACCTTGGTCGCGGGCACATCCCCAGTGGGGGGTGTGCATGAGGCAGCTGGTCGATGTTTCTAACTTTCTATCCCTCTCCCTTCCTCTCTGTAAAGAAATAAATGGCATATATTAAAAAACAAAACAAAACTGTGAACAGTTCTCAAGTATTTTTCAAAAAATCAAATCAGCCGAAGCCGGTTTGGCTCAGTGGATGGAGCGTCGGCTTGCGGACTGAGGGGTCCCAGGTTCGATTCCGGTCAGGGGCATGTACCTTGGTTGCGGGCACATCCCCAGTGGGGAGTGTGCAGGGGGCAGCTGGTCGATGTTTCTCTCTCATCGATGTTTCTAGCTCTCTATCTCTCTCCTTTCCTCTCTGTAAAAACTCAATAAAATGTATTTTTTTTTTAAAAAAAATCAAATCGGCACACCACACCCACATGGAGGGCAAGTTGCGTGTCTGCATGCCCACTGGCCAAACTGCAGCGAGCCTGACCCCACTTCTGGGCTAAAGCGTCGGCTCGACTCGGGTCCAGGGTTGGACTGTGGCTCGAGTCCCGGGGGCTCAGGAGTGGCCTGGCGCCTGCTGGCATCGGAGTGTGCAGCCAGATAAGCAACTTCCTCGCACACAGAGGTGCAAATCACACACCTTGGGCAAAAGGAGAATTGGTCCCAAAGAGCAAAGGAATGCACAAGAAGCTACCTGGTTCAAATTCCTGGTTTTATTTCCATCTGTAACACCAGCAGAGGTCCGAAACAGACTGACATTATGGGTAAAGTTTAAAACGTAACAAAGAAAGATTTGAATTATGTACACTGAGAAGGAGGGGTTTTCATATCGACCTTTTCCTATTTTGTAGTTTCTGACAGTAGAAACTTAACAACCCCACAATTTAATGTAGAAGCACAGCTTTCATGATCAATCATTTGTCCTAAAATGTAAAGCAGGGCTTGGGCCGCGTGGTCATCCCGGCTCCTGGAGGCTGTAATGTCAGGTCACAGGAGACGCTCCCATGCAGCCCGGAAGAAACGCGATGGCAACCACGTCCGGTCGGAGGGCAGACACGGCACAGCCCCCGTGGGAACCATGTCCTGCCTCCTCACCTCCAAGTAGAACATTATTCCTTTCATTCAAACTGACTAATTGGAAGTGAGCCAAACAGCTACAAAGGCAGAATGAAGAATAAAACTTTCACAGAAGAGGGACACTCCTTCAGCCCCGTTAAAGTGAACTGTGCCAAGTCCCTGCTCCTTCCAGGGAACTGAAGGCCAGTTATTGCTGCAAAGCTAGGGCCTCTCCCCCGGCTGATGCTCCACATGCAGAGGCTGCTGTCTGCTTGAGGCCTGTGGGGAGGGTGGGGAGGGTGGGGCAGGCTGGCACTCCCGTCACCCCTCAGCCCTGTGCGTTAGGAGCAGTGCTGCCACCTGGAAACCAGAGGCTCCTACGCCTGCAGAGTGGGCAGGGGGTGTTATCTGCCCCTTGGTGAGGAGAGGCCACCAAACTTTGCCAACCAGAACTGCAGAGGGCCACAGTCCAGATGGCCAGAGGACCAGCTTCTGAAATGGTGGGTTGGTGGGTGGTGAGAAGGCCAAGGCAGGACCCAGCTCGTCAGGTGGGCCACGCTCTGAGACACGGGGTGGCTTCGGCTTGGGCAACAGCTGGACACGGGCTGATAAGGCCACAAATACTGCACCGCCTTCCGGTGTCCATACGTGAGGAGACCGTGGGCAGCGGGGACTGAGGACCAGCGGGCATATGGTGACGAGGACGGATTTTATCAGAAAGGAGCGGACACCGAGTACAGGCCTGCCCTGTGTACCGTGCCTGGCCCGCGCCAGGAGGGGAATTCTGGGGCCTGGTCAGTTCCTGAGAACGGGGTGACAGAACAGGGCGGGGCCTAAGGGACACTCACGGTGCTGCGTCTCCTGGGCTGCGAGGAGGCGGCGGTGGACGGGCTTTATTGCACGTTTCATCCTCAGAGGCCTGGGCATGGCCCTGCAGAAATCCCTGCCTGTCACTGCTAAGGTCGGGAAGGAGCCCAGTGGTTGGTCCTCCGGGGCTGTCGGCTCGGTCACTGTGCGGGCAGAGGCCAGGTGAGGTAGCATGCCCGCAGGAGCTGGGTGGACTGGCTCACGCCCTGACCAGGGCTGGCTCCCCGACAACACTGTGGGGGAAGCTGCGCACACCTCCTGCGCGGGGGAGCTTCTTGGCAAACGTGCAGTCCCGGAGAGGCTGGAACCTGCTTCTCAACTCGAAGGCGCTCAGCTCCTCGCCTGCCCTGGAACCAGGCTGCCAGGGGAGCAGGCTGCACCCGGCCAGCAGGGCTGTGGCTCTGGCTGAGGCATCAAGCTGGAGGTAACGAGAGGACCTCAGAGGGCTGGAAATAAGGAGCAGTCTACATATCAAGCCTTGGTTTAAAAGTCTTTTGAGCTCAGGAAATTGGAGGCAGAGGACCCACGAAGGCCGCATGAGCCCACGGGGATGTCACTGTCCGTCCTTCTCCGAGGCAGCTCGCAGTGCATCAGATGTAAATGGGGTGATAGCGTTTGTGGCTCATCTTCTTCCTGCAGGTCGGGCAAGTGTTCGCGTTCTTGAGGGAATCTCGGAGGCACTGGCTGCAGAAGACGTGGCCACACTCTGTAGAGACAATGACACGCCCATTCTGCACAATCTAGAAAACAAAAAGGAACACCTTCACGTGTGTCTGTCCCAGAGCAGCAGCTCCCAGGAAGTCCCACTGCCACCACCTGGGCAGTGATGGGCAAGGGAAGAGCAGGCACAGGGGGCCAGGGCAATGGGCTGCAGAACTTTGGACACCTGGCAGCCAGGCTCCCGGCAGCAGCCCAAGGGGGACCCGGGCACCAGAACCCACAGGCCTGGAAAGGTCAGGGTTGCTGTGTGGGCACAGGTGGGGCCGTGCGCAGGCTCAGGGGCCACAGTGAACACAGGGCCTTCTGCCTGGGCCAGGACAGGGAAAACACAGACTGCCTCAGCTGCACAGGCGGCGCAAGAACACAGGGGCCAGAGTGGAAGGCTGTAGGCCCACACATTGGCACATTCTCCCTGCACTCACATGTATGACGAGCCATGTGCCAGTCCAGGCAGGACTGAAGGAAGACTTCAAATCCCACCTAATGGGAGGGTCCTCGCTCATCTCTCACTGAAGCATGGAAGCTGAGCAGGAGGTCACGGCTGGTGCTTACCTCTGAGTATCCGTCCATGCAGATCGGACAGCTGACCGTGCCGGAGGGCCTAGAACACAGTGCCTCACGTCAGTACCGAGCAAACGCCGACACTGGACTCTTGGCGCCAGGGGACATCCTGTGTGCAGCCTTTCCCTCCAAGAGCCTCCTCTGACCCTGCCTTAGTGAGGGCCCGGGACTCACAGGAGGGCTGGCCACCCCAAGGGGTTAATGGGGCCACAAGAAAAGGGGAGAGGAGAAGGTGCAGACAACCTGAGTCACCGTGTCCACCCCACCCCCCCTCTGCCCTTTCTCCCCCTGCCTGGGGTAGGGCCTGCACCTAGCACCCCGGCCTGCTGGTGCCCGGCAAACCCTGGTTATGGTGGGACAGCTGGGCCCTGGTCTCAATAGTGTTATCTCCAGGCAGCCGCCAGGCAGATGTTCAACAGCTCTGCTGGGCCACCGGCTCAGAGCACTGGCTGAAGGCCCAGTGTTTCCAACAATCCTCCCCCCAGCACACTGGGAAACGGAGGGGGTGAGGATCCCACTCCAGGGCCCAGAGGCTTCCTGGTGTGAGAGCCTGGCCCCAAGATGGCAGCAGCAGTGAGCGGGTGGGCATGCAGGTACCTGAGCCCCGGCGATGTCTCTTCCCTGGAGTTTCTGGGAGTGTGCGTGGTCACATACACGTCCCTGTCCCTGCTCAGCTCCTCGTCATCGCTGCTCACCACACAGCTGTCAGCGTGGTCCTGGCGCTGCCTCCTAGTGTTCCTCCTGGGCCGCCTCCTTTCTAAGACAGGGGCCCCGCACTCAGGATGGGGCCTCCCGCCCACCACCCACCACCCACCACTCACCTTCTGGCAGGGAAAGCAGTCTCAGACCCCAGAGACTCTGCTGCCACACCCAGGAGGTCCTGCCCAGCCCGAGGAGGCCACCCCCCGTCTTGCCAGGAGAAGCCCATCCCTGCTATGATGGCAAGTGCCGAGTTGTGGGCCTGGCCCAGGCGAACAGCCAATCCGAATGCAGCATCCTTGCGGGTGCCCTCCCACTGGCTGTGTCAGCTGTCCATCCAACCCAACGAAAAAAGGAAATCACTCACCATCAACGATCTTTTAAAAAGGAGAGAAAAGAGAAAGACACAATCAGTTTGACATAAAACATTGTGTTGTCTGAATGCACAAATGATCACTTCGAAACATTTATTTGAAATGCAAAATCCCCAGGGGACCAGCACCCTGCCCTGGGGTCTGCCCCCCTGCAGCTGCCGCAGGAAATCTGGGGGAGCTGCTGGCCATGTGACCCAGGAAGTGACTTTACCCTGAGCGGTGTTGTGAGGACTAAGGGAGACAAGGCTACGGCCGCTGGGCACCAGGGACATGGAGCCCAGGACTAGCTCCACACGCTCGCCAACGACAACTCTGACTCCACGTGGCCACTGCCAAGGACGGGGACATTACGGATAAGGGTGTGCGGTGCCTAACACACTGTGAAAAGAATGAACTCCCAGACAAAAGCAAGCAGGCGAGGGGACTGATGCACGTGCACACACCAAGGACCCACTGGACCCAGGGAACGTCCAGACCGTTCTGCACCGACGGTTTCCAGCCAGCTCACAACCCTCAGGGCCAGCCACGAGTCTGCGGGACAGCAGCAGACCCACTCCCCCAGCGCCATGGGCTGGGCGACTTCCTTCGGGACAGCCCTGTGGCCTCTCCTCCCGGACCCTGGCTGGCAGCTCCCACGCAGGGTTCCAGGCTGAGATGCTGGAGTTATTTCTGGAGACCTGCTCCTCCAGCCGTTTCACGTGAAGCGCCCGCTCCCACAAATAAACCCTTCTCTACTTTGAGACAACAGGAGTGGACTCGGGGTTCTAGCCTGACCCCTGACCGGCACAGCCATCCATCCCAGGAAGCAGCAGCATGAAGCCCACAAGTGGGGCTATGGAAACCCTCCCCCCCCCAGGAGGCTTCAGAGTGACGACCAAACTGGGAGATAGCCCTCACTACGGGGCCACATTTCCTGGGACACAGGGTGGCTGACAGAGGTACTGTCCCCATGAGTCTAGAAGAGGCCACAGGAGGACCACCATCGGGGTGAGTGCACGGGGAGGGACAGGACGCCCCGGCTCCCGGCAGTGTGCGGGGAACTGGTCCCCACAGACCTGGCACACAGCAGGGCCTCCACACTTAGCGACCAGAGAGCCTCCCTCTCCGGGTGACAGACTGCCCCCGTTTTCAACAGGAAAACAGCTCAGAGAGGGGGCAGAAAAGGATGGTACCCCAGCCTGGCCTCGCGGCGCCACGCCCTCCCTGCGCCCCTGCTACCTCCTACCTTCTTCCACCCAGCGGCTGCACCACATCCTTCCGGAACCCCGGAGGGGGGACTGCCCGCTCTGGGTGCCCTCCTCCGGGAGCACATGCTTGCAGGGCAGGGGACAGGCCAGGGAAGGGCACGGGCTTCAGACATGTGAGCTGGAGGAGCAAAGCGACGGGACAGAGACAGCAAAGCTCTGGAGCCTCTCCTCTGGCCGAGAGGCCTTTACAGAACAAACACCACTTGCCCTGGCCGGGTAGCTCAGTTGGTTAGAGTGTCAAGGTTGAGGGTTCGATCCCCAGTCAGGGTACATAGAAGAATCAGTCAATGAATTGATAAATAACTGGAACAAATAGATGTTTCTCTCTCTAAAATCAATCAATAAAAAACCAAACAGCCCTCACTGGTTTGGCTCAGTGGTTAGGGCATCGGCTTGCGAACTGAAGGGTCCCAGGTTTGATCCCCAGTAGGGGCTGTACAGGAGACAGCAGATTAATGATTCTCTCTCATCGATGTTTCTCTCTCTCCCTTCCTCTCTAAAATTAATAATAAAAAAACCCCACACAAAACACACACAAAAAAATCCACACAAAGTAGCTGTCATAATTTAAAAAACAACAAAAAAGACAAATACCAAACTTAAACAACAGCCATTCAGTCTCCCGGCCTCAACAGCAGGCAGAACTAGGGGAGCTGGTCCAGACCAGCAGCCTGGCTCTCTCCATGCCACAGACTAGCCACAGGCCAGAGCGTTCAGGACGGAGACACCTGGTGCCTTCCCCCAGGGCGCACTGACCCAGGCGTCCCAAGCTTCTGAAGCAGAGGTGAGCCTCCGAACACCTGTGAGGGCCAACACCGTCACAGGCTCCTGGTGAGTGGAAGACAAGCCCTTCTCTTAGGAGACCAATGCCCAGCACCCCAGGGGCCTCCCAGGGCTGAAGCAATATCCTGGGTGACCAACAGGGCAGGGCAGCATGGCAGGACCACTGGGGTCCTCCGAACCAGCTGACCCCGGAAATACTAAGGATGCTGCTCCCCAACCCAGAGCTCAGTTACCTGCTTTAGACGACCTGGTCCCACTGGAGAACACGGCCACACCCAACCATCACCCAAGGCCACCAAGGGTGCTCTTTCCACCCAGCAGTTGCACCCTCCCGCCCCCCGCAGTGACAGACACGGTGCGATGACAGATGCTGTTCCTGTGGCAGCGCCAGGAGAACTGCAGAGCAGCCAGGCAACGTGCCTGTGTGCGACGGTGTCCCTGATGCCTGGCTGCTTCTTTCTTCATCAGGACTCAGGTTCACTCGCTCTCACTGTGTCCCTCGCAGCCCTCTACTCCTAGACAGATGGACAGGGCTCTGTCCCTGCCCGCAGGAGCCATGGGGAAGCAGATCCTCTCAATAGTCTCATAAACGAAAAGCCAGGTGGGGTACAGACAGCGCGACTCATCTGCGCCCAGGAAAAGACCACATGAAGATTCCGGGAAACCAAGCGGGCCTTCAATGAACCAGTCTCTTTCCAGCCTGGACCACGGCGGCCAGAGCAGACCTGGCCCAGTGCATGCTGGGGGAGCCAGGAGGAAAGCAGAGGAGGGAAGCACATGGGAGGGGTGTCAATAAGCAAAGGCTAGTGTTCACCCATCTTCCCACTGAAAACAAACAAGATAGGACACATCTTAAAATAAAGAGCTATCAAGAAAAAGGTATGAGGTCCAAAGTAAAGGGAATATGATAATCTAGATGAGGAAACAACAACAAAAACAGCCCAGCAATCTCCCGAGACCCTGCAGCGTCCTTGGGAAAGCCTCCCAGCGAAGCCAGGCCCCACAGGAGCCGTGGCCAGTCAGTGCAGTGCCCATGCGGGCGGCGGCAGAGTCTCAGCCAATGGCCAAGGGCCGACAGGCAGGACGTCTCTGCGGACCAGTCATGTAAAGAATGAGTAATAAAAACAAAAGAGAGGGAATCCCCAGAGTTTGGAAGTTAAAAAATACAAATTTGAAAAATACACTAAACTGAATGTAAGATACCAATAACAAAAGCTGTAGGATACAGCTAAAGAAAATATCATCTTAAATGCATTTACTGGAAAAGAAACCATCAAAATTATTAGCTTAGAAAAACAGCATAATAAACTCAAAAAAAAAAAATCAATGAATAAAAACAAACTTACAAGAGAAAGGGTCCATAAAGCTAAAAGTTGGTTCTCTGAAAGATCTAATTAAGCTCTGCTGATACTAATCTAAAAAGACAGAGAACACAGCTAGTATCAGAAATGAAAAAGAGATATCTCTACAGATCCCACAGAAATAAAGACATTATGAACAAAACATATGCAAATAAAAGTGAAAATTTTAGGTAAAATTGACAAATTCCTAAAAAATAATTACCCAAACTCATAACTTAGGGTTAGGTATTATCACTGTAGAGTTCTATCAAACATTCAGCAAAGAAATAATTCCCCTGGGCAAAGTCTCCTGGAGAACAGACAAAAAGGGGGGGGGGGGGGCTAACTCACTTTATAGAGTTACCAATATTGTGACACCGGAACTCTATAAGCAATGTGTATAAAAGAAAAATTACAAGCCAATCTTAAAAACAGTTGCAAAAATAACAGTATAAAACATTAGCAAACTGAATCTAGCAATATTCAAAATGATAATTTCATGACCACAATGTTGAATCGGTTTAAGACTAGAAACCAATGTTAATTCTCCACTTCAATGTATGAAAGGGAGAAAAAATATCATTAGACGGAGTTGTTAAAATTAAAATGCAGCACTGAATCCCCAGATGAAACCTGCAGCCACACAGGAAACCGATGAATATCTCCGATCTGATAATGGGTATAAACAAACAAATACCCAACAAGAGGTCTTATTAATGGTGAGACTTTGAAAGGATGCTTTCAGATTTGGAATGAGAAAAGAATGTCACCATTTTCACTTAGATAAAAAATAAAACAGAACTTTAAAACACCATTTTTTGCCGAGGCCAGTGTGGCTCAGTTGATTGTAGCATCGTTTTGTATACGGAAAGGTTGCTGGTTGGATTCCCAGTCAGGAAATGTAGGGAAGGCAATCAATTGATGTTCTCTCTCCCTCCTTCTCCCCCCTCAAATCAGTAAGCATAACATTGGATGAGGATTAAAAACAAACAGAAAAACTCCACACCATTTTCTTTTCTTTTTTAAAAATATGTTTACTGATTTCAGAGAGGGAGAAAGAAACATCAATGATGAGAGGGAATCACTGATCGGCTCCCTCCCACACGCCCCCTACTGAGGATTGAGCCCGCAATCCGGGTATGTGCCCTTGACTGGAATCGAACCCGGGACCCTTCAGTCTGCAGGCCGACGCTCTATCCACTGAGCCAAACCAGCTAGGGCGGTGTGTCAGCATTCTGAAAAACCCTAACTTAACTCTGGTGCCGTGTAACATAGTAATTTTTTGATATTTGCAACCATAGTAAAACAAAGATGTATATTTTTGATATTTATTTTATATATTTAAATGCCATTTAACAAAGAAAAATCAACCAAAAAAATGAGTTCACGTGTCACCTCTGACACGCGTGTCATAGGTTCACCATCACTGGTGTAGATGGTAGGCTCCCTGTAACCAAAGGTGCTAAAGAGGTGTCCTGGAGAGACAAGCCGCCCAGGACGCTGACCAGACCCCCATGCGTCTCACCATCCCAGGTCTCTTCCCTCAAGGGCCACAGAGTCCAGACCTGATGCCACAGGAAGGGGACACCAGCAGCCTCCCAGGCTAACCCGTCCCTGGAGTCAAACACAACCAAGGCACCAGGTGGCAATTCCAGGTACCCAAATCCTCCAAGCCAGCTTCTCTGGGAACCAAGAAAGCATTCCTGCTCACCAGCCGGGAGGAATACACTGGTATTTGTGGGCACCACCCCAGGTGCCAGGCACTCAAGGCCAGCATCTCTTAGTCCTCACAACACCCTACTGCTCCAGACGACACGTCCCACTCTACGAACAAAGTGAACGAGGCGCAGTCACTCACTGGGGTCACATAGCTGGTACAGTGCAGAGTCAGGGACTAAGGAGAGAGGGCCCCTCGGAGTTTGCCCGAGGGCTTTTGTGCCACTGAGGGAAGGTCAGGGGCACACGGGTTTTCCCTCCACACGCAACCAAGCCACAAGCAACTTCCCTGAAACATCTATGTTGGGACATCACTGAGTTTCTTCCGCATAAACCTAACCGGTGGCCAAGGCCTGCGGACCTCGTGCTGCCAGGGCCCGACAACAGCGCAAGGCTTACCACTACAGAGTCGTTGTGTGTCAGGTCGACGACCACGGGCTCCAAAGACTCACAGGTGAGGTCCACTATTTCATCTCCAGCTTCAAAACAAAGCATTTTAACAAACATTAGGAGGGAAGGAAAAAGCATACACTCTCGCTTCGTTAATGACAACAGAGCTTGGGCTTTTAGCAACCCTCGAAGTACAGCAGGCAAAGAGCGTGAGGACCAGCCCTCTGCAGGGCTGACAGCCAAGGAACGCCCTTCTAGCACTTGGCTGAGTGGCAGCAGAGGCCTTCTACCAGCACCCCACCGGGGATGGGATGTCTGTGCTCACGCACCTCGTCCCGTGGCCTCACACTGCCACCTGGCCTGACCTCTGTGCCCTCACCTGCTCCCTCACAGGGGAGAGGCAGTGACTTCCAGGTAGGGACCAGGCATGGGCGGCTCAGGGCCTTTCTCTTTGGGATGCATGAGTCTGAAACCTCTGCTCTCCGCAGCAGGGAAGCAGGTGGCTGCCACCTGCCCAGACCTCAAGTCATACTTAGCTCAGCACTTCAGTGGCTATTATTTTTAATCCTCACCTGAAGATAATTTTTCAATTGCTTTTTAGAGAATGGAAGGGGATGGGGGGAGAGAGAGAGAGGGAGGGGGGGGAGAGAGAGAGAGAGGGAGGGAGGGAGTGAGTGAGAGAGAGAGAGGGGGAGGGAGGGAGAGAGTGAGAGAGAGGAACATTAATGTGGGAGAGACACATCAATCAGTTGCACCCTGCACTCGCCCCAACCAGGGCTAGGAATGGAATCTGCAACCCAGGTATGTGCCCTCAACCAGGAAATGAAGCTGCTCCCCTTCAGTGCTGGAGCTGACACTCTAACCACTGAGCTAACCGGCCAGGACCATCAATAATGTTTTAATGGGCCCTGGAACCCCAACAGCCAAATGGGTCAGGTCTGGCCTGCAGCTTGCCTTTGAGCCCCGGGGCCTACTGAAGTGTTCACATGAACATGGGACAACATGGGAAAGAGCGGGTGCCCAGCGTCTCCTGGCATGTATGTCCGTCCGCATGAAGGGCAGAGCACAATCCAGTCCTATACGCTGAAAGACATACCCGTTTTCCTCTGTTACTAACTTTACAAAGTGTGAGGGCAGAATTTTTAAAAACAGCATTTAAATTTGGGGGCAGTGACTTGTAACATATTTAGCATGTTCAAAATGTTTTATTTTCTTGTGTTAAAAGTTTCAGAGGAATAAAAATCACACTGTATCAGAGATGTCCAATGTAATTTATACAAAATGACCTTGTTCTTTGTGAAATCGTCCACGTACTAACACACCATAATTCACAGAGCCATTCATTCTCTTGCCGGTGGGCCCCACCCCATTTTGGACTCTTACAAATAAGGCGACCCTCCCATGGCAGCTAGTGCTCAGCCCTGAACAGGGGCGCGACCACCTGCTCCCAGCCGCCCGGGAGACCCAAGGAGCAGCCCCTGCACCAGCCTCCCCTAACGGAGGGCAGGTGCAGATTCCAGGAAGCCAGATTTGGGGCAGTGGGCGGGGTGGACCAGGGCCTCAGGCTCCAGGCTCTTTGAGATTCACGGTTCTGAGTGACCTACTGCTCTGGAGGGCCCACAAAATGTATCTCAGACCAACTGCTTCTCTTTAGAGTCAGTTTTCAGGCATCTATGATAATAAAAGCGTAATACGCTCGTTAGACCAGACATCCTTCCGGATGAAGCTGGGGCTGTGAGGGCCGAGGCAGAGGCGGCTGCCATGGCGGGCTCTAGTCACAGTTACAACAACAGCCTTAGTGTTGCAGAGTGCAGGGTCATGGTTTGCCACCTGCACTTCCCTGGGCAGGCAGCCTGACCACACGTCTGCCTTCTTGGACAATTTTGTCTTAATGAAAAGGAGAAGGGAAGTCGAGTTCTTCACAAGGCCACGCACACTGGAGACAGGTTTTTAAATAGTGAAGTTGGGCCCTAACCGGTTTGGCTCAGTGGATTGAGCATCGGCCTGGGCCTGTGGACTGAAGGATCCCAGGTTCGATTCCGGTAAAAGGACTGGGGGTGTGCAGGAGGCAGCTGATCGATGTTTCTCTCTATCCCTCTCCCTTCCTCTCTGTAAAAAAAAAAAAAAATCAAATAAATAAATAAATAGTGAAGGTGGGCCACTCCCTGAAGGTTGACTGGCAGCCCAGCCAAGCTAAGTGGCCGTTGGAGACCCGTGGAGGTCCTAGGGCACCCAAGGGCAACTCCACTCCCTTCAGCAGCAAGTTGTAAGGCAGGTGAGTCTGAGACTGTGTGGTCCTAGAGCGACACTGCGCTAAGCCCACCTGTACAGCTTGGTCACCTGATTGACCCATTTCAGCCACATGACAACCTTGTGGAGCAGGTGTGCCATTCCCATTTCAGAGGAGGAAAGGGAGGCCCCATGGCTGGTAGGTGGCAGTGCTGGCACCGACTGGCTGCGGCGGAGCTGGCCACTCACACCCACGCGTGCTGCACCATGCCAACGCCCCGTGGGTAGTGTCCCGGGAGCTTACCGCTTTCTACGAGCTCTATGGGTTCTGTTTCCAAGGCCATCACCGGGGTGGGGGCTGCCTCCCGAGCTCGCTTCTGGGCTTGTCTGGAATTTGCTGCCCCTCCTCGACGCTTCCTCTGGGGGAGGGACAGGGAGAGACAGTCACATGAGCTCCTGACTGACGGGATTTCAGCAAGACAAACAAGACAAATCAAAAAAGTCAACAAAAAGGAAGGAAGAGTAGAAGGCAGGGAGGGAGCCGACCTGAGGTTGGGGTCCTTTCAAAACACGAGATTCTCGACACTGAACGTTTAGATAGAAATCACTCAGAACAGAGAATGAATACAAATTCTTTAAGTAGAGCTCACTCCATCAAACCATCATCTGTCAAAATCACATGACAGCCCTGGCTGGTTTGGCTCAGTGGATAGAGCGCCAGCCTGTGGACTGAAGGGTCCCGGGTTCGATCTCCAGTAGGGAACGTGCAGGAGACAGCCGATCCATCATCCTCTCTCATCACTGGTGTTTCTATGTCTCTCTCCCTCTCCCCCTCCCTTTCTCTCTGAAATCAATAAAAATACATTTAAAAAATAAAATTAAAAACATAAAATAAAAAGCACATGACACACAACTCAACCGAACCCTCTGGTCCAGGTGGGATTGGGCCGGGTTTTCTTCTTCATTCACTTCAGAGAGGGAGGGGGAGAGAAACATCAACTGGCTGCCTCCCAAACAGGCCCTGCCGGGGACTGAACCTGCAACCTGGGTACCGTGCCCTGACCAGGAATCAAATCCATCACTGCTTAGTATACAGCAAGCATGCTAAATTCAAAGGCTAACAAGGGCCAAATAAGCAAGGTTTGAGTTTATGTGGGCCACAAAAAAAAAGCTTTACTTTTCATAGAAACGTAGGTTTATTTTGATAGACATGCTGAATTCAAAGGGCTGAAATAAATGCGTCATTGTTAACATAAATAGACTATTTTAATAAAAATTGTTTTTTCTTGAACATTATATTACCAGACACGGAATAACTGCACAAATTAATAAGCGTCACGCAAATAAACCTATTTTTCTTTTACTCCGAAAGTGAAGTATTTCCTGTGGCACACACCAAACAAGTCCGTCCAAGACTAATGACGTGGCAATCGCTGCTAAAATATTCGCTGCTAGTATTAGTGGAGAGAAATGGTGCGCCTGCGTGTAAGGCAGGTAAGGGAAATGAATGCAACACTATTATAGTAATCAGTCATTAGCGAACATTGTAATTCGTTATTAATAACTAGAGACCCGTTGCACGAAAATTTGTGCAAGAGTAGGCCTTGCACCCAGGACCCCTGGCAGCTTCCCCTAGGTTGGGCCCTTGCTTTGTCAGGAAGGATGCCCGGAATGACGTCAGGTCTATCCAGTCTAATAAGCATATTATCCTTTTATTAGTGCGTATACGAATGTGTGTGTGTGTGTGTGTATATATATATATATGTTTGTGTGTGCGTGTGTGTGTGTGTGTGTGTATACATATATATTTCAGAGTGAAAGGGAGAAGGGGGAGAGAGAAACAACGATAGAGAATCATGGATCGGCAGCCTCCTGCACGCCCCCGCACTGGGGATCGAGCCTGCAACCCGGGCATGTGCCCTGACCAGAATTGAACTTGAGACCCTGCAGTCTGCAGGCTGACGCTCTATCCACTGAGCCAAACCGGCCAGGGCACAGCAGTCACTTTTAGAACATTGTATTGCTTCTAGAAGAAACCCCGTGCCATCTTCCCCATCTAGCTGCCTGCCCCACCCAACCATCTGCACACTGCTGTTTCAGACATTTCATGGGAACGGGACCATACACAATGGGCGTTTTGTGGCCGGCTGCCTCACTTGGGTGTATACCTCGGAGTGGTGGCTTGCAGGGTCCTATGTGACTGATATTAGTCATTTGAAGAGCGGCCGCACCATTTCCATTCCGACAGCAGTGTGTGAGGGCTCGGATTTGTCCACATCCTCGCCAACACTTGGTATCATCTAACTTTTGGTTCTAGCCTACAAGGTGACCTCGGGGTCCTGCTGAAGCATTGCGCGCGCGCTCTCTCTCTCTCTCTCTCTCTCTCTCTCTCTCTCTCTCTCTCTCTCTCGAGCAGTGGTTCTCAACCTTCCCAATGCCACGACCCTTTCATACAGTTCATGTTGTGGTGACCCCCAACCATAAAATTATTTTTGTTGCTACTTCATAACTAATTTTGCTACTGTTATGAATCGTAATGTAAATATCTGATATGCAGGATGTATTTTCATTGTTACAAATTGAACATCATTAAAGCATAGTGATTAATCACAAAAACAATATGTAATTATATACGTGTTTTCCGATGGTCTTAGGTGACCCCTGTGAAAGGGTCGTTCGACCCCCAAAGGGGTCGCGACCCACAGGTTGAGAACTGCTGCTCTAGAGCAACAATCTATGCTTTTCAATTCAGTTTTAAAAATGGACATTGCGCCAAAACTGGTTTGGCTCAGTGGATAGAGCGTCGGCCTGCGGACTGAAAGGTCCCAGGTTCGATTCCAGTCAAGGGCATGTACCTGGGTTGCGGGCACATCCCCAGTAGGAGATGTGCAGAAGGCAGCTGATCGATGTTTCTCTCTCATTGATGTTTCTAACTCTCTATCCCTCTCCCTTCCTCTCTGTAAAAAATCAATAAATTAAAAAAAAAAAAAAAAAGGACGTTGTTTAAAATGTCTGCAGAAACATCCCTATTGGTAAGTTCTCGCTACTCAGGATCCACTGTGACACAGCTTGCAGGGGCTAAGTCTGTCCCAGGCCAACCTCACCTCCCCACCCCCCTGCCTGTTCCTGTCTGGTACTGGGGAGGCCCTGAGGAGGGTGTTGGGGGAACCAGCCAACCCTCTGCGGGGTTAGCCACAGGCTGCATTGGGCTTTGGGAGCCAAGGGAGGAAGAGCGAGGTTCAAGAGCAGCTTTGGGGCTGTGCCTGTCACGGTGACTGCGCTGCTCCCTGCAGGCCAAGGTGAGCGGTGCATGAGAGCCACCTTCTCTGAATGAAGCCCTCGAGGCTGAGGAGCTCCACTGCGCCCACCGTCCTGGCTTCTACGCCTCAGAAGGCAAAGATCCGATCAGCAAAAATGAAAACTTTAAAGAGGTGACATGGGCTCCACCTCAGAGTGACTCAGACACGGTTCACGGTCCCACGTGGGAATGCAGACAGCAGTGGGTGTGGGCAGCATGGCCCTCTGGCAGGGCCTGAGTGCAGGGAGGAGCCTGACCTTCGTTGGGAGAGAAAGTCCACTGGGCTGCAGGCTCCCTCTTCAAACACTGATCGCTGGTCACGGTCTGGCCCCCAACTCCCATCCATGGGGCAAAGGGCGCCAGGTGAGGCCTCTTACTGGCCATCCCCACGGACCCGTTGGCTCTCCTGAGTCTGTGGGGGCAGGCTGTGGGGCTCCTCGCTGGGCAGCACAGCCACAGCTACAGCCAAGAGGCCAGGCTCTGGGCTCGGAGCTGGGGTCCCCAGTGCCACAGCCCCAATCTGCAGCTCCCCTGGACCACAGCCCCCCTGATCCACAGGCCCCTGATCTGCAGCTCTCTGATCCGCAGCCCCCTGTTCAGTGACTCTGGGCTCATTGTGAACGTGTCATTATTCCAGGCCTGAAGGTGTGCTGGCTGCTAGGGGGCTGGCGGTGCTGGGAGCCTGCAACTGCTCAGATTCCTGCTGTGCGTCCGGGCTAATTTGCATATTTCTCTATTTTATATATATATATATATATATATACACACACACACACACACACACACACACACTAGAGGCCCGGTGCACAAAAATTTGTGCACTCGTGGGGACAGGGGGTCCCTCAGCCCGGCCTGTGCCCTATCGCAGTCTGGGGCCCCTCAAGGGATGACCACCTGCTGGCTTAGGCCCGCTCCCAGGGGGATTGGGCCTAAGATGGCAATCAGACATCCCTCTGGCAGCCTGGCAGCCCTCGGGGGATGTCCACTTGCCAGCGGGGAGCAGACCTAAGCTGCAGTTGGACATCCTTAGTGCTGCTGAGGAGGCAGGAGAGGCTCCCACCACCACCGCTTGGTTGGCAGTTAATCTGCATATCTCGCTGATTAGCCAATGGGAAGGGTAGCGAAGTTACGGTTAATTACCATGTTTCTCTATTATTAGGTAGGATATATATATATATATATATATATACACACACATATATATATATGAACATATATATATATGATTACGTATAAGTGGTTATTGTAAAAATTCAGTTATAAAATTATTAAAACATTTCTTATATACCGTCATATTGGCTAGGCTGCAAAAATATTTGCTGTGGGCCGCATGCAGCCTGCGGGCCTGGAGTTTGACATGCTTGGTCTACAGGAGGATGCTCACGCTTCACACCTCATACGACTGGGTCACCACCCAGGGCCAGGAAGCCCTTCTTTAACCAAGTGACAGGCCCACCTTGTTTGCATTTCTATTGGCCTCATTGAGCCCTTTTTGTTTTTAGCCCCAAGACCTTCCGTTTCCCCAGGTTCTATCCACTGTGGAAAGCAGGTCTTCCTTTCAGAAATCTGGCCTCTAACCATCAGGTGTGGTTTTGCCCTCCACTCTCAACTCAAAGAAAGGGAGTTTTCTAAGCCTGTCCCCAGGGTTGCCTGAGAGCCACGACTCCAGACTCTGCCTGGCCTTCCTTCCACGCCCCTGGCACTTCCAACTGGCCAGCCTGAAAGGCAAGTGGACCAGCACCCTCTGCAGCCTTCCTCAAATGCGACAGAGCCTTCCGCACAAGCCTGTCGCCTTGCCATCCCCGTATGGTCCGCCCTGTGCACACCTCACAGCTGCACCTGTTATGCTTCCCAGTGACTGATTTGGCGGCTCCTTCCCTACTGAGCCTGACCTCCCTCACCAGCAGCAGCCTGGCAGAGCTGCCACAAGACTTGGTGACATGACGAAAGGCCATTACCACCCCAGCTGCTCCATGCTGCCCTGGCATTGTCTCGGGCCTGGGGAAGGACTGTTCACTGCTGGGGAGACCCGCACAGGGCCCCAGAGCACCCCAGCCCAGCCTCAGTAGGCAAGAGAGAAGCCTGATTCTGCGTCTAGACAACTCCTCTGTCACATGGCCACTTGAGGAGCTGGGTTTAGCGACTTCCTATGGATGGAGGGGCAGGGACCATCCCGGGGCCAGAGGAAGTGGCAGCAGCTCAGGTCTCCAGTGAGGAGTGGCCTGTGCAAGGGCCACCCAGCTGGTGAGGCTGCTGCCCACTCATGGCTTCCCCAGCAGCCTCCAGGTGACCGAGGACTCCTGCACCTTTACCCCATTCTCCTGCAGGTGGCCTTGCATCTGCCTGTCTCGGAAAAGGACCAGATCTTTCTGAGTAGACACGCGGCACAGACCCTCATGCCCACTGCAGCCCATGTGGTTTCTGATCACCACTAAGTGAGTGAAGAGGCAGCCACAGCCCTGGCCTAAGTCCAGGTGCTGGACCTGACCACCCCATCGTGGGCACTGTAGCAATGTGTCCCCAATACCGCCCCCCTCCCCCCCAGACCTCCACAGCAATCCCCTTTCCTGGCTGCCCCCCTCAGCCCCTCCATGCCTTTAACCTGGCCTTGTCCCCAGCCTGGACTACCCGTCCCTCCCTGCCTTCACCTGACCGATTCTTACAGCTTTCAGAGACCTACTCAAATGTCCCCTCCATCACAGGGACATGCCTCCTGTGCCCAGCTTGACTGTCCAGGACCCTCCTGCAAGTACACTCCCCCGGGGCAGGGAGGACGTGCTGTTCGGTCAGGGCCCAGAAGAGAAACTGTAGAACGTATGCTAGGACTTTGCACCCTCGCCCTTCTCTGCCCTCCTGCCCCTCATCACAGCTCCCTCCTTCCTGCGGGCAGAACCCAAAGGGTCCACAGTTCTCAGGTAAACATGACCGCCTAGCTCTCTCCCATCCGGACGATACTTAACTGCACACACGCTCCTACACGCTACACTGCTGCCTGTCCAGACCCCCGAGCAGAGAGCGGGCTCAGAGGGGAGGTACCAGCTCAGGACTGTGCTTCCTTGCGTGGTCAGGAGGATGGGGGGGAGGAGGGGAGCAGTGAATGGAAACGGAAACGTTTCTATTATCGTTCACCCAGGAGCCACTGGAGCAACCTCACCCTGCCCCACCCCCACCCCCACCCCCAGCACCTCTGACCCTGCAAGGAAAGCAAGGCTGTTTCACATCTGGTCCACCTGATGGGAGTTCAGTATCTCACTGAACAGCTGTCTTGAGTTAGATCACTGGATCAACCCTGTTGGTAGGGAGTGAAGGTGGGGAGGACGACCTTCGGGCAGCCTTCCCTGGAGTCAAGGGGCTCCTGGTGATGCCAAGGCAGAGCTGCTGCTGCACCCGAGAACAGCTCACAGCACAGTTATGACGACGCACCCACTTTGGTCGCCGAGTAACAGAGCTCTAAGGATTCTTACTACCATGCTCACATTGGACCCAGAACGACATAGGGAAGGAACTGAAGGGAAGGTGGAAACTGGGCTGTGAAAGGTTACCTAAGCCAGAACCTAACATTCTAGGATAGACAGCTGCCCTGCAGGCACGGACTTCCCAACCCTCAGCCTCCCTTCAGAAGGCCACGCAGACCCTGGCCGACTAGACAGCATGTCGCTCTCACTCCCGAAGGTCCTGACCTGGGCTCCTCAGAAGCACCTCGCTGTGCCATCGTAACAAGTTCCGAGGTGGGAGAACTCACCGTGCTCATGGTGCTTCCCGGCTGCACCTGCAGAGAAGGAAGTGACTGAGCCAAGGCCTGCAGGGACGTCCAGCGTTCTCAGCCACTCATGCCTGCTGCTCACTCATCCTCTGGCTGCCACGGCATTCGGGGCCACACAGATGTCCTCCAAGTCCTGAAGAGCAAACACATCAAGCTGATCAACACTGCCACCTGCGTGGTCACCTCCACGGTGCCACCGGTTACAGGTCCTTTATGCCGGCGGGGCCTTTGCTGAACACTCTGCAACGTGCCCTTCAGCCCACATCCCCCTCAGGAAACGAGCTCTCCTGTGGATGCAGGACCACTGACCCCAGAGCCTGTCACCCTGCCCTCGTCCTGGTGCTGAGAGCCCTGTGATAGCTGCTGGGAAAAGAGGAGAATCCACCGCCTCACGTGGCCTCACCGACCCTTTCGCAATGGGAAGGACAGAGTTCCCAGGCTGCAGCCGAGCCCAGGGCCCCTGGCTCTTCCCGCGACGTCACTGCCTGCGTCCTCTGGAGGAGACGAGAGCCACCCCCCGACTCGCCCTGTGGCCAAGGGAGAGCGAAGGACCAAGAGTGTGAATGGGGAGCCCAGGAGGAGGTTCCAGGAGGGGCAGAGAAAGAAGATGCAGAGGCTGCCGGAGAAGGAGGGGTTTCACTGGGAGGTGGCAGCTAACCACAGCCCAGTCAGTGTCAGGGAGGCAGTGGCTAAAGGAGCAGCAGGGAAGCAAAACCCTGGAGCCTGGAGTGAAAGCAAGGAGGCGGCTCTGGTCACCCGTCCCCGGTGACAGTGGGCTGGAGCCGGCACAGGCTCACCTGAGGCCGTGTCACGCCAGGCTCTGGTCAGCAGGTCTGGGGTGAGCTCGCAACGTGCATTTCAGACAGGTTCCTGACAGTGCTGCCGGCGCCGCTCCAGCGGCCACCTCCCAACTGACCTCCCGCCGCAGTGCCCTCCCCCACGCTAAAGCACACACCGATCACAACGACCTTTGCCTGGTCCGTCAAGTCCTCATTCCTAAGCATGGCCTGTGGAGAAAGGCCGGCCTTGCAGCCAGGCGCCTCCACGCCCTCCCTGTGGCCATGGGTGAGGCACTGACCGCTGTGCCCGGTTTCCTCACCCACAAGGCAGGACAGCACCACTCCACGCTGTGTGGGGACCAAGGCCCAGTGCAGAGCGTGGGCAGTGGGGTGCACGCTTTAAAGGCTGTGGGCTGACCCTGCCGCCGCCTTCCCCAGCAACCCCACTGCACAGCTCCCCTTTCCTCAAGCCCTTAGGGGTGCTGTGTAGCCGATGGGCTGCAGCCCCACCTTGCTCACTGGCCAGTAGGGCTCCTGCCCTCATGCAGCAACCAACCCAGCCACCAGCTCCAGTGCTCTCGCTGTGGCACGCGCTCCGTGAGACGCAGGACAAGGAGGCCGCGGTCTGTCCCTGCGCAGCTGGCCTCTCGCACCCGGTGGCTGCACCCTGCATACCTGCACCTAGCACCTCTTTACCCGTCTGCCCCCGTGGGGTTTGGAGGGACAGCTCTTCACTGTGTCACTCTCTGTAGACTTACTGGCA
This sequence comes from Myotis nattereri, assembly GCF_964212035.1. Classification (NCBI taxonomy): domain Eukaryota; kingdom Metazoa; phylum Chordata; class Mammalia; order Chiroptera; family Vespertilionidae; genus Myotis; species Myotis nattereri. Next base: position 229,999,697 of record NC_138075.1, read on the forward strand.
GGCCTCAGGTGGGGGCACACCCTGGGCCACGTGTGCTCCCCCCGAGAAAGGCACAAGTTCTTCCCAAAACAGCACCTCACCTGGTGAGCCCCCACCTTAGCCTGGTCTGCACAGACAGGGGAGGCGCCCCAACAGCTCCAAAAGACTCACAAGACCTGCCCCAATTCCCCAAGTCCAACACATTTATGTTCCTGAGCAAGAAGTGTCTTGCATCTGGAGGTACACCCACAACGGAGCTTTCTTTGGGGAAAAGCCATCTACACCAGTGGTGTCTCAGAATTGAGAAGATGGCTTTAATTTGAGATTGCCATGTGGTTGTTACAAGTGTCTTGTGTCTTATGCTGTGCCCGAGGTGTCCCCACTGCGTGGCCTGCACACCCCCCTTGCCCTCTGAAACCAGCCTCCTGCATCCCAGCAACCCCAGCGAGACTGCTTTCCAGGAGTTTCCTCACTCTCTATCCTCTCGCCGTCCCAGGTCCCAGGCCCAAGGCCCCGAGGTCAGGCATTCTATCCCAAACCTGGTCTTTTGGGGATAGCAAGGGCCAGTGGCCAGAGGACAGAGGAAGCTGGGAAGCTGGCCTTCGGGAAACCTACCCAGGGGCTGGGTCGCACCGGGTGTAGGGGAAGCAGGGCCTCCCCAGCAGACCAGGTGGGAAGGAGGAAGGTGTGGGTGGGTGGGCAGAGGCTAACTCCCCACACCCTGCCGCGCCATCCTGACTCTAGGTGGCTCCCTGCGCACTCACTCTCCTGAGGGAGCTGGTGTGCAGACACAAGGGGCCCTCATCGTGTTGACTTAGAGGCTAGGGTCATGGGAAAGGTAGCCTTCACCAACTACAAAAGCTCCTGGGTCACGCCGGTGAGAGGCCATCGGAATCATGAAACTACCGTTTGCCAGGCACCGCACTCTGCACACACGTCTCATGTCATCCCTTATCACCGAGGAGGCGGCTCCCAGAGGTCCCCATTTCACACACAAGGAAGCTGAGGATGATCAGGGCAAGGAACTTACCCAAGGCCCACAGCCAGGACACGAGAATCTGATTTAAAACAGGGCGTCCTGACACCAGAACCCACTCTAAATAGAGCCCATGACAGAATCAGCTGTATCCACGAACCTGACCCAGGGGAGGATGACAAGACACAGGTGCTGAGGGCAGGCAGTTCCCAAGGCCGCGAAAAGGCTCAGGGGAGAACCGGGTGCAGGTAGAGATCACAGTATGTGTGAAATCCGGGGAGTCAGGTAGAGAAAAGAGAATAAGAAGTCAGAAACGAAGCCTGGACCCTGGAGATCCCAGCAGGAGGAAGCAGGAGAAAGGGCTGGTACAAGGGCTAGAATGAGGCCAGAGCGGCCCCAGGGAGCGGATCACTGAGCCTTATGCAGGTACAGGCCCAAGCCAGGCTGCCTGGAGGAAGTGACTCAAAAAGATCAGGCCCCAAATGAAGGGGTTACTCCAGAAACAAAGCAGGTCGAGGGGCACACAGAGCACAGAAGATGCCCCAGACAAGGACTGCCCTGTGCGGTGGGTCAGAGACCCAGGACGGAAGGTAACACGGGCTCACCTCCTAAGCCACACGTCAAGGGGGGCAATCAAGGGCTTTAGACAGAGGCCACATTCAGAGATCCTGTCACCTGTGCTCCGAGGGCCGATGGAGACTGAACAAGTCAGACCCCAGACCAGTAAGGAGACTTAGAGCAACCCAGGCAGGACAAGACTGTGGGCAGTGAGTGAAGGAACAGAGGTGACTAACTGGATGGCGGGGAGGGCGGGTTGTTTGAGGCTGACGTTTTCTGTGTTCTTACCATTTTAAAAAATGTGTTTTTCTTTATTTCAGAGAGAAAGGGAGAGGGAGAGAGAAACATCGATGATGAAAGAGAATCGACTGGCTGCCTCCTGCACACCCCACCCTGGGGATCGAGCCTGCAATCCGGGCAAGTGCCCTGACTGGGAATCGAGCTGTGACCTCCGGTTCATAGGTCCAACGTTCAACCACTGAGTCATGCCAGCTGGGCTGTTCTTACCGACTTAATGGTCCACTCAACCATCCGGTTATTGTGAGGTGACACTGCGCAATGTGACACTGGCACTCAGGGATGTGCATGACAGACACGGGGACATGATTACATCATGGCAGCAGCAGACTGGGGCAGGCAGGAAGCAGGCAGCGCTGCGACTGGAACCGAATTGTTATTGCATCTTACACCACTGTTTTCCAGTGCCCCCGACCCACGAAGGCATGTGAGCCCTCACACCATGCCAGGGTGGCCCCCGAAAACCCGGGCTAACTCCCCACACCGTGCCACAGGTGCCAAGCAATCCTGACTCTGGGTGGCTCCCTGGGCACTCACTCTCCTGAGGGCGCCGGTGTGCAGACACAAGGGGCTCTCGTGTTGACTTAGAAGGTGGCTGAGTAGTCCCTGTGCATTTGGATGAGGTGGCTGGGCAACCTCCTTATGCGGTGTGGTGCGGTGATAGCAGGGAAAATGCGTAGGCACTAACTAGATCAGTGGTCGCCAACCAGTGGTCCGTGGACCACACTGGTGGTCCGTGAGGTCTGAGAGGTTGGTGACCGCTGGACTAGATCACATCTCCCCTTTTAAACCATAAACACAGAATCATTCCCATGTTATATTATGCACTTCCAAAAATGGAATTTCAAAAGTAGGATTACAGACGTGTGTTACAAAGCAATAATATTTTGCCTTGGCTGTATGGCTCAGCTGGTTTGAGTGTTGTCCCTACACCCAAAGGCCATGGGTTTGATCCCTGGTTGGGGCATGTAGGGGAGGCAACCGACCATGTTTCTCTCTCTCCCTTCCTTTCTACAATTCAATTTAAGAAATATTTTCTTGCATGAGGATTGAAAAAAAAAAAAAAAGCAAGAATCTTTTAAAGACTGTTCCGTGTATACCCAAGTATCCTTGGCAATGGACCAGTGCATTACAAGTTGCAATAACTTTCATCTCAAAGCTTCTGAAATGGAACTTTATGACATGCTCACATCACAACCAGGCCTTGGTACTAAGAAAAACAGGAGCCTCTGGAGTGTTACACAAAGAAGACACGTGGCAAACAGCCAGCACCGTGCAGCCGGCAGTCTGCGCCATGGAGCCTTGCATACATACATACTTGACCTCCGTGCCTCAGCTTCGCCACCTTTCACGTGGGAAACGCCCCTTCCCTTGCAGGTGTCCTATGGGACAGAAGTGCCCAGTATGGCTCTGAGCACCCGGAGGCTCCATCAGCTGATTCATTCAATGACTATGCACAGGGTCAGCCTGCTCCAGAAAGAGGAGTGAACGCAGCAGACAAGAAGCAATATTCTAAGGGGAAAGACCATCAGTATTAGGTAAAGACTGCGTATTGTGCCAAAAGGGCCAGAAGTCATGGCTCTTCTGACAAGTGTAAGAGCAAAGCGAGCTTTCAACCCCAGGAAGAACTGGGACAAGTGTTGCCGGCTCTTCTCCCAGGCATTTATTCCTAAAGGAGGCCCAGCAGCCTCACCCTCTGCCCTCCCCTCGGGGACCAGACAAATGGATGTGGCAAAACCAGGAAGCAGCAGACAGTGCTTGGACAGACAGTAAGCGGATCCTTCGTCAGTTTGCCTGATGACCCGAGGAAGTCCCAGAGGCAGGGGCCTCACCCCGCGCAGTCCCTGCACACAGGGAATCCTCCTTCCCCCTCGCAGGACCATCAAGGACTGCCTTCTCTTCCCCTAGAGGACAGACCAGCTTCCCCGAGACAGAGATGCTCGACTTCTGTGATGCAGGCCTCGAGAAAGAGAATGAGCTTTAGCTTCTGAAAAACCTATGAAAAAGGTTAGTACCAACGAAAAGATTCTTCAGCCTTAAACAGAAATTCCTGATACATGCTGAAGACATTACACTCAGTGAAGCAACACACAAAAGGACAAATACTGCATAATTCCTCTTATGTGAGGTACTGAGGGCCATCAATCCAAAGACAGAAAGTAGAATGGGCCTGGCCGGTGTGGCTCAGTGTTTGAGTGTGACCTATGAACCAGGAGATCACGGTTCCATTCCTGGTCAGGGCACATGCCTGGGGAGGTGGGGGGGCGTGCAGGAGGCAGCCAAACAATGATCCTTTCTCACCATTAATGCTGCTATCTCTCTCTCTCCTTCTTCCTTCCTCTCTGAAATCAATAATAATAAAAAAATATGCACGCACACGCACACATTTTTTTAAAGAAAGAATGGTGAGAGAAACCAAGATGGCGGCATAGGTAAACATTGGAAATTGCTGCCTCACTCAACCACTTCAAAAATACAAAAGACAAAACGGACATCATCCAGAACCACAGGAAGGCTGGCTGAGTGGAAATTCTACAACTAGAAGGAAAGAGAAAAGCACACTGAGACTCGGAGGAGCTGCGGAAGTAAAGTGCAGAGGTACGGAGGCGCACGTGGAAAGGGCTGGCAACTGAGGATGCGGCTGTCTTTTGGAAGGCAGCTATGCTCACCACTATACCACCAATGCTCGGCTCTCTTTTTGAATCAGGAGGGAGTCTCAAGCTCCCGACTGCTCTGAACTCCAGTTCCGGGCGAGTCTCTGGGGACCCAGACTCATATGGGGAGAAACTGGACTGTCTGGCAGCGGGCAGAACTTGGAAGTCAAGGGCGGCTTTCCCTCAGAGGTGCTGAGACGCTGGGCCCCTTAGGGCAGGGCTGAGGATCAGCCACAGCTGCTTGCTCCGCCCTTTGATTCCCTGAGACCCCGCCCCACCCAGGCTGGGGCAGAGGTTTTTGCATATGAATGCCCTGGCTCTTTGCAACCTGAAAATTACCTAACAAATTGCAGCTGGGCCAGACAGACCCAGAACTTCCAAGAGAAGGCCCAAGGCCCCACAGCAGCTTGCAATGCTTCACAGCTGGGCCTCATCTGGGCACCTCCAAACCCCAAACAATGAAGGGGACTCTGCAGATCTCTCCATAGCTCCTGCTGGGTAGCCTCAGGCAGAGGCTAAATTAGCACCTCCTTAGAGATCAAAGAGCCAGTGTACCCAGTGGTCAGAGTGGGACCATCCAGATTACAACTCCTCAGATCCATAAGGGACACACTCAGGGGGCACACTCAGTGAGCACCAAAGCCCCACTGAAGCAAGTCTTGCCCCAGGAGGGGTGTCTCCAGCACAGAAGTTCTCCCACTGCAGACACAGCTGACTCTCACAGCCAATTGGCCTGGAGGTCAATTCCTCCCAGTGATCCTATAACAATCAAGGCTTAACTACAAGACTGTGCACAAAGCCCACAAGGGGGTGCACCAAGAAGTGTCCACCTCAGGTAATTGGGGAGGCTGAGCCACTGGGCCCCTATAGGACACCTAGCACAGAAAGCCACTCTATCAACACAGGGAAGCATAAAAAATGTGGAGACAAAGAAACAGGTCACAAATGACAGAAATGGAGGAAAGCAAACTAATGGATATAGAGTTAAAAACCACACTTCTAAGGTTTTTCAAGATAAATTTAGTGAGACTCTCAAGAAATCTAGTGAGACCCTTGAGGTTATGAAAAAGGACCAACTTGCCGAAACCGGTTTGGCTCAGTGGATAGAGCGTCGGCCTGCGGACTGAAAGGTCCCGAGTTCGATTCCGGTCAAGGGCATGTACCTGGGTTGCGGGCACATCCCCAGTGGGAGATGTGCAGGAGGCAGCTAATCGATGTTTTTCTCTCATCGATGTTTCTTTTTTTTTTTTTTTTTTTTTTTAATATATTTTATTGATTTTTTACAGAGAGGAAGGGAGAGAGATAGAGAGCCAGAAACATCGATGAGAGAGAAACATCGATCAGCCGCCTTCTGCACACCTCCTACTGGGGATGTGCCCGCAACCCAGGTACATGCCCTTGACCGGAATTGAACCTGGGACCCCTCAGTCAGCAGGCCGACGCTCTATCCACTGAGCCAAACCGGTTTCGGCTCATCGATGTTTCTAAATCTCTATCTCTCTCCCTTCCTCTCTGTAAAAAAATCAATAAAATATATTTAAAAAAAAAAGAAAAGAAAGAAAAGGACCAACTAGAAATTAAGCATACACTGACTGAAATACAGAATATTATACAGAGTTCCAACAGCAGACTAGAGGTCCCCAAGAATAAAGTCAAAGATTTGAAATATGAAGAAGCAAAAAACACCCAACTGGAAAAACAAAAAGAAAAAAGAATCCAAAAATATGAAGATAGTGTAAGGAGCCTCTGGGACAACTTCAAACGTACCAACATCCAAATTATGGGGGTGCCAGAAGAGAGCGAGCAAGATATTGAAAACCTATTTGAAGAAATAATGACAGAAAACTTCCCCAACCTGGTGAAAGAAATAGACTTACAAGTCCAGTAAGCACAGAGAACACCAAACAAAAGGAATCCAAAGAGGACCACACCAAGACACATCATAATTAAAATGCCAAGAGCAAAAGCCAAAGAGAAAATCTTAAAAGCAGCAAGAGAAAGACAGTCAGTTACCTACAAGGGAATACCCATACGACTGTCAGCTGATTTCTCAACAGAAACTTTGCAGGCCAGAAGGGAGTGATGAATGCCAAGAACCTACAACCAAGATTACTTTATCCAGCAAAGCTATCATTCAGAATTGAAGGTCAGATAAAGAGCTTCACAGATAAGAAAAAGCTAAAGGAGTTCATCACCACCAAACCAGTATTATATGAAATGCTGAAAGGTATCCTTTAAGAAGAGGAAGAAGAAAAAGGTAAAGATACGAATTATGAACAACAAATACATATCTATCAACAAGTGAATCTAAAAATCAAGTGAATAAATAATCTGATGAACAGAATAAACTGGTGATTATAATAGAATCAGGGGCATAGAAAGGGAGTGGACTGACTATTCTTGGTGGGGAAAGGGGTGTGGGGGATGCGGGAAGAGACTGGACAAAAATCGTGCACCTATGGATGAGGACAGTGGGGGGGGGGTAAGGGCAGAGGGTGGGTTGGGAACTGGGTGGAAGGGAGCTACGGGGGGCGGGGGGGAGAGGAACACCTATAATAATCTGAACAATAAAGATTTAATTTAAAAGAAAGAAGGAAGGAAAGAAAGAAAGGAGGGAGGGAGGGAGGGGAGGGAGGGAGGTGGGTGGGTAGGTGGGTAGGTAGGTGACAGCCAGGGGCTGGGGTTATGTTTGGTGAATACGGAGCTGGGTCTGGGAAGGATAAAACAAGTCCTAGAGATGAATGGTGGTGAGGGTTTCACAACAACGTGAATGTACTTAATGCCACTGAACACCTAAAAGCGCTTCAAATGGTCTGCTTCATGTTGTGTATTTTTTTTACCAAAACAAAACTAAAAATAACTTCACCTAATATTCCTTTTCTAGGCATTTTAAATAGGTTTAGTCAAGGATTCAGAAATGCTCTGCAGTGGGCACAGCCCTGGAAACATCTGGAAGGTGTTGCCTGGAGTGGGATCGTCGGCCTCCCGTGTCCGAGAGCCCAGGACTCACACACAGACACAGCCCCAGCAACCAGGCTCCTCCTCTTCTCAAAGCAGCCGCCCGTACAAGCGTCTCTACAGCTTCCCAGGCAGGACTACGAGAACCCCCTCCCATGCCAGGCTGACCCTCTGGTCAACGAACCCTGCAGCCCCGCCTGATGCGGTTGTAGCAGTGACTGGTTTGGAGGATCTTCAACAAGTGGAAGCGATGGTAAAAGCCGGCAGGTGAGAAGCAGACCACCTGGTCCCACAACTACTTCTCCGTAGAAGGGTTTCTCTGGGTCACCACAGAAGCCAAGCGGGGTGGCTTCTCCACCTCTCTGACCCAAACTTTTCATGTTCTTTCAGCCATGGTGGCCTGGCATCTAGGGGGCTGGTGACACAAATAAGGCAATTCCTGGGGGCCATGTGCAAGGGTGATACCATGGAACCTAAGGCCAGTGGGGCAAATCACCCTCAGGTACTGAGCCACTACGTCCCCCTCCTTCCCGGGTCAAGACCACTTTCACCATAAAACTCAAGAAGGGAGGCAGGCGTACCGGGCCTGTATGGATGGCATCCGAGTCCCGGCCTGTGAGATGAGAAAGCCAGCCGGGAAGCTTGCTGCTTTCTACTGAATCCTGGACCTGGATGGGTGGTGTGTGTGGAAGGAATCTAGGCCCAGGCCCTGGAGGTGGGTGGGGTGGGGGTGAAGGCTGGTCACAGGCTCACAAATTAGATTCAGCTGAGCAGCGCAGCGCAGGGGGAACCCCTCATTTGCATCCGGTGGCGGGGCTGGTCTCTCCCTTCTCTCCCCAGGCAGGTGCAGTGGGCTGGCTAACCAACAGATGCAAGCTCTGTAGGGCTGGCCAAGCCCAGGCCAGAGGCACTAATCTTGGCGGTGGGATCCCACATCTGGGCCAGTAAGCAACAGCAGATGAAGGCATAGATGCGAGTCACATCTCAATCATGTTCTATAGGAGACACCTTATCCTCCAGATTCCTAACTTGGGAACCGTGCAAGATGCAGACAATGGAACAACGCAGGACACACCACGCCGTTTTCATCCAGCACACGAGCCAGTCACCGGTGCACGAGATGGACTTGCTAACAGAAGAGCCAGTGAGGAACTGCCCTGGTCCAGCTACTCTTCTCTCTCGCTGGTCCTGAGGCCGCTAGTCTCGCCCACCTCTGGGCCATGCTTAGCAAGGTGACTTTTCTGAAACAACCCTGTTACTTCCTGCAGACAACTCAGTTTAGTGGCTTCCCATTTGGCCGGAAGGTAAATTCTGAATTCCTCCACAGGTGAGCACACAAAGATCTCCTGTGACCCCCTCTACCCCCGCCCCAGTCCCAGCTCTCCAACAGTCTAGTCCAGCGGTTCTCAACCTGTGGGTCGCGACCCTTTGGCGGTCGAATGACCTTTTCACAGGGTCGCCTAAGACCATCCTGCATATCAGACATTTACATGACGGTTCATAACAGTAGCAACATTACAGTTACGAAGTAGCAACGAAAATAATTTTATGGTTGGGTCACAACATGAGGAACGGTATTTAAAGGGCCAGAAGGTTGAGAACCGCCGGGTCTGTATTGCAATCTCAGGCAGTTCCTCTCCTCCCCTCCACCCTCGCTGCTCGGCCCCGGGGCCGTGCCGGGCTTCTGCTGTTCACTGCTACACCCCGAGCAGAAAGCGCGTCGCACGGCAGACCCCAACCACGCGCTGACTTATAACATTAAGGAATGCGATCCCTAAAGGAGCGAAAAGAAATCTTCCAACCAGAGCTGGGAGCTCAAGTCCAGGCCATACAAAAAGACGACGATGCATCTTCCCACTGAAGTGTTCCCGCCTCACATGAAACCCATAGATGAACGGGAGCCCATGCGTCCCCGCATCCATTTAACTAAAAGACAAGAAAAAGGAAAATGAGAACATGCCCCTCACTGTCCGCCTTTCGCCACCAGCCGGCCCCACACCCCTGCTTCCGGGCCGCGAAGGCCTGGTCCTGCCGGCAGGGACGCGAGGCGCTGGTTCGCTCCGCCGGCAGCCGGGGGCCGCGTGACCTTGGGCGGCGGGAGCCGAGTGCAGGCCGAGACCCAAGGCGGGCTCCGGGGACGGAACCAAGGTGGGCCCGGGGGTGTCGACGAGCGCGGATCAGACAAAAGCCGCTCCCCCCCCGCCCCCCAGCAAGTCGGGCGGCTCGGGGGCCGGGGCGCTCTCCCCCCTCCCTCCACGGGTCGCAGGGTGGGACGGGGCCCTCACCGAGCACGACGTTCCCGGCCCCGCGCCGCGGCGTGGGACCCCGACTCCCCTCCGACACCTGTCTGCCGGCACCCAGGGGGCGGGCCTCCGCCCGAGCGGTCACGGGCTCCACCCCCGACCGGAAGGCGAGGACTCCCTGAGCTCAGGCCCCAGCGGGGCGCCCCCAACCTTGCAGCCCGGAGGAGGCCCCGCCACGAGGTCCAGGCGGGCTCGCAGGCCCACTGCTGCGGGGACCGGCGCGAACACACAAAGGCGGCGGCGTCAGCAGGAACAAAAACCTGGCCCCGTCTCCCCCGAGGCCCACCACCCTGCGCCCGGGGCCGCCGCCCTGCCCGACTCTCCGGGTGACCTTGGGAGCGTCCCTCCACCCCCCACCCCAGCCTCAGTTTCCCCGATTATGCTACTAACCGAGCGCAGCAGGCCGCCGCCCGCCCGAGCAGCCGAGACCCAGGGCGAGGCCTCCCCACTTCTGTTGACCCCGCCGGGCCGGGCTCCTGCAACCACGCGGACGGCGGCGCGGGCGGGCGGGCGAGGAGGCTCGCGGTCCCGGGGAAGGCCCGGCGTCGGGGCCTGAGGGACGTCGGACGCGCCAAGGCGGCTCCTGGGCCGCAGCTCCAAGGTTTCTGCAGGCCGCGCGGCCGCCTGAGCCCCGTACCCGCCCGGCCCTGGCCTGCCGCTCCCTCCCCGCGAGGCCTGGCTGTACCTGGGCTGCTCTGGGCTGGTAGGCGCCCCGCCGACGCACTCGAGGTAGGAAGCACCTTCGGAAGAGGCTGCGGAGAGGCACTCCAGCCAGACGCCACCACCTCAATAGCGACCCACTTCCGCTCCGGAGGCCTTGGCTCCGCCCCCTGGCGTTTCTATTGGCTGCCGCCAGCTCTGCTCTCGCGTTTTACGGGTCGAGGGGGTATATTTTCAATGCTATTGGAAGAGATAACCGTCTATTACCGCTTTGAAACGCGGCTTCCGGCCCCGCTCAGTCTCGCGAGCTCAAGCTCCCATCTCCTCGCGCGAGATACGCGGCCGGTGCCCCTCGCTCGCCCGCAAGGCCTCTCGGGAGTTGTGGTCTGCTGGGGTAGAACGGCGGACGGGCGGCGGGGAGCGGGACTGTGGGGCATGCGGCCCTTACGCTCTCTGTTACCCGACCTAATCCGCCCCTCTCCCGGCCTCCGCTTCCTCCCCTATTGGAGAGGCCTTTGTGAACTATGTTCCCGGGGGAAAGTGGGCCTGGATCCGCAGCCCCTCCAGGGTGCCCTGGGCCGGAGTCTGTCCCTGTGGCGCTAGACCCTGAGCAGCACAGCCCGGCCCACCTGCCGGAACCCGGAGGAGGCGCTCCACCCGGACTAGGGCAGCGCCAGGAAGAGGCGGCCCTTCTTCCTCTGCAGGCTGGGGCTGCTTAGTGTGGAGACAGCGCCTGGACCAGGCGTGCCCTGAAGTCCACGCGCCTTTGGATTGCCAGTTCTGGGAGCTAATGATTCCCTTTTGAATCTCCTGGATCTCCCGAGGGCCTCCCTGGACAGGTCATCATCAATGTATTTCCTTGCTATCAAATGAAATGGGTTTGCGACACACACAGAATATAAGAAATGCCATGCTTATTTCTCTAAATGAAATTTAATCTCCCAGCTCTAATTTTAAAAATGTATATTTTATTGATTTCAGAAGGGAAGGGAGAGAGAAACATCAATAATGAGCCCTAGCCGGTTTGGCTCAGTGGTTAGAACTTCGACCTGCGGACTGAAGGGTCCCAGGTTCGATCCCTGTCAAGGGCAAGTACCTTGGTTGCAGGCTCCTCCCCAGTGTGGACGAAAGGGGCCACATGCTGACCAGACCGGCTCAGGGAGGCCTGCATGACAGACTTGCAAACTCAGAGACCTAGAGTCACCACAAAGGATGGTCTGAAATTAAACTTCAGCTAAAGCAGTGATGGTGGGCAGTTACGTCCTGGGCCGGTATCTTCCCTGACGAGGTTAACCTTTACCTTAACTGAGCCTGTCTGTCTTTTTGCATCTGTGATAACACACCCTTGAAATGTCTGGGTAACTTGTAACTTCCCTTTTTCTGGAGCCCCTGGGGCACAACCAAACGTGCTAGGCGCCAGGACAGAGACCACAAATTCATTATGTTAATTGATCCTGCACCCACCTAAGTATGTGTCCATCATTTTACTTTTTATCCAATCCCAGGGGTTCCCCTGCTTTGCTTCATCCCACCTCCTTAATCTATCACCAATGAATTCCATGGAACCCACCTATGTCCCTCCTTTGATTGCAAATGTATTAATACAGATGTAACCCCGCCATTTCTCCGGAGCATTATCTCAATTCGTTGAGGTTCTGCTTCCCGGCATTTGTTGTAAACTCACAAAAGTTCTTTACAGGTTTCAATGGTTTTTACATTAACACCAGCCAGGGCCCTGGTCAGGGCATGTGCAGGAGGCAACCAATCGATGTGTTTTTCTCGCATCGATATTTCTGTCTTTCTTTCACTCTCTAAAAATCAATGGAAAAATATCCTCGGGTGAGGATTTTTAAAAAAAGAAACATCAGTGATGAGAGAGCATCATTGAGCGGCTGGCTCCTGCATGCCTCCTGCTGGGACTCCAGCCCACAACCTGGGCATGTGCCCTGACCTGGAATCCAACCGTGACCACCATCTCCACCTGGTTCATAGCTGGACACTCAACCACTGAGCCACACTGGCAGGGCTCCCAGCTCTAATTGCACAGGGAGGTGGGAAATTCCTCTCTTTACCAGCCTGGGTTGTGGGCAAGTCCTGGGGTTTTAACGCAGTTCAGAATACTGTGGGAGAACTCTGTTCTTTTTTTTTTTTTTTAAATATATTTTATTGATTTTTTTACAGAGAGGAAGGGAGAGAGATAGAGAGTTAGAAACATCGATGAGAGAGAAACATCGATCAGCTGCCTCCTGCACATCTCCCACTGGGGATGTGCCCGCAACCCAGGTACATGCCCTTGACCGGAATCGAACCTGGGACCCTTCAGTCTGCAGACCGACGCTCTATCCACTGAGCCAAACCGGTTTCGGCATCTTTTTGCTCTTGTCACTTCCTGACGGAATGTCCCGGGGTCCAGCCTCCCCCTCTGAGGTGTCATCTTCTCTGCAGACCCAAGCAGGGCGGGGGGTTGGGGTCTCTCTCCTGGACCTCTGCCCACCTGGCAGTCTCCGGCCCTGCGCTGTGGGCTTGCCCACTGTCTCCTTCCTGGGAGTGGCAGCTTAGCCAGCCTGTTCCCAAGGCCACCCCCTCTCCAGCCTGGGGCTGGGACCCAGGACCCAGGAGAAAGAATCCATCCCTGTCCCCGGCAGGCAGGAGCCCAGCGGCTCAACCTCGCTGTTTGGGAGATGCTGAGGGGATGGGCAGTGCTCAGCTTTGGGCCCTGGTTCTGGGCCATGTCACCTCACCTCTCGGCACCAGGGTTCACCCACTGAATAGGGATGGGGGACAAGTCCCACCCCACCCGGTGCCCCATTGCTGTGAGGTTTACATGAGAAGGGCCAGTTCCCAGCGGCTCAAGAACCCTGGCCACTTCTCCAACCAAACACAATCACACACCCAGTCTTCGGGTCCGGATTAAGCCACTGGACTCTGGACACCGTGCAGGTGGCAGGTTTCTACGTGCAGAGGGGGTTCTGGTGCCGGAGGCCGGGAAGCAGGGTGTGACGGGGGCAGGGAAGGGAAGGTGGCCTCGTTTAGCACATCAAATACGGGCGGGTTGACTGGACTCCGAACAAAGAGCCGATACTCCGTTGGCGCGTCCTGCGTTCGGGCCGGGGCAGGTGGAGCCTGGGCGGGGCGGAGGGGGCGGCCGAGCCAGAGGAGGCGCACAGGCGGGTCGCACGCTTTATTACGCGGGGATCTCGGGTGCAGGGACGCTCTGGGGACGCTCTGGCCCCGCTCAGGCGACGCGGGGTCTCGGGGTGCAGGGGCGCGCTCCCCCGGCTCAGGCGGCCTCCAGGCGGCTGGCGGGCCCGCAGGCCGAGCTCCCCTGCTGCAGCGCCCGCAGCCTGCGCTCGCGGCTCTGCTCCAGCCTCAGCCAGTGCTGCGCCTCCAGCTGCGCCTGACGCCGCGGGAGGGGGGGAGGGGGGAGAGGGTCGGCATCCCTGACACTCAGTCCCCGGCGCCCCTCCGCCCCCGCCCTCCCCCGGTCGGCGGGTCCCGGGCTCACCCGCAGCTTGGGGCGCGCGGCCCGCGAGGCCGGCACCGTAGGCTGGGCCGCCTGCCTGCGGCGCTCGGCCACCTCCTCGATCCGGCGCTGCAGCTCCTGCACGCGCTCGTCCTGGGACGGTGTGGCCTGGGCCTCCGGGGTCTTCTCCTGCCCCCTGGGCGTGCGACAGGGGCCTTAGCAGGGGCCATACCCCGCTGAAGGCGTGGTGGGCGGGGAGAGGCGCGGCCAGGGCCTCTCAGGCAGGGCCTCTGGGCCTCCGGGCCTCCACCTTTTCGCTAACATTTTAGGAAAGCATCCCATGTGCATGCACCGTTGTATTTGGGTAAAGGGAGCGCTCCCCTTTACCTTGTGCCCCCCCCCCCCGCCCCAATTCCCTAGAAGCAACATCTGGGACTTGGTGCTGTCTCTGCCAACCTTTCCGCACCGTCCAGGCCACTTTCCTCTTGAAGTGAGAAGCCTTATAGCAGTGGTTCTCAACCTTCTGGCCCTTTAAATACGGTTCCTCATGTGGTGACCCAACCATAAAACTATTTTCGTTGCTACTTCATCACTGTCATGTTGCTACTGTGATGAACCGTCATGTAAATATCTGATATGCAGGATGGTCTTAGGTGACCCCTGTGAAAGGGTCCTTCGACCGCCAAAGGGGTCGCGACCCACAGGTTGAGAACCGCTGCCTTCAAGGGTACATCACAGCCCCCGGGCCTTGGCAGGTGTGGTTCCCGCAGCCACCCTGCTGCCTGGCTGCCTGCAGCCGGACCGCCCACTAACACGCCCCAAACGTGGGCTTGGTGGTTGAGGTTGACTTATGAACCAGGAGGTCACCGTTCTATTCCCGGTCAGAGCACATGCCCAGGTTGCTGGCTTGATCCCCAGTGGGGGGCGTGCAGGAGGCAGCTGATGAGTGATTCTCTCTCATCATTGATGTTTCTCTCTCTCTCCCTCTCCCTTCCTCTCTGGAATCAATAAAAGTATCTTTAAAAATAAATAAATAAAACGCCCCTCATGAACTAATGCCATGGGGCTGGCTCCACGCAGGCGGCTCCAGGAGCTGTGCGGAGCCAACCCCATGGCATTAGTTAGCAGGTTTGGACGCCTCCAACCTACCTATCCCTCCATCACCGGTGGGTAAGGCCCCTGCTAAGCCGCCCTGTTGCCGGCCCAGGTGGGAGGAGAAGAAACGCGGCCCAACGCTAACCAGACTGTACTTGGGGGGCTGTCCGGGCGGCTGGGAGGGCGAGGGCTCCCTGCGCACACCGCCTTGGGGAGCTGCAGCGCCGCCCCAGGCCTCCTCGAGTCAACCGGGGCCGCAGACACTCCGGACCACGGCACTGGATCTGCGCTGTCCTTCCGTCTGCCCACCCCGCCCAGTCGCGCTCAGACACCCCTCTGGAGCTGTGTGTGCCAGCCCCTGAGCCGGCTGTGCTCTGACAGAGCTGGTGCCACCTCCGCCGGGCAGCCTGGCTTCCCCACGGGGTCAGGCCAGGGCCCGAAGGCCAGCCCATCCCGGGGCTGACGCCAGCCGCTGCCTGACCGAATGCCATGGACAGCCACGTGGAGCTGGGACAGTCACCGCAGGGCTCCCCAAATGAACGAAAAGGGGTCCCGCACGTGCTCTGGGGAGAGGGGAGGGGGAACAGGACGCTCACAATCCCATGCTGTCGATGTTTCAAAGGGAAAAGTTCCGCAAACAACTCAGGACCCCGGCCACGGAACACAGGGTGTCGGACTCGGGCACCTGCCAGCCTTCGGGACCGGGCCGTGCGCTGCGCTACGCAGGCCAATGGCTTTTTCAGAAGATGCGCACCAAAGTGCTCAGGACAAAGTGTCAGCCGCCTGCAGTACTTCCAGATGGTTCTGCAGAGGAAGGCGGAGCCAGCTCGCTGGCCGGGGCCCTCGGCACAGGTCGGACCATGACCCAGATGCGAAAGGACCGGATCTAGGTCACGGGCCCCATCACCGGGTGATCTCCTCACCTCCTCTGTGCCTGAGGCTCCTGGGCTGATAGAACAGCAGGGGGGGAGGCACTGCCCCGGCCGCACATGTGTGTGTGTGTGTGTGTATGTGTGTGTGTGTGTGTGTGTGTGTGTGTGTTGGGGGGGGCGAAGCGCACCCACCTCAAGGCCGCAGACCTCCCCATGGCCGCGCGGCACAGCGAGATCCGCTCCAGCGCCTCCTGCAGCTCCCGGCTCCGGGCGCGCTTGCCCTGGATGATCTGGTCTCGCTTCTCCTCCTCCTGGCGCTGCTGGGCCTCCTTGAGCAGGGCCAGCCGCTCTCGCAGCTCCACGACAGACATCTCCCCTTCCAGGCCGTGCCCCGGGATCTGGGGGCAGGCAGGGGGCCCCACCGGGCCAGAGCCTTGGCCAGCAGCTCAGCTGCCCAGCGTCTCCTGAGCCTGGCCCTGCTCTGCTCCTCCGGATGCCCCGGCCGCCTTCCATGGGCCTGGCCCCTCATCCAGGCCCCGCCTCCCCTCTGCCCAGTGGAGTCTGTGGGCATGTCCGCCATCCGGTGGCTTCTCCAGCCCGGGCCCTCTGCAGCCTGAGAGCCCCTGGGTTGACTGCACATCACAGCCCCAATGGAGCTCACAGTGCCGCCCAGCCAGGGCCCAGCCTGCCCGCCTCACCCTGGCCTGCGGCTGAGCTTTGCACACAGGCTCCCCGCTGCGAGGTCCGGCCTTTGTGCCCGCCTCTCCCTGCACCGACCTCCCTCCTGGGGAGTCCTGGGCCTCCCCGAACATGCAGCAAGGGGAAGCCCACCCTGTCCACACCCGGGAGCCCTGGCCCTGTCCTCAGGGGTCATCTAGGTGCCCCCGACAGGACTGTGACCTCTTTTCCAGCCCCAGGCCTCTAGCGCGGTGGGCACGAGTGGAGCTCGGCTTGGGTGGAGGTGGGCATCGTGGGCGCGCCCTCCACAGCAATGCCAGGCACAGGGAGACACGGGGAGCCCCCGGGGCTGCACACCCACCTGGGTCAGGTCCACGAGTTTGCCCCTGCGTGTGGGCTGTGTCTCCATGGCCCGCAGGTGGGCGATGAGCTCACAGCGCCGCTGCTGCTCCTCCCGGGCGGCCTCAGCGCGCTGCTGGTGCAGGGCCAGCGTCTCCGCGGTCACCGCCTGGGCTGGGGCCGAGGGGCTGCTCAGGGCCCCGAGCGGCTGGGCAGGGGCCGCCCTCCAGGACCTTGGCCCTCGCTGGCCGGCACCCCAGGCCCCGCCTACCTGCCTGGCGCCGGTCCCTCAGGAGCTTCATCTGCGCAGCCTTGATGTTCTTCTGCTCCTCCATCACCTGCTCCACCCGCTCCTTCGCAGACCGCTGCTCCTGCAGGCGCCTCTGCGTGCAGCGCTGCATCAGCTCCGCCATCTGCTGGGACAGGGCCGGTCACAGCCCCTGCCGACCCGTGTCCCGGGGCCGTCCCAGGCCCGGAGCAGCACAAGGTCTGGGGGGCTGTTGAGCGGGGACAGGGACATGGCCAGGGGCTGAGCGGGGACACGGCCAGGGGCTGAGCGGGGACACGGCCAGGGGCTGAGAGGGGACACGGCCAGGGGCTGAGCGGGGACACGGCCAGGGGCTGAAAGGGGACACGGCCAGGGGCTGAGCCGAGCGGGGACACGGCCAGGGGGTGAGCGGGGACACGGCCACGGGCTGAGCGGGGACACGGCCAGGGGCTGAGCGGGGACACGGCCAGGGGCTGAGAGGGGACACGGCCAGGGGCTGAGAGGGGACACGGCCAGGGGCTGAGCGGGGACACGGCCAGGGGCTGAGCGGGGACACGGCCAGGGGCTGAGCGGGGACACGGCCAGGGGCTGAGAGGGGACACGGCCAGGGGCTGAGCGGGGACATGGCCAGGGGCTGAGCGGGGACACGGCCAGGGGCTGAGAGAGGCCGCAGGGAGAAATGACTCAGGGCCAGCTGTGAGCCCATGACCACAGGCGCAGCCCACTGCCGGCAGAGCCCCGGGTCCTGGGTGGCGGCCAGGCCAGCACCCTCACCTCCTCCTTCTTCTGGGCCGCCCTGCGCTGGTTCTGCTGCAGCAGCTGCTGCCGGGCCAGCGCGGCCTCCTCGCGGCTGAGCTGCCCCTGCAGCCGCCGGCACGCGCCCGCCGCCCGCTGCTCCTCCAGGTCCTTCGCCTGCATCTTCTGCTGCCACTCGAGGAAGTCGGAGAAGTCCCCGGCCCCGTCCATGAGCCTGTCCACCCTGCGCAGGAGAGGCGGCTCAGGGTCCTCGCGGCCGGGGCCTGCTCCGGCCACAGGGCGGCCGAGGGTTCCCGTGGACACCGGCCCTCGTGGCGTGGGCTGCTCTGCACCCAGCAGCCGGGCCACCTGCACCCCGCCCGCCTGCCCCCCCGCCGGGCACCGCCCTCCACCCACATCTTCCCACCCCCCTCCACCTCCTCTCTACTCACCTGTCTGTCCGGCACCATCCCTCTGTCCACCTGTCTCTCACCCACACTCCCACCCACAGCCCGCGTCTGGGGCAAGAACAGGGGCTGCGGCTGATGGTTCAGGGGAGGGGCTCCCGGAAGGGGCCGGGGAGGCAGTGACCCTGAGCCTGCTCCACCCAGAGCGCCTCCCTCACTGAGCCGAGAGGGTCTTTCTAGGGTGCCTCTGTGACCCCGACACCAGCCTGCTGGGCCCCCCCTCGGCCTGCCCTCCTCCTCCTGCCCCCACCTCTGCAGCTCCTTCTCCACCTGCCGCTGGTACAGGGCCTCTTCCCGCAGGATGGCCGTCGTGTTCAGCTTCACTGGGACCTCGTTGGGCTGCAGGCGGAGGGGTGGGCTGTGATGGGGTGCCTGGGGGGCAGCCAGGGCCCTGCCCTCCGGCCCCCACCTCTGCCCCCACCCAAGTACTTCCCTCTGTGGGGACAGGAGGGCTGTGCTCACAGCCTCTGCTCTGGCCTCCAGCCCCAGGGGGCAGAACAGGCGAGAGGTGGGGGCTCAGGGACCCCCACACCCACCGGCCAGGCAGGAGCAGCCCTCACCTTGTAGAAGGTCAGCTTCGGACTCTGGCGGATCAGGGAAGAGCACTGCAGTCGCAGCTTCTTGGAGTCCTGGGGGGGGGGCGGGGGGGACAGGCTGGCACCAGAGTCCGCAGGACATCCCCCCCCCCCCGCCCCGCACATTCTGGGAGGCCTGCCCTGCACACGAGCTCCCCCAAACCCCGGGGCAGCACTTCTGTCCTGTAAGGCCGCCCCAAGCCTGTGGGGCACGGGGCTGCCTGGGAGGACCAGGGAGGGTGCAGGGCCTGCTAGACCGGGGACCACGGTTCTGTCAAGGGGGCTTGGCCCCCAAACCAGGTTCGTCCCCCCAGCGGCTCCAGGGCTGCCCCAGGGCCTGTGCGGTGGCACCACAAGCCACAGCGGGTAGCAGCTGGCAAAGGCCCCTGGGAACCAGTGATCACACCCTTTGGGGCCTGCTGGGTGCTGCGTGCCCATCCCCCCACCTGCCCCGACTGCAGGGGTTCCCAGGGTGCGCGGCAGGGGCTGGGCCAGCACCCACGGCATCCACGGGCCACTCGCCCTCCTTGTCCTGCCCCGTCCCTCTCTCCTTAAGGGAGTAGTAAGTGCCGAGTGTGGGCACCAGGCCACACCCAGAGGGACCAGCCAGAGACTCCCGGTGGCTCTGGACCCATCTCCCCGCCCACAGAGCTGCATCCGCCTGGCCTGGCACTGGGAGCCTGGCCCTTGGTCTGAGCGGGGCCTGAGCCGGAAGGATGCACAGTGCCTCATAGTGGCGCCATTTTCCTGGGCCTGAGAAAATGCCCCTGAGGGGCAGGGTGTCACCTGCACGGGGGGCTCCCCGCGGGCCCAGGGCATCGCACAGCGCATCTCATCCAGGTTCGCCTTCAGCAGCAGCTCCTGGGGGGCCAACGAGCGGCTCAGCCCCACTGGCCACCACCCTGTGCATGGCCCATGGCCCAAGGGATGAAGGTGCAAAGCCAGCTCCCTCCTCCCTCTCCTCCCTCTCCTCCTCCTCCTGCTCCCTCTCCCCTTCCTCCTCCTACTTCACTTCCTCCTCCTCCCCTTCCTCCTCCCCTTCCTCCTCCTCCTCCTCCTCCACCACCTCCTCCTCCTCCACCACCTCTTCCTCCTCCTCCTCCTCCTCTCCTCCTCCTCTCTGCCTCTCCAGGAAGGCTGGGGTCCCCTGTGGCTGCTCACCTCCGCCTTTCGGCGATTATAACTCTTGGTCATTTCCAGCACCTGCGGCTCCCTGGGTGACTGGTAGGTGCTCCTGGGGACCTGGTGGGTGGGGGAAGGAAGAGCCACGGTCAGAGCCTGCAGTTGAGGGTGTGCGGATGGGCGGGGCCCGGGTGGTGGGTGAGGGTCGGCTGTGGTCCCCACCCAGGAGAGGGGGGCTGGAAGGGAGGCCTTGGAGCTAGGCTGGGACTGTGGGTGCTGGCGGTCATCTGGGGAAGGAAGGACAGGCCGGCAGCAGGAAGGAAGGTGGCCCAGGCCCCGGACAGACAGGCAGAGGACTCCAGACAGGGTGGGGTGGTAGGCGAGGCCAGGAGTGTCATGGGCCCCATGAGCTGCTGGCGCAGGGCAGGGGCCCAGCACGGACACAGAGAGAGCAGGGCAGCCCAAGACCAGCCACAGGACCCTCAGCGCCCCGAGGGAGCAGCGCCCAAGGCGGGCAGGGCAGAGCCACCCGGAGACCCCAGACTCCAGCCTCTGACTCTGCGTCCTGTCCAAACCTCCAACCTCCCCCTCCCCCCACACCCCCTCCCCAGCCTGACCCTGACGCGGCCCATTCCAGCCCCATGGTCTCGGGGTCCTCCTCGTTGGCCCCCAGCACCTCTCTGTCTCCAGCACCATCGCAAAAGCAGTCGGATGCTTCAAGATTCCAGCCACAACCTCTCACCCTCGCCTTTGCCACGGCAGTCAGATGGACCAGGAGCCTGCCTCGGGGTGTGTCCTGGCTGCCCCCAGTCCTCTCCCGTCCCTCCTTCCCCTCTTGCCTCCCGTGTGGGAGGGAGGCACTGCCCGAGGGCCTGTGTCTGTGCTGCCTCCTTCTGCAATGCTCTTCCCCAGAGAGGCCATGGCTCACTGCCCACTTTCTTCACCCCCCTCCCCGCCCCCGCCTCTCATCTCGGGAGGCCTGTCCCAGCTGCACGCTCCCAATGGACAGCTCCCCCCAGGCTTCTCACCCGCTTCCCCGGGATGGCCAGCACACCATGCGCCTGACTTGTCCTATTGGCTCTCTGAGTCCACCCTCCCCCGCCCCTGGAGGGAATGCTCTGGTGAAGGCAGGGCCTGGCACACGCTGGCGCCCATACACACTGCTGAGCGAGCGAGTGAGCCAGAGCAGGCCCTCACCCAGGAGGGGAAGAGGGTCCTGGGCACGGAACAGGGCAGGGAGGCTACGGGGAGGCGAGCCTGTGGCTCCAGCACAGCCGCCAGGGACCCCAGGGGAGATGGCTGGCCACCAGCATCTCACAGTCCAGGCCGAGAAGCACACACACAACTGAGGGTCAGGGTGGGGCATGGGGGGCGACCAGGGGCCAGGCAAAGGGGAGGTGCAGCTGGAAGATGACCAGAGGTAAACACACAGAGCCTGGGGGTCTGGGACAGAAACGTGGATTCTACCCATAGGGTAACTGTGGGCTTGCTCAGCAACAGGCCGCTGATCATCTGTCCACCCACCAATCCATTCATCTATCATCGATCCATCCACCATCCATCCGTCCACCCATCCATCATCCATCCGTCCACCCATCCATCATCCACCCATCTATTCATCATCCATCCATCCATCCATCCATCATCCATCAATCCATCCATCCATCATCCATCAATCCATCATCCATCCATCCATCCATCCATCATCCATCCATCCATCCATCCATCCATCATCCATCCATCCATCATCCATCCATCATCCATCCATCCATCCATCCATCCATCCATTCATCCATCCATCATCCATCCATGGATCATCCATCCATCCATCCATCCATCCATCATCCATCCATGGATCATCCATCCATCCATCATCCATCCATCCATGTAGCCACCATTGAATGCTCCTTTTCTGGTCTGGGTCAGTAACCCTGGCTCTGGGAGGAGCCCAGCCCCCACTGGCCCACAGGACCCACTCTCCCAGCCTGGACGGCCTGTGCCCACTGCAAATGCTGGCACTTACTGGTTTTGGCTTGGCCACGACAGGGACAGGCTCAGGCATTGGAATGGCTCGGGGCTTGGGGACAGTCAGGTTGAACTTCTTGGGCTTGGTGACCTTGGGCTTTGACGGAGGGGGATGAATGGCCACCGCCCCCTCCAGCTGGTTGATGAGTCCCTGGACGTCTGGCTGCCATCTTGAATGCAAAGGTGGGAATGGCTGTGGAGGCTCCTCCTGAGCAGGCTGGCAGTGGGGCCCTCGAGACCTAAAGGGTCCCCGAGAGCTTGGCTCGGCCTCAGGGTGTGGGTGACAGTGGAACTGGCAGCCATTCTTCCCTGAGTGCCTACTGCTGGGCAGGTGCTGCACCACCCGCACCGAGTCTTGCAGAGCAGTGTGTTCTGGGACAGATAAGGAAGCTGAGGCCCGTGACTTCGCTGTCTTAGGGAAGTGGGGAGCTGGGAAGACAGGGAGTGGGGAGCTGGGAGGACACGGAGTGGGGAGCTGGGAGGACGGGGAGTGGGGAGCTGGGAGGATAGGGAGTGGGGAGCTGGGAGCACAGGGAGTGGGGAGCTGGGAGGATAGGGAGTGGGGAGCTGGGAGCACAGGGAGTGGGGAGCTGGGAGGATAGGGAAGTGGGGAGCTGGGAGGACAGGGAGTGGGGAGCTGGGAGGACACGGAGTGGGGAGCTGGGAGGACACGGAGTGGGGAGCTGGGAGGACAGGGAGTGGGGAGCTGGGAGGACACGGAGTGGGGAGCTGGGAGGACAGGGAGTGGGGAGCTGGGAGCACAGGGAGTGGGGAGCTGGGAGGATAGGGAAGTGGGGAGCTGGGAGGACAGGGAGTGGGGAGCTGGGAGGACACGGAGTGGGGAGCTGGGAGGACACGGAGTGGGGAGCTGGGAGCACAGGGAGTGGGGAGCTGGGAGGACAGGGAGTGGGGAGCTGGGAGGACAGGGAGTGGGGAGCTGGGAGGACGGGGCCGAGCAGACCCTGCTGCTGGAATCTAGGGCCTCTGAGGATGAGTCGCAGTTGGGACTGGAGCTACTGCGGGCTGGAGGAGGTGGCAGGGGCAGGAAGCCAGGAGGGAAAGGAGGGTGGTTCCAAAGGCTCCTCCCTGAGGCTGCTCCCGCCCCTGGAAAGGGCTCCAGGTGGGAGTAATGGGGCAGGGAGAGCCCAGGTGGGGTGCCCTGGAGCAGGGCTTTGGGAAGGGCCCTGCTGGGCTGCCCAAGGCCCGGTCCCCCTTTCATGTCCCCACACCCCATGCAGGCACAGCTCCCCATCACCCGCCTGGCTGGTCTTCCCTCCTGGGGGGCTCCCTGGGGGCAGGCAGCAGGGTTTGGAATAGCTCCTGCCCCACCTGAGCACCAGGCTACTCGAGGGAGGGAGTCACGCCTGAGGCCAGCAGGTGGGCAGGGATAGTCTGTGGTGGGCTGGTCCCGGGAAGGCAGGGAAGGTTGCACATGGGTGGCGGGGGAGGCGGGCAACCTGGAAACAGCTGGGCAGCTGTCAGGTGGCTCTCAGGGCCCAGCAGGTCCAGCCACAGGTGAGGCCTGAGGGTGGGCATGGAGTCCAGCCTGGCTGGGACAGAGGACGTGCCCTGCCCGGGCCAGGGCCTCCTCTTCCTCCCACAGGACGGCCGCCTTCCCTGGCCCCGGCCTCCCACACACGCTGACCCACATGGTCTGCCTGTCCCAGGAGGGTCAGGTGGCTCCCGCCTCCTCCTGGAGGGTGAGCAGCGGGGGCAGCCGTTCCCAGGCCCCAGCAGCTGCCCCGCAGAGGCCAAGGGCAGGGCCAGGCCACCGTGCTGGCCCTTCTGCCCACACCAGGGGCTCTGGCGCCGCCCGGGCTTGGCATGAGGCATGGGAAGGCAGCGAGGCAGCTGTGGGGTGGTGGGCCCAGCAGCGGTGCCCTGGGGCCGCCAGACAGAGGTGTAGGCCAGAATCCACTGGGAGCTCCGCACCCCACCGCGCCCTCTGAATTTGTGGGAAGAGGTTGGGCAGGCCTGGAGCCCCACAGGTCCTTGCAGGTCCCAGCCCTGCCTCACGGGGGTGGGGGTGGGGGTGCAGGTGGGGGGCCTGGAGCAGAAGGGGCTGTGCTCACCCCACCGACTCAGAGGGTCCCGAGAGCACCCCTGGCCTCAGGCCTGCTGCTGCGAGCTGGCCGCCTGCTGTGGGGTCAGCCTGCGTCTCTGGGTTGCACGCTCTCGTACCACGGCCGTGGCTGCTCCGAACCCCCGAACCCCTCCCGCCCGTGAGCAGGAAGAGACCCCGCTAGGCCCCCCACCTCAGCAGCGGGGCCGTCCAGGTCTCCACTAGCTGCTTCTCATAGACGAGGCTCCACTCGTCCTCCACCCACGAGTTCAGGTTCAAGGGGTTGAAGAAGAACCTGAGGAACTGATGGAGTGGGAGGTGGGGGCTCGGCCCGGCACCCACACCTGGCGCCCCAAACGGGACAGTCCGTGCCCAGGGGCAGGTGGGGCTGACGCACCAGGAGAGGGACCAGCGCGCCCGCCAGGCAGGAGGCCCCTCGGGACAGACCTCCCTCACCGCCCCTCATGCTGGGCCGGGGCGCCCACTCTGGGGGAGCTGCCCTCACCAGACGGCTTCTGCTCACAGTGTCTGGCACTTGGGCCGGCCCGGCTGGAGGTGGGCTCACTAGGGGGGCCCTGAGCCCCAGCCACTCCCTAGAACCTGGAGGCCTGCACCCCACTTCCAGGGAGTTCTTGGAACTGCCTGCCTCCCCATCCCGCCACAGGCTCTGGAATCCATATGTGGACGGGACAGCTCCATTTCAGCAACCTGCCCCTCTCCCCGCCCAGGCAGTGCTGGGGGAGGGTCCCGGGAAGCCTCCTGTCCCCCCAGCCCTTGCTGGGGCGGTTGGTGCCAGCGCTGGGGAGACCGTGTGGCCTGGGGGAGGCCCAGGACAGCCGCGGCTTCTGAGCAGTTCCCAGCCCCCACCCTCAGCTGACCGTCTGGTTTCAGCTGACAGGGGACCCGGTTATGTTCCTGGTGGCAGCTGCCACCTGGGCAGGGTGGGGGTGGGGGGCGGGAGGCGCAGACCAACCGGGCTGGCTGTGCCCCACCAGGCGGCGCTCTGCACCACGGGGGCGACACACAGACCCTTGTCGCCACACAGGACAGACCCTGGGACAGCCCAGCCGGGGGTGCGGGCCTGGCGGCTCACCTTGCACATCTTGTCCGCCGGCTGGGACCTGACGATGCTGCTGAAGAGCTGGAAGCCGAGCTCCTGGAGCTGGAACGTGGCCAGGTAGCAGGTCACTAGGGAGACAGGGCGGTGCATGGGAGGTTGCGAGCGGGGGGGGGGGGGGGGGGGGGGGGGGGGCGTGGTGGTGGTGGTGGTGGTAGAGGGCGGGAGTGAGGGGGCGTCGACCTTGGGGAGTCAGCCGGAGGCACTGCCAGGTGCCAGTGTGCAACCAAAGGCCAAAGCTCCCCGTGCCAGGCGGAAGCTGTCCCCAGGACGCAGTGGTGCTGGGCCCGCGTCCCAGACGGGAGGTCTGAGTTTCAAAGCGCTCGCCCACACTCGCCCAGGGACGCGCGCTTGCTGGGGGTCTCCGCTGGTCAGTCCTGAGGGACGCAGGGCCTCGGTGCCATCGGGACTCCCCCCGCGGGGCGGCGAGGGTCCCCAGCGGGGACTGTCACCGTCTGGGGGAGAGCAGGCCGGGCGCTTACCCAGGAAGCGGTTGTAGTCGGCCCACAGGCAGAGCCGGCCGTCCTGGGCGTAGAAGGCGTCCACCACGACCGCCAGCAGCTGCCGGTACTCCAGGCAGCCGGACAGCACCTCCAGGACGAACGCCTGCTTCCGGAGGCTCAGGCTCTGGAAGACACAGGCTGCCCTGGGGGCCGAGGACGGGAGCGAGGGCGGGCGGCGGGGGGGGGGGGGGGGCGGGGGGCGTCCCTGTTTAACGGGACGGAGTCTCAGCTGGGAAGATGGGAAGTCCGGGTGGTGACGGTGACGGCGCCCGACACCAAGACTGTGCCGCCGCCGCTGGCCCGTGCGCCCGACGACGGGTAAGGGGGTCAATGTCGTGTGCATTTTCCCACAATAAAAGAAGGGCAAGCTCCTGTAAAAGTTGTCAAATGAATGAATGAAAAACACCCCCCCCCCCAAAAAAAAAGAACGACAGCAAGGGAAGGCCCTGCAGGTGCTGTCCTGTGGCCGGGTCACTGCTGCTCCCTCCAGAGTCCCCAGCGGCTCTGCGTCCGGGCTCCCAGCACCTGGAAAGCCCCAGACACGAGCCCCGAGGCTCACAGCGCAATCGGGGCTCACAGCGCAAGGCCGGCTGCTGAACACCGCCCCCCCCCCCCCCCCCCGCCTCGAGTCCCTGCGTCCCCGACGGTCACCCATCCACTCTGGCTGCACTGGCCTCCCTGTTTCTCCAACGAGTGGATGTACCCCCAGAAGGCTGTTCCTTCTGCTTGCACGCTCTCCCTTGCAGGCCTGCTCCCCACTCCCGTCGGGTCTTTGCTCAGATGCCACCTGACCTGGGACGCATCTGACCACCCGTCCCATCAGACACTGCCCAGGCCCCTCGCCCAGCAGCACCCCCGCTGGCGGATCACCCTTCCCTGCTAGATGTCAGCTGGGTGCTCAACAGATGGGGGAGGGGACGCCTTGCTCCCACGGGAGGGGGGTCCTGCTCTGGGTTGGCTCTGGTCTCTGCAACCAGGCTTCTGCCTCAGTTTCCCTGTCAGGTTCCCCTGACCCCTGGGCTGAGCGCCCACTGGAGGGCACCGGCCCCAGGCCCCCCCTGAGCAGAATCCACGTTGTTAGAGGCGGGCAGGGGGAGCAGGCCGGGGAGAAAGCAGCCGTCACAGGGCCGGCGTGGAGGTGTGTGACTGCAGACGCCCGCGGACAGAGCCTGCCTACGAGGCTCAGACCACAGCTGCTCCATCTTCCCGGGTCACGCCTGCGTCTGGGAAGGTGAGTGTGTGTTTCTCATAAGGTCAGGCCCTGAGCCATCAGCCCCAGGCCAGGAGGCCGGGCAGGGCTGCCTCGGGCCCAGGGTCCCGAACACACAAAGCCCAGCAGGAAATGACGCCCGGCCCAGGTGCCAGGCTTAGCCCATGGCCAGGTCCATGCCCGTCAGAGAGGGGTGACTGAGGAGGTCAGAGGGCGCCGACCAGGTCCACCTGGTGGGGCCAGCAGAGGGTCACTGGGGCTGGACTGGGAGGCGGCAGGGAGAGGCCTGAATCGTGCCCCCGCACTGGAGCCGGCTCCTAACTGGGCCCGCCTGTCAGCGAGGCCAGAGGGCAGTGATACGACCGTGAGCCCCTCCCTCTTGCTCTGCCCACCTCTCCCCTCACCCCCCTGTCTGGCTGGGGGCCGAGCTGGGCCTTTCCCCACCCGGCCTCACCTCTGGATTGGGCAACTGCCGGCTGCCGGTCACCCCTGCCAGCCGGGCACTGACCTCCCGTTCTCCTGCTCAGAGCCCACCTGCCCGCTGCCTTCGCCCAGGGTCGTGGGAGAAGAATCCCCAACGATTCTGGTAACAGCCCACCTGCGGTCACATTGTGAAATAAGGACACCAGTTGGACTGCTTCTGCCTGAGCGGCCGGCAGCTGAGGTCAGAGAGCTGCAGGGACTGGGTCCGAGGGCTCTTTTAAAGCTGGAGCAATGCCCTGACCGGTTTGGCTTAGTGGTCAGAGCGTCGGCCTGCAGACTGAAGGGTCCCAGGTTCGATTCTGGTCAAGGGCATGTACCTTGGTTGTGGGCACATCCCCAGTAGGGAGTGTGCAGGAGGCAGCTGGTCGATGTTTCTCTCTCATCGCTGTTTCTACCTCTCTATCCCTCTCCCTTCTTCCCTGTAAAAAATCAACTAAAAAAATATATATTTTAAAGCTGGAGCAATGGCAGCAAGTAGTGGTTGAGGGGAATCCAGGGCCTGCGGCCACAACCAGGGGAGTGGCCGGGGGTTGGGGGGCTGCAGACGGGCTCTGGGGAGCAGGTGGCAGGACGGGGGGGCCCTGTGCTGCAGAAGGGGGTTAGGCCTGGGAAACCGCGTCAGGGTCGAGCTCTCTTCCCGGCCCCGATGTGCATGCCTGCCCGCCTGCCCGGCCCCAAGGCTTCCTGCTGTTGCACACAGGCCCGCCCCAGGAGGGCGCAGCGGAGGCCACACCTGAGCAGGCGAGGGGCAGGGGGGCTGCCCCCTTGGGGGCCACGAGCTCTCACAGGCCCTGTCAGCAGAGCTAACAGCCAGGCTGCGGCGGGCAGTGAAGGCAAACACTGTCAGTAACCCGTCTGCCATAGCGGCCCCGATGGTGTTGGTGACGGGGGTGCAGCCCGGGAACAATCGGCGCTTTCCCTGCTCAAGGGGCCTCCTGCACCCGCTCCATCTGCAGCGAGTGCCCCCAGGCCCGGGGCGGGGCCCCTGCAGTGCAGGCACCTGCCCCCAACAGCTGACAAGTGGACAGAAGGACCTGTGAGGGGAGGCCTGAGGCTGCTGCTGGGGCAGGTGCAGCTGGAGCGAGGACAGACCTGGGAGACAGCCATCTCCACGTGGACATGAAGTGGGCCATGCAGGGAAGAAGGGCAGGACCCCTGAGGGGGGTAGAGCCCTGGTGGGCCGCCCGAGGCCTTGGGCCCTGGCCAGTTGGCGGACAGACACAGCACAGCAGGGGTTACGGCCAAGGGCTGCTGGCTGAGGGCCCCGCACACCCTGGGGCTGGAACAGCGGGCAGGGCGTGGGGTGCCATCTGGCTGGCTTGTCTGTTTCCAGTCGGGGACAGTAAGACTGAGGACACAGGACCGCCACCCGGGGCGAGGTGGGGTCTGTCCCTGACGAGTGACCCACAGGCTGGCCGGCGTTTGGAGACAGGGATCGCGCCCAGCCTCGCCTGGGTCAGAAGGAACGAGGCTGCTCCCTTCCCTGGGTCGCTGCTACCTGGGTGTCGCCGGGGGGATCTCGGCGCCCAGCCACGCGGACCCACCTGCAGGGAGGCGGCCGTGGCCTCCAGGAGCTGCTCGGCACTGTCCTTCTCGGGCTTAAACTGGTCCAGCTGCTCGATCACAGTCTCGATGCATTTCCCGTGGTACCCCATCTTCCCGGGAGGCGCCCTGCAAGCAAACCGCGCAGGTCACACCCTCCGCGGCCTCCGACTGCTGCCAGGACCCTCACCCACGCGGACAGGAGGCCGCCGGCGGCCCGGCCCGCGCATGGCGAGGAGAGTTGAATGCAAGTGGGGGCCCGGCTGTGGCCGCCCCGGGCCACTGCCTAGACCGTGTCCCTGCATCCTCTGCTGCCGGCCCAGGCTGCCCTCATGGGCCCCCAAACCCCACAGCTGTGCACAGGCCGGGACCTTGGCCCAGGGTTCAGTGGGGGTTACTCCACAGGCCCTGCCCAGTGGGACGTGGGACCTCCCCACAGAATGTCAGGGCAAGAAGACCTGAGTCACCCTGTTCGACACCCCCATTTTCTTGATTTATTTTGACTGTTTTTCGACACCCCCATTTTAAAGATGAGGGAGCAAGACCCAGAGAGGGAGCACAGCGGCAGTGGCCAGGCCTCATATGGGCTCTGAACGCCCTGGGGACCCATGAGCTGGAGGAGACGGCGTGCCCAGCGCCCCTGGGAGACCCGGGAGGGACTGTGGGGTGGGGCTGGGACCAGGCACTGCTCAAGGGGCGGGCTTCCTCTCAGGCCCCCGGTTCCACGCTGGCCGGGCAGCTGCTGCTGGCCTTCCTGGGCACCGGCTATTGGCCAAGCCAGACCGCGCGCCCTGGGGCGGGGGTACCCAGCCGGTGTCACAGAAGTGCCGATGGAGTGAGTGGCAGAATGTAAACACACAGAGGACCACGATCCCTAAACGGCGCCCTCGGTTTAATCTGAAACGCGCCTTTGCCATCCGGGGGCAGGCCTACCCGAGGCCACGTGAGCGCTTGTTAAGCCGTTGCTTTCACAGATGCTCTGCCTACGGTAAAGCCCGGTTTCCTCGTTTCCCTGGGAAATCACAGGGGCCACAATATGCTTGCTAAGCAAGTCAATGAGAGAGAGAACAGGACTGTGTTGAGCGGGCGTGGGGGGGGGCGGGGTGTG
Source organism: Myotis nattereri (assembly GCF_964212035.1). Lineage (NCBI taxonomy): Eukaryota > Metazoa > Chordata > Mammalia > Chiroptera > Vespertilionidae > Myotis > Myotis nattereri. The sequence continues at coordinate 230,029,746 of NC_138075.1, forward strand.
GGGGGGCAGGCTCCCCACCCCATGAGGGGTTGTCCAGCCTGTGGAGTCCCTGAGGCCTAGCACCTCCGCCTGACCCGCGACCCCTCGATGAGCCACAGCTGGCGGAGAGGCGCCGTCAGTGCCGTGAAGGAAACGATGCCCACGCGTCTGGGGTTCGCAGGGAAAGGGGTCACCGGGATAGAGTCTGATTCCATAGCCCGGCCGGCTTGGCTCAGCGTCGGCCTGGGAACCGGGTCTTGGTTCAGTTCCCGGGCAGGGCACAGGCCCGGGCTGCGGGCTGGATCCCCAGTGGGGGGCGTGCAGGAGGCAGCCGGTCCATGATTCTCTCATCATCGGTGTCTCTCTCTCTCTCCCTCTCCTTTCCTCTCTGAAATGAATACAAATATATCTTCTGTTTCTATTATACATAATGTTATAAACTGCCGGGAGCCGGTCCATCCTTGCTGTTTCAAGGGACCTGGCATATATGGCATACTGTTCTTAATATGTTTGCTCACCTTCTTGGCGCTATGTGTTTTAACCAAGGTCACCTCTCTGAGAAAGGTTGTTTCCCCAGGTAGGGATTTTCCCCTGAAGTTAGGGAGGGAATAAAACCCCTTTAACTAAGTGCCAGGCGGGTAATTAATCACTTTAACTATGAACAATCATGCTTAAGCTACATAATCTTTACTCCCTGGAATGGAGATAAGAAACGCCCTAACCTTTGGAATAGATATTGATAGGATTGGAATCAACTGGTATAAATACAGATGTAACAAGACAACAGGACACAGAACCCAGACACAGAACCTACACAGAACCTAGAGACAGAAGAACTTCGCTGGAGAGAACATGGCAAAAGATCCTGGACAGAAACTGGCCACAGAACCTAGAGATAGAACCTGGCTACAGAACCAGGCGAGAGAACCCAACCATGCTGATCAACTGAACGCTGCCTCCGAGTCTTTCCCTCTTCGCTGACTCCATCCACACCTTTGGGGACCCCTGGACCTGCTGGGGTTGGACCCCAGCAATAAACAATGCTCAGGATGGAGTTTTTTGTGGCCCCGTCCCCCTGTGGTGGTCATGGGGGGGCTACCCTGGGAGGGCCCTCGCCCCGCCTTCCTATGTCAGCCTCGAGCCCAGCTCTGCCTGGAGGAATGACCCAGGCCTCCTGCACCCACGAGGTGGGGACAGTGGTGGCCCTCGTGTGCACACTGCGAGCTGCTCTGGGCCCAAGGCTTCCCTGCGTCCCCTCCCGTCCTGGAGCCTGACCGCTGGAGAGAGGGAGGTCCAGTCAGGGAGCAGCCAGAGAACCAGCCGCCCTCCCCAGTGCAGAGGGCCTGAATGGACGATGAGCGCAGGGGAGGGTGCAGAGGGGGTCTGTGGAGGGTGGTGGGGAGGAGGGTGGCCCTGGAGCAGCTCAGCTGGGCTTGAACCGTCCCTTCTGCACTGCTGGCCCGGAGCAGCCATGCCAGGAGGGTGCACGTCGCAAAAGAGGATCTCGGGTTGTGTATTCCCACGGAACTTAGAATTCTCACATCCTATGAACTTAGAATACATCTTGCCCTGGCCGGTGTGGCTCAGTGGAGAGTGCGTCGGCCTGCAGAATGAAGGGTCCCGGGTTCGATTCCGGTCAAGGGCACGTACCTCGGTTGCAGGCTCCTCCCCGGCCTTGGCCCTGGTCGGGGGTGCGTGCAGGAGGCAACCAATCGATGTGTTTCTCTCACATCGATGTTCCTCTCTGCCTTTCCCTCTCGCTTCCACTCTCCCTAAAAATCAGTGGAGAGAGATCCTCTGGTGAGGGTTACAAAAAATACTCACACCTTTGGGTTGGAAATAGGTGTCAACTCTGCATGCCTTCAGCACGCGGCTTTACTTACTTTATGTTTTTGTAATCCTCACCCCAGGACGTGTCCACTGATTTCAGAGGGAGGGAGACAAGCACCGGTCCGCTGCCTCCTGTACGCACCCCGACCACAGGTCCAACCGGGTGTGCCCCGGCCGGGAATCGAACCCGAAGCCTCTTAGCGTCGGGGATGACGTGCCAACGGGCCGAGCCACACGGGCCAGGGCTCGGCTTTATTTTCATGGTGTGAGACCAGCCATGTGGGCAGTGGGACTTAGTTCCCACGCTTACTGCCTTTTTTGGTATCAACTTTTCACTTCACGAATCAGGACGTGACTACCTCAGATGCAAGGACACTCCGGGGTGGCCTGGGCCGACGGCACTTCCCTTTTCTTAGCAAATCCGTCACAGACAGAAACGAGAGTGACATTGACTCGCCACGGATGAGTGCAGCACCCTCACGCACCAGAGACGCTTCGTTCGCAGGGATTCCAAATGTGTCTTAATTAAAACAGATTCTGTTCCTGCTTTTAATTCTGATGAAAGCGCGTCTCCCAGGGGCTGCTGCCAAGTCATGCTCTGACGGCTTGTGCTTCAAGCGCAGGCCCATGCGGCTGTTTTGCTGGTTGTTTTTCAAGCTACACTCTCCCTTTCCTCCCAAGGAAACAAAACCCGGGTTTCTCGTTGAGCCCTTTCCAGACGCCCTGGCAGCAGCGAGACAAGAAGCGACAGGGTCTGAGACGTAGGGAACATCTCTGCGTAAGGGAGGGGCATGCCCTTCTCTTCTTTCCCTCCTGCTGCCTGGACCCAGGAGGTGATGGCAGGAGCTTAGGCAGCCATTCTGCACTGGGAGGCAACATGTAAGGACAGCAGGAGAGCATGCTGTAAGGGCCCAGGTCCCTGAGGAGGTCTGGGGGCTGCCGTACCTCCCAGGATCGCCTCCCTCTGGGTCTCCTTTATGGAAACATGAATAATCTTATTTAGGCTCCAATGATGCTGCATTTTTCTTCCCTGCAGCCCAAACCAGTCCTAAGGGACACGCCCACTGCCCTGAGGTCGGCCTTCACCCCCGGAGGCTTCACACTGGGCAGGAGAATCTGAGCAGCAGCAACCACCCCCGCCTTGGCGGCAGTCCCAGACAGACCCACAGAGCACAGTCCACCACGTGTCTGCCCGAGCCTCACACGGACAAGGTGTCTGGGGGAGGAGCAGGTTTTAGGGGGCAGACGGAGAGCGCAGTGGGATACGCTGGGTTTCAGGGGATCTGTCACACACTAACTGGCAAAGAGCAGGCTGAGGGGCTTGGCTCCCGGGGCCAGGCTCAGGCTGCAGGCGGGAGTGTGGGGCAGGTGGGGAAATGGTTGTTTGCGAAATATGACGCAGGAAGGCGCCCGAAATGACGGGGATGCTTCCCAGCACTAAGTCTGGAGGCTCTCGTGTGAGAAGGTGGGAGAGCCAGAGGAGGCTCAGCCGAGGAGAGAGGAGAGCCGCAGGGAGCGGCCGAGACTGTGATGATGGGTGATCCGGAACAGTGGTCCTCCCGGCCAGGAGCACGTGTCTGGGAGGGGAGCACTCACTCAGCGGGCCACCTGCTGCCGGGCTGAGCTCTGGTCGCTGGACTTAGAGCACTGAGGTCAGGGGTGACCGAGGGACGGCCTCGGAGGAGGGGCTGGTGGGGCTCTGGTCGGAGTGGTGGGTTCAGGAGAGGAGGCGACTCCAGCGGGTGGTGGGCTTAGGGGAGCCGCGGCTGGGTGGCAGCTGGAGGCCAGCGGGGGAGTCAGGCAGGTTCTCAGAAACGGACGTTGGTGACCACCAGCACACAGAGAGGAAGAGGCGGGGACAGATCTGTCGCCTCCTGTACTCACCCCAACCAGAGGTCCAGCCTGCACGCACCCTGACCACGAATCGAACCCGAAACCTTTCAGTGCACTTGGAGGGCCGGCACTGACTTTAGCGGAACAGAGGGGCCGGGGGGCCGGCACCATCCGGGCCCCCTAACCCTGTGCCAGGGCAACAGGAGCAGCGGAGGGCACATTCTCTCCCGGGCAGGCGCCACTCCCCTCTCCGGCTCCTAAACCAGCCCTTCAGAGCAGCCGGAGGGGGCGCTGGGTGGGGGCAGGGAAAGCCCGGGCTGTGAGGAGGCAGCCGCCCTGGATACCCTCTCCCGGCCAGAGTGTGGCAACCTCTCCGTGCCTCAGTTTCCCCAGCTGACGGTGGGAATTTAAAGCGAGCCCCCATACCTGTTTTTCGCGTCTGCTCGGCACATGGTAGGTTCTCAGATTTTGGTGACTTTTGATGGATCCAAATTGGGGCACCGTTGGGAGGGGGAAATAGTGAATATTTGGGGGGGGGGACTAGTGAATACGGGGGAATTATCCTTTTCTTCCTTTACCAGGTGTACCGGTTAATAGTGCGGATTTTTTTCACTAGAGTTACACATATGTTGACATATATGTGATTTGATATGTATGCTATTTTGTTGTATTGACAGCAAGCTTCAAAACTTCATATGTCAAATTTTCTGAAGGTGTTAACATCATAGGTATTTTTACGCTTAAAAATGTCGAATTTTGTGCCAAAAAAAGAGCATTTGTGGGAAGTTTTAATTCATTACTTTATTTTGAAGAAAAGTGCTGCTGAAAGTGATCATATACTTCGGGAAGCTTATGGTGAACATGATCCATCTCAAGATACTTGTGAACGCTGGTTTAAACGCTTTACACGTGATGATTTCGATGAGAAAGACAAAGAACGTCCAGGTCAACCAAAAAGTTTGAAGACCAACAATGACAAGCTTTATTGGATGAAGATGCAGGTCAAACTCAAAAACAACTTGCAGAAAGATTAAACGTTGCTCAGCAAACAATTTCTGATCGTTTACAAGCACAGGTTTTTTAAAGGAAGGAAAATGGGTGCCACATCAACTGAACGAAAGACAAATGGAAAACCGAAAAGTCATCAGTAAAATGTTGCTTCAACGGCACGAAATAAAGTCTTTTTTGCATCGAATTGTGACTGGCGATGAAAAGTGGATTTATTCTGAGAATCCCAAACGCACAAAATCATGGGTTGATCCAGGTCAACCATCAACATCGACTGCAAGGCCAAATCGCTTCGGAAAGAAGGCAATTCTCTGAGTTTGGTGGGATCATAAAGGTGTATTATGAGCTTCTAAAACCAGGTGAAACCGTTAATACTGATTGCTATTGACAACAAATAATCAATTTGAGCCATGCTTTGATCGTGAAATGACCAGAATGGGCCAGAAGACACGGCAAAGTAATTTTGCTTCATGATGACGCACCATCACACACTTCAAAACCAGATAAAGGCACGTTAAGAGATCTTGCCTGGGAAGTATTAACCCACCCGCTGTATTCACCAGACCTTGCTCCTGCAGATGACCACTTGTTCCGATCGACGGCACACGCACTTTCTGAGCAGCCCTTCAAAATGTACGAAGACGTGGAAAATTTGGTCTCTGAATGGTTTGCCTCAAAACAAGAAAATTTCTATCGGGACGGTATCCACAAATTACCTGAAAGATGGGGGAAATGTGTAGCTAGCGATGGACATTACTTTGCATAAAGCACTTTTGATATTTCTCTTGAAATTATCGTGTTTTCTTTGATTACAAAATCCGCACTATTAACCGGTACACCTGGTAAGTCCTGTTTATTGGGGCGATTAAAAAAAAGGGCGCCGTTAACTTTAGTCAAGGAGCCGGGAAGTCCAAAAAGGTGGTGACCGAAAGCAAGGAGGCAGGAAGCACGGACGGGGAACTGCCCGAAGGTGGTGGGGCGGTGCGGGTGCGGGAACAGCCTCGCCCCTCCACTACGGCCCCGCCTCTCCGCCTCCGTACCTGCCTGCGGGAGGCTCCACGGCGCTCTCGCACCTTCTTTCTCGCCTCCACCCGCCGCCACCGGGGCTGCCCGGTACAGAGGGCGCGAAGGGACCCGCAGCTTCGGTGGCTGCCCCACTTCGCTCCTGCTCCGATGGGATTCTGCAAGCGCCCGAGCGTCTGCCGTGGGCGGAGGAAGGGCGTGCCGGTTGGGTGTCGTCGCCTAGCAACCAGCATCACGCTCCGGCGCCGTGGCGAAAAGACTACAACCCCCAGAATGCCTAGCGCCCGCGGCACGGCAGAGGACAGGGCCCCGCCCCTGCGATGCCCGACGGGACTTGTAGTTTCCAGGCCCCGCTAGACGCCCGGGCTGCCCCCGGGCGGGGAGCGCGCCTCGGGCGGGGCGCGGCGCGGCTTGCGGATTGGGCGGCCTGGACCGCGGGCGGCGGGCAGGGGGCTCACGGGCCTCGGCGCATGTGCGGCGCGGGCGGCGGGGGCCGGCGGAGGCGCGGGTGTCAGTGAGCGGCGAGGCGCTGGCGCCCCGAGCCGCGTCAGCCGGTCGCCCGCCGCGGTCTGCGGGTCCGCGCCGCGCGCTGCTGGCGGAGCATCTCCCGGCTGCGCACCTGCCCGGCGCCCCCCGGCGCCCTGGGACCGCCGCCGCCGCCGGGCCCGGGCGCCTCGCCGTGGAGGGAGGGCCGCCGGGCGGGCCGGGCCGGCGCGGCGATGATGCACAGGTTCCGAAAGTGGCTGTACAAACCCAAGGTGAGCGGCCCCGTCCCGCCGCCCGCGCAGACCTCCCGCACTCCGCCCAGCACTGACGTCGCCCTCCCCCTCGGTGGGTCCCGGTTCCAGCCCAGCGAGCGGCTGTGTCCAGGAAGGGCGCCCAGCCCCGTGCGCGACGGACCCGCCTGCGCTCACCCTCGGCCTGGGTGCGCCCCCGCCCGCGCCCAGGGCGGCCCCTTTCCCACGCCATCCGTGTCCGCTTGCACCTTGCGCCCCCCCTCCCCCAGCCCGTAGCGGACCCCTGCTCCTGAGTCCTGCGCCGGTGACTCCTCATTCCCCACCCCCTCCCCCCTTTCTGGGCTTTGGAGGTACTTCTCGACCTTTCTCCGCATCCCGGTGCAGACCCGTCCACTTCCCCCGGGTTCTGGAGGGAACCCCGTTTCCTCTCCCCGGGCCCTGTGTCCAGAGCGGGTTCCCATCCACTGTCTGGGCCCTGCCTTCCAGAGCCCGGACCGGTCCACACCTCGGCCAGCGGCACCCCCACCCGTGCCCGGCGCCCACCCGCGCGCTCCCCCATCTCCCGGCGCGGCGTCCCTCCTCGGCGCGGAGTCGGTCCGGTCTGGGCGGCGCGCCCCGAGCCTCGGCGGCTGCGCCAGTCGCACTGCGGGCTGGTGTCCCCGCCACCCGCCCCGCCTGGGCTCGTGTCTGCTGAGGCCAGAGCATCCCGGCGCAGGGTCCTAGTGGCACCCTCTGTGTCCGGGGCCCGCGAAGCGGGAGGGCCCCCAGGCGCCCAGGTCTTGGTTGGGGGGGGGGGCTCGGGCGGGGTCACCGGTGACCAAAGGGCGCCTTGGACATCCGCGGTCGAATGTCGCTGCTGGACCCAGGGGACTCACCTCTCCTCCCAGGGGAACCACTTCCCAGCCCCCCCCCCTCCCTCCGGGTGGCATTTCCTTAAATCCGTGCCCTCCTGGTGCCCCGAGTGGGGCGGCAGCAGGTCCCTCAGGAGGACAGGCGCTGGAGGCTGTGGGCGGCGAGCTCAGGGACCTGAGGGCTCCAGGCCTTTGGAGGGGAGAGTCCTCCCAGTGTGTGTTGGTTTGGGGCTCAGGGTGCCTGGGGCCCTGCCTTGGGCCCCTGGTTTCGGGCCCTTGCCTGCCTGGAGCAGCAGCACTGCCCTCCTGCCACGTAGCCCTACTGAGGGGTGGTGGCGGCTGCACGGGACCCTGGCTTCTGGCGCTGAGTGTGGTTTGGGGCCTCACTGCCCTTGGCTCCCTTCTGCTCCCTTCTCACGCAGCCCCCCAGGCCTCAGCCCCCCAGGCCTCAGCCCCCACAAGGCCTCAGCCCCCCAGACCTCAGCCCCCCCAGACCTCAGCCCCCCAGGCCTCAGCCCCCCAGACCTCAGCCCCCCCAGACCTCAGCCCCCCAGGCCTCAGCCCCCCAGGCCTCAGCCCCCCAGACCTCAGCCCCCCAGGCCTCAGCCCCCCAGACCTCAGCCCCCCCAGACCTCAACCCCCAGGCCTCAGACCCCCCAGGCCTCAGCCCCCCAGGCCTCAGCACCCCCAGGCCTCAGCCCCCAGGAGGCTCGGCCTGCCTACTGTCACTGTAGGGTGCCAGGGAAGGTGGCAGGCAGCCACTGCACGGGAACCGCTTCTGTCTGTGTGACTTCTGTCCCGGGTAAAGGAAGAACGAAGTCTGCTTGTCAAAGGTCATGGGTGGGGGCAGCACTGCATGTTCAGTGACAAATGGCCGGGCCAAGGGATGTTGTCCCAGGTCAGGTAACACCGGTGTCTCAGAAACGCTTTGTCAGGGGTCTGGGCCGGCGCCTCGGTCCCGGCGGGGCTGGAAGAGCCTCTCGGCCAGGGCCGCCCGCCTCCCGGGCTCTGCTGTAGGAGGGAGAAGGGATGGTGGGGCCGGTGTCCTCCGCTGGGTAATGCCGCGGCCCTGCCCGTGTCATTCAGGGCAAGTCTGTAGAAGTGGAGAAGGATGCGGCCCCGTCGTTGAGCGTGTGCCCAGAGCTGAGGATGGAGTCCCTACGTTTCCCTCTGCGGCGGGCGCTGCCCCTGCAAGGCCAGCTCCGGGCCTGACCCGGCATGGGTAGGGGTGGTGAGTTACCAACCCTGGCGACGGGGCCCCAAGATGTGTGCTCAGGGGCCGGAGGGGGTGGTGTTCGTTCTGATCCTCGCCTTTTCCTGCCTTTTCCTCCCTGTCATCTCGTCATACTGTCTAATTCTTGTTGCTGACCCCTGGGCTCCGAACGCATCTGCACCCCGCATCTCTGTGTCCTGCGTGGCATTTGCGGGCAGCGGTGCCCCGTGTGCAACCCGAGGCTGGGCAGTCCCTTATTTGAGATCTGTCTTTGGACTTAAATGTCTTGATTGTTTCGAGGCGTGGGGTATGTTAGGTCACCCCAGCCAGCTTTTCATTCTTTACACCACAGCTCAGCCCTTTGCCCGGCATTGTGAGTTGAGTTTTATGCTCCCCCTCCTACCTAATTTACCACATTTCGGCACAAGTCAGCACCCAGCCAGGCTGCCTGGGAAGGTTCCGGGCCTGGCATGGTTGGCGTGTTCAATGTGAGCGGTGGGAGGATGTGTCTGGGGAGGCGGTGGCCTGCGATAGGACTGTTTTTGCTTTTGTGTTGAGATGCACATACAATCCCAACTGCGTTCTTGACTGAACCCCGGCTCTGCGTGCGGCGGCACGGTGAGCTGCCTGTCCGCGGCTGCAGGGGAGATGCCCCGGGACCAGAAACACTCGTCCCTGTCGCTCTGAGAAGCGTTGGGAGGTGCTTTCAGCTGCTCCTGGCGCTGGATCATTTTCGTGTCCGAGTCATTAGTAACTACCTGAGTTGAGTAGAAAATAAATCTGATGTAGGTGCAGTAGTTTCACATTAAAATGCCATTGGCCGGCCGGCCGGCGTGGCTCCGTGGTTGAGCATCGTCCTACGAACCAGGAGGTCAGGGTTCGATTCCCGGTCAGGGCACAGGCCGGGGTTGTGGGCTCTTTCCTGAGCTGGGGCGTGTAGGGAGGCAGCCCATCAGCGACTCTCTCTCATCACTGATGTTTCTATCTCTCCCTCTCCCTCTCCCTTCCTCTGTGAAGTTAAAACATGTTTTCAGATGCCCTCTGCACTCTCCCATTTCCATGTACCTGCTTGAAGGCCGTCTTTTAAACTCCGGGGTGGCTTTCCTTCATGCAAAGCATGAGGGACCGTCTCCTCTGGACTGACGCGGCCTGGAGAAGGCGTGTGGGAGGGGGCGCTCCTGGCCACCAGCGGGAGGTGTCAGTGATGGGCAGGATGACTTTGTGTTTTCCGTCTTGGAGGAAGAATTGCCCAGATGGACGGGGGCCTCCACGGGCTGGGTGACGGCCCCCCTGGGCCAGAGCCCGGGGCCTGGGGTGTCCGTGTGCACTCCTAGCCGGCGGCGACGCTGACGAAGGCTGAGCGCCCGCAGCGCTGAGGCCACCCTTGGAGGACCACCCTGCTGTCTGCGTGAGCTGCTGGAGAGCCAGGCTTCCGGAAAGCCGGGCTCAGCCTGTGCCGGGCCAGTCCTGCTGCCAGCAGGTGCCTGGCACAGAGCGGGCCGGGAAGTTCTGGGAAGGATGCTGGGCAGCGCTGAGTCAGGGCGGGCGAGGCGGGCGAGGCGGCCGAGGCAGCTGCAGGCTCCGCTCTGTCCTCAACTCCGAAGGGACCGGCCCCTCCCTCCCCCTGCCGGGTCTGCTCCCCCCACCCCGCCCTCCCCAGGCTTCCTCCAGACGCACAGCAGTGCCTGGCTGTGGGCAGCGGGAGGCCTGAGGTCTGGGGAGCGACTCAGCGGGCTCTCGCTCACTGCCCAGGCTTCATGGATCCCTGCGGGCGGGGCAGAGCCGGGCAGAGCGGCGTCCGCAGGGAGGGCGAGCTGCAGAGGAGAGCGCGGGCATCGCCGTCATCACTGTCCCCGCTGGGCGCTGGGCGCGAGCTTGGCAGAGCGGCGAGCTGACGGGAAGTCAGGGCCGAGGTCTGAAGCCTCACCTAATGGCTCCAGCGTCCGTGCCCCCCCCCCCCCGCCCCCCAGAACGGGAGCTGTGAGTCACGCAGATGCTCAGCCCTCTCCAGCCTCGGGGGCGCCCAGAGCAGCACATGCGCTTGTTGGCAACGTGTGGATGCCCATCCCAGAGCCCGCGGTGGCAGTGCTGGTGGCGCAGTTCTCCCGAGGGGTGCTGTGTGCCCCCCGTGTGCTGTGTCCCCCCTGTGCTGTGTCCCCCCTGTGCTGTGTGCCCCCGTGTGCTGTGTGCCCCCCTGTGTGCTGTGTCCCCGCGTGCAGTGCCCCCCGTGTGCTGTGTCCCCCCGTGTGCTGTGTCCCCGCGTGCAGTGCCCCCCGTGTGCTGTGTGCCCCCGTGTGCTGTGTGCCCCCCTGTGTGCTGTGTCCCCGCGTGCAGTGCCCCCCGTGTGCTGTGTCCCCCCGTGTGCTGTGTCCCCGCGTGCAGTGCCCCCCGTGTGCTGTGTGCCCCCCGTGTGCTGTGTGCCCCCCGTGTGCTGTGTCCCCCGTGTGCTGTGTGCCCCCCGTGTGCTGTGCCCCCCGTGTGCTGTGCCCCCCGTGTGCTGTGCCCCCCGTGTGCTGTGTGCCCCCGTGTGCTGTGTGCCCCCGTGTGCTGTGCCCCCCCGTGTGCTGTGTGCCCCCCGTGTGCTGTGCCCCCCGCGTGCAGTGTCCCCCGTGTGCTGTGTGCCCCCCGTGTGCTGTGTCCCCCCTGTGCTGTGTCCCCCCATGTGCTCTGTGCCCCCCGTGTGCTGTGTCCCCCTGTGTGCCCCCCGTGTGCTGTGTCCCCGTGTGCAGTGCCCCCCGTGTGCTGTGTGCCCCCCTGTGTGCCCCCGTGTGCTGTGTGTCCCCGTGTGCTGTGTGCCCCCCTGTGTGTCCCCGTGTGCTGTGTGCCCCCGTGTGCTGTGTGTCCCCGTGTGCTGTGTGTCCCCGTGTACTGTGTCCCCCCGTGTGCTGTGTGCCCCCCGTGTGCTGTGTCCCCCCGTGTGCTGTGTCCCCCCGTGTGCTGTGTCCCCATGTGTGCCCCCCGTGTGCTGTGTGTCCCCCGTGTACTGTGTCCCCCCGTGTGCTGTGTGTCCCCGTGTGCTGTGTGTCCCCGTGTGCTGTGTGTCCCCGTGTGCTGTGCCCCCCGTGTGCTGTGCCCCCCGTGTGCTGTGTGTCCCCGTGTACTGTGTCCCCCCGTGTGCTGTGTCCCCCCGTGTGCTGTGTGTCCCCGTGTGCTGTGCCCCCCATGTGCTGTGCCCCCCGTGTGCTGTGTCCCCCCGTGTGTTGTGCCCCCCGCGTGCAGTGTCCCCCGTGTGCTGTGTGCCCCCCGTGTGCTGTGTCCCCCCATGTGCTCTGTGCCCCCCGTGTGCTGTGTCCCCCTGTGTGCCCCCATGTGCTGTGTCCCCGTGTGCAGTGCCCCCCGTGTGCTGTGTGCCCCCGCGTGCTGTGTGCCCCCCTGTGTGCCCCCGTGTGCTGTGTGCCCCCCTGTGTGCCCCCGTGTGCTGTGTGTCCCCGTGTGCTGTGTGCCCCCCTGTGTGTCCCCGTGTGCTGTGTCCCCCCGTGTGCTGTGTGCCCCCCGTGTGCTGTGTGCCCCCCGTGTGCTGTGCCCCCCATGTGCTGTGCCCCCCGTGTGCTGTGTGCCCCCCGTGTGCTGTGTGCCCCCGTGTGCTGTGTGCCCCCCGTGTGCTGTGTGCCCCCCGTGTGCTGTGTGCCCCCCGTGTGCTGTGCCCCCCATGTGCTGTGCCCCCCATGTGCTGTGCCCCCCGTGTGCTGTGTGCCCCCCGTGTGCTGTGTGCCCCCGTGTGCTGTGTGCCCCCCGTGTGCTGTGCCCCCCATGTGCTGTGCCCCCCATGTGCTGTGCCCCCCGTGTGCTGTGTGCCCCCCGTGTGCTGTGCCCCCCGTGTGCTGTGTGCCCCCCGTGTGCTGTGTCCCCCCATGTGCTGTGTCCCCCCGTGTGCTGTGTCCCCCGTGTGCTGTGTCCCCCCGTGTGCTGTGTGTCCCCCCGTGTGCTGTGTCCCCCCCGTGTGCTGTGTGCCCCCCGTGTGCTGTGTGCCCCCCGTGTGCTGTGCCCCCCATGTGCTGTGCCCCCCGTGTGCTGTGTCCCCCTGTGTGCTGTGCCCCCCGTGTGCTGTGTCCCCCCGTGTGCTGTGTGCCCCCGTGTGCTGTGTGCCCCCCGTGTGCTGTGTCCCCCCGTGTGCTGTGTCCCCCCGTGTGCTGTGTCCCCCGTGTGCTGTGTCCCCCCGTGTGCTGTGTGTCCCCCCGTGTGCTGTGTCCCCCCCGTGTGCTGTGTGCCCCCCGTGTGCTGTGTGCCCCCCGTGTGCTGTGCCCCCCATGTGCTGTGCCCCCCGTGTGCTGTGTCCCCCGTGTGCTGTGTCCCCCCGTGTGCTGTGTGTCCCCCCGTGTGCTGTGTCCCCCCCGTGTGCTGTGTGTCCCCGTGTGCTGTGCCCCCCGTGTGCTGTGTCCCCCCGTGTGCTGTGTGTCCCCCCGTGTGCTGTGTCCCCCCCGTGTTCTGTGTCCCCCCCGTGTGCTGTGTCCCCCCGTGTGCTGTGTCCCCCCGTGTGCTGTGTGCCCCCCGTGTGCTGTGTCCCCCCGTGTGCTGTGTCCCCCGCGTGCTGTGTCCCCTCCGTGTGCTGTGTGTCCCCGTGTGCTGTGTGTCCCCGTGTGCTGTGCCCCCCTGTGTGCCCCCGTGTGCTGTGTGCCCCCACGAGTCCTGCTCTGTGACAGAGCACCTGGGGCGCTGTGAGGCTGTGTTCTTGTTCTTTATCGGTTAAGGGATTACACGTGTGTCCTTATCCCCTCGCTGCCCTCTACCCGCCGTGGGGCTGTGTTTTATTGTCCTGCCTGCCACCCGCCGTGGCGTCAGGTCGAGCAGAGGGCAGCGTACAGGGCAGCAGGGGCGTCCTTGCAGGCATCAGTGTCCCTGTGTGTCAGGTGGGGGTGGCGGGCCTGCGTGTGGAGTTAGGTGGGCAGTGCGGCCTGACTATCTAAGGACCGCCATCATGGCCGGGTGGGGGGGCGCGGGGGGCGCACGGCAGGAAAGAGGCGCGGGCTTCTCCCAGAACCCCACACTGGTCTTCTGGGCCCCAGAGGCCAGCATCGCTCCAGCTGTCACCTGAGAGTGGGCGTGTCCAGCAGGTGCAGCCCCACCACCAAAATGGGGGGTGATCAGTTTCAGGAAACACCCTCAGCACGCGAGGGGCCCGTCAGGAGCTGCCAGTAGGAGTGGCAATGCCCCCTGTGCCCTCGCTGCCCCTGGGCATGCGCCTCCCGCGTGGGCAGCAGTGGGGACACCATGTCAGGCCCGGCCCCAGAACCTCTCAAGCCGTCTTCCTGTGGCCGTGGCCGTGGCCTGTGACCTGCGCCCTCCCTCCAGTTCCTTGGCTGGAGGCTCAGGATCCAGGAGAGGGCCCAGGGCCGTGGGCGGCGAAGGCCGATGGGAAGGGGCTGGTGGAATGACAGGTCGGGGATGGGCCTCCTGGTTAAGCCGCTGAGGTTTGGGGGCTTGTTAACAACCGGGCTGTCCGAGTGCACCCTGTTTTCCACATGAGGTCTTGGGGGGGGGGGCCCAGCGGGAGGGGCCGGAGCTGTCCTCAGTCTGACCTGAGCCTCATCTGGTGGAGCAGTTGCCCGCCGGGCACCCAGATGTCGGTGGGGACGCGGCGTTGGGAGGACAGGAGTGAATGGCTTTAACCAGCTGAAGAGGTTGCGCTGCTGGGAGGAGGGTAGGATGTGTCACGCACGGTGGCGACCTCTGGGGGCAGCTGGTGCGCTGAATGGAGCGGCCTCCCCTCCGCACAGGGAGGTTGAGGCTCTGCCTCCGTTCCCATGGGGGGGGTGGCGGGGGGGGGGCGCTTCGCGTGGGACCCCCTTGCTGGCCAGGCCCTCGGGCTCTGTGTGGGGGTCTGCGCGCCTCTGCCGTGGGGGTACGCCAGCGTGCTCCCCCCAACCATGGCACGGGCTGGGAGAGATGGGTTAGCACACCCACTGTGGGGGGGTGAAGGGCAGACATTTTTATCTTCGGATTTTCCGTTTTTGAGGATGATTCTAATGATTTTTAGGGATGTTATAAAATAGTCTAAAAGGACAGTAAACTACCTAAATGGCAGCCGCGCCCTGGCCAGGGTGGCTCAGTTGATTGGTGGCGGTTCAGTTTCCGGTCAGGGCACATCCCCAGGTTGGGGGTTCGATCCCCAGCTGGGGTGCGTGTGGGAGGCAACCCATCAATGTTTCTCTCTCACATTGACATTTCTCTCCCTCTCTCCTTTCCTCTAAGATCAATAAAAAACAAACAAACAATGTCAGATGCATTTAAGAACGCCCCGTGCTCATGGTAACATCCATAACGGCCAGAAGGCCCGCCCACGGTGACTGGGCAGGTGAAGGGGGTCTGTGCTCACCCGAGTGTTACTCAGCCACGAAAAGGGAGGAACTAACTACCTGCTACCACACGAGCGAGCCCGAAACACGGTGCTGGGCCAGAAGCCAGACACAGGCCACAGTGTGTGCTTCTGTGCACGCGGAACACTGCACGCACAGAACAGGCGAGTCCAGAGACAGCGGAGCTGAGGTGGGCGGGGAGGGAGGGGGGTGGCGGCTGAGGGATGCGGGTCTCTTCTGGGGCAATGAGAAGGTTCTACAACTAGAGACAGAGGGTTGGACAACAGTGTGAATGTACCACGTGCCACTGACTTGCTCACTTTAAAATGGCTCATTGGCCCGGCCGGCGTGGCTCAGCGGTTGAGCGTTGACCTATGAACCAGGAGGTCAGGGTTCGATTCCCGGTCAGGGACATGCCTGGGTTGTGGGTCTCGATCCCCAGTGGGGGGCGTGCAGGAGGCAGCCGGTCCATGATTCTCCCTCATCATTGATGCTTCTCTCTCCCTCTCCCTTCCTCTCTGAAATCAATAAAAATGCACATTTTAAAAATGGTTAATTGTATGTTATGTGACTTTCACCGCAATAAACAAAAGGGTTTGGCATCTGGGGAGGTCTTTTCGGAGAAGCGCCGCGTCCCTGGCGGTCACGGGGAGGAGACGCTCTGCGGCTGAGCGGAAAGACGCTCGGCCGTCTCTCCAGGGGCTGCTGTTCGAGGCCCAGCTGGGAGCCCACAGGTCCCTCTCCCTGGATCCGAGGGCCAGGCCATCCTCAGAGGCCGTCAGCTCCGCCTCCTGGTGGTAGATGGGACACTGTGTCCTGGGGTCACTACCGTGGTGGCCCCGGCGTGAGGTGTGGGGTGGGTGATGGGTGGCAGGGACTGTGGGGCCAGGGCTGGCTCTGGGTTGAGCTCCGGTGGGCGGGTTCGAGGCCCACTACACCCACTCAGCTGTGCCCTGGCCGGCGGCCGGGAAGGCCCCACCCCCAGCTTGGTTCCCCGTGGGCCTGAGTCACCTGCGGGCCGGCAGAGTAACTCCTCTGAGTGGACTTCCCGGGAAAAGCTCCAGCCCTCGGGAGAAAGTGTTCCTGGAGCCCGAGTCAGCCAGCAGCAGGCCGACAGCCCGGGGGAGACGCAGGCCCCCCGCACATGAGGGAGCCGAGGGAGAGTCAGGACGGGAGGCGCCGGGGTCACCAGCCCTTGAACGCAAGAGCGGGCCCTCCGAGGTGAGGCAGCGTCACCGGGTTTATTGGCTTATTTATTTATTTAGCATTTTTCTAAACATATTTTTATTGTTTTCAGAGAGGTAGAGGGAAAGAGAGAAACATCAATAATGAGAGAGAATCATTGATCGGCTGCCTCCTGCACACCCCCCACTGGAGATGGAGCCCACAACCCGGGCATGTGCCCTGGACCGGAATCGAACCTGGGACCCTTCAGTCTGCAGGCCAACGTTCTTTCTACCGAGCCAAACGGGCTAGGGCTTTATTTAGCATTTTAATAATAATTTTATTTACCCCATATATCCGAAGTATATTTTGATGTGGAAATACAATCAATAAATCCAAATTAATACATATAAGTTGATTCTATTCACATGAACTAATTTGGATTTATTGATTATACTTCTATTGATTACATATCATATCTATAATAATAAAAGTGTAACATGCTAATTAGATCAGACGTCCTTCTGGACGTCCTTCCTTCCAGACAAAGCCACACTGGGCGGGGGGTGGGGCCAAGGCCCTTGCATGAATTTTGTGCGTGGGGCCTCTAGTACATACATAAAATGAAATCAGTCACTGAATTTAAAGGCTAAGAATGAAAACCTGCCCTAGAACAGCTGAAGGGTGGCAGTTACCCCCTGAGCTCTGGACCTCACCCCCTTTGCCTGTTCAGTATTGTCCCCTGTGTCCCATACTGGTCTCTCCAGTCTTCTAGATCATTCCCTAGAGGTGAAACCTGCTGTGACCTCTGGTCTCTAAAACAGTACCAGCCCGGCCGGTGTGGCTCAGTGGTTGAGCACCAACCTATGAACCAGGAGGCCCCAGGGTGATTCCGGTCAGGGCACAGGCCTGGGCTTGCAGGCTTCATCCCCAGTGTGGGGTGTGCAGGAGGCAGCCGATCAGTGATTCTCTCTCATCACTGATGTTTCTCTCTCTCCCTCTCCCTTCCTCTCTGAGATCGGTAAAAAAATTTGTTTTAAACAGAGAGAAGGGGGTCCTGAGACCTGAGACGTGGCTGCTGAGGCGTGAAGTGCGGGACCCAGAAACGCTGCCAGCAGCCGGCAGATGGTGGGCCCCAAAGAGCTCACGCCTTGACCCCCAGAGCCTGGGAGTAGCAGGGGTCACATGCAGGTTGCACATGGAGCCAAGGCCACCAGGCGGCTGCCTTGTGAGATGGCCCTGGATTAGCGGGGGGGGGGGGGGCAGTGTGACCATAGGGGCCTCCGTGGAGGGGGGGCAGCAGTGGAGGGGGGGCCGAAGATGGCCAGAGGGAGCTGGGACTGGACAGACGTGCACCGTTGGGCTTCCAAGAGGAGCGCGGCCTCTAGATGCCAGGAGAGGCGGGGACACAGGTCTCCCCGAGACCCTCCAGAGGGAGCGGTCCTGTGACCCCTGGTTCTAGCCCAGGGCTGGGCAAACTTTCTGACTCGAGGGCCACAATGGGTTCTTAAACTGGACCGGAGGGCCGGAACAAAAGCATGGATGGAGTGTTTGTGTGAACTAATATAAATTCAAAGTAGACATCATTACATAAGAGGGTACGGTCTTTTTTTTTTTTTAGTTTGATTCATTTCAAACGGGCCGCATCCGGCCCGCGGGCCGTAGTTTGCCCACGGCTGTTTTAGCCGCTGACCCTGTGCTGGGGCTCTGTCCTCAGAGCGCTACAGTAATACCTCCTGCTGTTTAACCACCGAGTTGGGAGTGAATTGTTACAGGGAGCCATTGCCGCCTCCTGGGGACAGTGCCCACAGCCAGGGCATTCACGAATCTGCTTGGCAGCGGGGCTGCGTGCCCGTGGGCTCGCCGAGGGGCGCCGGCTGCAGAAGTCACTCCACGGGCAGCGCACAGGATGTGACAAATCAAAGCCCGGCTCAAAATATCACACACGCGTGACATCCTTTTTATAGCGTTAAAAACAACCCGAAATACATCGAGACTCCGTGTGGCAGCAGCCACGCTGTGCTCAAGGGCCGCGTGAGTCAGGATGCGGGAGCCGGGAGCTGTGGGGAGAAGGCATGGGCTGGGGTGATGGGCTCCCGGGCTGTGTGATTGGGGGGCCCCAGGGTGGTTCCCCTCGGGGCCTGCAAAGGAGCACGGTGGACTTCGTGGCAATAAGACGCCTGTGGTGGTGAGAAGGACGGAGCCAAGGTCCTTCGGGGGGAGCTTGGCGGCTCCGCTTCCTTCCAGGGCCCCTGGTTTTGCCTGGAGCTGCAAACTCCAGGGCCAATGCCACGCCACGCAGGCGGCTGTCTCATTCCAGCGCTGTCATCACCCCCAGAGGAGGCCCCGTACCTGTGCCCCCCCCCCGCTGAGGAGCAGCTTTTAAGGATTAGATGTGGCTTATGATGACTCATCGCTCTCCGTGTATTTAAGGAGGACGAAGGTCAGCAGGGTGGTGGGGTGCACCGGCCGCCCCTGACCCCACGGCGCCATCCCGTAGCTGTGTGACCTTGGCCGGTGTCTTGGCCTCTCTGTGCCCGGTTTCCTGCCCTCCAGATGAGACGGGCAGGGGCATTGCACACAGGGCCGTGGGGAGGAGAGGGGACGGTGCTGCTGGGCAGGCCGGAGCCTGACCCCCCGCAGGTGCCGAGCATGAGGACTCTGATGGGACGAACCCCAGACACGCCGTCCCCATCTGACAGCCTGCAGGGCCAGCTTTTCTCCCCCAGAGAGCTGAGGTCTCCGGTGGGCAGCCTGGCTCCACACCCCCGCCTCCGGCCCCTGAATATGCTGGGTCCGGTGCACAGCGCACTCGCCTCGAGACAGGCGCCATCGGGGCGGACCTGGCCACACCACCCTCAGAAGCAGGCGCTTTCTCCCTGGCCGGTGTGGCTCAGTGGATAGAGCATCTGCCTGAGGACTGAAGGGTCCCAGGTTTGATTCTGGGCATGTGCCTCGGTGAGGCTCCATCCTGGACCTGGTCGGGGCCCCTGTGGGGAGTAACCAGGGGATGTGTCTCACATCGATGTGTCTCTCTGTTTCTCACCCTCCCACTCTCTCTAAAAATCAATGGGAAAAAAGGATTAACAAAGAAAGAAACAGGAGTCCTCTGAGACATGTCAATCTATTAGATGTTTATAAAAATAAAAGAAGCAGGCGCTTTCTGTGCGGCTGCCGCTCCCAGCGGAGGGCCCGGGGCTCGGCACGCGGGTGGCTTGTGGCGTGAGGCCCGCAGGTCCCCGCGCGCCTGAGTGCACCACTCACGGCCTGGTGTCCGGCCCTGCCCGCGGGGTCAGGAGGGGAGGCCCGCCTGGCGAGACGTGGCTGGAGCGTGCCCGGCAGCAGCCGTCCAGCACGGGGAGCCTCCACGGTGGTCTCTGCCGTCCACTCTTCCCGGGCCCAGGCGGTCGGAGCCGCCGGCGGGGGCAGCTGGGGTGTCCCAGCCCCTCCTCCTGGTCAGCGCCTGCCCCGGGCAGACCTCCCCTGGTGCTGGCGGGCCCCCCAGCTGGAGAGGCGGCCTCTGACCACCGGGTCCAGAGGGAAGGGTGCGGGCGGACGGCTGGGGACCACGCTTTCGTGGCCCCGTCTGAAGGTGGTCCCTCACGGCTGCCTGGAATGAGGGGGTGGCCGGGCCCTGTTTTCCTGCAACAAGGAAAACAACAAAAATGAGTGTTTTTCTGGCTGTACTAGTCATTCCTCAGAAAGTCATACCTACTCCTCGCAGAGTAAGCTCAGACTTCAGGCCGCCGGGAAGGCCCCGCCCGTCCGGGAGAGCTGTGTGGACTTGGTGAATCTCAGAGGAGGACTCTGGCCTGGTCTGCAGTGTCTCTTAGGGACGGAACCTTCTAGATCCTCAGGGGCCTGCTGAGCTTCCCTCAGGAACGCCAGGCGGTCGCTGAGTGTCGATGTGGGCACGTGTCGCACCAGACGATGCAGTCAAGGCATTCTGACAAGAGATGGTGCGTGTGACGCTGAGTGCAGCCGTGGTGTTGGGTGCCCCGACCGCTCGGGGTGTCAGGACGCCCGCGGTGCCGCTAAGGGAAAGGTGACCACGGCCGCCGGCCCCTTCCTGGGAGGAGTGACCAACTGGCAGCAGATTCTCCTTCCAACTGGGTCTTTGGTTTCAGTAAAACGGACGGAGGCCTGAGCCGCACGGCCTGGCCTCAGAGCTGGTTCTGATCCTGTGGTTTCTCACTGTGATCTGGGCCCAGAGCGGGCCCCTGGCGCCGCCCCTCCCGCAATCCGTGTTCTGTGATGGGCACCGGGCACGGCCAGTGCTGCTAAGCGTTCTTTCATTCTTGATAAACTGAGCGATAGCCACAGTGGAGGAGGACGGGCGAGGGTGCCAGCTGTGGTCCCGCCTCTGTCCCACCCTGGGCAGCCCGGAGGCCGGAGGGGTCCTTCAGTCCCGGGCGCTGTGGCTCCCTTGGGGCCCCTCCAGGTGTCCACAGTCCCCACCGCATCCCCAGCCGACCTGGAAGTTCAAGAGTGAACCCTGGGTGGGGGGTCAGAGGGCGAGTTTCTGTTCCTTAGTTCAGGCTGACGACTCCCTGCCCCCCAGATGCTGCCCTAAAACCAAGAGGAGGTGCCAGGATGGGAAAAGGGCCGTAATGGAGGACGGGGGAGGGGCTGGCCTCTGGGGGGCGGGGCGGGGAGCCAGGGCTAAGGGCACCATTCGGAGCAGCAGCCAGCGCCTCTCCTCCCAGCCCCCGCCCAGACTACACACGCGTGCACTCACATTCTTTCACACACATGCAGGGGCACTCACATATGCACACACCAATGCAACACACCCGCATGAACCCACACGTGTGCACACACATTCACACAAACACACTCGTGCGCATGTGTGTGTGCGCGTGTGCACACACAGGCACACCCATATGCATAGCCACACGTGCACGCATGTGATGACACGGTGCTCCCCTGCAGTCCCACCTGCACACGTGCTAGTGTCAGCTGTGTGAGCTGAGGGGCTGAGCGCTCAGCCCGCTGAGGCCAGCACCGCCGGGGTCCGCTGGGTGCGCGTGATGGGCAGCGGGCACCCACCCCTCCAGCCTCCCTGGCCCGCATGCCACTGCCTCCCAGGCTGCGGTTTGCACAGCAGGTGCCGTCACCGGGGGGCGGGGGGTGTTTGGGTGCGAGGTCTGGGTGTGTGCTGAGGGTGGGAGCTGAGTGCATCTCCGTCAGGTGTGGGCGTGGCCACACCAGCTGAGAGCCACGGCCTCCTGGGGGCATCACTCCCGGTGCCCGCGGTGAGGAAGCTGGTGGTGTGGCCTGGACGGACCCCAGGGCTGTGGTGACTGGGGTCCACTCCTAAGCTGGGTGTCAGGACACCATTGGCCAGGAGAACCCTGACCCCACGCTCCCCGGGCCCTTGTGTGGGGCGTCCCTCCCCAGGGAAGGAGGGACCTGCCGTTTAGTTGCCTGCGGGGACGCTGCTCTCGGCCTCCAGGAAGCAGCCGGCCCCGTCGCCCTAAAGCCTGGAGACGCTTGTGCAGGAGCCGGCGGGGAGCGCACTGCTAGCCGCCTGGGAACAGGCCGCCCCAGGTGCCCGCACACCTCCGTCTGGCTCACGCCTGGGTGCCTGTCTCCCCAGAGGTCGGACCCGCAGCTGCTGGCCCAGTTCTACTATGCGGATGAGGAGCTGAACCAGGTGGCGGCCGAGCTGGACAGCCTGGACGGGCGGAAGGACCCCCAGCGGTGCACCCTGCTCGTCAGCCAGTTCCGCTCCTGCCAGGTGAGTGCAGGCCTGTCCTGGGCGTGGGCCTGTCCCGGGTGGGGGCCTGTCCCGGGTGTGGGCCTGTCCCGGGTGGGGTCTGTCCCGGGTGTGGGCCTGTCCCGGGTGGGGCCTGTCCCGGGTGGGGCCTGTCCCGGGTGTGGGCCTGTCCCGGGTGGGGCCTGTCCCGGGTGTGGGCCTGTCCCGGGTGGGGCCTGTCCCGGGTGTGGGCCTGTCCCGGGTGTGGCCTGTCCCGGGTGTGGGCCTGTCCCGGGTGGGGCCTGTCCCGGGTGTGGGCCTGTCCCGGGTGGGGCCTGTCCCGGGTGTGGGCCTGTCCCGGGTGTGGCCTGTCCCGGGTGTAGGCCTGTCCCGGGTGGGGCCTGTCCCGGGTGTGGGCCTGTCCCGGGCGTGGGCCTGTCCTGGGCACTAAGGCCTGTTCCTGTTTCAGGACAACGTGTTAAACATCATTGACCAGATCATGGACGCCTGCATCCCCCAGGACCGCGCCCCCCGGGACTTCTGCGTCAAGTTCCCCGAGGAGATCCGGCACGACAGCCTGGCGGGCCAGCTGTGGTTCGGCGCTGAGGTAATGGCCCCGCCGGTCCCGGCACGGCCTTGGCGTGTCCAGCCGTTTCTCCGCGAGCCCCGGGGCATGGCCCCGACTGGCGCCGGTGCTCCTGTGCGCTGGGGGAGGGGACAGGTGTCCCCCGCCCGGGCCCCATTGGCCCTCCCCTCCGCCTGCCTCGGGGTGAGTCCCAGTGAGAGTGTGGTTTCTGCCGTGACTGCTCTGGACCAGGCGGACCCCGGGGAGCGGGTGCCCACATCCTGTAACGCCGGCCCCGGCGCGAGCGGAGGGGACCGTGAGGCAGGAGCTCCCGGGGGTTCCCAGGAGAGAGGACTTGGGGAGGAAGGCCATGCCCCGGCCTGGCCACAGCCCCCTGCAGCCTCCTGTTCCCTGTGTGCCCAGCTTTGGGGCCACTGTCCTCTCGCGGGCCGGGCTTTGCTCGGTGTGGGGGGACCAGGTCGGAGCTCCGCTCCGTGCAGAGCGGGAGCCAGGGTGGGGGCCAGGGCTGGTGGGGCCTCAGGTCGGGCTCCTCCGGGACTGGGTGTAGGCGGTGACCCCTCCCTCCGCCCGCAGTGCCTGGCCGCCGGCTCCATCATCATGAACCGGGAGCTGGAGAGCATGGCCATGCGCCCGCTGGCCAAGGAGCTGACCCGCAGCCTGGAGGACGTGCGGGGCGCCCTCCGCGACCAGGCGCTGCGGGACCTCAACACCTACACGGAGAAGATGCGGGAGGCGCTGAGGCACTTCGACGTCCTGTTTGCGGAGTTCGAGCTGAGGTGACCTTGCGGGCCACGCGTGTGCTGTAGGCGTGAGGCCACAGCCTCGGCATGGGGTCACGGTCTAGGTGTGAAGTCATGGGCTAGGTGTGAGGCCACAGCCTCGGCATGGGGTCACGGTCTAGGTGTGAAGTCATGGGCTAGGTGTGGGGCCACGGCCTCGGCATGGGGTCACGGTCTAGGTGTGAAGTCATGGGCTAGGTGTGAGGCCACAGCCTCGGCATGGGGTCACGGTCTAGGTGTGAAGTCATGGGCTAGGTGTGGGGCCACGGCCTCGGCATGGGGTCACGGTCTAGGTGTGAAGTCATGGGCTAGGTGTGAGGCCACGGCCTCGGCATGGGGTCACGGTCTAGGTGTGAAGTCATGGGCTAGGTGTGAGGCCACGGCCTCGGCATGGGGTCACGGTCTAGGTGTGAAGTCACGGGCTAGGTGTGAGGCCACGGCCTCGGCTCTGTCGGGGGGGGAGGGGTGTGCCTGCTCTGCGGGCTTTTCCGATATTTCCAACTGGAAAACTGCAGCAGGAGGAGCTGCGGCTGGTCAGGGTCAGGGCTGTCTGCAGGGTGGTGACCCCTGGGACTTGGTGTGGGCTGTGGGGGGAGGGAGATGCAGGGGCCCACCCCACCCCACCCCACATGCTCAGCGGCTGGCCCCACCACCCAGCTCTGAGCATTCCCCCGCCCTATGCTCCCTCCTTCATGATGCCTGCCCCCCCACCCCCCCACCCAGAGAGCTGCCCCCCAGCCCGCCCACAGGCCTCTGTGGGGAAGGGCTCCGACGGCCTGGAGGGAGCACGCTGCGGGCGCCTGCACACAGACCCCGGGCTGGGCCAGGGAGAGCAGCCCTGGGCGCTCACGCCACGGTGGTCCTGGCCAACAAAAACGGCATCGTTGCTAGTAGCTGTCCATCTCGAAGGAAACCCGCTGAACGCTAAAGGCCTCCTCTCCAGGAAGGGGGAGAGATTTGTTCCCTTCCTCCCTGCATTTCCCGAACAAGCTTCATAACCACCGACAGTGAGAGGCAGCCACTCAGGGAGGAAGAATGGTCTCATCCAGGCAGTGGGTGGAGGGCCATCACCTTTTCCTACCTTCTCAGCCCGTCCCACCTGCCGTGGCTCCCTTGGCGCCCAGATAGCCGGTGCTTAGGGCCTGGGGCGTTGGCCTGCCTGTGTCCTCCTCCCTCCCTCCCTCCCCTTGCTCACTGGTCAGGGCTGGCCAGGCAGCGATGCTGGAGGGGAGCAGGTGAGCAGTGACAGCTCAGCAGCTCAGGACGGGTAGGGCCGAGGAGGCACTGGAAGGGGCCTGACCCAGAGCGGCTCTGTCCTGACGGGGGTCACGCTGGCGGCTGTGCGTTTACGCGGCACAGACGTGGGTGGCGGTGAGATTCAGCCCTCGCTCACTCTCCCTGTGGTGCAGCTACGTCTCGGCCATGGTGCCCGTGAAGTCGCCCCGGGAGTACTACGTGCAGCAGGAGGTCATCGTGCTGTTCTGTGAGACTGTGGAGCGGTGAGCCACCCGTTGCCAGGGCCCGGCCACGGCCTGGGGCAGGGGCAGCCGTGGGGGGGGGGCACCCACCTTGTCACAGGGGTCCCCAGCAGGGCAGGGCCAGCCCCCTTCCCCTCCCTTGTCCTCGTGCCCGGGGGTGGGCAGTCCCGAGAGGCCGCTCCTCAGGGCTGCAGCCTCTTCCTCAGCGCTCCCCCCTCACTCCCCCATCTTTCCTCTGGGCCCAGAGGGCAGACCCTGCAGCTGAAGTTCATGTGACAGAAAATTCACCCACAGGACAAGCTGCACAGGCTCAGCCTCCAGGAGCTGACCTCCTCCTCCTCCAGTTCCTCCCCTCCCCCTTCCACCTGTTCATCTGCACACCTCCATGCCCCCACCCATCTCCTCCCCGCTCCTCCCCCCCCTCCCCCTCCCCCCTCCCAGTCAGGGTGGGGCCCTGGCTGGGTGTCAGGTCCCGAACGGCTTTGGGGGCAGCTCTCCAGTCAGCTCGCGCCTGGGATGTGAAGTCAGACTCCGAATGGACGGGGGGCTGATGGAGCCCGGAGTGGTCTCTGTATGTGACTAGGGCCCTGCTGCTGGGCTAGTTGTGAAATCGCCTGCTGTGGCCTCCTAAGCCGTGGCTGTTTTAAGACGGAGTATTCGGTGTTGACCTGTCGAGGCATTTCACTCACCCGCGGGAGAGAGGCTCTGACTGCGTCGCTGGGATCAGCAGGGGGAGGGGGGTCAGCGCAGGCCGCCTTGCCCACACCTGCGAGGGCTCAGGGCGCACGCGTCACCTGCCGACTGTCCGCCCGGCGTGGACGCGGGCCTGACCCAGGCCCTGCCCTTCTCACTGTGCCCCCCGGCCAGGGCCCTGGACTGCGGGTACCTGACCCAGGACATGATTGACGACTACGAGCCCGCCCTCATGTTCACCATCCCCAGGCTGGCCATCGTGTGGTGAGTGTCCCTCCCCCGGACGGTCCTTCGGCAGGAACCGGGCAGGGCCGTCCAGTCCGGCGGCTCCGCCTGTTGCTGATAAATGGTGCTCACACCCCCGAAGGTGGCTGCTCCCGCTTCTGCTTGGCTCTGGGGGTAGATGGCTTTGGGTCTCGTTGTCACAAACTCTAGGGGTGTCCGTTTCCCAGGTGTGGGGCTCAGGGACAGTCTTGTGCTGATGGATGTGGTTGCCGAGGCAACAGGCCGCCCAGGTGGTGGTTATCTGATGGTCCCTCGAGTGACCATTGTCAGAACAGGACACAGTTTGAGTGACAGTTCTCATTGCTTTCCTCTAAACTTATTTAAGATTTGGTCTCACCTGGCCGGCGTGGCTCAGTGGTAGAGTATTGACCTATGAACCAGGAGGTCATGGTTCGATTCCGGTCAAGGGCACAGGCCCAAGTGGCAGGCTCAATCCCCAGTGGGGAGGCGTCCAGGAGGCAGCCAATCAATGATTCTCTCTCATCGTTGGTGTTTCTCTGTCTCTCTCCCTCTCCCTTCCTCTCTGATATCAATAAAAATATCCTATATAATAAAAGGCTAATATGCAAATTGTCCCCTAGGAAGTTTGACCAGGTGTTTGATAGCTCGCTATGATGTGCGCTGACCACCAGGGGGCAGCGTGGTCTATGGCGGGTGACCAGCTGCGGTGGCGGGGTGCTGAGGGAGCGAGGGAAGGAGGAGTCAGGGAACCTGATTGGCCCTGATCACAGGTCAGGCCTAGGGACCCTACCTGTGCACAAATTTTGTGCACCAGACCTCTAGTATTTAGGGGAAAAAAAAAGGATTGGGTCTGGGGGCGAAGCATGTGCCGCGCTGGGTGTGGGGTGGCCTGGAGGCCCCAGTGCGTCTGGGTGCACCCAGCAGCCGCGGGGCCTGAAGCCAGCTGGCTTTTGTGTCTTGAATGCAGCGGCCTCGTGGTCTACGCGGACGGACCCCTAAACTTGGACCGCAAGGCGGAAGACATGTCCGAGCTGTTCCGGCCCTTCCACACGTTGCTGCGGAAAATAAGGTGTGGAGGGCAGGAGGACGGGGCGGGGGGTGCTGGCGTCGGCGGCCCCCCAGCCTTCCGCTCTGCAGGACTGGGGGGCAGTTACCGGCCCTCTCCTGCTCCCGCGCGGGCGCTGGGGCCTTGGCCGTGGTCTCCGCTGCTGGTTTATGGCACCGAGGGCCCTGTGTAGCTCTGTGCCCGTCCTTCCCACGGGACCACGTTCTCTGTTGTGGCCTTTGTGCCTGGAGACCGGCAGCGTCACTGCCCTGCGGGGTCCTGCTCGCCCGTTGTGCCGTTTCAGGGCCCTGTCGGGGCCTGGCTCGCAGGACAGGTTGTGAAACGGGTTCACGCTGTTAGAGCACAAGATGTGCGGTTCTGAGAGGCACTCTTTTTTAAAAAATATATGTTTTTATTGATTTAAGAGAGAGAGGAAGAGAGAGGGAGAGAGAGAGAAACGTCAGTGATGAGCCCTGGCCGGTTTGGCTCAGTGCATAGAGCGTCAACCTGCGGACCGAAGGGTCCCGGGTTCGATTCCGGAATTACAGTGAAGGGCATGAACCTCAGTTGCAGGCATCTCCCCAGCCTGGGCCCTGGCCAGCGCACGTGCAGGAGGCAACCAATCGAGTGTTTCTCTCACATCGATGCTTCTCTCTGTCGTTCCCTCTCTCTAAAAATCAGTGGAGAAATATCCTCGGGTGCGGATTAAAAAAAAGAAGAAGAAAGAAAGAAACATCAATGATGAGAGAGATCGGCTCATCGGCTGCCTCCCGCACCCACCCCTGGGATCGAGCCCACAACCAGGCACGTGCTCTGACTGGGAGTTGAACTGGGGACCACTTGGCTCCGGGTTCGACGCTAGCTGCTCAGCAGTGCTGGCCGACTGGGCGGCCTCTTTTCCGTGTGTCCCTCCGTGATGGCCCCGGAGCGTTCAGCGTGGGACTCGGACCCCAGGCTGGCCCGCGCTTCTCCCTGACAGAGCCACTGCTCGCCCCATGAAAGTCACTCCGCCTCCTGGTCTCTGGCTCAATGCCCCTTCCTCCAGGAAGTCTCCCCAGACTCGGCCAGGTGCCCTCCGTTTCCCTTTATTGCAGTTGTCACTATTGTAGTTCCGTCATCACTCACATAAATACTTATTTTCTGCGTCTTCCAACACAGCCCCCCAGGGCAGGGACCGTGCCTGTCTTGCTGCGCGTGCCCCGCGCCCAGCACACACGGCTCTTCACTCCCAGATGTTTTCATTGCTGTGATTACCACATCCCTGAGGACCAGGCTCTTGTTTCCGCCACAGGCTCCAGAACCTGGCTGTTACGAAGGAAACTGCCCGGCTGGCGGCCGGCGTGGCTCTGGCTGAGCTCTGACCTAGGAACCAGGGGGTCACAGTTCGATTCCCAGTCAGGGCACATGCCCGTTGCGAGCTGGATCCCCAGCGTGGGGGCGTGCAGGAGGCAGCCGATCAGTGATTCTCTCTCATCACTGATGTTTCTCTCTCTCTCCCTCTCCCTTCCTCTCTGAGATCAATAAAAATATGTTTAAAAAGTAGATATATATTTAAAAAAAGAAAAGAAGGAACCCCCTCCGGAGTTCCCCCGCTCACCCCCCGCGGGAGCCGGTGCCTCACTTTATCGTGGAGGAAGTGTGTGCGTGTGAACTGAATGGCGAGCGATTATGCCCGTTGCTTCCCTGTGGGCCCCGGCAGGCGGCACCACCTGCTCCTGGCAGAGGCGGAGGCCGGGTGGCGCTGGGGCCCTCACCCCGAGGTCTGGTCACTCTGGGGCCCTCACCCCAAGGTCTGGTCCCTCTGGGGCCCTCACCCCGGGGTCTGGTCCCTCTGGGGCCCTCACCCCGGGGTCTGGTCCCTCTGGGGCCCTCACCCCCGGGTCTGGTCCCTCTGGGGCCCTCACCCCGGGGTCTGGTCCCTCTGGGGCCCTCACCCCGGGGTCTGGTCCCTCTGGGGCCCTCACCCCGAGGTCTGGTCCCTCTGGGGCCCTCACCCCGGGGTCTGGTCCCTCTGGGGCCCTCACCCCGGGGTCTGGTCCCTCTGGGGCCCTCACCCCGGGGTCTGGTCCCGTAGGGATTTGCTGCAGACGCTGACGGAGGACGAGCTGCACACGCTGGAACGGAACCTCTGCATTTCCCACGACGTGGAGTTCCCCCTCCGCGCAGACGTGCCCGTGCCCCCGGCCCTGGTGCCCGCCTTCCCGGCGCCCCTCCCGCCCGAGGAGCTGCTCCCCGCCAAGGCCAAGGACCTGGAGGCCGAGCTGGCCTGCTCCATGCAGTACGACGACCAGGAGCTGGAGCAGCTGAGCCGCATGGTGCACCGGGCCGGGGACGCCATGTCCTCCCTGTTGTCCCCCCCCAGCGCCTGCCAGTCCCCCGCACGCAGGCCGGGCAGCGAGGACAGCCCCCGGGTGGAGGCCTCCCCGGGCCGCAGGCTGCGGCCCTCGGGCGGCGACGAGGAGGAGGGCAGGGTGTTCTTCATGGACGATGTGGAGGGGGCAGCCGAGGCCCCGGGCAGCCCCTCCGTGTGGCCGGCTGGCCCCCGCGCTGACTCCCAGGAGAGAGAGCAGGGCAGGGAGGCAGGGGGCAGCGTGCCCGCCACCTCGAAGGACGAGGACGACTTGAGCAACAACAACAACGTCCCAGGCCAGGACAAGGCCTGGGCGTCGGGCCCCAACTCCTGCAGCTGCCTGGACGCCCAGCCGCACCTGGACGGCTGGGAGGCGACGGCGGACGATGCGGAGACCGCGGAGATGATCGCCCACCGGACGGGGGGCATGAAGCTCTCGGCCACGGTCATCTTCAACCCCAAATCGCCTGCCCTCGTGGACGGCGCCGTCTCTGCCCTGGAAGCGCCCGGAACCGGCGCCTCCCCGTCGGAGACCGTGGCCGCGGGGATGGAGGGCCCCCACAAACTCGGCGCCGCAGCCACCAGCTGCCTCCTGAACTCCTGCGTGTGCTGCGGGGGCTGCCGGGGTGGCAGGGAGGAGGCGGCCGAGAGCCTGCTGGACAAGTGCAGCCCGGGCATCATCAGCACCTCCTATGTCGGCTCCGGCTTGGCCAAGGGCGGGGCCAAGAGGCCGGAGGAGGCCCAGCCCGCCCTGGAGGCACTGCCCGCGGGGCCCCCGGCCCCCCTGCCCCCAGAAGACACCCCCGACCAGGAGCCCAGAGCCCCTGCTCCCAGCAAGTGCCTGGCACTCACCTCAGGGCCCGCGGTGGACGCAGCAGACAGGCTGCTGGGCGGTGGCGATGGTGGTCAGCAGGAGGAGCCCGAGGCCAGACAGCCGGGCGGTGGACAGCCCTCCAGGGCTGGGGAGGGGAGCCGCAGCCTGTCAGGCCCCAGGTAAGAGCTCTGGCCACTGGGCTCACCCTCTGACTGCACTGGGGGCGTGTTGTGTGGGCTGATTCTCTGTCGAGGTGTTCCCACGGACCCTCGGGGGTGGGGTATCGGGGGGAGGGGTGGCAGGGCCTCCTGGGCACGGTGGCGACATCCCGCCCAGAAATGTCCCCATTGACCCCTGAGGACACAGGTACCTTTCAGGTGGTGGCAGTGCCAAGCCCGTGGCCCGCCCCCCCCGTCCGCATGTGGCCCATCCTGGCCCTGGTGTGACTAGCGTGTGGGTGGGCTGGACAGTGGTGATGGGCGTGGCTTTGTCGTTGCTGCCCCGAGGGGGCCCACCTGACCACTCGGCCACTCAGCCCCCGTGGGCTGCACTCACCCTCAGTGAGGTGTGGGCCCCGGGCCGCCGGGGTGCTGGGACCACCCGAGATCCTCAGGGGGTGCTCTGGGCGCTGCCCTCCCTCCAGGTGCTCCTCTCCCCCGAGGCCCTGACCTTTGGGCCCCCGCGCCTGAGCACCTCCGCGGACTCCAGGCGTCTTGGGTCCCTGGCTCCCCTCCCCCGACTTATCCAGACAAAGCAGATCAGCCAGCCGTGCCCCCTCCTCCCTTGACATCGGCAGAGGAGGGGCGGGGCTCGCCTCGGTGGTTCCCACTGGGCCAGTGTGTTGTCACCGCCGGCAGGTCTCTCACCAGGACCCGCATGCAGGGAGCCCTCCTGGCCTCGGCCGTGACCACCAGTGGGTGCTCAGCCTGGAGGCTGGATGAGGCCCTCTGTCAGGAGCCGTGGGAGATGGGTACAGAGGTGGTCAGCTGGGTGGACTGGGGAGGGGTCTCCACACCAGGAGAGGGGTCTCCACACCAGGGTGAGGGTCTCCACACGGGGGGGGGTCTCCATACCAGGGGGAGGGGTCTCCACACCTGGGGGAGGGGTCTCCACACCAGGGTGAGGGTCTCCACACCAGGGTGAGGGTCTCCACACGGGGGGGGGTCTCCATACCAGGGGGAGGGGTCTCCACACCTGGGGGAGGGGTCTCCACACCTGGGGGAGGGGTCTCCACACCAGGGGGAGGGGTCTCCACACCTGGGGGAGGGGTCTCCACACCAGGGGGAGGGGTCTCCACACCGGGGGAGGGGTCTCCACACCAGGGGAGGGGTCTCCACACTGGGGGAGGGGTCTCCACACCAGGGGGAGGGTCTCCACACCAGGGGGAGGGGTCTTCACATCAGGGGGAGGGGTCTCCACACCAGGGGGAGGGTCTCCACACCAGGGGGAGGGGTCTCCACACTGGGGGAGGGGTCTGTGGGTACAGGGCTCTGTGCTCTGCCTCCTCCTCTCAGGCCTCATCCTCCAGCACAGGTACGAGGAGCTGGCTGGGACCCTGTGGTGGTGGGGCCGCTGCTGCTCTCTCCTCCGTGCCGAGTCCCCACGTTTGCGGCCGGACCATAGCCCGTGTGCCCACAGCTGCCTTTCCTGGGTGGGGCCTCAGTCACTCCCCACCCCTCCCCCAGCCCTGGGTACTCCCTGGCTCCATAGATTGGCCTGTTCCGGACACTTCACATAACAGAATCACACAATAAGTTACGTTTGGTGTCTGGCTTTTTAAAAAATGCATCTTCATTGTTGAAAGTGTTACAGATATCCCCGCTCCCCCCATTCCCCCACCCGGCCCCCGCCCCCGCTCCAGGCCTTCCCTGCACTGTTGTCTGTGTCCAGGGGTTATGCACACATACATACAAGTGCTGTGGTTAGTTTCTCCCCATCCGCCCCCTCGCCCCCGCCTACCCTCTGGGACTCAACAGTCTGTCCCATGCCCGTGTCTGGCTTCCTACTGCGCATCATCCTTCTAAGGCCGTGTGCACTGTGGCAAACACCAGCCCTTCCCTCCTTTTCATGGCTGCGTACTATTCCGTGTGGGGGTGGACGTGTTTTGTTTATCCACCTGTCCAGGCGTGTGTGCATGTGCGTGTATGTGTGTGCTAGTCCCACTTTTTGGCTATTATGAACATCTGTGTACAAGTTTTTTTTAAAAAAATATGTTTTTTTATTGATTTCAGGAAGGAAGGGAGAGGGAGGGAGAGAGAGAAACATCAATGAGAAAGAATCATCGATCGGCTGCCTCCTGCACGCCCCACCCTGAGGATCAAGCCCGCAACCCGGGCCTGTGCCCTGACCAGGAATTGAACTGTTTTCTCCTGGCTCATACAGAGGTCGATGTTCAACCACGGAGCCACACCGGCTGGGCTGTGTACAAGTTTTTGTGTGTGTGGTCATGTTTCCATTTCTTTTGCTTTGATATCTGGGAGTGGAATTGCTGGGTCACATGGTTTAGCTTTCTTTGTAAATATTTTTTAATGACTTTAGAGAGAGAGAGAGGAAGGGAGAGGGAGAGAGAGAGAAACATCGATCGGTTGCTTCCCATACACACCCCGACTGGGAATTGAAACTGCAACCCGGGCATGTGCCCTGACGGGGAATGGAACTGGCAACCTTTCGGTGCACAGGACAACGCCCAGCCCACTGAGCCACACAGGCCAGGGCCGTGGGTTAGCTTTTTGAGGTGCTATCACCTGTTTGCCACAGTGGCTGCCATTTGCGTGCCCACCATCCTGTTCAGGGTTCATTTCTCACCTGTGCTGTGAGACTGTTTAAACCAGCAGTTCTCAACCTGTGGGTTGCGACCCCTTTGGCGTTCGAACGACCCTTTCACAGGGGTCGCCTAAGACCATCCTGCATATCAGATATTTATGTTACGATTCATAAAAGTAGCAGCATTACAGTTATGAAATAGCAACGAAAATAATTTTATGGTTGGGTCACAACATGAGGATCTGTATTTAAAGGGCCAGGAGGTTGAGAACCACTGGTTTAAACGTTCTCCTGTCCGCGGGGCACACCCCCTGGGACTCACCTGAAATGGCTGTCTGAGGCCAGGCCCCCAGTTCGCCGCAGCGGGTGCCTTTCTTCCCGTTAGCAGCAGATGGTGGACACTGCGTTTGCACTGGGTTTCATTTGTATTTAATTAGGTGGAATGTTTGCGTGATTCCCCGTCAGGTCTACGGAATAAGATATAACCAGAGAATTCAGTCTCTCCCCTCATTCGCCCCCTCTCCTGAAGTAACAGGTTTACATTTTTATAGCTTCTCCTAAAACTTTAAAAATAGAAGCAATGGTGCATGTGAGCCCGCACCGCCCACACACATGCTTCCCCTCCTGTTCTTGGCAAAGGCCTCGTCCTGCACACGCTCCTCTCCCCTGGCGTTCCTGGCCGAGCCTGGAGGCTGCCCGTGGTAGCTTCTAGACGTGCCCCCACTGTCACTTTCGGCCGCCTGGGGCCCGCTGTGTGCCTGGGCCCACGTCACTCACGCCGGCTGCTGGCCTTGGGGTGGCCACGGACTTGGCTCCCAGGAGCGGGCGGCGCTGCAGGGAGCAGCCTCCTGCGCCGTCCCTCTGTGATGAGGCCACTTGGGAGATGGCGCCCGCTGCCTCAGCCATGGCCAGCAGGACGAATTTTTATCCACCGCCTACTGGACGGCTCTTCCTCGGGGCGAGTGGATCGGTAAGTGCATCGCTTTTCTGCCAGGCTGATCGGAAAACATCACGCATTCTTTGACGGGCTCTGTGGGTTTCGGTGACTGACCTGCACCCACTCTTTTGCTGTGTGTTCAGGGGACAGCCAGAGGACCCCTGCACTGTCTGGAGCCCCCTCCTGCCTTCCTGACGTGTCCTGCGTGGACACGGCTCCTTCACGACACGCCTCAGCCCCCAGGCCTCATCAGCTCAGTGCCCACGCCGAAGCTGGGAAAAGGAAGAGAACCCGCGGAGAGCCCCATGAAGGCCTCGGGAGACGCCCCATCCTCCGGGATGTCCATAGGTGCAGGGGTCCGAGGGAGGAAGACTGGTAGGCGGCCGGCTGACGGGACAGCCTAGCGTCTGGGTCAGGACCTTGGACAGCGGCGCCCGGGCCCAGCACTGCGTTGGGGGAGCTGGGAATCCGGCCAGCAGGTGGCGCTGTCGCACCCACAGGACCCGGCTGATTCCTGGGCGGCTGAGCGAGGCTGGTGAGACCCACCCAGCGACCAGGCGGGGCGCCGACCTCAGGGCGCCTGATGGAACACCGGGCATTGGGAAGACAAGCATGAGATCAAGCAGTCTGCTGCCCAGCCACAGGCAGGCAGTTCACAACATTCCGACAGCGAGACGCCTGGACCTGGTTGGCATTAGGTGATGGCAGCGGCCCCGGGGCGGTGCAGCTGGCCACCCCACCTGGCAGACGGAGAGACGACGGGCCCGAGAGGCTGTGCCTGAGCCCAGCTGCCTGCAGCGCGAGCCCGTTCTGCCCCCTGGCGTTGTGTCATGTGCCCTTCGCGGGACCCGCGTCGGCCTGATCTGACCCTGAGGCCTGGCTGCCCAGCAGGTGCTCCTGAGGCCCCTGCAGTGTGTGCCTGGGGCGGGAACACGGGCCGCCCTGCACTCAGTCACGGGCTCCTCAGACCCGCGGCCACACCTGGAGACGGAGCCATGAAGGAGACGCCCGGGACGGTCTGCTTGCTCTAAGGGCACCACCGGGAGCGTGTTCCCCCCCCCCCCCCAGCGGAGCCGGGCCCAGGTGGAAGGCCGGCTGTCCGGGTCCTGGAGGAGGGTCCAGCTGGGAGGAGCCCCTCTGCGGCATTTCCCCGGCCCAACCTGCGCCCCGTGCTCCCAGCTGTCCCGGCGGAACCGGAACCGATGTCCTCAGCTCTTCTTGCTGCTGCTTTCTCACCTTTTCAGGGTCACAGATCAGCCTTTTTGGGAAAAGTGGCGTTTTTTAAAACCCTGTTGTCCCTGTGTAGACTCACCTCATTATCCAGAACCTTCCGTACGCAGAGCCAGCTGAGTGAGGCCCTTTTCTAGACCCGGAAGTCCGTCTGTCTTGAGTGCGTCTGCCTGTCCCTGGACGTCCTGCCACCGTGTGTTCCCAGCCTCCTGCCTCCTTCAAAAACAACGCCGCCGCTCTTTTTCTCATTATAACGTGGCCCCGTTCACTGTGGAAACGTAGGGAAACATGAATGAGAACGAAGGAGGGAAATAAAACCACCCCAACCCCATGGGCAGTTTTATTGTTTTTTCACCGAATATTGTTTTGTGATCGCTCCTCCACAAAGCCGCTTTCTCTGTGGTCAGGACCCAGGCTCATTTGTCCTGTCCTTTCCCGTCCGTAGTTTCCCGCGTCGCATGAGCCGCGTGGTCAGGCGCCCCTCTGGCTCGGCGTCTGGGTTATTTCCGTGGCACCAGCGCTGGGGCAGGACACGCACAGCAACGCCACGGAGTCCGGCCTCGGCCCCTGCTGTCGGGGCCCCCGGGGCCTGAACCGGCTGCGGCTGTTCGCCCCCGGCTCTCCCAGCTCAGGAGCAGAGACGCCTCCTGCGAGGCTGTGGTTTGTGCCCTGACTTGGTGCGCTGGGCGCTCCTCCCGAGTGCGCTGCCCGTTCCCCGTGGGGGCTGCTCTCCGCGCCGTCCAGCTGGGGTTCCAGTTTCCTTAGGGACCTGAACAGGCTCCCGTCCACTGGGTGCGTTGCAGGTCGCCGGCCTCGCTTTCCCAGGTGCCCTTCGCTTTGATTATTGGTAGCTTTTGGTTTTCAGACGCCTGTGATTTTACTTTGTGGGATTAAATTGGCAAATCCCAGAGACAGCTTCTGGCCCTCAGCCCTCCGGTCCCCTGGCTGACCACGCACGCATCGGCCCTCCTCCCCTCCTCCCCCTCTGAGCTTCCCACCCACTCCGCTCCCCCCCACTTGAGGTCCAGGCCGTCTGGTCTCCTGAGACCCTCTCCAGCCATCAGAGAGCCAGACTGGCTCTGGCTGAGAGGGGCCTCCCTGGCTGTCATTCGGACAGTGTTAGGTCTGATCGAGCAATTGAATCGATAGCCCCTCCCCTGGGAGCTCACCTTTAGACACTTCACATGGACATGCCACTTGCCTAGACCACAATCCACCTGCTAAGACCATTCTCTCCCCCCAGACTTCCCAGAATCCCGACCTGCACAGAGAACTCTCTGCCCAGAAAAGCCCGCCTAGGGTCCTTTAAACGCCGCCGACTCTGAGCGAATAAATTTGTAATCCCTCAGCACTCTGGCCTCGTGCGTTCCTCCTTCGGCGACCCTAACAGGCAGAATGGCGGGATCTGGAAGGGCTGCCGCCGCACAGGCTTCTGAGCTTCTGCCCTAACCGGTGCCGTGCTCTGGCCGTGAGCTCCCCCCTCCCAGAGCGTGCGGTGCAGAGCGGCCGCGGGGACGTCTCCCGGGGAATGCTGGCACTGGGCCCTTGCTCCCTGTGTGGGGCGCACCTGTGAGTGCAGCGGGACGGAGGGCCCAGGGGATAAAGGGCCGTGGACTGGCTGTCTGACCTGGGGCCGGTCAACAACCTCCCTCAGCCTCCGTTTTGTCATCTGTAAAATGGGCGACAGTCCCCAGCACCATGGCGTCTGGAGGAGGAGCTGAGTGCCATGCGTGTCGTTTCTGACCTCACTCCATGTCTTATCAGCCTGCTACAGACCCCATTGCCCACTGTTGCTATTGGACACTGTCACGCAGCCATTGTTACGCAGTCATGGCCACCGTCACTCAGGGCTGTCACCAGCCATCACCACCTTTACTCAGACTGTTACTCGCTGTCCTCACCACCATCACTCAGCCATTGTTAGTTACTCAGCCCTGACCACCACTCCTCAGGGTTGTTACCATCATTTCCACCGTTACTTGGGATTGTTACTCCATCATCACCCCATCGCTGAGGGTTGTCACCGCCGTCTGTTCAAACCCTGTGCTGTTTCTTTCTGTGTGTGTGCTTCCATGTTGAGTTGGAGAGTTCTTATCTCACCCTCGATCCAGGGGCACCCGGCCTGGGAGGCAGCTGGCCTCGGGGGCGCCTGCAGTGAGGGAGGGGGCCACCGGGGCTCATGTCCAGTCTCACATCCTTGGCGCTCCCCCCAGTCCCTGCCCTGCAGCCGCCCTCCGCCCGCGCAGTGCCGGTGGCCATCCAGCCCGGCTTCCCCAGCGTGAGGCGGCGGGCTCCCTCTGGGAGGGTCCCTCCCAGCCCGGTCGCCATGTGGACACCCTGCCGGGGCGGCTCCGGGAGAACAGGGCTGGCAGAGTCCAGGCTTCAGGCTGTCCCCTCCTCCCCGGAGCCCGAGGAGGGCCGCATCCCCCCAGTCCTGCCCCACTTCCCGCCCGACTCCCGGCTCCCTGGGGCACCAGGGGACCCCACAGTCCAGGGTGGAAGCAGGGCTTTGAGCTGGAGCGAGTGTGCTTGTCAGCACTGGTAGTCCTGGGGGGGCGGGGAGGGGGAGCAGGCACCAGGGAGGCCACAGCCTCAAGGGTCATCGTCCTCCATCCCAGGGGAGCAGGATTCCTGTCTGAGCAGCTGCTGCCCTGAAGCAGGTGTCTCCTCTCTGCCTCTGAGAGACGGGAGGGAAGGTTGAAGTGCTGCGTGAGGGGGTGCAGCATGAGGGGTGCTGCTTGAGGGGTGCTGCGTGAGGGGTGCTGCGTGAGGGGTGCGGCAGGAGGGGGTGCGGCAGGAGGGTTGCAGCAGGGGTGGGGTGCTCCCTCAGCCGTGTCCCCGCTGCTTTGGTCCGCCAGCCGTCGCGCCTTCTGTTCGGAGCTTATAAAAGCAGCAGCAGCTCATTGCCAAAACCGGTTTGGCTCAGTGGATAGAGCGTCGGCCTGCGGACTGAAAGGTCTCAGGTTCGATTCCGGTCGAGGGCATGTACCTGGGTTGCGGACACATCCCCAGTAGGAGATGTGCAGGAGGCAGCTGATCGATGTCTCTGAGTCTCTATCTCTCTCCTTTCCTCTCTGTAAAAAATCAATAAAATATATTAAAAAATAAAAAAAAATAAATAAAAGCAGCAGCAGGTGTGGCGCCGGGACGCGGCACAGTCCTGGGCCCGTGCGACAACACATCTATTTATACACGCACACGCGTGTGCCCGCCTAGCTTTCCAGACGCGCACACACGGCGTCTGCGACAGGATCAGGCCCCGTGGCGTAGCGGGGACCCTTTCCCCAGCCGGGCTCGCACAGGACTAGGTGCCGCGGTGCCCCAGAGGAACCAGGCCGCCGCCGCCGCCCCTCCTGGGGGGAGGGGTACACCCCACCCCCCTCCGCTCAGCACTGGAGGCTGCAGCCCCTCTGCTGCTCCAGGCTGCCCAGGGAGACGGACCTGCACCGGCAGGGCGTGCGGGCGCTGTGGCGGGGTCAGAGGTCAGAGCCCCCTTGCTGTGCTGACAGTGAACCCCGCCGTCTGGCCGTGCCTCTTTGTTCTCCCGTGGACCCTGTGGGGCGGGGGCTGGTCTGCGTCGGGGCTGCGTGTACACGTCTGCGTGCATCTGTGTCCAGGCCCCCGGGTGCACACCGAGGGTGGGTTGCGGGGTCACACGGTACCGGAACTGCTGGGCTGGCTTCCCAAGGGGCGGCACCGTCAGATCCCGCCTCCCGCCCAGGAGGTCCGAGGGCGCTGATTTCTCCAAGTCACCAACACCTGTTGTGTTCTTTCTTTAAAAATATGTTTTTATTGATCTCAGAGAGGAAGGGAGAGGGAGAGAGACAGAAACATCAGTGATGAGAGTCATGGATCGGCTGCCTCCTGCATCCCCTCCCCCCACTGGGGATCGAGCCGGCAACCCGGGCCTGTGCCCTGACTGGGAATCGAACCGTGACCTCCTGGTTCACAGACAGAGCGGGGGACCCTTGCCGGGCGGCGGGCCCTGAGCCGCTCCAGCCTCTTGCGTAGGTGGCCATGCCACCAGCCTCTGGCCCACACAGACCGGTTTCTACTCTGTTCTCCCCGCGGAGCACCAGGCACAGGCCCCCCAACCCCCATGTCTGCTTCTCTGTGCAGCGGCTCCCCGGCCGGCGCCGGCTCCGTGGACAAGGCCGTGCTGGAGGCGGCCCCCGTGGCCACGAGAGAGAAGATCCGGTCCAGGTTCCACGGCAGCCACGACCTGATCCACCGCCTGTTCGTCTGCATCTCAGGTGCCGCGTGCGGGCCTGGGCGGTGCGGGCTGGTGGGCGTGGGCTGTGCTTCGGGGGAGCAGCCAGTGCCCACGGGGCTGAGGTCGGCTGCGGGTGACATCCTGACGATGATGCGATGATGTTGCGGGGTGCTGGCTGATGTCGGGGTGCAGGGGTGCCCGGCCCTGTCCGCGGGCCCCTGCTCTGTCTTGTCATCGCCCCACGCCCTGCGATGCGCCCTGCGCCCAGCAGAGAGCAGGCTTTGTTCGCTGTCAGGGTCCTTCCCCGCCTACCCCCCCCCCCCCCCCCCGCGATGGCCCCTTGGGGTCAGAGTCCGTCTGTGTCCTGACTAGTTTGTCTTTCCTTCCTCCACGGCTCACAGAAAGCGGGGGCTGTTTTGTCCCCCAGGGGGTTCATAGAGGGCGTGAGCAAAGGGCACCTTGTTCACGGTTTCCTTTCGTTTTGTGTGTTTTAAATGAGTACAAACCCAGGTGGTTCAGAAGTATACAGTGTGGGGTCCCGCCATGCACGCCCTCCCCACCCACCCGGGGAGGGGCTTAGGCAGTGCCTATCCTGCAGCGGGTTCTGCCCCCCCACCCTCCAGTGCCCCCTCTGCCACCACACCCTCTGGTGCCCCCTCTGTTCCCCCCGCCCTCCGGTGCCCCCTCTGCCCCCATACCCTCTGGTGCCCCCTCTGCCCTGGTTGCAGGGAAGAGGCAGGAGCCAGCACAGCAGGGCAGCCTGGGTCATGAGCCCAGGAATCACTGCCATAAATATATTTTTATTGATTTCAGAGAGGAAGGGAGAGGAAGAGAGAGATAGAAACATCAATGACTATAGAGAATCAATGGTTGGCTGCCTCCTGCACGCCCCGCACTGGGGATGGAGCCCGCAACCCGGGCCTGTGCCCTGACGGGAATCGAACCGTGACCTCCTGGTTCCTAGGTCAAAGCTCAACCCCTGAGCCACGCTGGCCCGGCTCCCACGGTGGGTTTGATGGCTCAGGAGCTGGTGTCTGGCAGGCATTCAGCAGAGCCGCACGCCAGGAGCTCGGCCTCAGTCACTCCCGCGTGACGGTCACTCCCGGGGACAGTCATTCGGGGGCAGTCACAGGGCGTCCGTATTTGGGGCGCACACCACTCCTCCCTGGCTTTGCAGAGCACAGCCCAGTGGCCCCCTAAACAGCCGCATTGCTGGTCACCGGGAAAGGCTGGGTCCACCCTGTTTCTGGAAGGAGGGAGCCCCTGCCAGTGGGGGTGGGGTCGCGTTTCCCTGCCCGATGTGGGGGTGGGGGGCTGGGGCACAGAGGAGCTGGGCGTCGGTATCACCTCCGGCTGGTCCTCCTGCGGCCCTGCAGTCACAGTATTTGGGGCAGTGGTGTTTGCCGTGGGGCGGGCACGTGCAGGTGCTGCATGGCCGTGGCCGGGGCGGTGCTGCCGGGGTGGGCACGGTGCGGGCTCTGAGATCCCAGCAGGGAGGGGCCATGACAGTGAGCAGTGCTGCCAGGGTGGGCACGGGGTGGGCTCTGAGATCCCAGCAGGGAGGGGCCATGACAGTGAGCAGTGCTGCCAGGGTGGGCACGGGGTGGGCTCTGAGATCCCAGCAGGGAGGGGCCATGACAGTGAGCAGTGCTGCCAGGGTGGGCACGGGGTGGGCTCTGAGATCCCAGCAGGGAGGGGCCATGACAGTGAGCAGTGCTGCCAGGGTGGGCACGGTGCGGGCTCTGAGATCCCAGCAGGGAGGGGCCAGGACTGCGCAGAGGTGGCGGTGGTGGCCCGAAGGAGGAGACGTACCCAGCTCCTGCCTCCGCCAAAGCCACGTCCCGGCTGGCGGCTGCTTCGCCCTGACCAGCTGCAGGCACACGGTCCCCAGGCGGCCAGCCCACCGCCTCCTCGTCTCCCCCCCAGGGGTGGCTGACCAGCTGCAGACCAACTACGCCAGTGACCTGAGAAGTATTCTCAAGACCCTCTTCGAGGTCATGGCCACCAAGCCGGAGATGGACGACAAGGACAAGTTCCGGAAGGGTGAGTGCCCCCCGGGACAGGCTCTGCCGCCTGCTGACTGGGGTGTCCAGCGCCCAGGGGTGGGGGAACCCAGAAGCCTGCATCCCAGCCCTGGGCAGAGACGGCCTCTCCACGGTGCGCGGCCGGGGACGGTGATGGGGCGTGGACCCAGCGGGCACCCTTCTCTTCCAGTCGCCCAGACCCTGCGGGGCGCAGCCCTGGAGGACTGCGCCCTGTGCCAGGAGACCCTGTCGTCCTCCGAGCTGGCAGCCAAGACCCGGGACGGGGACTTGGAAGGTGCGTGGGGAGCCCTGGCCCGTCTGGACGCTTCCTCTCTGTCCAGACCAAAGCCTGGAGGTCGGGGACCCTGCTCCCCACTAGCCTGGAGGTAGAGACCCCTGCCCCCCACTAGCCTGTAGGTCGGGGACCCTGCTCCCCACTAGCCTGGAGATCAGGGACCCCTGCCCCCTACTAGCCTGTAGGTCAGGGACCCTGCCCCCCACTAGCCTGGAGGTCGGGGACCCCTGCTCCCCACTAGCCTGGAGATCAGGGACCCCTGCCCCCCACTAGCCTGGAGATCAGGGACCCCTGCTCCCCACTAGCCTGGAGGTGGCAGCTGGAAGCGGTGGCTTGCTGGTCAGGGCAGGAGCCTCGGGCGGTTAGGGCATTGGCAGCACCCTTTGGGGAGGACCCTAAGGCTCTGGGGGGCATGCGTCCCCCTGGAGCCTGGAGAGGTGCTGGGAGGGTGAGAGCAGTTAGGCCTGAGCAGGGTCACAGGCGGCCGGAGTCCAGGAGGCGGAAGTTGACCCCGCGATAGGCCACAGGTCACCCCGCTCCCTGCGTGCCCGGCTGCCTGGACACCCCTGGCGGGTCCCCAGCTCAGGGCCTCTCCCGCGCGCCTGGGGACAGGTGCTCACGGAGGCTGCGGGTGCGCAGGGTCAGGGGCGGCCAGGCCAGGACGTCCTCGGGACCCCCGGGTGCCCAGCAGGGTGCTCTCATCTGCCTGAGCTGGAGGCCGGCCCAGCGCAGCCCAGGGCCCGGGCCCGTCCAGGGCCCTCGGGGTGTCGGGGGCAAGGGTGAGAACCGACCCCACTGGGGTGTTGGCGAGCTGAGGGGATCCAGGGAGGATGGCCGGTAAAGCGAGGCCGGTAAAGCGAGGCGAGGAGGCCCTGGGTGTCCGGGACCTCTGAGCACCTCTGTGGCCGGGCGCGTTGGAGGGACGCTCCCCCTCTGGGTGTCCTGCTACCTTCAGCCTGGCCCATGGCGCCCCGCAGGGCCTGGGGTGGAGGGAAGTGACTGCTTCCCACACTTCAGAGCCCCTGAGAATGGGAGAGGGTGGTCCCCGTGACCCTGTGACCCTGTGGGAGGAGGTGGCCCTGCCCCTGGCCCTGCCTGGGCAGCACAGGTGACGGGGAGGGGTGGCACCA
The DNA here is from genome assembly GCF_964212035.1 of Myotis nattereri. Taxonomy (NCBI): domain Eukaryota; kingdom Metazoa; phylum Chordata; class Mammalia; order Chiroptera; family Vespertilionidae; genus Myotis; species Myotis nattereri. The sequence continues at coordinate 230,071,958 of NC_138075.1, forward strand.
GCCTTCGCCTCCAGAGGTGGACAGGAGTCTGCCTGGGCCTCCAGGGCCCCAGGACCTGAGAACTGTGGGGATTGAGGGGTACCCTGGGTGGTGGGGCCAGGGACCCCTGACGCCTGACAGTGTTGATTGAGGGGGTGACGGGGTTGACTTCTTTATTTCTCAGCCCCTACCTTTGCCCAAGGGCCTTGCCAGATGGGAGCTGGCGGGAGAGGGTGGTCCAGGTGAGGCTGGGGTCCGACCGACAGGCACTGCCCACCCACAGGAGGCCACCCGTTTCCGAAACCAGGGATGCATCCAGGGCGGGTGGAGACAAGGGGGCGGGGCTCCCGGCCACGGGGCCAGAGGCTCCTGCACACCCCCCCTGCCCCCCCCCCCCCCGTCTCCCACTGTCACGGCTGCGTGGCTCCCTGTGCCTGACGGGCCCCCCACTCTCTTGTCAGACCCGCCCGAGTGGGTCCCGGACGAGGCCTGCAGCCTCTGCACCGCCTGCAAAGCGCCCTTCACGGTCATCCGCAGGAAGCACCACTGCCGCAGCTGCGGGAAGGTGGGCCCGGGCGGTCAGCCCACGGGGCTGCGGGACCCCTCCCAGCCCGGCTCTGACTCGGCATGGACTCGGGCGCTTGGCCACAGGGTCTGCATGGTGCCCGGTCCCCTCCCTGCTGCTTCAGAGCTGGGAACAGGGGTGGGGGGTGGGGCGGGCAGGGGTCTAAACAGGAGCCTGCAGCGCCTGGGACTCCCCCTGAGCCCGGCCTCCGGGAGCCCCCACCCGCCCCAGGTTTTCCTGCGGCCCGCCCGCCCGCGCATGCCCGGCCTGGTGGGTGGGAGGAGGGTCCGGAGGCCGGCGCTCAGGGCTCTGACACTGCCCTCTGGGTGCTCTCCCGGTGGGGCCAAGGTCAGGGTGCGGCACAGGTGGGCGCTGGGGACCCTCCCAGCTCACACCCCCCCTCCACCTTCCAGATCTTCTGCTCCCGCTGCTCCTCGCACTCGGCCCCGCTGCCCCGCTACGGGCAGGTGAAGGCGGTCCGCGTGTGCACCCACTGCTACGTGTTCCACGTGACGCCCTTCTACAGCGACAAGGCGGGCGTCTGAGCGGCACCGGCCCCGCGGCCCCGCCGAGCCCGAGAGGCCGCCCCGGGCTCCCGCCGCTCGGTCCCGCGGGTTTTGCCCGCATTCATCGGGCTGTTGCTGCGGAGACTTCCAGAGCATCCCGCACCTCTGTCCGGCCACGCGGGCTCCCCCACCTGCAGGGCCAGCGGGAGGGGGCGGGGTCCCTGGGGCGCCAGGGGCTGAGCTGCTGCCTGGAGGCTGGGCCGCAGCTCGGGGAGCAGCCGGGCAGCCTCAGCGCCTGGACCCGCCGGCGAGGGCCGGGCCTCCGTGCCCACAGGCTTCCCCACGCGCTTGCCAAACCAGTGCCCAGAGCCCGGGACACCCACCTCCTCCCCCGCGCCCCCTGCCCGCCCCCTCGGGGCCTTGGCTGAGCAGCACACGCCTCACTGTGCCCAGCGGGCCCTCGGGCGAGCTGCCCGTGTTGCCTGCCCACCCACCCACCTGCGGATGGGGAGGGGCCGCGTGGAGACCCCCCCCCCCCCACAGGCCCCGGAGCCTTAGGCCGGGCTCCCAGGCAGCCACGGACCACGGGGCGCCGCCCCCTCGCTGCCGCCCCCGCTTCCCGCACCCCTGGGACCTTGGCCCACGTCCTCCGACGGGGCGGGCGCAGGCCCAGCGGGACTCCTCAGGCTAAATCTCAGGCTTCACATTGCAATGAGGGTTGCAGCTTTATTTTTAGAGAGAGAGACACACCTACTGCTTCTTTTATAGGAGAAACCCGGTTACTGTTAACGTGGACACACACGGGACGGCTTCCGTGGGAGGGAGAGTATATGACGGAGTGACTATTCTGTATGGAGAGTATTTTTATTTTCTAAATGCTGTAATTGGACACCATTTCCATAAATCTATTTACGGACTGCAGACCCTGGTTGCCCCTGTGAACATGGGAGCTGGGGGGCTCTGGGCTCTGGGGGACAGTCCGAGGGCAGGACCGGCTTCCTCCCCACCAGCCCCAGGAGGAGGGCGGCTCCCTATCCCCCACACACCCCTTCGAGGGCTCCAGTGCGCCACTGCCCCGGGGACTGCGGTCCCTCTGCCCTCTGCAAGGCTGGCCACCAGGGGCAGAGCCAGGCCCTGGGGGTGCAGAGGGGTGAGTCTAAGGCAGTCTCCTCGCTCAGGAAGGATTACGAGGCCTCCTGCCAGCCACAGCGGGGGTCAGCCCCACAAGCCAGCCTGGCACCCTGAGCAGGCCAGCCTTCCTGAGCCTCGGTTTCCAGTCACCACCATCATCACCCTTCCTGTCCCTGCTTTCTGAGTGCTTCCCCTCCGCTCCCCACGACAGCGCCTCAGGGAGCAGCACCCCCACACCGCTGGTGGGGAGTGGAGCTCAGGGAAGTGGGTGGGCAGCACAGCCAGGCCCTGGGCTTGGGAGGCCACCAGCGCCCTGTGCTGAGGAGGTCACAGCACTGGCCCTGGGGCTGTGCCTGGGGCCACTTCCGGGGTCTCAGCTCCGGAGACAGGCCCTCCACCCGCATCGGGCACTGGGCTGGCAGCAGGAGGAAGGCTGGACCTTCCTCCTGGACTGCCCACCTCACCCTGTTCTGAGCTACGCACAGGCCTGGGAGAAGGCCAGCATGCTCGCCAGCACCCTCCTTAGGCTTCCAGTAACAGTCGGGGGCCCTGGGCCTGGCTGCCCATCCCCACCCCCATCCCCAGCGACTCAGGACCCAGGGGGCAGGTCACCAAGATGAAGGGCCTGGCAGGGAGCACCCAGAGGTCCCTATTCAAGGGGGCTCAGGTGGGGGAGGAAGGGCAGAGAGCCACCAGGCCTGGCTGTGAGGAGGCCGCCCTGGGGTAGGAGAATGGGGAAGCCCCAACCGGTCCACCCCTCCCGCTGCCACTCAGATCAGTGCACACCCCACACACTCCCTGGCCTCTGGAGGGGCCCCTGCTGCCTGCCCCTATTTGTGGCTCATCTGTCCCCACAGACATGCTCAGGTCCAACCAGCCTGCTGTCCGGCCCCGCCCACATCCCCTGGGAAACCGCAGGTGGGCAGCCACCCACCCCAGCTGGCTGTGTGACCCTGGCGGGGGTGAGGGGCGCGTGAAAGGAAAAGACTGTTATGATGTCTGAAGAAGGTGACGAAGGCCAAGTGGGTGGGACAGGATTGGGGGTCCTTCCCCCTCCTTTCTGTGGCTCAGGGTCCCTGCTACAGCCCCCGATGGCCACCAGGGGGCGCCCATCCACCCGCCTCCTCTCCCAGAGTGGCCTGATGACCAGGTGTTGGGGGCCCCTTGGGTGCTGTCCCCAGGGGTCCCCCACTGCAGACAGGCACTCCAGGTCCAGACAGGACACCAGCACAGCCACACCCGCTGGCCAGGCCCTAGCCTCTGGGTTCCTTAAGGGGGTGGAGGGTCCAGAGGGTCCTGGCCCAGCAGAGACCACAGGCAGGCAGGCACAACCCAGTGGCTCAGGGAGAGGGAGAGAGGGGTCCTGGTCCGGACTGGACCCCAGGGCAACATGGTAGGGGGCGGCTCCACCTGCTTTCTGGCCTCCGCAGCGAAAGCTCGGGGAGGTGGGCAAGACCCCACGCGCCCACCCAGGTCACTCACATGACCTAGAGGCGCTTGTCTCCTGCCAGGCCTACCCAGAGCCACCTCCTCCAGGCAGCCTTCGCATTCAGGGGTGGCCCCAGCCCCGGCCCTCACACATGCTCAGAGCAGAGCCCAGGTCGGTCCCTCGCAGGGGCCAGCGAGCCTGTCAGAACCTCTCCTGGCTCTGAGGCGGGAGAAACGGGTTCCGGGCCTGCACGGAGCAGTCGCTCACTCAGACACGAGCAAGGCTGTGGGCTCATTTGCTCCCAGATGGGGAGGGGAGCTCAGGCTGGAGCCCACCCCTGAGCTGGGCAAGGGTGGGCACCAGACACTCCAGACCGGCCCTGCCCGTGGGCCTGCAGGTCCGCGGTCACTGAGCTGGCTGTGGCGGCTGGGCCTTGTGGGGTGGGTGAGCGGGGTGCTGTGGAGAACGGGGTGCCGGATCTACAGAGGCACAGGACAGCCCTGAGTGTCTGACAAATGGTGATGCTCCCAGTGGGGGGAGCACAGACGGGGACATGGCTGGGTCACCCCAGGCACCAAGGGCCAGGCTACTTCCTGAGGGCACTGGGGAGCCATGGAGAGTTCCGAGCAGGGAGGACACTCAGGTGTGTGGTGTGGACACCTCGCAGGGGGTGGGGGTGGGGCAGAGGCCAGGGCCCCGCTGCTGGGACCGGAGCGCCCTCAGAGGCAGTAGCGCTCAGCGTCACCGCTCTGACCTGCTGTCCCACCCCCTCCACTCAGGACCCTGTCATCTGAGAGGCCTCTGCGCCCTCACACCCCCTGAGCTGGCCTGCTGCCTCTGGGGGAGAAGCTGTTGACCCAGACCCAGGACTGGGGAGCTGGCTGGGGTCTTGGGCTGAGGCCCTCAGGGCATCCAGCCTGAGAGAGGAGGCCTCTACCCTGGAACCAGGGGTGGCACTAGAGCCACCTGAGCATGGGGGGGGGGGGGGGAGACAGGCCAAGGAGACCCAGGCCAGAGAAGCCCAGGCAGCAGGACCTGGAGAGGGGTGTTGGGGTGACCCCCATGGTCCCTATTGTTCATGGCCAGAGAGGGCAGGAAGAGCCAGCGGATGGAAGGCGGTGGGCGAGGAGGCAGCTGGCCCAGCCTGGGCTCAGGGAGGAGGGGACGGGCACCTGCCGCAGACTGTCCTACAGAACCGGGCCCTGGGGGTTCTGCGCGGCCTGCTGGGGGCTGGGTCAACCAGCTGGACCTTCGGGCGCCTATGCCCCGCCCCCACGTGGGGCCCCAAGCGAGACCGGTCCACACACCCTCCCACAGTAACATCTTCCATCGGTCCGCCCCCTCCCTGCACCGACTTGCGGCTCAGCCCTCAGCCCGCAGGCGCGCAGCCCGGCCAGGGCCCGTCCCACTCACCACCCCGCTGCTCCCCCTGCCCCTCCCTCCGCTCCCTCCCCCTTCCTGCCCTCCTGCCCACTCAGTGCCACCTCCTGGGCTGCCCCCTCCGCTTGGGACCCGGAAGCCTGTGCCCGCGCCCAGCTCCTCGCCCAGGCTGCTGACCCGGCCGCCTGCTCCCCCCACTCCTTGCGGTGCGCGGGGCCCACACTCAGAGGCGGCAGGGAGCCCCGCGGGCACTCGGCGTGGCTGGGGGAGGGGTCCCCGAAACGGCCTAGATGCAAAGGGAGGCAAGGTGGGAGCGACCCCTCTGGTCTCAGGCCGGGTGGTGGCAGGCACGGGCTCCCACCGTCACCCCCATCACCTGCGCGGCCCGCCGGGTGCACCGCCGCCCCCGCCCCCTGCCGGGAAGGAGCGGGCATCCGAAGGGGGACGTGCAGCTTTAGGGCAGGGGTGGTGACCTGGCAGAATGCTGACCCGCAAGTGGGAACCGCAGGCCCCACCCCCTGGGCCCCAAAGCCCAGAATGCACCCGCCCCTCCCAGAGTTGGGCGCCCCCTTCCCCCCTGCACCCTGAGCAGCCTACAGACTAACCAGGAGGGGAGGACAGCACAGCGCCTGCCTCTTGTTAGGGCTCTGCCCTGGCCCCGGGGTGGCTGTGGGGCGGGAGCAGGAAGTGCGGGGTTTACATCAAAGGGGTGTTTAATGTCCGCATGGAAGTATCCACGGCCTCCAACCCCCAAGGGCCCTGCCCTCTGCTGGGTGCACCCGTTTCTCATCACACAGCTGTGGCTGTCACCCCAGCGAGTCAGGCTGTGTCACCACCCCTGCACCGACCTCCACTCCGCTGGGACTGTGGTGAACCCCTGGCCAACTCTTGAACCTCAGGACTCCCAGTTTCCTTATCTGTGGGTTGGAGATGTGGACACACACAAGGAAATGCAACTAACACATTCAACACGTCCTAGGACTGAAAGTGTGCCGGTCTTCCTAGGTTTTACTAGGGGCCCGGTGCACGAATTCGTGCACCTTGAAAGGGACTGTGGGCCTGGAGGCTGCTAGGCACAGGGGCGGGTCTTGGCCCATGCTCTGTGCCCCAGCCCCACCCCTCCTGCCACGGGTCCCAGTCCGCTGCTCTCCCAACAGCCAGGAGCGATTGGGGCCAGCACCAGCAGCAGTTGCAAGCAGGGCCAGTGCTGGGTGCGAGCTTCGGCTGCTGCCCTGATACCCCCTCAGGAGCAGGGGCAGGTGGAGAAGCCCTCAGGGGCGATCGGCGCCAGCAGCCACTGCCCACACCCGCTGAAGGCACTGAGGGATTGGGGCTGGCGGCAGCCCGGCAGCAGGCGCAAGCGCTGGGTGGGACGGTGGCACGTGGGAGCAAAGAATTTTCAGTAACCACCAGAGGCTCGCCCCAATGACAGCGACCTGCGCCCCGCCTTGGTCTGGCGCCCCTGCTCACCTGCTCCACCATCCTGCCATGTTCCCCACACGCCCCCTGGTGGTCAGCACAGTCATAGTGACCAGTTGTTCCGTGGTTCTGCTGTTCCGTCTATTTGCAATTAGGGTTTTCTATAGATAGATGTTTTGTCTTAGGACTGGGGCAGCAGCAGTGCCTCCCATTTAGAACCTCTGTGTGTGTGTGTGTGGGGGGGGGGGGTCCACCCACCTTGTCCCCCACACTCTGCAGCCTGCTGGTTCCATGCTCAGGACCTGCCAAGCCACCAGTAACATGGAAGATCCAGGGGACGGAGGCCGGTCCCTGCGCTTCCTGAGCCAGCTTAGGGTCAGGGGCCACCAGGGCTGGTCGCAGCTGGGGGCTCGGTGAGGCGCCCTCTCCCTTCCCACAGCGGCGATGCTCTTCCCCAGAAGGCGCTTCGTGGGCCAGAGGGACACTAGCACCTCCTCCAGAAATGCCCCCACCGGTCAGAATGCCCGCGGCAGCAGTCCTCCGCTGGGGGGAGCCCCTCCCAACCCTGGCGGCAGATCGTTGCCCGCCCCTCCCTGGGCTCCGGAGTCCCCCGGGCAGTTCAGAGACACCGCCGCCTCCGCTGTCCAGCTGATGTCCCCAGGAGGTCGGGCTCTCAGGCTGCCTGCGCCCCTCCTCCACGCCGGGGCTCTCGCGGGGTCGCTCAGTGTCCGGCGGGGAGGGGTGTCTTTTGGGCTCCAGGCGACATCCCCGAGGACGCCGCGAGGCCCGGTGCTCCCGTGGAGCCAGTGTTTTAGCCGGATCGGGGGGCACAGGCTCCTCCTGCGCATGGGGTGCAGACCCGGGGCTGGCAGGGCGCTCCAGCCGCTCCCCGCGCCCCGACGGGCTCTCACGCAGGACCCGGCGGCCTGCGGTCCCACCGCGCTCCGCTTCCTCTCGGCAACGCGTCCGGCCGCGGCTCCCTCATTGGCTGCGCGCCCCGCAGCCGGCCATTGGTCCGCGGCCCCTATTTTACATAGGTCGCCCTGGGCCAATCGGCGTGCGGCACCTACTTAACATGCACGCCGGCCACCAGTCAGCGAGCGCAGGGGCCGGGCCACCACGTGCTGTTGCTAAGCTTGGGCTTCTGAATTGTTACTAGCGCGGCGGGCCTATCCGAACCCAGCTTCGCATCTGTCAACATTTTCGGCCCAGCCCGAGGCGTTCAGCCGGCTCCCATAGGCCACGTCCCGGCCAGCGCCCGCCCCCGGAACACGAGTGCCGGCCCCCATTGGCTGCGCCGGCCGCCGTTCGCTCTCAAGTGTCAATTTGAGGGCCTGAAGCGGAGGGTGGCGGCTGAGCGCACTGGGAGCCCGCGGGAGTCGGGGCAGTGGGGCCGCGGGGCGCGCGGGGCGGGCGGCGAGCGGAGCCGGCCGGAGCGGGCCGGGCAGCGGCCGCCGCCGTCCCGGAGCGCGCGCGCGGGGGGCCGGAGGATGGAGCTGAACTCCCTGCTGATCCTGCTGGAGGCGGCCGAGTACCTGGAGCGCAGGGACCGAGGTAGCGCCCGCGCCCCTTTGTGCGCCGGGCCGCGGGCGGGCGGGCGGGCGGCGGGGCCGGGGCGGGGCCCGCTGACCGCGCCGTCTGTCTGCAGAGGCCGAGCATGGCTACGCCTCGGTGCTGCCCTTCGACGGCGACTTCGCCAGGAAGAAAACAAAGACTGCCGGCCTGGTGCGCAAGGCTCCGAACAACAGGTACCGCCCCCCGCGCGGCCATCCCTGCCCGCTGACGCCCGCGCGCCCTCCCCGGCCCCGACCTCCGGCCCGCAGCCCGGCTGCTGTCCGCCGCCGCGCGCCCCGGCGGCCAGCCTGGAGGAGGAGGCGCGCCCGGGCCGTGGCCGCAGCCCCGGCCCCGCCCGGCCGGCCCCGCCCGCGCCGTCGCCATCTTCCTGCGGGCCGCGCCTCCTCGGCCTCTCGCGTAAACAGTGCCACGCGTACAGCCCCGCCGCCCGCCCGGGGTCTCCTCCCGTGGCTGCTCTCCGCCCCCAAGTTGTTACGGACTTTTCCGCGCAGGAAAAAAGTTGTCAGTGGGCGTTGGCCGGTGCCCCTCGGGTCGGGGAAACTGAGGCTCGGTGCAGAGCACGGTGGGGCTGGCCTCCCTGACCTCTGCTCGCTGCGGTGGATGGGCCGCACCACTCCCCCCGCCTCCAGAGCCGAGCCCTGCGGCCGAGCCAGCCCCCCCCCCCCAGAGTTCCGGACAAAGAAGGTGCACAGAGGCCCTGTCCTGACCCCACTCCTCCCCGGTATCCACGCCCTTGCCCAGCCTCCTGACAAGTTCTGGAGTCCCCTTTGGTCCTGGAGGCCCTTTGTAAGGGGGAGGGGGCAGGCTCTGCAGCTTCTCCCAGTGCCGGGAACCTCCCCGCCCCCACCCAGGTTGCAGAAGCGCTGAAGCTGGGGTGCGAACCTCTGGGTGGAAGTAGTGGGGGCCTTCTGCTCCGGCTCCCGTGGGGTTCCGCTCTCCTGGCCACTATGAGGACCATACATAGCACACCTGGCACTGCCCAGGGCCCGCCATGGCCCAGACGTCCCCAGGCTGGAAGCTGCACTGGTGGGGGGCTTTGGGGCCCTGGTGGAGGGTGTGGTCCCTGTCTGAAAGGGCCAGATGGGTAGAGCTGGAGAAACAGAAAGGCTGGCACAAGGACCCATCTCCTGTGACATCCTGGCGCCCTGGGCCTGGCAAGGAATTGGTTCAGCCTCCATCGGCCCTGGCTCGGGACATGCCTGAGTCCCAGCTCCTGGTCCCCTCCTGGGCACAGTTTGGGAAAGTACTTGAGTGTTGGGTGGGTGGCACTGCCTCAGGCCTCTTCAGAGAGCTTGCCAGGCCCCTGCTGTTGGCTCTCACTGTCCCCAGTGCCCTGCCACCCATGGGAAACTCCAGGGCGTGACTCCCGTGGCACAGGGTGCCCAAGGCTGATAACCAGAATCACAGCTAAGGCTCTGTGAGTGCTTCCTGCGTACTAAGTGTCTCGCGAGTATGCTAATAGCCACCCCTCCCCTGAAGGAGATGTTATTTTATCACCATTGTAAGGCCGAGGAAACAGGCACAGAGATGAACTACTTGCCACCCTCCTACCTCTGGGATTCCTGTTGCAAAGTGGGGTCCCAGCCTCCTACCTTCTGCCAGGATGGGGACCTTCAGGGTCTCCTGGACTGGGGTGCACCTCCCTGCTGCTCCTCGGGGCAGAGCCTGACTCCCCCAGTGCCCAAGGCACCAGGGGCTCCAGAGATGGTCCCTTGAGGCTGTCCTGGCCCAGATAGGCCTCAACCAGCTCAGCCCAGGGACCAGGGCAGACCAGGGCCCAGAGGACAGGGCCCTGACCTGGTGGGACATCCCCACACCTGGGTGGTGGGCATGAGGGCGGTGTGTGTGGGCTCTAGCAAGAGCTTTCAGAGGCCGCTGGTCAGCAGGAGGGCCGGAGCCAGCCGGCCAGGGGTCAGGTCCTATAGGAAACCAGGCAGAAGAGCTACCTCCAGGGGTTGACACGAGGGGCAAACCAGGTGATGCCAGGAGCGTGTTCAGTATAGCCCTGCCAGGGTGTCCCACCTCTCCCCAGGCCACGTGGGGAGCGAAGCCCAGAACAGGGTGCACTGGGACCTGGGACCAGTCTCCCCACAAACTCCCACAGGCGTCTGGACTAGGAGGGGCTCTGGGCCCCTGTCCATCCTCCACTCCTGAGGAGTCCCCTCCTGGCAGGGTGGGGTCCAGGGGTGGACATGTGGGCTTCTCTCTATGCAGGACTCTTGCTGACCCTTACATCCCCCACAAGTGGGCAAGCCTACAGACTCACACTGCCCCTCTGTGGTTCAGTCCAGCCACTGTGTCCTCCTAGCTCTGGGGAGGTTCTGAGGCACCTTGCCCAGCCCACGTGACCAGCCGGCACTCAAGGCCCCTGGAACCTGTTCTGAGGCTGCACAGGAGGCCCAGGAGCCTGCTGCCCAGCTGGGAGGGGAGGCCTTAGGCCCCAGTTGGCTGTGGCAGGTGGCAGAGGCAGGTGGCAGAGGCAGGCAGGATGGGGGGGCACTCTGGCCCCATGGGTGGACACAGGCGATGCCTGCCCTGAGGTCCTGGAGCAGGAGAGACTGAGGGCAGGCAGAGGGCAGCAGAAGCTCTAGGCGCAGGGCTGGGGCTGGGTTGCCCAAAGGTGGCCTGGCGCTCTGCTCACATGTGAGGCAACCTGGCAGCCTGGGAGCCCTGTCTGGCCTGAGAGGTCCCTGTCTGGACTGGGGGGCGGGAGGGGGATGTGGAACTGCCCACTGCGGTGCTCAGGACTCTTGTCCCTGTGTGAATGGCCAGGTGGGTAGAGCTTGAGCAGCAGATGGGGCTGCTGCCCCCTGAGAAGCTGACCATGACCTAGAGGAGAGTGGAGGGTCAGCGCTGGTCTCCCCACGCCCACTGGCACATCTCAGAGGTTCCCTGTGGGCTGGTCCCTCATGGGCTGGGTGTGCTCTGTCCCTGGGTGTCCCCATGGGTGCAGTGGGCTGTGGTGATGCGGGTGTGTAAGCCTGAGGAGGTAGGATGGTGTCTGGCCGGCAACATCAGGGACACCGCTGGCCTCGGGGAGTGGGGAGCAGAGAAGGCAGGCAGCTCAGTGCCCCGACAGGGGCTCAGGGACCCGCCTGAGGAGCATAGGGGTTGTTGGCTCCAGGACTGGCTGCCACAGCTTCTTGGGCCCCACCCACCCTTTCTGAAGCAGGACCTGGACCCTCCTGTGGCCGGAGCCCCACATGCCTCACTATAGGTGAGCTGTTGGCCCTGGGCAGCCCTGGACATGGCTTACTTCTGAGGGGCCTGTCCTTGTCCCCGGTGCAGGGTCCCCCAGCCTTTGGCCAGCAGCTGCTCACCTGCCAGCCCTCCCCATTCTGGGCGGCCCTGCAGGTGCCCGTGCTCCGGGGGTTGGCAGTGCAGTGAGCTCTGTTTTCTGTCTCTCTAAACAGGTCTTCACACAATGAACTAGAAAAGCACAGGTAAGTGACCCCTTCTCCCCACCGCCGGTTTCTGCGGGCTGTGCGCTCCCCCACCGCTCCCTGTGCCCTGGGGTGGCTGACCGTGCTACCCGGCTGTGCCCTTGTCTTGGGATGTGTCGTTCTTGAAGGAAGAGGCCGGGCTCTGTTCTCAGGCTCACCCTTGCTGGGAGGCCGGGGTGGGGGCCAGGCCTGGGGGCTCAGCCTGGGTCCAGCACCAGGTTGGGGACAGGGACGTAGGGCAGGGTCCCTCGTGCTGTATGGCAGTTAGGCCAGCTCTCTGGAGGAGGAGGTCCGTCTGCTTTGGGGCATTTAAGCCCGTTTGGGAGCAAGTCTTTAGCCTTTAAGATGCTGGCCTCCATCCAGTGGGTTCAGCCCTCTTGGTCTGGGACCTCCTGCCCCTGGGACCTCCTGCCCCTGGGACCTGCCTCCCAAGGAGCCTCCTGCCAGAGGCTTGTCTGCAGGGCAGGGGACAAGCAGCCAGTCCCAGGCCACGTGGGCCCAGGGCGGATCCCGGGAGCCCACCTCATGCCCACCCCCTGGCTGTAGGGCTGGGTCCACTGGGTCCTCCTGGAGGAGGAGCCTTGGTCACTGAGAAGCAGCAAGGGCAGCAGGTCACCAAGGAATCTCCTTGCTCCAGCCTGTCACCCCGGGCCCTGCACCTTCCGCTCTCGGGCATCCCTGCCCTGGCCGCCCGCGGGGCTGCAGGCCTCCCTCTGTCCACAGGGTCTCTGTGACCTTGGGCCTGCTCTGCAGTGGGGATGAGGCACTGGCAAGCTTGGCCCCTGCAGGCGGTGCCCTCTGGGCTGATCTCAAGGGGCTGTTGGGAGCTGTGGGTAGGCACAGAGGTCCCACAGGCCAGAGCCCTGATGCCAGGACCAGGGATGACCCCAGGGACGTGGAGCACAAGCCGTCTCCTGACCTTTGCTCTCATCTGCGCAATGGGCCAGTTCTCTTCTCCCTTCTTGGGTTGGAGTGTGTGTGTGTGTGGGGTGGGGGGGGTGGGGGAGGGGGGGTGGGGGGGGGAGGGGGGGGTCTGCATTCCAGTAGAACCTTCCCGGCCTGCTCTGGGAATGTTTGGAGCTTGGCCAGTTCTCTTTGTCCCCCCCCACACCCCCCCAACCCCCCTCCACAGCCAAGGCAGCGCCAACTTCCGCTCCCCTGGGATCAGGCCTGCTCTGGGCGGGTGCTAGGCAGGGACAGGACACCGTGTTCCCTGGAGGAGCTGCACTTCCTGGACTGGCCCTGTGTGTTTGAGGGGCTCCCAAGGCCATGGAGGTGGGGCAGGTGCAAGGCCCAGACAGCCAGGCAGCCCCGGGGTTGCTGCCAGACTGGGGGAGGTGGCCCTGGACCGGACCGGGAGCCGAGGCAGGCATGCGGGGTGCTCTGGGGAAGGCTTGCTGGGGTGGTACCTAGAACAGCCCCTCAATGCGGACAGACAGGATGGATGACATGGGGGAGGCGGGGGACAAGGAGGACAAGGGATTTGACCCCTACAACTGCCCCTTGACCCTGACCTTGGACTCGGCCACCGTATTCCAGAACCTGCCCTTAGGCTGAGCCTCATGAGGCCCTTTTGAGACACAGGCAGGATGGCGAGGCAGCCTGGCCAGCTGGCAGGTGTGCACAGCCCTGGGGAACCCACGGGCCTGGAGCTGGGGATCCTCGTGGGGACCTCGGCCATGGCTGTACCTGTGGCTGCCGGTGCTGACGCCAGATGCGCCTGGCACCGGCCACAGGAAGGGCCGAGAGCCGTCCTCAGGAAGGAAGGAAGCACCTGGCTGGGTCGCCCGGCGGCTCCAGGGAGGCAGCGTGGACGTCCCCTTCCCTAGCAGTGTGCGTGTGGGGCCTGCAGGTCCTGTTCTGAGCACCTGTCAGCCCCCGGCTACCCCAGCCTGGCCCATCTCTCCTCCTGCCTCCCAGACAGCCGCTCCAGTGGGTCTCAGGCTGACACTTGGCCGCTGGCCCCGTAGGCTTGGGTCATGAGGCCACGTGTTCCTTGACGGGGGACCCGGGCTTTAGCTGTTGCATGTGTGGAGTGGCAGGGCTCATCTCGAAGGCCAGCCCCAGGCCCCCAGTCAGACCCCTGCCGCCTCTCCCTGCATGGAGATGGTGGTGCAGGACTGGGTGGGTCCTCCCGGTGCAGCCACAGGCAGCCTTTACGAACCTCACAGCTAGAGAATGCAGGTGGACAGAGGGCAGCAGGGGGCATGCTCGGCCCCCCTCCCCGCCCCCGTGCATTTCCCTGCTGCCTCCTCGGTGACAGCCAGGCCTGGGGTGCTCAGGGCACGGACGGCTGGGGCGCAGTCCCTCGGGCTGGGGGACCCTCCGTGCAGCTCGGGGCCTCCTGGGAGGAGCAGGGCTTGGGTGGGAAGCTAGAAAGGGCCATGTCAGGGCTGGGCTGTGGGCTGTTCACACGGATGCAGTGACTCCCCAGGCAGGGTCTGCCTCTGAAGCCACACAGGGTTCCTGGGGACGTGGTGGGTTTTGAAGCTCCAGGGATGCTGGGCACTGGCGGGGCTGGGCACTGCGGCCGCTGCAGAGAGCTTGGCTTCAGGGCAGCTGAGTGAGAGCCCCGTGCAGCCCAGGCTAGGGGGCCTCAGCGCCCTCCCGCCCAGGCGGACCTGGGGATGCCCACTCCCCACAGGGTGGGACACTGGCACCTGCCAGGGCCCCACAGCCAACCCTCCTCTGGCACCGGGTGGGCATGTCCGGTGTTAAGCACAGCACAGTGTAGGCGGGGCCTCTCTCTGTCTCTTGAGAAGTGTCTGCCTTGTGGATGCTCAGGGACCTCCCTTGAGCCCCACCGCCCCGCCCCCAGCTGTCCTGGGCCTCCTCTTCGGCCAGGTGCACACTCACCTGGGTAAGAGCAGATCGCAGATCTTGTTATCCGCTGTTCCTCACCGGACCTTTCACCTGACACTACCTGAGGCTCCCCCCCGGCCCCTCCTTGTCCTGGTGCCGCCCAGTACAGGCAGCTGTCCCCAGGCTCTCAGCCTGGCCCTCTGGTTCCCCTTGTACACGTGGAGCTAGCTCTGTGGGACCCACCTTGAGTTAGAGGTTTGAGGCGCTGCGGCGGCCTTCGGGACCCCTGCCAGCGACGCCTGCGGGGCCCACCCGCTGGCCCATGAGAGTCACCCCCCCATTTCCACCAAACTAGGGCCTCCTCCGTGAGCTTGCGCGGCCTGGAACCCGGGGCCGGTCCGCTTTGTGTCCGATTAGCCGTCTCTGTTCCGCTACCTGCCTGTTTGTATCCTTTGCCCGTTGTCACATCACGAGATGCCTGTTTTTATTTTTGCTGTGTATGAGCTCAAAATGCCGTGGTACTAACCGTTTGTCTTTTACATGTATTGCAGATATTTTTCCACTGTTGTTTGTCTTTTAGCTGTGTTTTTTCTTTCTTGTACAAATGTGTCTTTTTCTGATTGTAAA